>NW_027611727.1:0-600000 GCF_964261635.1 Lissotriton helveticus | reverse complement strand
TGCAGCTCAGTGGATTTCATCAGCAGGCGAGGATCGCCCTCTGGTGGCCTCTGATGGAATAGGAGTTGTTTGTCTTTTTATAAGAGATGCACTGTGTGTAACTCCACCCATCACACCTCTCTGCACCTTCCCTTCATGAAAAAGCATGACAACTAAGTCTTGATGATAATAAGCAAAGATTTTTAAAGTAATAAAAGTATATATTTTTCTATGAAACTTTTGCCCCTGACCCTGTTACATTTATTGTCAAAAAGAATTGTTCTAGGTGTGTGTTATGTATTTCCCTTCTGGTGAAACTCCTAAAGAGATTCATTACCATGTGAATCATTGTTTCTTTGTTTCTATATACGTAACCATGTATGTGGAGCATTAAACTAGAATGTTTGTATTATAAAAGTAAAAAAAGTAAACATTCTGTGACATGCAGTACAGCATAGTGTAAGATACTGTTAGAATAGAAAAATTAATGTTTGTGTATTTTTTTGTGTAAGTTAGCATTCGCGGCGCCATTTTCTATGTGTTCGCCATTTTGAGTTAAAAATCTAAACTAATCCTTCGTCGTTTCTGAGAAGAGGCCTCTGCTGAGATTCATTTCTCGAGGCTGGGTTTTGCTTCACTAATGAATACATTGTCCTTATTCGCGCATAACTTTCCCACTAGATAGAAGCCTTCTCCCACTTGTCTAGTGGTGGGCACAGGCAGAGCGACCTTGAGTAGTAGAGAGTGGCCTAAGAATCGAAACGTATTCTCTGTACTTCACTGTTTAGCTGCATCTCCCTGGAAAATTTCATTGGTTTCCTAATTTAATTTTTTGCCCAAATCCTCTTCGATCAATCTACTGTTTCTAAATTCTTGTTATCCCTGCATTATCCTGTTTACTAACTTTGTTATTTTATATTTCTAGTGTCTGTATTTTAATTTGTACCTCAAACTGCCTCTGTCTGTATTAGTCTGTCTGTAGCTTGCTTTCTTCTGGTTTTTCAGTCAGCTTTCCCTCTCCCCTTAACTATTTTGTGGACTGCCTAGTGGTGGTAATGTAAGACTCAGAGAACCCATTGGTCCTTACTACTACTAGTACACTACTACTACTACTCTGCCGTGCAGATTGCATGCCGAAGTAAGGTATTATACCCGTGTTTGTTGAGATGGGAAGGCTTTCTTTTACTATCTCATGTCCAATCAGTAAAACAAGAGAGTGGCCATGGTCACATTGGATACCACAAAGTTGTGTTTTCTGCTCTTCATCTCATCTAGGCCTAGTATTATAAACATATTAGTAGCAGTTGATGGTGAACTGATTACCGTGCACCACGGCTGTAAGGAAGTGTGAGCAGGAGGAGGATGGCATCATTACATTTTCCTATCAAGAAGACCTTAAGTCCGATTGTCCGCCCAGCTTTATTTCTTATCAAAAACCCAGATTCACCGATAGCTCTAGACACTGAGTCCAGTCCTTTACAGGTTGTCTTCTTGAGCAATATTTCAAAAATTGCCACCAACAAAATGCCCAACCGGATATTTTATTATTTTTGAAAGGACATATTGTCTGTACCCGAATTGTAGTGATGTGTGTGGTGTATGTATTTTCAATCTTGCTACGGAAAAAATATGATTAGGGGGAGGTGTATATGGCATCTAAACAATGTGTAATGTTTTTTCTAGCCGTACCGACCACCAGTGTCAGGGCCAGCGGAGACGGCGATGCCAGCCAGCAGGGAGCAGATTTGGCAGCTGCAGGGGGTGAGCCAGCAGCAGTGGTGGGCGGTTGTGAGTCTTATTGCTTGCTTCCTGACAATTTATACACTCGCTACAAGGAGGTACAGTGTACTGTTGAGACTAAGTTGTGAATAGTCAAAGACACCCTTTACTTAGCATCAGCATATACAGCGGGAGTTGAGTAACTAATAGCCTCTTCTATCTTCAACTCAGCAAAGAAAGTTTTATGAAGAAATCTCAGACCTTGATGGGTTGACGGAAAAGCAAAAGAAGGATGAAAGGAGGAAGGATGGGTGAAATGTAATATGACTGGCAGAGAAGGATGCGTGGGTGAAGGGATGATAGAGGTGGCTGATAGGATGCATGGGCGGTTGAAGGATGGGTGAAAGGTGAAGGAAAAGATGCCTGCCTGGGTGGGTGCAAGTGTGTGGTGAAAGGAATCCTCCAAGGGGTTTGATGGGTCAACTCAAAGCAAGGACGCATGGGTGGGTAAATGACGAATGTATGTTGGCGAAAGGTTTGTTGAGAATGATAGTCACGTTTGGATGGATGGATGGTATTCAATCAGAGGTGAAGACTGGATGAAGAGAATGTAAAACATAAACCGTGCCAGAGTAGTAAAGACAAGGGTGATAAAATAATGCATTTATAAATGGAACAATCCCTGGGAAGAAGAATAAACAAGGAATGTTTTTGTTTATCAAGGTTTTTGTTTAAATGTTTGAGGTTGTATTTAGGACTACTGCCTTGACTCACAGTAGTTCCCAAGCACAACATATATATTATGAACCCACCCTTCATCAGTCGCCTCCCTCCGAGGCCCACTCCCTACCCATGGCATTTTTCGACAGTGTCAGCCATGGGTGGCCTATCGGCTGTATGGTTACAACAATTACAATAGCAGTACCTCACGTGGCGTTGTGACGCTTATCATCATTCATATTAGCAACTATTCATCTGCCTTGTTGTAGACTAGTCAGGGCGAAAGTGAAATTGAACAGAGCCTGGCCATAATAGAAAATGAGATAATTGTGTAGTACAGCTGCCCCTCCTGCAGACAGTAGCAAGGTATCGCAAGTCTGCCACACGAGTATGTCTGTCTATGGCGCAAGCCGAGCTGGCTTGCCTACAAGATTAATTTAGCTAAACAAGAGAGAGAGAAGAAGAGTGCTTGTCTACTCCATCAGCCGCTGATATTGGGCCCCGATGGCCTCCAGCTGCCTTTTGCCAGGTCCTGGTTGATCTCTCTGGCCTGTCAGATGGTGAATTAGCAGGAGTAGCTATATCAAGAAAGAAAAAGACAAATTGTAACCAATACTCTTAGCAAAACAGTAACACATAAAATTATATAGTGGCAGAGTAGCACTAGCAGTACATAACATGTGTGGTATCCTAGATTCCTCGGCCCCCAATATGTGGATGTAATTAGAGTTTCAGGCATCAGGGCTCAATATCAGCGGCTGGTGGCCCAGGAAGAAGAAGAGGAGGCGGCAGCCGCTGCAGCCTCTATTGCCCCAGGCCCCCGCCAGGCCCTTCGGTGGTCCGGCAGCCACCCGCTGCCATTCTTCAACCCTTGCTGCTCACCCTGTACACTTCGAGCCTTTCAGCACCGCATGCTCCTGAGGTTTGCGCGCCTGAAAAGCCGGATAGAGGAGCGTTTTGACCAGCTGGAGAGGATGATCCGACTCCTAGCCCTCCACTAGGCCTCAGTCTCTTGCCCCTTTTTTAAATTGTTTGTTTGGTGGATGGGACCTGTTGGGGAGAGGGTGGGAATGTGGGAGTTGGGGAAATTGGATTGGGGTTTTTTGAATCATTTTTTATGGACATTTGTTTGGACATTTTGGATTTTGGAGTTTCGTTGGACATTGGTTGGGGTTAGGGAGAGGGGTGGGTCAGGTGTTGTGAGCTTTTCTTCTAGTTTATATTTGTTAGGGGAATACATTCTTAGTTTACATATGATATAAATCTTTTTTGGTGAGGGTTACTCTTTTACATTGCACTCTTTCCTTTGACGCAGGGCCGCAGCCAGTTTTTAAAATCTGCCCGATAGTGTAACACAGCAACAGATAGATACGGCACCCTCACTTGTCCTCCTACTCTCTCCTCCTAGTCTATGCAGTCTGCAACTATATGAACCCCTGTGGACTCGGAAGGGGTGTCGGTGTGTGAATTTATTTCCACAGTTTATACAGATTATTGCATCTTCAATGAATCCCCCACAGTTCTTCTCTTACCTTTGATTAGGCGAAGCGATGGCTGCATGGTGATGGTTTGGTTTCCAAAGGGGCCATGGTGGTGATAGTAGACAGTCGCAGCAGCATGCTAGCGGACAGGTTGAATACTAGTGAACCAATAAGCACCAGACCCTGCACCGAGGCTTCACTCCCTCCTAGCCGAACTCAAACTGTAGGATGAGGAATTAATATTGATCGCAGGGACTAATTAAATTGACATATTTAAAACTGACTTAATGCTGTTTTATATGCAAGGTTTGACACAAAAATAATGAGACAGCCACCTGAGAGAGACTAGAGTGTGACTAGTAGTACAGTACACGAGAAGAAGACTGCCAAACCAGAAACCATGATAAGCAATGCTAAAGTAACATAAATCAGAATGGTGGGCTAGTACAAGTTACAAACTGAAGTCGACTTGAGCTGTGAAGTGGACAAGCGCAACCTTTAGTGCTGGAAGGAGGATGATGCTTTCAATTATTATGGATTAGGTTCCTCTGGAAAATCTTGAATATCGAATACTGGTGGGTGGGCAATCTAATATATATAATAATGCCAGTGTGGGCTATATACTTAGAGCAGAAGAAGGCCCTCGCCCTGCCTTGAGTTGGTGTTGCTTTCACCACATCCACCCCAGCAAGTATGTGATTAATTAATTATGTAAATTTGATTTAGCCACACCTCAATAAATCACACAGCCGGGAGGAAGAGGGTTAGGGGTTCAATGAATGGATGGAAAGTGGGATTTGAGGGAAAGGTTTGACAAAGACAAACATTAGACATGGACAACCCATTCATCTTGCCAGCCGAGCATCATAAATCTGTTATGGGAGGAAAAGGAAATGCACGCATGATGATGAGTACTCGACTAGTACAGATATATCAAATTGTCTATCTGTTATGCAGTAAATAGTGCAGTTAAGCTTACACAAAAGATCCCTTCCTAACAGGCAGATTGGGCTTGAGTCTCATACCACAAACTGATGTCTATCTCGGAAAGTCCCTTTTCTCGCAGGGATCGGCTCAGTCAAAGGGTTTGTCATTTTCTTGTTTGCTACTCCTACAACTTGGATGGATTGTTCCGGGAGGGGTAGGTTGGGAACTACTGCAGATCTAACAGTAGAACAGGTAGCACCAGTGTCAACCAAAAAGGTGGTATGATGCCCGTCAATGTCAGCATCTACTAACGGTCACCTCTGGTCTACCTCCAAGACTGCCCCAAGAGTGCAGTATTCCTCCCCCTCAGGCACCGTCATACCAACGAGTCAGGACTGTACTCATCAAGCCCATCAAAGAGAGAAATCTGCTGGTATGTCCGAGTCGCTTGAGGGATTCTCGTTGGCTGGGGAACCTGCGCTTCTGGAACCAATGTCCCCCCTTTCCTCGATCTTGGCTTCGTCACAGTATTAATCATTTCAGGCACCTGCACTGTCTCTCCCTCCTGCTGCAACTGATTTGCTGGGTTCAATGGACACTCGCATTTCCAATGCCTGATTTGGTGACAAAGATGACATGCAGTGGTCTTCTTCAGTGTCGCCACATCCATTCCCGTTTTGGGGTCTACTTGTTTTCCCTTTCCCTGATCCTGATCATTCTGTGCTCCTCCCTGATTACTTCCCATTTTTCTCCCTAATGTTACTCCACTTGGCTGCATCTGGAGTCCCTTATCAGCAGCTTGCATCTGGACTAACATCAGCTTATCTTTAAGCTTCCTACGTTTCAAGTCCACCTCATCACTGCAATACCTGGCATATGGCAGTATCTCATCCACTGGCTTGCTCGGCATCAGATCAAATGCTGCTGAATCATAAGTCTAATCTCTTGTCTCAGACACAAACCAAACTTTGAAATGAACTGTCCCATGCCTTTAGGGTCTAACGTATCTTACCCACTGTACTGTTTGAAGACTTGCAAAAGTCTTTCATAATACTCATGTACCGTCTCCTTCGGTTCCTGAACCGTTCGATCTATCTTGACCCAATCAATGTCCTGTGGCGCTAACTTGGACTTCAGCCATGTGATCATCTGTTCAAACTTCTTCATGACAATAGGCGAAGGACCATTTGTAACAGAATCCCTAACTGGTTTATAAGTAGGCCAATCAATAGCAACTTTACAAGCTGCCCACAAATCGCTCGGAACTTCAATGTCAAACAGCGTATTCATATCAAACCACAACACCTTTGAGATCTTAACAAAGCGATCAACTTGTTTTTACCATTCAACTGGTTTCTCCCTCAGCTTAGGGAAGTCATTTGTGAACGCTGCTAAGTCACCTCTACTCAAAGGCACATACCTTCTACTAGCTACCTCCCTCAAAGGGTAATTCTGTACTCCCAACACTCCCCCTCCCCGAGGTGGTGTCTCTCCTACGCTCTTTTTAGCACTCTTCTTTTTGGACCATCTTTCTTCCCATTTTTCGAGCATTTTCCATGCGCGTATCCCTATAATCAGTTCCCGAATGTCCTTAATCCAATGACCCTCTTCTTTTTCAGTTCCTGCTCACTGTATTGCAACATGTTACCCCCTTGTAACATCTTTGATTTGGATAAATCCACCTTGTACCTCTTCGCTAAGGCGGACATTTTCTCACGTACCCACCTTGCCTTTCGAGTCTCGTCCTTTGCTACAAACAATAACTCATGTTATGTTATGTTATGTTATGTTATGTTATGTTATGTTATGTTATGTTATGTTAAAGATACTTTTATAGCGCACTTACACCCAACGGTTTCATGGCGCTGTGAGCACAGGGTAAACAAACATTCAGCAGTGTAGGTAATTAAGAAAGAAAGTGATTATCCATGGGCTTGGCGGAACAATAACGTTTTCAGGAGGGATCTAAAGCAAGGGTAAGAAGAAGTAAGTCTCAGCTCCAAGGGAAGTGCATTCCAATGGGAAGGGGCAAGAAAAGAAAATCTAAGACCACCATGTCTTTTGCGGTTGAAAGTAGGAATTGTAAGTAGGGCCAAGTAAGAAGAGCGAAGGTTGCATGAAGGAAAATAGCGGTGAAGAAGAGAAGAAATGAAAACAGGGCCAAGGCCAGCCAGGGCTTTAAAGATGATGCAGCCAAGTTTAAATTCGCTGCGTTTAGTCACTGGAAGCCAATGAAGGGCCTTAAGCAAGGGGCGAGCACGAAGGTGTCTGGGCTGATGGAAGATTAGACTCGCGACCTGATTCTGTACCAGCTGTAGGCGATTTAGCTGGTACGCAGGGATGCGAACATAAAGTGAGTTGGCATAATCAATCCTAGAGACTACAAGGGCCAACAGAGCCAGGGTCAGGGCCACCGTGGTTAGAAATCGGGAGATCTTACGGATTTTCCGAAGATGGAAAAAGCCAGAGGATACCACGGCACTAATCTGGGGCTTTATGGAGAGGTCCTTGCTAGTAATGACTCCTAAGCTTTTTGCTGAGTTGACAGGGTGGGGAGGGGAGCCAAAGCCGGAAGGCCAGAAATTAGAATTCCAAGGGTTGGAGGCACCTCCGACCAAGACCAGCTCGGTCTTGTCGGGGTTAAGCTTTAAGTGGTTGTCTTCCATCCAGTTACTAATGAGACACAGGGTAGACTGAAAATTATAAATTGATTGATCGGAGGAGTCAATGTCAAAGACTTGCTGGATGTCATCAGCGTAGTTAAATGCAATGACATTGCTACTCCATAAAGACCGGATGAGGGGAGTCAGATATAGGTTAAAAAGAAGGGGAGAGAGGGAGGAACCCTGGGGGGCACCACATGTCAACTTAACTTTATCCGCCTGAGAAGTTGGAAAGGCGAACAGCCTGATGACGGTTGCTCAGGAAGGAGGGGATCCACCCAAGGGCCGGCCCCCGGATGCCGGCGTCTCTGACACGGCCAACCAAAATATCATGGTCGACCGCGTCGAAGGCAGCCGGCAAATCCAGGAGCACCAAGGCCTGGCTGATCCCAAGTTCCGCTCCTCTCCTCAGCTCCTCCATTACTGAAAGGATGACTGACTCGGTTGAATGGGCCGGCCTAAAGCCAGCCTATTGCGGGTCGAAGAACTGGGTGCGTTCGATAAACGAGCTCAAAAAGTTAGTGACATGGGCCTCCAGCACTTTACTAAGGTAAGGGAGCAGGGAAATAGGGCGAACGTTGCTCATTAAGGAGGGGTCCGCATTAGGCTTTTTCAAGAGGGGTATCACTACGGCTGTCTTGAAGGAGTCAGGGACCAGGCCAAGCCGGAGGGAATTATTAAGGAGTGCCAGGGGGGGGTTGGGACAGGCAGTAAAAGCCTCCCGTAAAATATGGGGGGGCAGCAGTCTATGGGAGAGCCAGAACCCACCTTTTTTAACAGGGCAGAGAATTAATCTTTGGATATCGGGGGTATCTGGTCCACTGTGTGAGGGTTTCTGGTGGCAGATGTAGTGACAGATGTGAGTGTGGAGAATGGTGTACGAAGAGGAATACTATTTTTAATTTTAGCAATTTTTTCCACAAAAAGGAATTAAGGGAATCGCAAAGGGCTTGAGAGGGGGGGAGTTTAATAGTCACTCTATCGGGGTGTGAAAGCTCTTCCACTATAGAAAAAATATCTTTTGCCTTAGTGGCAGAGTCAGTAATCCTCTTATAGAAGTACAAGGTTTTTGCCTGGAGAATGGATTGCTTATAATCTTTAAGCTGGGCCATGAACAACAATTTTTTCTCTGGGGCATAATTGCGCCTCCAGCTACGTTCGGCCTGCCTTAGGGTACGTTTTTTAATTTTTAACTCATCCGAAAACCATCTCTGGGCATCGTGGGGGCGCTTTAATTTGAGACGTCTAAATGGCGCCACAATGTTGCTGGCTGATTCAAGCCAGTGCCTCATGCTAGTAGCCTGAGTGTTTAAGGAGTCATGTTCGGTGGGGGAGGAAGCGCTGAGTAAGGAACAAAATTCATTGAGATCAGCCTTGTTCCAATTCCTGGCCAGGAGGTAAGTGTTTGGCTAGTGTGGGGGATAGAGGCCAGGGAAAACGTAACAATAAAGTGGTCAGACCACGGACAAGGAGAAATAAGGGGTTGGGAAATATCCAGATTGGACGTCCAGACCTGGTCTAGGACGTGGCCTTTAATATGCGTTGCCGACTGAATATGTTGAATACAATTCATGCCCGCTAGGAGATCCGCAAAGGCAGAGGAGCAAGTGCTCTCCCTAGCATCTGAGGGCCAGTAATTAAAATCACAGATGATCAGTACTTTTGAGTTATTGATCACCAGTTGGGAGAGCATATCGCCGAACAGCGACGGGAAGCCAGGCATGTGTTGGGGGGGGGAGGGGGGGCGATAAACAAGAACACAGATAAGAGGGGACAGGGAAGATTCAAGTCTTAGGATGAGGCAGTCGACTGATGGTATGCTAGCAACCTCTAGGGATGAGAACCTGATTGAGTGTCTAACAATGGCTGCGACCCCGCCACCAGGCTTACCAGAAGATCTATTAGTCTGGAGGATATAGTAGCCGGGGGGCACCGCCGGCAGAATGTCAGGGGTTGACTCCTCATTGAGCCAGGTTTCCGTCACTAGGAGTATGTCAGGTTTCTCTGAATCCAATAGTTGGAAGATCTCTAACTGGTGTTTAACCAGCGAGCGGGTGTTTAAATAGCTGACTGTCAAGATAGAGCTGGTTACTTTTTTGGCTGGGGGGGTAGAGAATCACGAGGGCCAAACGGGGCAGGAGGGGACAGGGCACCTGGTAAGGGAGATGTGTATTCCTGAAAATCGGACCTGGGGCTAAAGATACCCAGTGATCCGGTTCATCTGGTTCATAATGCTCCACTCTCTCCAGAGGTAAGTTTCCTTCGATTATCTCATCTACCTCTGCTTTCAGTCTCACTACATCCAGCATCTTTGCCCTTATGTCCTCGACTAGATGCACCATTCAATTCTTCACTTGAACTGCTCTGTTCTCTACACATATTCCCTTCGGCTGCATCCATAAGGACTGGTTTGTTCCCTTCGCTTCCATGATCCCAACTTACTGTCCTCCTGTCATTCCAATTCCTCACGGGTGGCTCCCACATTCTTAGGTCTGATCTCGAATCGGCAAGGGATCTCGGCCTCGCCGTCCTTATCTCCATCTGTCCCCTTGATGAGTCTTCAGTGACTGGCAATGGTGCACTCAATTCCCTGGGTCTCGGCAATTTAGCTATCACGCTCACTGTGCCATTCCCTTCAGAGCTAGTTCTCTCTCCTATTACTGACTGTGATGAATTTCCATTTCTCGCCTGATCTGGATCGTACACTGACACTTTGGGACCAATGGTGGCATTTAGGAGTCCTAAAGTTAGGAGTCCTAACTTTAGGACTCCTAAATGCGTTCTGTGAATACTGTTAGTCTTAAAGTTAGGATTGTTCCCAGTTTAGGAGTCCTAAAGTTAGGACTCCTAACTTTAGGACTCCTAAATGACTTCTGTGTATACGAAATGAGTAAGGGCCTACTGTGAATACCAAAATGGTCGTAAGTTTAGGATTTTGTCTTAAGTTAGTTCTGTGAATCGGGCCCACTGTTCTTGGAAATGAGCCGTTACACCTGCTCTAGTAAAAGTACTGGGCTGGTCCGTTAACTCTGGTATTTCAGGGTGATATATTAGATGAACCTCTCGAAACGGAAACTGAGATACCAAGGTAGGACTCTTCTCATGCAACCTGCCCCTATACACAATTAACGTTGTGATGTTCTCAAATACTTGGCCAGGCTCCATACCACTAGCATACACACCCTTATCTTGGATCAACCTCCCGACTATCATTAAATAAGGTAGTGCCTTCTACCAGTTATAGAAGTATAGCTATGAATAATAAATCGAATTTACCTTTACAAAGTCAACAGGTGCCTATGTCTTTTATATCTGGTGCACTTATGAGGAATTTGTTTGTATTGATAATTCTTGCAGATTAGATGTATGCATAAAATTGAAAAAAAACGTGAATATTTTTAGACTTTATTGCTCGACAAATAAGTCCAGGACCAACTGTTTTTGTACCACTTGAAACCCAGGTCCACGGATATTTATTGGGTCACCCCGTTATGTTATAATGGAATGTAAAACACGAGGCCGGTATTTTTCTCTGGGAAAGGTGGCAACCCTATTTCTGCTCCAGGACACATATTCTCTCTCCAACATAGTGCGAGTCTGCATTTACGTAGCTTGAGTGTCCCTCTTTTGATCAAACTGGAAAACTTGCCAAGTCACAAAGCGATTTCTATGTTCTTTCAACATAAAAGCACCAATAGTATTTCTTTACCAGCATAAACGTCACTTTTACTGCTCACAAAACCTGGCTTTACATCTTTAAAATAATTGTGTATTGTATACATTTTTATATGTGTGAATCAATCTTCTATCGGGGATAGCTGTTCCAGGACAAGAGGCCCTGACAGTTCGGACACATACACAAACATAGTGGGTAAAAACAAAGCTTTTCTCAGCCCCTTCAAATTATGACTCATAGAGCTGGGCGGTCACACTTAGAAGAGCACCACACACATCTCACAGACAAACACACACACACACACACACACACACACAGAGACAGACACACACACACGCACACACAGACACACACACGCAGACACGCACACACACACATACACACACACACACACAGACAGACACGCACACACAGACAGACACACACACGCACACAGACACATACACACGCACACACAGACACACACGCGCAGACACGCACACACAGACTGGCACACAGACACAGACACGCACACACACACGCACACACAGACACACACACACGTACACACAGACACACACACAGACACACACACGCACACAGACACACACACACACACAGACACGCACACTCAAACACGCACACACACACACACACACATGCACACAGACACACACAGACACACAAACGCACACAGACACACACACACACACGCACACACAGACACACACACACAGACACGCACACACACACACAGACACACACAGAGACACGCACACACAGACACGCACACGCACACACACACACACACAGAAACACACATAGACATGCACACACAGACACACACAGACACACACACACGCACATACAGACACACACACAGACATGCACAAACAGACACACACAGACACACACACACAGAGACACGCACACACACAGGTGTACAGCTCTGGTCCCTCCTTTGGCTCAGAGAAGCCAGTCTCATGCACAGACCTCGATGCACAAGAAATAAAAGAGAAACAAAAACTAAAATTTGAAAGATCTAAGGATGCGCGAGATTACACAGAATTAAATCCCCTCGAGTGACATTTCTCAAAAGTAGTCGAAGATGGACCCTGTTTGGTGTTTGCTTAAGAAACCGTTTTTAATCTTGATTGTCACTTGTTAAAATTGTTGTTTTTAATTACTCACCCTCTTCGCTCCTGAGTTGTTTCGCGTAGCGGATCTAGCGCTGACGCGGCACCTCAATCCAAACACTCCTTGCCGCCATTCCGGCAAGCCCGGAGGCCACGCCCCTTCTAGGAGGCCACGCCCCCCCGCCGAGCACTACATATAGACGCTGATTGCAAGCGCCTCACTATCATAGCACTGAGCTTCTGAGGAGGAAGCCGGGAGCGAGATCCGTTTTTAATCTTGATTGTCACTTGTTAAAATTGTTGTTTTTAATTACTCACCCTCTTCACTCCTGAGTTGTTTCGCGTAGCGGATCTAGCACTGACGCGGCACCTCAATCCAAACACTCCTTGCCGCCATTCCGGCAAGCCCGGAGGCCACGCCCCTTCTAGGAGGCCACGCCCCCCCGGTCGCCGCCCTACCTATCCATAAATCATGTGCGTCTTCTGGACGCGCAGCGGACGAGCGCAGCGGTCGCAACGTTTGCGCGCCGAAGGCGCTCCAAAGGTAAGCCCGTCTGCGCCCGTCCGCGGCCGACCGGGCCTAGGGGCTTTCCACCATGCCCAGTTGATACAATACTCTTCTACGCAGCTCTACAACCTCCAAGGCCCGTGGCCTCTGGATGATACTGTGTCCGTGCGCATCGGTAGGCTGGGACTGACAGCTCCGCGCCTTCCCCCCCTTTACCCTCCCTATCCCCCTCCCCCTCCTTGGCCCTTCTTCCGACCTCCCTGCCCCTCCTGCGCTTACTACTCTATCTGTCTACTACCTCAATACCAGGTCAGCAGTTAAGCACTGCCACGAACTCTTTATCTTATTGGACTTGCACAAACCGGATCTCCTATTTCTTACAGAGACTTGGTTCTGTGTCAATTCTCTTCCTTCTCTGCTAGCTGCACTTCCTGCCCCATATTACGCCCTGCGCGCCGATCGACCCCCCGGAAAATCAGGCAGTGGCGTCGCCCTAATCGCCCGGAGAGAAATCTCCTTTCAATCTTTAGCCTTCCCCTCCATTGGCTCATCGGACTTCTTAGTTGTCCGCTCATCTTCCTTTAGTATTAACTTTTGGCCCTCAGACCCCGCTGAATGCCCGACCTCCAAAGAATTCTCTGATACCCTTTGCTCCCTCAACTTTGACTCTCACGTTCACTCCCCCACTCACATCCATGGCCACATCCTTGACCAGATTTGGTCCCTCAATTGCCCAGTAGCCTCCCTGTCCATCTCCCCCTGTACCTGGTCCGATCACTTTTTGATGTCCTTTTCCCTACATCTTAGCTCAGTCTCCAAGCCCTCTCTTCCCAAAAATACCTGGGCGCGCTCCTGGAACAAGGTGGATGTGGCCTCTCTGTCCGCCACACTCTCCACATCCAGTCCGGACCTCCATGGTCTGTCGTCCTCCGCACAAGCCGACTCCATCAACTCCTGGCTCCAATCAGGCTGCGACTCTGTCGGTCCCCTCAGGCGGGTGTCCTCCAGGCGTGCGAACGACGCAAACAGTTGGTTCAATGAGGAATTGAAGGTCTTAAAACTCACTGTGCGTCGTGCTGAGTGGACCTGGAGGCGAGATTATTGTCCCAATCTTAAAAATCAGTACATCACCCTCCTGAGTCTGTACAAAAAAACTATTTTGGCGACCAAAAATGCTTATTTCACTTCAATAATCCTGGCCGCCGAAAATCAGCCTAGAGAAATTTTCTCTATTGTGCACGACCTCGCCTACTCTGATAGAGCTACCCTCAAACCCTCCCCTTCCCAGGATTTATGTAATTCCCTCAACACTTTCTTTCTGGACAAAATTTCCAACATCAAGGCAAACATTCCTCCTTCCCCCCCTCTTTTGTCGACCCCCAGTGTCCATCAGTTGGGGCATGCCTTGACTCCTTCCCCCTTCTGACAGAAGAGTCCTTTCTTACCCTTCTGCCTATGGTCAAATCAGGCTCCCCTTTGGACCCCTGTCCTGCCCACATTCTTAAGCACATATATTCGGTGTGTGTGCAGCCCCCCCTCAATTTTCTCAATAGTTCACTGTCCCAGGATATTGTTATTCCACCTCTCAAATCGGCCATCATCGTTCCTATCCTTAAAAAACCTGGCGCTGACCCCTCCGCTCCTGCCAACTACCGCCCCATCTCTCTATTGCCTTTTTTGGGGAAGGTATTGGAGCGCCATGTGACCAAAGTACTCAGTGCCTTAATAGAGGAGAACAGGGTGTTAGCCCCCCGTCAAGCTGGTTTCCGCCCCGCACACTCCACGGAGTCCGTGGTGCTATCGGTCCTCGACAACCTCAGAGAGGGTATGGACACTAACCACCCCCAGGCCCTGATCCTCCTCGACCTCTCCGCCGCCTTTGACACGGTTGACCACTCCATCTTACTTTCCCGTGTCAGGGCGGCGGGGATTGGAGGCTCGGCCTTGGTTTGGCTGTCCTCCTTCCTGAGGGACCGCACCCAGGCAGTGCGCCTGGGCGACTTTTCGGCGGACTTCCGCAAAGTACAATGCAGGGGCCCCCAGGGCTCCTCCCTTTCCCCTCTTTTATTCAACTTGTACATTGCCCCTCTTATTTTTGCCCTCCAACAAATGGAGGTCTCCGTCTATAATTATGCGGATGACCTTCAACTTATTTTTACCCTATCCCCTCACCCTGAGTCCATGATCAACTTCCAGTCTGTCATGACCTTCATTCGGGACTGGATGAATTACAACCACCTGAAGTTAAACCCAGACAAAACTGAGCTGGTTTTGACAGGTGGCTGCTCCAGTCCCTGGTCTTCTCTCTTCCGGCCCCCCTCCCTAGGTCCTCCCCCTTCTCCATCTTCCTCTGTAAAAACTCTTGGTATTAAACTGAATGACCAACTCACTTTGCACTCCCAAGTCAGCCAAGTGGTGTCCTCTTCTTTCCTCTCACTCCGTACCATCCGTAAAGTCTCTCGTTTTTTTTCACTCGCTGCCCTAAAGCTCATAGTCCTGGCGATGGTAATCTCTCGCCTAGACTATGGCAACGCTCTATACTGTGGCTTGCCCGCTTATAGTATGCGATGTTTACAGCTGGTCCAAAACCAGGCTGCCCGCCTGGTTTACAACTTGGCCAAATCCCATCACATCACTCCTCTCCTCAAGTCCTTGCACTGGCTCCCTATCCGAGAACGAGCTCAGTTCAAGATGGGCTGCATCACTTTTCAGGCTCAGGCCGGCTCAGCTTCTGCCTTTATCTCCTCGGAAATTAAAACCTATGCCCCTGCTAGGGAACTGCGTTCATCCTCCCAACAACTGTTGACAGTTCCCCGCTTCAAGCGCAAAAAGTGGGGAGGCACGAAATTCTCCACACTTGCCCCTGCCTTCTGGAACTCTCTCCCCGTCCACCTTAGATCTTCCACCCAATATTCACACTTCCGTAAAGCGCTAAAAACGCTTCTTTTCTCCCAAACCTTCCTATCATAACATTCTTATTCTTTGCTCCTTCTCGATCTTCTTGTCCTTTTGGGCTCAGTACTCTATAGCGGCATGGAACCGCTAGGTGAACGCGCGCTCTATAAATATTTTAAACTTAAAACTCAAACTCAAGTAGAAGTGTTCCGACTGTGAGTGTCTTAACACCCACGTCTGTGTCGTTGCCGGCGCCAATGCTTGTTTCTCATATGAGACCCTGTCATGGACTCAAACACCCACGTCTGTGTCTTTGCAGGCGCCAATGCTTGTTTCCCATAACACCCATGTCTGTGTGTTTACAGGCACCAATGCTTGTTTCCTATAACACCCACGTCTGTGTGTTTAGAGGGGCCAAATCTTGTTTCCCATAACACCCATGTTTCTGTCTTTACGGGCGTCAATGCTTGTTTCCCATAACACCCATGTCTGTGTGTTTACAGGCGCCAATGCTTGTTTCCCATAACACCCATGTCTGTGTGTTTATAGGCGCCAATGCTTGCTTCCCATAACACCCATGTCTGTGTGTTTACAGGCGCCAATGCTTGTTTCCCATAACACCCATGTCTGTGTCTTTGCAGGTGCCAATGCTTGTTTCCCATAACACCCATGTCTGTGTGTTTACAGGAGCCAAAGCTTGTTTCCCATAACACCCATGTCTGTGTGTTTGCAGGCGCCAATGCTTGTTTCCCATAACACTCATGTCTGTGTGTTTACAGGAGCCAATGCTTGTTTCCCATAACACTCATGTCTGTGTGTTTACAGGAGCCAATGCTTGTTTCCCATAACACCCATGTCTGTGTGTTTACAGGAGCCAATGCTTGTTTCCCATAACACCCATGTCTGTGTCTTTACAGGTGCCAATGCTTGTTTCCCATAACACCCATGTCTGTGTCTTTGCAGGTGCCATTGCTTGTTTCCCTGCTGGAGGCGGCGGTTCCGTCAGCGGCCACCAGAAGGCGATCCTCGCCTGCTGATGAATCCACTGAGCTGCAACCTGGATGATAGGGAGAAGGGTTTCCTCTTCCGGGTCAGCGGCGGCAGAGACAGCACCAGCAGCGTTGACATCACTTCCTGTCTTAGCTTGTGTGTGCAGCCTGCTGCAGAGGAGGAAGGAGCCCTGTCTGTCTGTGCAGCGACCTTCATCTACAGACCCCCCTCAGACCCCAGATCTTCCCCCTCAGACCCCAGATCTGCCCCTGCCCCCCTCAGACCCCAGATCTGCCCCTGCCCCCCCTCAGACCCCAGATCTGCCCCCCAAGACCGCAGATCTGCCCCTGCCGCCTCCTCAGACCCCAGATCTGCCCCTGCCCCCCCTCAGACCCCAGATCAGCCCCCCTCAGACCCCAGATCTGCCCCCCAAACCGCAGATCTGACCCTGCCGCCCCCCTCAGACCCCAGATCTGCCCCCTGCCACCCCTCAGACCCCAGATCAGCCCCTGCTCCCCCCTCAGACCCCAGATCAGCCCCCCTCAGACCCCAGATCTGCCCCCAAGACCCCAGATCTGACCCTGCCGCCCCCCTCAGACCCCAGATCTGCCCCTGCTCCCCCCCCTCAGACTCCAGATCTGCCCCTGCCGCCCCTAAGACCCAGACCTGCCCCCCTCAGACCCCAGACCTGCCCCCCACTCCCCACGGCCCCCCAGGAGGAGGAGAGAGCCTGGACACGTCTGCTCAGGTAAGAGATTGTCACCACCTTCTGCTGTGTTTGTAGAAATAGACTGAATAATCCTGGAGGGAATCTCTGCAGGAGCCGGGCTGAGCTGGGCTCTTCTATCCGGGGGCCCCTGGGGCTGAGCTGGGCCCTTCTATCCGGGGCCCCTGAGGTTGAGCTGGGCTCTTCAATCCGGAGACCCCTGGGGCTGAGCTGGGCTCTTCTATCCGGAGCCCTGGGGCTGAGCTGGGCTCTCCTATCCGGGGCCCCTGGGGTTGAGCTGGGCTCTTCTATCCAGGGCCCCTGGGGTTGAGCTGGGCTCCTCTATCCAGGGGCCACAGGGGCTCAGCTGGACTCTTCTATCCGGGGCCCCTGGGCTGAGCAGGGCTCTTCTAACCGGGGGCCCCTGGGGCTGAGCTGGGCTCTTCTATCCGGGGGACCTCGGGCTGAGCTGGGCTCTTCTATCCGTGGGCCCCTGGGGCTGAGCTGGGCTCTTCTAACCGTGGGCCCCTGGGGCTGAGCTGGGCCCTTCTATCCGGGGGGCCCTGGGGCTGAGCTGGGCTCTTTTATCTGGGGGCCCTGGGGCTGAGCTGGGCTCTTCTATCCGGGGGGCCCTGGGGCTGAGCTGGGCTCTTTTATCTGGGGGCCCTGGGGCTGAGCTGGGCTCTTCTATCTGGGGGCCCCTGGGGCTGAGCTGAGCTGGGCTTTTCTATCCGGGGGTCCCTGGGGCTAATCTGGGCTCTTCTATCCGGAGGCCCCTGGGGCCGAGCTGGACTCTTCTATCTGGGGGCCCTGGGGCTGAGCTGGGCTCTTTTATCTGGGGGCCCTGGGGCTGAGCTGGAGTCTTCTATCCGGGGACCCCGGGTCCGAGCTGGGCTCTTCTATCCGGGCTGTTCTTGCCTTAGTACATCAGGTAGAACCGCACATGATGGCTTGCCATGGGTAGTACGGTTGATACTTCATCTCATTCCTAGATCTAGGGCTGGTGCAGCCTTGTACTCATTTTTTCTTCCCTTAGTAAATTATTATTATTATTATTATTATTATTATTATTATTATTATATAATAATAATAATAATTTGTTCTTGCCTTAGTAAATGTAAATTTAAATGTCATGGTACTTATAGAGCGCACTGTCACCAGACGGTCACCTTGCGGTGTCGCCTATTCGGCTTCCTGGCGCTGATACTCATACCTCTGTGGAACCCCTCCTGGCTTTCCCTGTGAAGTGTCCACTCCTGGGCACCCCCAGGGTGAAGCCAGGCATCCTTAGCGCTGTTGGGGCCGGTGTGGAGGCTAAGCAAGCTATTGCCCCGAGTTGCAGCGTGGGGCCCGTGATTAGAATAGGCAGAGAGGCGAGAATTAACAGGTCTGAAGAAATTGAGCCTGAGACCACGCCGAGGCGGGAATCGAACCCTGGTCACTGGCCAGAACTCTGCATCAGGGTCTGCCGCTCTAACCATTGAGCCACACTCCTCCACCATCGGGTAGTACTGCCCATGACGACGTGCCATGGGTAGTACAGTTGATACCTCATCTCATTTCTAGATCTAGGGCTGGTGCTGCCTTGTACTCATTTGTACTTTCCTTAGTTCATCAGGTAGTACCACCAATGAGGGTATGCCATGCGTAGCAGTGTAGATACTTTCCCAGGTGTTGAACGCCCCTGAAGATGGCACCATTCCAAGGGGACGTCTCATCGCCACAATGCTGCTCCTCTGGTTGGTGTTGCAAGCGATCCAGAAGGCAGTTTTGTTGCTTTTTACGGGCACTTTGCCCGTAGTGGCGCTTATAGACTGTGGACTGATTGCTTGTATGGAACCCTGTGTCTGTGGTACAGGTCCGACTCGACCCGCTCTGCCTGCTTTGTTCTGCAATACATACTGCCTGAGCCACCTATATAGGACACTGTGTGTACCGAGCCAGTACGGTATCAGGTGATCCCACTTTAGGGTACCCTGTCTGATATTCTGAGGTATGTGGGGGCTAAGTGACCAACAAACCAATCTTATGAACTGGACGGGTGAAAGGGTCCACCGAGTGGTGATATGCTTGGGGCTGGGTAGGAACGGCTGCATCTTTGTAGGAGTGGAAAGCGTAGGACCGGCATCTATAGGACCAAAGCTAACCCATTAATAAAACATTTCAAAGGCATACACTGCATGTGCATGTACAACAAATGTTACTGCCCCCCTGTGCTCAATGTTGCCTCTGTTTTCACAATGTTGTGTAACTTCTGCCCTGTAATTGACTCCGATCAAACCAGAAGCTTCATGTTTAAAGAACCATTTCAACTAACGAAAGATCCAATGTGCAAATACCACAGATTTGTTTGGATTAGTAGTTTTCTGCTGAAAAATTCCCCTAATTGTTCGCTCTGGAAAAAAAATGTACCTGAAATGTTTGTTAACTGCTCACATTGACCCCTTAAATGCTGGCCCTTCTCTCTCCCCTCCCCCACGTGCTGAACACTTTCTTTTAACGTATTTTGGGTAGTTTTTGCTTGGGTACATAACTTTTTTTCACAAAAGGTACCCATGGCAAATTTGGCACCCTCTTATGTCTAACATCCAGGGGATTATAAAGGTACCCAGGGGTTTTGGATTCCCCTGGAGGGGACCCAGAAAATAGGCAAAATATAGCAAAATGTTTACATTTTTTGAAAAAATAGGGAAAAAGTGCTCCAGAGAAAACAGTTTTTTTTCCTGTAAATTACATTGTTGTACATTTGCTGTGCTAAGGTCACCATCTTCCCAGCTTGTATGGACAAAAAAGTTTTTTACAACAGTTTTAGCCCATTTTGACTATTTTTTGTGCTCTCAACTTTCTTCCAGTTTTTGGTGTAATCCACTGTGAAACCCGGGGGGGATCCAGGAAAGCTGCAGATTTATGAAAGTAGACACAACTCAGAATTCACAAAGGGGTCATATGTGTAGATCCCTCAAGATTTTCTCAAAGACGCTGACTGTTGAAATAATGAAAATGAGTAGGACAAAAATGCCGTTTGTGACAACGTTTTCATCTGTGAATTTCTGTCACAATGGCCAATTTACAAAACTGTTATTTGTACATCTTTAAACTTGAGGGTGCCCATACTAGAATATCATTCAGAGGAGGAGTCTGGCTGAAGTGTTCTGGATGGTGGTCTGGAGTTTGTGTAGCAGGGTTTTGTTGATTCCGGCGTAGAGGGTGTTGCCTTAGTCCAGCCTGCTCGTTGTTAGTGCATGGGTGATGGTCTTTCTGCATTCGGTGAGGATCTACTTTAAGGTCTTGCAGAGGATGTGGAGGGAGTTGAAGCAGGTGGAGGCGAGGGTGTTGATCTGGCGGGTCAAGGCTTGCTGTCTATGACGATCCTGAGATTCTTGGCATGGGTGGTGAGGGTAGATGTTCGTCCTTTCTTTAGTAGCCACCAAGTGGAGTCCCACTCTGATGTGCTTTTCCCGAAGATCACAGTTTAAGTCCGTCAGTGTTTTGGACAGATGATCTTCATCTAGTGGGCAATTCCAGTCACACAGGAATAAAACTTCATCCGGGTACTGGGCATCTCGACCATGAGAGACAGTTGTGTGTCAGTATAGGAGAGGACGTTGATGTTATGAGAGTGGTGATTCTAGCTAAAGGGATCATGTATGTGTGAAGAGGGTCGGGCTCCGGGAAGATCTGTGTGGAACTCAGCAGACAAAGTCACCGGCATGAAATGTGTACGGTGACAGGATGACTGACTTGGTTCTTCCAATCAGGAAGAAGCAGATCCATCGGAGTGTGTCTCGTTGGATTCTGATCTCCTGGAGGCGTTGGATAAGGATGTGGTGGGAGACTGTCTCAAACTCTACAGAGAGGACCAGGAGAATGAGATCACCATGTCTCTTCTGTCCAGAGTCATGCGGATGTCATCCATGGCGGGGATGTGGACAGTTCAAAGCTGTGGTTGGGGCTCAACCAGACTGAGTGGTTTTGAGGAGCTGGTGGTCCTTGAGGTATTCAACAAAGTGTCTGTTGACCATTTTCTCCAAGACGTAAACCGGGAATGGTCGCAGGGAGATCGGCCTGTGGTTGGTGAGCATTTAAGGGTTTGAGGGGGTTTCCTCAGTAGTGGGAGGACAGTGGTGTGTTTCTCTCAAGTCGGAACTTCTTCCAGGTCTGTACGAAGATCAAGAGATCCACCTTCAGGCACCACCAACTCTGAATGCTGTATTAGCGCAGAGTATTGGAGTGGCCAGGCAAGGGAAAGGGGTTTAGGGGATATGAACTGCGAGGAGCGAGATTTCAAAAAGAGAGCATACATAATATTCAGATGGAAGTTTTGAGTTCTGCATAAAACATCCCCCGCTTTTGAAGGATTAGGTTTTTTTTACCCTGTTTGGTGAACTTAGAACTCTCTCTCTCTATATTCTGTTTTTTGAGGGTTTCTGTTTGTATACCGGCTCTCTTAAAATTAGGGCGCAAGATGAAGGGGATCAGGTGAAGTCACTTGTTCAACGCTAACCTTTTAACACCTTAGCTACACCCGATTCTAGACACTGCTACAAGGATACATTCCGTAAAGAGTTTCATTAAACATTTCTCTCCCTCTACTTCAATAGTTCAATGCCCCAGGTTAAGTCATCGGCTGCGAAAGAAAGTTACATGAACTGAACAATAATATTCATGAATCATGTTCTTTATTCTTCAGCCAAACTGTTATGTCTCTACGGAGCTGCCTTCCCTGGAATTGTTTCAACTAATAATGGTCTTTAGTGGTAGCGCAAGAAATCAGGTTACATTTAGTCTATTCCTTCGAGTTAGAACTAAACTATGATGAGGCTGGCAACGCTAAAAAGTTCGGCCGACTCAGCCCTTACCAGGGGTTTCACTCTCTCCCAAGTGGAGGCCGGATCTCTGGCAGGGCGGGCGTACTCACCACCAAAGCGCTCAGCTGAAGAAACGTTGGCCAACAAACTTCGTCAACAAAACTGAGTGATCCAGTTTACCGGGGGAGCTCAGGAAAGAAGGGGTTACTTCGATCATTTCCTGGAATAGTAATCAGACGGTTCTGAACAGGCACCCTTTTATACTCAAACCCCACCCAGCATGGTCACCCAGCATGGTCACTCAGCATGGCCACCCAGCATGGCCACCTAGCATGGCCACCCAGCATGGTCACCCAGCATGGCCACCCAGCATGGCCACCCAGCATTGTCACCCAGCAAGGCCACCCAGCATGGCCACCCAGCATGGTCACCCAGTATCGTGACCCATCATGGCCACCCGGCATGGCCACCCAGCATGGTCACCCAGCATGGCCACCCAGCATGGCCACCCAGCATTGTCACCCAGCAAGGCCACCCAGCATGGCCACCCAGCATGGTCACCCAGTATCGTGACCCATCATGGCCACCCGGCATGGCCACCCAGCAAGGCCACCCAGCATAGTCAGCAATCGCTGCTTTTGGGAATTGCAGTGCAGATGCGCGATCGTTCTCTGGAACTTAATAATTGGCAATATTAGTCCCAGCGCAGGGGCTCCACGTCAGTCAGGGAGTGGAGAGGATGGTCACTCCTCCCTTTCCCAACTCATCATAGGGGGTGGATTCATCCCTGTGACGAGTTGTGAAAGGGTGGGGTAGAGGCTGCAGGCAAACAGAAAGCTGGGAGCTTAAGTCTGCGCACTTTGTGTTCCAGACTTTGAAGACACATTGCGCAGACTCGAGGCGTAGGCTTCCCGCGCGTCTAATGATGACTGAAGCACGTGGGAGCAGGGTGCCATCATTCATTAGCAGCTCCGGTGCCTGTGTTTCACTGGCAGCCAGGAGGTCAGGAGCAGACACGGTGGTCGCACAGCAGCGGCATGTATGCATCCCCTACAAGCCGCCCTTCCTTGCCCTGGCCTGATCCAAATGTGACACCTGCACAAAGGATGCGTCGTTTGCGCCGGCTCTCCGGTGATATCAACTGCTTGTAGGTTTATTCTTGTCTTCATTTAGAGGTGCAGTCCATCCTGCAGGGTACTCCGCTCTCTCTCTCTGCCTTCTCTGCAAAGCTTGGGGAATATTTAAAGTAAGAGGGGGCCTTTGTGCAAGGCCCCAGTGGTCTCTTCCATGCCTGTGTGTGTTCACATTCGTATAAAAATGTTTGTAGGAAACTTATCAATGTAGTGAGTAGCGACCTTTTACTCATGACTGGTGACCGGGGCAAATGTTCACCACTACTGTTAAATGAAAGCACGGCAGTGAGTCCTAAAGACGGAGCAGCAGCAGGAGCCTTAGTGTCGAGATTATTCCTCTGTGTCGACACCTGCTGGGAAAATTCATATTTAACTCACACTCACATGGTGCTTTAAATTAAGTAAATACACTTCCAGAACATTTAAGGGTCTACCAAGTTCTACATAGATATTATCACGCATTACACCAAAGTATTTTTTTTTTGTCAAAGGTAAACACCAAAGTATTTTTTGGGGTCTCGCGTATGCAGCGCGCATAGGAGGAGACCTTTAGTTATCAATTTCCTTTTTCTGCCAAAAATGTGCACGCTTCGCATTGCTTTCAATGTCAACGTGTGCACGTTTGGTGATTCCCTTGTGGGAGCTAGCTTTGAAACCATCTGTTTATAATTAACAGATGGTTCGTGCTCTCTCCTTCAAGGGAAACAGGTGCAGGCCACTTCCTCTCTCCCCTGCCCCTGCTGCCTCCTCCTGTCCTCTTGATGATTTACTTTTAGTGCGAGGCGTGTGTGCTTGTTTTTAAATTCAGTAAAAACAGAAAACAGTTAACTTTTAATAGTTGATGTTCGTCTCTTCCCTAAGGACCCAAAGTGAGTGAGCAAGTGTATGAACCAAATTGTCTTGTGTTCCCTGTGGCTTCTACAGCACACAATGTGTGTTGCCCAGGTTGTATGAATGTGAGGGCAGGCTAGTTGTGTGGGATGGAGTCTTGATGATGGGGGGTGAGGGTCTGGGCTTGTGTTAGAAATGGGATTTCTGGTTGGCTAAGGCTTGAGCCAAAGCCAGGCAGAAACCACCACTCCCAAGTCACGGCAAGGGAGTTACCCGCCAAAGACAACCCCTGCTCACCCTCTAGGTAACGTGGCACGAGCAGCAAGGCTAATCCCGGAGGCTATGTAGGTTAAGTGTTTGCGCGTGCACCCAGCAACAACACCCAAGGCTCACCACAAAGGAAACTCCACACAAGGTTATATGAAAAAATAGCCTTTGTATTATACCAAAACACATTAGATAAAAACACACACGTTACAATGTGCCAACAGGCACAGGCAGAATTCACAGGGGATTATGTACATGGGAGAGGGCCACGTGGACCCCTGTCAGGAATAAGCACTTTTAGAACTAGAAATACTGTTAGAAATAGTATGTTGTAGATCATAGCATAATCACTGTAGCACAAAATAGCAAATGTAGCACACAACCAGTAACCACTGGTATAAAAAGGTAAGTACCACCTACACAACCCTAACCACCTTAGGAGAATATTACGCAGGGAACCAGGACCTCATTAGCACACCTGTATTAGAAAGAACAACCACCTAAGTATCACAATACATGTAGGGGTATAAGCAAGAACACATTACACATGATGCATCACAACATTCAGAGGTGCAGCAAGGAACAATTGTGCAGAAATCACATTGGCAAGTAAAACACAAGTTGCGCAAGGTGCACATAGGCGCAACACTGGAATTGTCCCTCAGGCCAACTGAAATGTCAGGGCAGGCTGTGCAGGCAGCCAAGGACAAGCCTAAACGTGGCAGCTGCCCACTAAGTGCTGGGCAGCTGTAGTAGACAAGATGTGGCCAACACGGTGGAGTCTCGCAGGCTCTGGCCACCAAAGCACTTGTGAGTCTTGTGGCTCTGGATCACTGGGGGGGGCGAGTGGGAGAAGCCCCCTGACTGCTGGGGCCACTCTACCACACCAGAAACGATGGACGATGCCCCCAATTATGTTGGAGTCCCTCACGGGGGACTCGAGAACAACTGGGGCGATGAGGAGCCTCTCAGGCTCTAACACAAATATGCCCCCACGAGCCTTGTGGGCTCTCTAAATAACTGTGGCGCCTTGAGCATCTCGGGCTCTGGGACAACTGCGGCGCCTTGAGGAGCCTCTCAGGCTCTAGAAAACAAATGGGCACCCGGAGCCCTTCAGGCTCGCACTTTCGGGGGCTTCGCACTTGAGGGGCGGGGCGGGGCAGGCCCCACCCCGGTAAGGTGCCCCGACGCTCCCCCATTCCTGCAGGCACTCACCGGGTCTCGTTTCCAGCTCTGTGGCGGCTCTCCTCACTTCCCCTGGGGCCGCGGGCGGAGCTCCTTCCTCAGGGGAGCCTCGCTAGGCTTCAGACTCTTCGTGCAGCACTTCCCAGTGCGGGGTAGGCTCCCGCCTGGGCTTCCGGATGTCCCTTTGCCCCGCCCTCGGAACTCCTGACTTCTTGCCAGGCGGCGGTGGCGATTTCGTTCGCGGACACGGGACTTAAAAAATGCCGGGTGGGCACCGGCCAAAGGGGTGAAAGCGCTCCCTAGTGCTATAGGCCAAAATCAAGGTCCAAAATAGAAATAAAGCGCTCCCAGCGTGAGGCAGAGGGTCACAGTGCTCCCAAGCGCTGAAGGGCAAGATAAAGCGCTCTCAAGCGCTATAAGAAAAACAAGCATTTGCAATGCAATAGGTCTCGTATTAGGAAAGTTTGAGCTATTGGTATTGTAAATGACAATTTTTTTATTTAGGTTTTGTTTTTGAAAATAGCGAAATTAATAGCTTTGTCATTTACCATGCCAATAGTTATAACTTACGCAAATGTGACACCTATAGCATTTGTAATGCAATATGTGTTGTATTTACGTGACTTACATGTATTGATATTACAAATAACAATGGTTTTTATTTTTTTTAATAATTAATACTTAAAAAAGTTATTGTAATTTATAATGGCAATAGCTTAAACTTTTGAAATAACATTTGTGAAGATTATGTTCAGTTACATTTGTAATAAAGCTTGAAACATTGAGATGACATATTTGAACCAGTTGTTGTTGAATGGTTGCACAGATTGATGCTGTGGTGGAGCTCAGTGATGTTGTGGTGCCACTGAGTGATGCTGTGGTGGTGCTGAGTGATGCTGTATACTATGCTATGTTTTGTTTTGCTATCCTGTGTTTTGTTTTGTTATGCTATGCTATGCTGTTTTGTTATGCTATGCTATGTTTTGTTATGCTAAGCTATGCTATGTTTTGCTATGCTATGCTATGTTATGCTATGCTACGTTTTGTTATGCTATGCTATGCTTTGTTATGCTATGCTTTGTTATGCTATGCTATATTTTGCTCTGCTATGCTTTGTTATGCTATGCTATGTTTTGTTGTGTTTTATTATGCTATGCTTTGTTTTGCTATGCTATGTTTTGTTATGCTATGCTATGTTTTGTTGTGTTGGTATGCTATGCTGTGTTTTGCTATGCTATTATGTTTTGTTATGTTTTGTTCAGCCATGCTATGTTTTGTTTTGTTAAGATATGCTGTTTTGTTGGGTTTTGTTATGCTATGTTTTGTTATGTAATGCTATGATTTGTTATGCTATGGTATGTTTTGTTTTGCTATCCTATGCTTTGTTTTGTTATGCTATGCTATGTTTAGTTTTGCTATCCTATGCTTTGTTTTGTTATGCTATGCTATGTTTTGTTGTGTTTTGCTAGGCTATGCTTTGTTATGCTATGCTATGTTTTATTATGCTATGCTATGCTTTGCTCTGCTATGCTATGCTTTGTTATGCTATGTTTTGTTATGCTATGCTATGCTTTGTTGTGTTTTATTATGCTATGCTTTGTTTTGCTATGCTATGTTTTGTTATGCTATGCTATGTTTTGTTTTGCTATGCTTTGTTTTGTTATTCTATGCTATGCTTTGTTGTGTTTTGTTATGCTATGCTATGTTTTGTTGTGTTTTGCTATGTTTTGTTATGCTATTAGTTGTTGTGATTTGTTATGCCATGTTTTGTTATGTTATGTTATGCTATGGTTTGTTTTGCTATCCTATGCTTTTTTTGTAATGCTATGCTATGTTTAGTTTTGCTATCCTATGCGTTGTTTTGTTATGCTCTGCTATGCTTTGTTTTGTTATGCTATGCTATGGTTTGTTGTGTTTTGCTATGGTATGCTATGTTTTGTTGTGTTTTGCTATGTTTTGTTTTGTTGTGTTTTGCTATGTTTTGTTATGCTATGTGTTGCTGTGTTTTGTTATGCTATGTTTTGTTATGTTATGTTATGTTATGCTATGGTTTGTTTTGCTATCCTATGCTTTTTTTGTAATGCTATGTTTAGTTTTGCTATCCTATGCTTTGTTTTTTTATGCTATGCTATGTTTTGTTATGCTATGTTTTGTTGTGGTTTGCTATGCTATGCTTTGTTATGCTATGCTATGTTTTGTTATGCTATGCAATGTTTTGTTGTGTTTTATTATGCTATGCTTTGTTTTGCTATGCTATGTTTTGTTATGCTATGTTTTGTTATGCTATGCTATGCTATGTTTTGTTATGCTATGCTTTGTTTTGTTATGCTATGCTAAGTTGTGTTTTGTTATGCTATGTTATGTTGTGTTTTGTTATGCTATGTTTTGTTGTGTTTTGTTATGCTAAGTTATGTTATGTTTTGATATGCTTTGTTATTCTATGTTTTGTTATGTATGCTGTGTTTTGTTATACTATGCTTTGTGTTTTGCTATGTTTTGTTATGCAATGCTTTGTTTTGTTATGCAATGTTTTATCTTATGATATGTTTTGTTGTGTATTGTTATGCTATGTTTTGTTTTGCTAGGCTTTGTTATGTTTTGTTAGGCTATGTTTTGTTGTGTTTTGTTATGCTATGCTATATTTTGTTGTGTTTTGTTATGCTATGCTATGTTTTGTTGTGTTTTGCTATGTTTTGTTATGTGATGTTATGATTTGTTTTGCTATCCTATGCTTTTTTTTGTAATGCTATGCTATGTTTTGTTATGCTATGTTTTGTTGTGTTTTGCTATGCTGTGCTATATTTTGTTATGCTATGTTTTGTTGTGTTTTGCTATGCTAGGCAGGGCAGGGCCGTCCTTGTCCTCCTTGACTTATCAGCAGCATTCGACACGGTGTCCCATACCATATTATTACATCGTCTAGCAGAGGCAGGTATAGGGGGCACCGTGTTGAACTGGTTTACAATTTTTTTGTTAAACAGAAAACAAATCGTCAGGTTAGGACAATTCTATTCAAAGGAGAAGGAGATTGGCTCAGGGGTGCCTCAGGGCTCCAGTCTGAGCCCCACCTTATTTAATTTGTATATGGCTCCTCTGATCAGTCTTATTGCGTCTTTCAATGTGAATACAGTTGCATACGCCGATGACACCCAACTGGTCCTGATTCTGGACAAAGATATAGCTAAAGCAGAACGAGACCTAAAAGAGTGTCTAACGGCAACCTTTAAGTGGATGCATGAAAACCATCTGAAATGCAACTCTGCAAAGACTGAGATCATACAATTTGGAAAAAACAACTTATTTTCCCCACTCACCTGCTGGCCACCCGATGCAGAAGCCCCCCCAGATACCATCAATGCCACTCGTAATTTGGGCATAAAATTTGATAATTTGCTCTCTTTCAAGCAACAATCTAAAGAAATAGCAGCTACTTGTTTTAACACCATGAAGGGGCTACGCAAATTCTTTGACTATCTACCATTGGCCGCTCGCCGAACAGTAGCAGTTGCCTTAATAACATCCAAAATTGACTACTGTAATAGTCTGTATGCTGGAGTTACAAAATCTACCTTACATAAATTACAGACTATTCAGAATGCGGCAGCGAGATTGGTCCTAAGGCTGCCTAGAAGATCATCAGCATCAGCGGCCCTAAATAAGCTGCATTGGCTTCCAATTCAGAAGCGGATCCTATTTAAGATCATTGTGATTACATTTAGGTGTTTTCACAAACGAGGCCCAAAATACCTAAATGATAGATTCCATAGGTATTATCCCTCAAGAGAACTCAGATCAGCTACAGCCAATCTGATTATTGTCCCCAAATTTAAACTCACCACCAAGGGAGGAAAATCACTGGCAGTTCTGGGGGCCAAAGCCTGGAACACACTCCCTACAGATCTCCGTCTAATAACATCAGAACAGACCTTCAAAAAATCTTTAAAAACTTGGATATACGGACTCCCAGAATCCAAATGTAAAATTTTGGTCTGATTATACTCATATGTTCCAAACACAGTCGAAACATCTTACTACGGGTCAGCAATGAAAAATAAAGCGCCAAGATGCTCCATGGAGTGATAGAGCGCTATATAAAAACCACAAAACATCAAACATCAAACATCTATGCTTTGTTATGCTATGCTATGCTTTGTTATGCTATGCAATGTTTTGTTGTGTTTTATTATGCTATGCTTTGTTTTGCTATGCT
Organism: Lissotriton helveticus; assembly: GCF_964261635.1. NCBI lineage: Eukaryota > Metazoa > Chordata > Amphibia > Caudata > Salamandridae > Lissotriton > Lissotriton helveticus. The sequence goes on along the minus strand of NW_027611727.1, from coordinate 570,187 downwards.
ATGTTTTGTTATGCTATGTTTTGTAATGCTATGCTATGCTATGTTTTGTTATGCTATGCTAAGCTTTGTTTTGTTATGCTATGATATGTTGTGTTTTGTTATGCTATGTTTTGTTGTGTTTTGTTATGCTAAGTTATGTTATGTTTTGATATGCTTTGTTATGCTATGTTTTGTTATGTATGCTGTGTTTTGTTATTCTATGCTTTGTGTTTTGCTATGTTTTGTTATGCAATGCTTTGTTTTGTTATGTTGTGCTATGTTTTATCTTATGATATGTTTTGTTGTGTGTTATGCTATGTTTTGTTTTGCTATGCTTTGTTATGTTTTGTTATGCTATGTGTTGTTGTGTTTTGTTATGCTATGCTATGCTTTGTTGTGTTTTGCTATGCTATTTCTTGTTTTGTTATGCTAGGTTTGGTTTTGCTATCCTATGCTTTGTTTTGTTATGCTATGCTATGTTTTGCTATGCTATGCTAGGTTTTGGTATGCTATGCTGGTGAGGGTATGTGAGGGTGAGTGAGGGCGTGTGAGGGTTAGGGGGTGTGAGGGTGTGTGAGGGTGAGAGGGTCGTGAGGATGAGTGAGGGTGGGTGAGGGTGTGAGGGTGAGGGGGTGTGAGGGTGAGTGAGGGTGTGTGAGGGTGAGGGGGTGAGGGTGAGGGGGGTGAGGGTGAGGGGGTGTGAGTGTGAGGGTGACTGAGGGTGAGGGTGTGAGGGTAAGGGTGTGTGAGGGTGAGGGGGTGTGAGGGTGAGGGGGTGTGAGGGTGAGGGGGTGTGAGGGTGTGAGGGTGAGGGGGTGTGAGGGTGAGGGGGTGTGAGGGTGGGTGAGGGTGTGTGGGTGCATGAGGGTGAGAGGATGTGAGGGTATGTGATGGTGAGGAGGTGTGAGGGTGGGTGAGGGCGAGGGTGGGTGAAGGTGAGGGGGTGTGAGGGTGAGGGGTGTGAGGGTGAGGGGGTGTGAGGGTGACAATGAGTGGGTGTGTGAGGGGGTGTGAGGGTGAGGGTAAGTGAGGGGGTGAGTGAGGGGGTGTGAGGGTGAGGGTGTGTGAGGGGGTGTGAGGGTGAGGGGGTGTGAGGGTGTGTGAAGGTGTGTGAGGGTGAGGGGGTGAGGGTTAGGGGGTGTGAGGGTGAGGGTATGAGGGTGACTGAGGGTGTGTGAGGGTGAGGGGGTGAGGGTAAGGGTGTGTGAGGGTGAGTGGGTGTGTGAGGGGGTGTGAAGGTGTGTGAGGGTGGGTGAGGGGTGTGAGGGTGAGGGTGAGTGAGGGGGTGAGGGTGAGTGAGGGTGTGTGAGGGTGAGTGAGGGGGTGTGAGGGTGATGGTGTGAGGGTGAGGGTAAGGGTGTGTGAGGGTGAGGGGGGTGAGGGTGAGGGGGTGTGAAGGTGAGTGAGGGTGTGTGAGGATGAGGGGGTGAGGGTGAGTGAGGGTGCAAGGGTGAAGGGGTGAGGGGGGTGAGGGTGAGGGGGTGTGAGGGTGGGTGAGGGGGTGAGGGTGGGTGAGGGTGAGGGTGTGAGGGTGAGTGGATGTGAGGGTGTGTGATAGTGAGGAGGGGTGACCAGAGACAGACAGAGGCCACTGGAGACAGTCAGAGAGCAGCCTAGACAGGGGAGAGAGAGGGAAGAGAGAGCGGAGAGTGAGAGGGAAGAGAGAGTGGAGAGTGAGAGGGGAGAGGGGAGAGAGAGTGGAGAGTGAGAGGGGAGAGAGGGCGGAGAGTGAGAGGGGAGAGAGAGTGGAGAGTGAGAGGGGAGAGAGAGCGGAGAGTGAGAGGGGAGAGAGAGGGGAGGAGAGAATGGAGAGTGAGAGGGGAGAGAGAGTGGAGAGTGAGAGGGGAGAGAGAGCGGAGAGAGGGACGAGAGAGCGGAGAGTGAGAGGGAAGAGAGAGTGGAGAGTGAGAGGGGAGACAGAGCGGAGAGTGAGAGGGAAGAGAGAGCAGAGAGTGAGAGGCGAAAGAGGTCTGACACTGAGATGAGAGCGGAGAGTAAGGGGGGAGGTCTGACACACACTGAGACAAGAGTGAGAGAGGTCTGATACTGAGACCAGAGTGCAGGGACGGTGACAGCAGAGTGCGCTCTGACTCAGAGGTGACAGGCGGGTGAGTGCGCCGGAGGTCGAGTCTCCGGCGATGGTCGGGGTCCGAGATGAGACAGAGGCTGGGACTCAGCAGTGCTGCGCTCTACCTGTAGGTAAAAATCACATGGGTATTTCCAGTAAAACCTACGTCACTAAGCAGGGGCAGGAGTGTGAAGTGTTCGAGGAGTTCATGAGCCATACACTCTGGGGGGCATGCAGCCATGTGGGGCAAGCTGGAGCGGATCCCTTTGAAGCACGGCCTCGCGGCCGTGCTAGAAGTGTGTGTTAATTAGGGGGAGGAGAAGTGAGGCCGAGTGCGCTGGGGAAGCAACAGATGGCTTTAATTTAAAGCTCTCGGAGCCAGGCGGCTCGGATAAAAGCGCGGTCACGAGAACTCATGCACTCGTCGAAATCCACTTTAGTTAAAATTTTTGGTTACACTGTAATAGGTCTCTCTACGAGACCTAATAAAGCGCTCCCAGGGGCTATAAGCCAAGGTAGAGCTCCAGCAAAGTTCTTTAGGCAGGCAGGGGGGGCAAGGCTGGGCCCAGAGCCAGCTCACTGGGCCTCCAGGCAGGGAGGCGGTCCAAGTGGCGGTCCTCATGGCGCCCACCAGCAGCAGCAGCCACCCCTCAGATAGGATCCTGGAAGAGAACAACCTGTAAGGGGACACAGCCCCTTTTTATACAATTAAAACCTTTGTCTTGGGTGCAGGGTGGGGGAGAAAACAGTCGCAGCTGGTTTTGGAGCACTCTTGATGTGCTCAGCCACCCTTCCGATTCACTAGGCAGGCTAGGGTCATTAGACGCACCACAGGGGGCGGAGCCAGCATTGTGTGGGGAAAGCCCAGCCCTATTCAGGTCCCAGGTGCACCACTCCCTCACATCAGCATGCTAATCTCAACACTCACCACTGGGGCAGACTCATCTCATGGAGCCTGGCTCACCAGCCAGCTCCAGCCAATCACACGCCAGGCACAAATTACACAAATATGCCAACTTCTAGAACTGGCACTTCCACACTAGGCACAATCACGCCGCACACATCATTGCGCAGCATTTAATCACACGAGGCCGCACATACCAAACTCGCACCTGCACTCCCCATGCATCAGGAAATAACATGGATACATACATTCCCCATGCATTCCTATGGGAGGGCAGGCTAATCTCACCACACGCACTCAGGGTGCGCACGCACTTTCCACTGGGACACAGTGAAAGTGCGCAGAAGCAAAAAATCACTAACACCATGTCACACTTAAAAGCAAAACGTTTTAGAGGTGACCCTGTCAGAAGGGCCAAGTTCAACACTACCCCCTTCCAGCCAAAACGCAGGGTAGACCAATCACCACTGTGATGGACTTCCATGCTTTGGGCGATAGAACACGAACGCGGGCCCGCAACGGCAGGGACTCCCTCCTGTTCTACGCCACAGTGAACCCATGGGGTTCCTTCTAAAAACACTGTCTGGAACAACTGGGCTGTCCGCGGCCAGGACCAGGCCCTAGGCCACCCAGGTGCCACCGGTCCTTGTCTATTCACAGAGTGGGGGGTAATAACCCCTGGTACATAGTAGCCCTTCTCTACTCTTCCTGTCTGCAGGACAGGGCTAGACTGCCACTGGTTCTCCAGCCTAGGGTCTACACCCTCAGGCGGATCAGGAGTCTCAGGGAAGGCTCTCCTCCCCCTATCACTTCTCCTAGGGTTCCTCCTCCTCCGGCGAGGGGTACACCAAGAACGCCATTCCAACCCAGGGTTTAACCCCTTAGGTTGCACCAGGGTCAGAGGTGGGCTCTCCCACCCTCTGCACCCCCTTCCAGAGTCCTGCTCCCTACCAACTGGGGCGGTACCTCTGGGAGATGAACCGGTCAGGACACTGGTTACAGACGTCCCACCCTTCAGGTCAGGCGGATCCTGAACCTTGCCTCCGAACCTCCGGTCTAAAACCTTTGGTGGAATAATTGCCTGGCACTCCAGGACTTCTAGGGACTCACACACCATCCCCCTGAGGCTGACACATGACTCATATGTCGAGTGACTGTCTGTCTGGCATAGATCTCCCGTCCCCTGTCCATCTGACAGTGCGCGAAGATCCCCCAGAACAGAAGTGGTGTCACCATGGTCACTACACGGGAACTTAGCCCAACTGGGTAGTCCCTGACCCACTGGTTCTCCCACTGGGGAACACATCCCCCATTCACTCCTCACTTCGGACTTCTGTGCCCTCCCAACTGGAGTAGCACTGCCGGACACCAGAACCCCTGGAGCTCTATTTACAGATGCTCCAGGTCCTCTATACACTAGGTGATCTTCCTCAAATGGGCTAACAGGACAGCCTAGGTCCCCAACCTGGTGTTCCCTCAAGAAACCACCCAGGTTCTGAGACAGGGCTTCGGGCATCTGGGGACTCTCAGCCACCCACTGACTCCTGCTCCACTGAGCCAGGTAGTAAGCCTCTATACCCTTCTCGCTACCCTAGGACCTAGCTGGGCTACTCTGAACCTCTTCCACCACGCTGGGCTGGAAGATACCTGAACCACTACTTTTGGAATCACTCACCAAGCACTCTTCAGAACCCCTAGCACTTTACCAGCGCTCTGCTTCCTCTGCAAGCTTCCAAGGACTAAAGCATTCAAACCTCAATAGGTGCTGGTGCAACCCTGGACAAGAAATACTGAGCAACTGCTCTTTGAGGAACCTATTCACTGCTCCATCCAAATCCTGTTCCGGGGTAAACGTCAGCCAATCCATCATGGCATCATGACAGTCATCAAAAAAATACACCCAACGCTGGTGAGGGGGTTTCCTATGGGTCCTGAACTTCAACCTGTTCTCCTCCTCTTGGGAACAAGGTACCATGTTATGTTATGTTATGTTATGTTACACTTTCTTATATAGCGCACGGCTGCCCCAGCAAAGGGGCGTCCTGGCGCTTGATCAGAAAAGAGAAAGCATACACAGCCAACAGAAAGAGCATAACACAACCAGCTACTGAGAGAAAAGGTGTGTCTTGATGGCCTTTCTAAAAGCCAAAAGGTCATTTAAACTCCGGATCTGCAGTGGTAGGGCGTTCCAGAGTTTTGCAGCCAGATAGCGGAAGGAACGCCCTCCCGATCGGGCTAACTTTACTCGAGGAACCACAGCCAAACACTGTCCCACCGATCTAAGAGCTCTACGAGGAGAATACCTCATCATCAAGGGGCAGAGCATGGGGGGTGAATCCATTTTCAAAATTTTAAAAGCTGAAATGGATTCTTTTGTCAATAGGAAGCCAGTGTAGCTTTGAGAGCGTATCAGTCACTGATTTGTACCGGGGAAGTCCAGTCAAGGCACGTGCTGCTGCGTTCTGGACGCGTTTTAAACGAGCCTTCTCCGTCTGGTTAGTTCCCAGAAACAGAGAACTTGCGTAAGTGGGAGAGGTGTGGGAGAGGTGTGGCGCCGCAGCCAGGGCGACTGACGCTGGAATCTGAGGACCACGGTTCGATCCCCGGCTCCGGCGGCAGGTTAGCCCAGCACCATGTGACTCTGGGCAATAGCTCGCTTAATCTTCCCGACGGCCCCCAGCGCCTAGAGACCCTTACGGGTGATTGTGCGCTTTACAAATGTGGATTATTATTATTATTATTATGTAATCCAGTCGTGAAAGGATTGTAGACTGCACCACAAGCTGACGCGTAGGCGGATCAAAATATTTTAGTATTGGCCTTAGATTTCGCAAGATTCCAAACCACATGGCAGCAACTTTCTTTGTGTGGACAGCAAAACTTAGTGAGGAGTCGAACCAGACTCCTAGATTTTTAACTTCATTTTTTGGTTCTGGAGGGTTGCCAAGAATGTCTGGCCACCATTCCTCACCCCATGCTGCAGCATTTTTGCCGACTACCAGCACCTCCGTCTTGTCAGCATTAAGCTGAAGATAATTCGCGGTCAGCCATGCTGTTACTGCAGTAATTACAAAAAGGGGGTGGTGATGGACAGAGTATCTGAGTTAATCAGAACACTCCTACCCAGTCAACAGATCAGGGCTTGATCCATCACCGTTTTTTAGCTCACTGCACCATCCCAGTTCAGAACCTGGCTATATGCAAATTAGTCTGTCCCTGGCCCAGTGCATCATGGGAACAGGGCAGACCAAACTACCAAGCCAATTCTTCACTGGAAAGGAAACAAGCTTCCGGGGACCGGTTTCTGGCATTACAGCCGTCTTCGGCCCGGCTTGCTTGAATCCTGATGGTGCAATGAGCAAGGGACTCATGTCTGAGCATACCCTTCCACACTCATGGTGGCCAAAATAATTACAAAAAGGGGGTGGTGATGGACAGAGTATCTGAGTTAATCAGAACACTCCTACCCAGTCAACAGATCAGGGCTTGATCCATCACCGTTTTTTAGCTCACTGCACCATCCCAGTTCAGAACCTGGCTATATGCAAATTAGTCTGTCCCTGGCCCAGTGCATCATGGGAACAGGGCAGACCAAACTACCAAGCCAATTCTTCACTGGAAAGGAAACAAGCTTCCGGGGACCGGTTTCTGGCATTACAGCCGTCTTCGGCCCGGCTTGCTTGAATCCTGATGATGCAATGAGCAAGGGACTTATGTCTGAGCATACCCTTCCACACTCATGGTGGCCAAACTAATTACAAAAAGGGGGTGGTGATGGACAGAGTATCTGAGTTAATCAGAACACTCCTACCCAGTCAACAGATCAGGGCTTGATCCATCACCGTTTTTTAGCTCACTGCACCATCCCAGTTCAGAACCTGGCTATATGCAAATTAGGCTGTCCCTGGCCCAGTGCTCATGGGAACAGGGCAGACCAAACTACCAAGCCAATTCTTCACTGGAAAGGAAACAAGCTTCCGGGGACCGGTTTCAGGCATTACAGCCGTCTTCGGCCCGGCTTGCTTGAATCCTGATGGTGCAATGAGCAAGGGACTCATGTCTGAGCATACCCTTCCACACTCATGGTGGCCAAAATAATTACAAAAAGGGGGTGGTGATGGACAGAGTATCTGAGTTAATCAGAACACTCCTACCCAGTCAACAGATCAGGGCTTGATCCATCACCGTTTTTTAGCTCACTGCACCATCCCAGTTCAGAACCTGGCTATATGCAAATTAGTCTGTCCCTGGCCCAGTGCATCATGGGAACAGGGCAGTCCAAACTACCAAGCCAATTCTTCACTGGAAAGGAAACAAGCTTCCGGGGACCGGTTTCTGGCATTACAGCCGTCTTCGGCCCGGCTTGCTTGAATCCTGATGGTGCAATGAGCAAGGGACTCATGTCTGAGCATACCCTTCCACACTCATGGTGGCCAAAATAATTACAAAAAGGGGGTGGTGATGGACAGAGTATCTGAGTTAATCAGAACACTCCTACCCAGTCAACAGATCAGGGCTTGATCCATCACCGTTTTTTAGCTCACTGCACCATCCCAGTTCAGAACCTGGCTATATGCAAATTAGCCTGTCCCTGGCCCAGTGCATCATGGGAACAGGGCAGACCAAACTACCAAGCCAATTCTTCACTGGAAAGGAAACAAGCTTCCGGGGACCGGTTTCTGGCATTACAGCCGTCTTCGGCCCGGCTTGCTTGAATCCTGATGGTGCAATGAGCAAGGGACTCATGTCTGAGCATACCCTTCCACACTCATGGTGGCCAAAATAATTACAAAAAGGGGGTGGTGATGGACAGAGTATCTGAGTTAATCAGAACACTCCTACCCAGTCAACAGATCAGGGCTTGATCCATCACCGTTTTTTAGCTCACTGCACCATCCCAGTTCAGAACCTGGCTATATGCAAATTAGTCTGTCCCTGGCCCAGTGCATCATGGGAACAGGGCAGACCAAACTACCAAGCCAATTCTTCACTGGAAAGGAAACAAGCTTCCGGGGACCGGTTTCTGGCATTACAGCCGTCTTCGGCCCGGCTTGCTTGAATCCTGATGGTGCAATGAGCAAGGGACTCATGTCTGAGCATACCCTTCCACACTCAGTGAGGCCCTGTTTGAAATTGTGTGCTTTTGCCCCGGCTTCGTCACTCAGCATCACCACCAGCTGAGTGTCGTCCGCGTATGAGACTATGGACAGGTCCCACCGCTTGGCGACCTCAGCCAATGGCTGGACATACAGATTAGAAAGTGTCGGGCTGAGCGCGGAGCCCTGGGGTACGCCTTGCTCGATGCTACATTCTTTAGACAGAAACGGTGGGGTGGAGACCCGAAAGGATCTACCGGTCAAAAAAGCTTTGAACCATGCCAGGGCTTGTCCCACATCCCCTGCCGTCTCCAGTCTATTGAGCAGAACCTCGTGTGACACCGTATCGAAGGCAGCACTGAGATCTAATAAAATCAGAGCTGCCGTCTGCCCGGAATCCAAAATGGTCCGGAGGTGTTCTGTCACACTGAGAAGGGCAGTTTCCGTGCTGTGTCCAGCACGAAATCCGTGCTGGGAAGCATCCAGAATGTTATAAGAATGGAGATGTTGAGTCAGAACAGCATTGACATAGGACTCCGCAACCTTCGCAGGCCAAGGAAGCAACGAGATAGGTCTAAAGTTCTCCGGCCTAGTGGGGTCCAAGGTAGGTTTTTTAATAATGGGGGACACCCATGCCTGCTTCCAACTGGTAGGTATTATGGATGTAATAAACGAAGAGTTGATCAGAGTTCTTAATGGGTCAAGGACCAACGGATCAGCCTCTCTGAAATGTTCCGGTTTTAGGGGGTCTGCTGGAGAGCCAGATTTAACTTTTAGGCAAAGTCTAAGGAATTCCTCTCGATCCAGCTCCGGTATGATCCTAAGTTCATGTATGGGGCGGTTCGTAGGAGGAGTAAGGGTGGATGTGGCAGAGAAGGAACTATAAATTTTACTAATTTTGTCGACAAAAAAGGACGCCAGGTTATCACAGAATGTGTAAGAACTGGTAGCGTTAGTCGCCGCTTTCTTCGCACTTAATTCCTTAAGAATTTTAAAGATAATCTTGGAAGGATTTTGGCTACCATTTATCTCTCTAGTATAATATGCAGCCCGGGTTCTACAAATCTGTCTGTGATACTTTTTTTGAATGCCGACATATAGAGTTTTCAACTCTGGTACATATGCCCTTTGCCATTTACGTTCGGCGATTTTACATTTTTTTTTTTTAGCTAAAAGCTTCTCATTAAACCATGGACTAGACTCCTGCACACGGGCTCTAATCCAGTCCGCCGGGATAAGGGTGTCCAGTGCCTGGTTAATCCAGTTATAAAATTTTCATAGGCCTGATTAGTGTCTTCACTATCCATAAAAGGATGTGCTTTAAGCAAGGCATGAAAGTCCTCTAGTCGCAATTTCCTCCAAGGACGTTTATATACTTTATGTGTTGGCCTTGGGGTGAAAGTGTCCGGACTGGGTAGGGACATAATCACCAACATATGATCAGTCCAGGTCATAGGAATGGGTGCTTTAGCAACTGCTTCCTCTAGGTTAGTGAAAATGGGGTCCAAAAGGTGACCCCCTTTATGTGTTGGGCCCTGTACCAATTGGCAGAGCTGGAATGCCGCTAGATCAGCAAGCAAGCTGCTGATTTTGTTATCGGTACACAGATCAAAATGAATGTTAAGGTCCCCAAAGATGGTAAAATTGGCGGCCCCTGCTACCAGGGAGCAGACTGTCTCCAAGAGAGTTCCTCATACATGGGGAACTGGGAGTGGGACTTCTTGCACTGGGCTCTATATAGCTGCTACCACTGTACTCAACCCTCCTGGGGGAATCCAGAAAATTATAACTGCGCTCAGGGGACAATCTACCCTCCTGAGCTAATTTCTCTCTGGCAAAAAGGCCCTCTCAGCCTCCGCCATCCTCTCCTGCACCCCCAGCTGCGCTATCTCCTTGGCATGCTCTAACCTGAGGTCCTCCAAAGCCAGCTGGTGCTCCCTCTCTTCCCTCCTATCTACCCACTCCTCTGGGGACAGGGACAGGGAAAGGGATGGGGTGCTGCACCTGACACTGGACCCAGCAAGGGACTCCCTATCTATGGGGTCTTCACTATCTGCTGGCGCCCATGCACTGTCATCTTCTTCCTCTTCCTCAGACTCTTCAGGGCTCCCCACAGACCAACCACCCTCCTGGCGTGCGGCCCGGGCCCTATCTTCCTCACTGCGCTCAAGATCCCATTGACCCTTTTGCGATAGGATCAGGCTGTCCCTAAGCTTGGACTGGGTGTCTGACCCACCCACCTTTATGTCTCTCTCCTCACAGAACCTTACCAACTCTAACATACTGTATCTAAACAGACCACAGAAATCAAAAGCAGGCTCCATTTTGGCGGACGTTCTCGAGAAAAGTTTAACACAAGGAATCTAGGGGTCTGAGCTAAATCAGGAGTACACAATTCAAAAAATATTCAGCAAGCTCCCTATCCCAGAGAACTCACACTCACTTGTCTAGTGTCACACACCATTCATCCACACACAACCCCCCCCCTCGGACCGGTAAGGCAGTTTCTACCACCCATGATTTCTTAACCTGACTACACGTGACACAGGTACCAAACTCTGGGAGCGGGGCGGGGAACAAATGTACTGGACACTATTATGCTGCCACCACTGGATCTCACCCTTTGGTGAATCCAGAAAAACTCACACTGCACTTAGGGGATAGAAACCACCCAGAGCTAGCGACACCTAACTCACAGTGCACAAGAAACACATTTTCCAAGAAATGACTTTTAGCATAAACTTAAAAACAATAATCCCCAAAATTTGATCATCTAAAATGCAGAGTTTTGTGGTGTGGCCAGTTGTCACTGCGGTACAACGCAAACACAAATCCGGATCCCTTCCGCTGCGAACCAATGTTAGAAATGGGATTTCTGGTTGGCTAAGGCTTGCGCCAAAGCCAGGCAGAAACCACCACTCCCAAGTCAGGGCAAGGGAGTTACCCGCCAAAGACAACCCCTGCTCACCCTCTAGGTAACGTGGCGCGATCAGCAAGGCTAATCCCGGAGACTATGTAGGTTAAGTGTTTGCGCGTGCACCCAACAACAACACCCAAGGCCCACCACAAAGGAAACTCCACACAAGGTTATATGTTAAAATAGCCTTTGTATTATACCAAAACACATTAGATAAAAACACACACTTTACAATGTGCCAACAGACACGGGCAGAATTTACAGGGGATTATATACATGGGACAGGGCCATGTGGACCCCTGTCAGGAATAAGCACTTTTAGAACTAGAAATACTTTTAAAAATAGTACGTTGTAGATCATAGCATAATCACTGTAGCACAAAATAGCAAATGTAGCACACAACCAGTAACCACTGGTATAAAAAGGTAAGTACCACCTACGCAACCCTAACCACCTTAGGAGAATATTACGCAGGGAACCAGGACCTCACTAGCATACCTGTACTAGAAAGAACAACCACCTAAGTATCACAATACATGTAGGGGTATAAGCAAGAACACATTACACATGATGCATCACAACATTCAGAGGTGCAGCAAGGAACAATTGTGCAGAAATCACATTGGCAAGTAAAACACAAGTTGTGCAAGGTGCACATAGGCGCAACACTGGAATTGTCCCTCAGGCCAACTGAAATGTCAGGGCGGGCTGCGCAGGCAGCCAAGGACAAGCCTAAATGTGGCAGCTGCCCACTAAGTGCCGGGCAGCTGTAGTAGACAAGATGTGGCCAACACGGTGGAGCCTCGCAGGCTCTGGCCACCAAAGCACTTGTGAGCCTCGTGGCTCTAGATCACTGGGGGGGCGAGTGGGAGTGGCCCGCTGACTGCTGGGGCCACTCTATCACACCAGAAACGATGGACGATGCCCCCGATTACGTTGGAGTCCCTCACGGGTGACTCGAGAACAACTGGGGCGATGAGGAGCATCTCAGGCTCTAACACAAATATGCCCCCACGAGTCTCGTGGGCTCTCGAAACAACTATGGCGCCTTGAGCCTCTCAGGCTCTGGGACAACTGCGACGCCTTGAGGAGCCTCTCAGGCTCTAGAAAACAAATGGGCACCTGGAGCCCTTCAGGCTTGCACTTTTGGGGGCTTCGCAGTGGAGGGGTTGGGCGGGACCCGGCAAGGTGCCCCGATGCTCCCCCCTCCTCTGCAGGCACTCACCGGGTCTCGTTTCCAGCTCTGTGGCGGCTCTCCTCACTTCCCCTGGGGCCGCGGGCGGAGCTCCTTCCTCAGGGGAGCCTCGCTAGGCTTCAGACTCTTCGTGCAGCACTTCCCAGTGCGGGGTAGGCTCCCGCCTGGGCTTCCAGATGTCCCTTTGCCCCGCCCTCGGCCCGCCTGACTTCCGGCCGGGTGGCGGTGGTGATTTCGTTCGCGGACACGGGACTTTCGAAATGCCGGGGGGGCACCGGCCAAAGGGGTGAACGCGCTCCCTAGCGTTATAGGCCAAAATCAAGGTCCAAAATAGAAATAAAGCATAGGGGGCGGAGCCAGCATTGTGTGGGAAAGCCCAACCCTATTCAGGTCCCAGGTGCACCACTCCCTCACATCATCATGCTAATCTCAAGACTCACCACCGGGGCAGACCCATCATGTCTCATGGAGCCTGGCTCACCAGCCAGCTCCAGCCAATCACACGCCAGACACAAATTACACAAATATGCCAACTTCTAGAAGTGGCACTTCCACACTAGGCATAATCACGCCGCACACATCATTGTGCAGCATTTAATCACACAAGTCTGCACATACCAAACTCGCACCTGCACTCCCCACGCATCAAGAACTAACATGGATACATACATTCCCCAAGCATTCCTATGGGAGGGCAGGCTAATCTCACCACACGCACATAAAGTGCGCACGCACTTTCCACTGGGACACAGTGAAAGTACACAGAAGCAAAAAATCACTAACACCATGTCACACTTAAAAGCAAAAAGTTTTAGGGGTGACCCTGCCAGAAGGGCCAAGTCCAACAGCTTACCAGATGAGTTGTTTTTGAACCGTTTGTGGTGTCATGGAGTTCTTAAATACTGGCTGTGTTCTTGGAAGCTTTGGTGAGGGGGTTTGCCTGGCCTCTAACAGAAAATTGTGCAGGCCTTTGATCCCAGGTCTGGCCGCCAGGATGCTGGCCGAGTTGCTTTTAAATTGGCAACTGCAGTGAAATTTTTGAAAGCAACCAGCTATTTCAGTTATTGCACATGGGGTGGATGCATCCGGTTTTCTGCTGGCAGTTTTAGGCACCAGAATATGCCATTCAGACACATAACGCTTAATCAAACTCATCATTTCCTGTGATATAGCATGCTGTCGCCCTACAGCTGGTGAGCTGTGTTACCAGAATTGACTGAAGAAGACACGACAGTCGGTGCCTGCACCAGTGATCATTATAACTAATTTTGAGAGACTGCCCGGCACAGGTTATAGTCATACAGGAGTCACACCTCCTCAGTACAGATACAGTAGAGATTCTACAGAAAGAAAAATGGATAGACTTTTTTTTGGGTACAGACGAATCGGCGAATATCAGGGGAGTGCTTTTTATTTTCAAGAAGCAGGCCAAAGCTCAAATTGTGGAGTACAGGGAGGATAGGAGCGGTAGGTGGCTCATTTTAAGGGTTGTGCTGGATGGCCTTCCATATACCCTGGTTGGTTATTACGGCCCAAACCAGGACGATCCCTCCTATTTGAACATCATATGTGACCACTTAGTAGCCTTTCATGACCCTGTAATTTGGGTGGGTGATTTTAATATTGTAATGGATCCAAAACTAGACAAGTCTGCTAATTCTAGGACCTGTGTTCTTTCTAAATCTAAGCAAGATCTTTTAACAATAATGTCACAACTAGGTCTCGCAGATATATGGAGGGAAAGGGCAGGGGTTAAGTTAGGGGTTTCCTTTTGAAACCTTAAATATAAACATGTGTCAAGGATAGACTATGCTCTGTTCAGCTATAGCCTCAAAGATCTATTGATAGATATTTCGTACCTTGCCTCACATCGCTCTGATAATTCGGCCATCTCATTTATATTAAAAGTAGGCTACCAACAGACCTACGCCTCCTGGTCGTTTGACCGTACCATCCTTCTAGAAGGTGAGGAGATCATTTTTCTTCGATCAGAGACCCGGCATTTCTTGGAGGCCAATGTAGATACAGCTGACGTTCCCTCTATGTGGGACGCATTGAAAGCCTTCTGGAGGGGTTGTATTATAAGTCGATCCATGCAGTTGCGTTGTGGCTGTAGTAAGGGCTGAGGTGTTTAACCCGCCGTGATGTATCCAGGCAAGTGCGTGGTGGCAATAGTAATGGGTGAGGTGTTTATCCTGGAGTGATGTATCCATGCAGGTGCGTTCTGCAGTAGTATCGCGTGAGGTGTTTAACCTGTAGTGATGTATATATGCAGGTGAGTTGCGGCAGTAGTAACGGGTGAGGTGTTTCACCTACTGTGATGTATCCATGCAGGTGCATGGTGGCAGTAGTAACGGGGGAGGTGTTTAACCCGCTGTGATGTATCGATGCAGGTGCGTTGTGGCAATAGTAACGGGGGAGTTGTTTAACCCGCTGTGATGTAGCCATGCAGGTGCGTAGTGGCAATAGTAACGGGCGAGTTGTTTAACCCGCTGTGATGTATCCATGCAGGTGCGTTGTGGCAGTAGTAACGGGTGAGGTGTTTAACCTGCTGTGATGTATCCATGCAGCTGGGTTGTGGCAGTAGTAACAGGTGAGGTGTTTAACCTGCTGTGATGTATCCATGCAGGTGCATTGTGGCAGTAGTAATGGGTGAGGTGTTTAACCCGCTGTGATTATCCATGCAGGTGCGTTGTGACTGTAGTAACGGGTGAGGTGCTTAACCTGCTGTGATACATCCATGCAGCTGAGTTGTAGCAGTAGTAACGGGTGAGGTGTTTAACCTGGAGTGATGTATCCATGCAGCTGCATTGTGGCAGTAGTAACGGGTGAGGTGTTTAACCCACTGTGATGTATCCATGCAGCTGCGTTGTGGCAGTAGTAAAAGGTGAGGTGTTTAACCTGCTGGGATGTATCCATGCAGCTGTGTTGTGGCAATAGTAGCGGGTGTGGTATTTAACCTGCTGTGATGTATCCATGCAAGTGTGTTGTGGCAATAGTAACGGGTGAGGTGTTTAACCCAGTGTGATGTATCCATGCAGCTGGTTGTGACAATAGTAACGGGTGAGGTGTTTAACCCGCTGTGATGTATCCATGCAGGTGCGTTGTGGCAGTAGTAGCAGGTAAGGTGTTTAGCCCGCTGTGATGTATCCATGCAGCTGCGTTGCGGCAGTAGTAACGGGTGAGGTGTTTAACCCGCTGTGATGTATCCATACAGCTGTGTTGTGACAGTAGTAATGGGTGAGGTGTTTAGCCCGCTGTGATGTATCCATGCAGCTGCGGTGTGGCAGTAGTAACCGGGGAGGTGTTTAACCCGCTGTGATGTATCCATGCAGCTGCGTTGTGGCAGTAGTAACGGGTGAGATGTTTAACCTGCTGTGATGTATCAATACGAGTGCGTTGTGGCAGTAGTAACGAGTGAGGGGTTTAGCCTGCTGTGATGTATCCATGCAGGTGCGTTGTGTCAGTAGTAACGGGTGAAGTGTTTAACCCTCTGTGATATATCCATGCAGCTGCGTTGTGGCAATAGTAGCGGGTGAGTTGTTTAACCCGCTGTGATGTATCCATGCAGGTACGTTGTGCCAATAGTACCGGGTGAGGTGTTTAACCCGCCAGGATGTATCCATACAGGTGCGTTGTGGCAATAGTAACGGGTGAGTTGTTTAACCCGCTGTGATGTAGCCATGCATGTGCGTAGTGGCAATAGTAACGGGCGAGTTGTTTAACCCACTGTGATGTATCCATGCAGATGCGTTGTGGCAGTAGTAACGGGTGAGGTGTTTAACCTGCTGTGATGTATCCATGCAGCTGTGTTTTGGCAGTAGTAACAGGTGAGGTGTTTAACCGCTGTGATGTATCCATGCAGGTGCCTTGTGGCAGTAGTAATGGGTGAGGTGTTTAACCGGCTGTGATTATCCATGCAGGTGCGTTGTGGCAGTAGTAACGGGTGAGGTGTTTAACCTGGAGTGATGTATACATGCAGGTGAGTTGCGGCAGTAGTAACGGGTGAGGTGTTTAACCTGCTGTGAAGTATCCATGCAGGTGCATTGTGACAGTAGTAACAGGTGAGGTGTTTAACCCGCTGTAATGTATCCATGCAGGTGCGTTGTGGCAATAGTAACGGGTGAGTTGTTTAACCCGCTGTGATGTAGCCATGCATGTGCGTAGTGGCAATAGTAACGGGCGAGTTGTTTAACCCACTGTGATGTATCCATGCAGATGCGTTGTGGCAGTAGTAACGGGTGAGGTGTTTAACCTGCTGTGATGTATCCATGCAGCTGTGTTTTGGCAGTAGTAACAGGTGAGGTGTTTAACCCGCTGTGATGTATCCATGCAGGTGCCTTGTGGCAGTAGTAATGGGTGAGGTGTTTAACCGGCTGTGATTATCCATGCAGGTGCGTTGTGGCAGTAGTAACGGGTGAGGTGTTTATCCTGGAGTGATGTATCCATGCAGGTGCAATTTGACAGTAGTAACGGGTGAGGGGCTTAACCTGCTGTGATGTATTCATGCAGATACGTTGTGGCAGTAGTAATGGGTGAGGTGTTTAACTGGAGTGATGTGTCCATGCAGATGCGTTGTGGCAGTAGTAACGGGTGAGGTGTTTAACCTAGAGTGATGTATTCATGCACGCGCGTTGTGACAGTAGTAACGGGTGAGGTGTTCAACCTAGAGTAATGTATCCATGCAGGTGCATTGCGGCAGTAGTAACGGGTAAAGTGTTTAACCCACTGTGATGTATCCATGCAGCTGCGTTGTGGCAGTAGTAACGGGTGAGGTGTTTAACCCGCTGTGATTTATCCATGCACCTGCGTTGTGACAGCAGTAATGGGTGAGGTGTTTAACCCGCTGTGATGTATCCATGCAGGTGCCTTGTGGCAGTAGTAATGGGTGAGGTGTTTAAGCCGCTGTGATTATCCATGCAGGTGCGTTGTGGCAGTAGTAACGGGTGAGGTGTTTATCCTGGAGTGATGTATCCATGCAGGTGCATTGTGACAGTAGTAACGGGTGAGGCGCTTAACCTGCTGTGATGTATCCATGCAGCTACGTTGTGGCAGTAGTAATGGGTGAGGTGTTTAACCTAGAGTGATGTATCCATGCAGATGCGTTGTGGCAGTAGTAACGGGTGAGGTGTTTAACCTAGAGTGATGTATCCATGCAGGCGCGTTGTGACAGTAGTAACGGCTGAGGTGTTTAAGCTAGAGTGATGTATCCATGCAGGTGCATTGCAGCAGTAGTAACGGGTAAAGTGTTTAACCCACTGTGATGTATCCATGCAGCTGCGTTGTGGCAGTAGTAACGGGTGAGGTGTTCCCGCTGTGATGTATCCATGCAGCTGCGTTGTGGCAGTAGTAACAGGTGAGGTGTTTAACCTGCTGTGATTTATCCAAGCAGGTGCGTTGTGGCAATCGAAACGGGTGTGGTATTTAACCTGCTGTGATGTATCCATGCAGCTGCCTTGTGGCAGTAGTAACGGGTGAGGTGTTTAACCTGCTGTGATGTATCCATGCAGCTGTGTTTTGGCAGTAGTAACAGGTGAGGTGTTTAACCCGCTGTGATGTATCCATGCAGGTGCCTTGTGGCAGTAGTAATGGGTGAGGTGTTTAACCGGCTGTGATTATCCATGCAGGTGCGTTGTGGCAGTAGTAACGGGTGAGGTGTTTATCCTGGAGTGATGTATCCATGCAGGTGCAATTTGACAGTAGTAACGGGTGAGGGGCTTAACCTGCTGTGATGTATTCATGCAGCTACGTTGTGGCAGTAGTAATGGGTGAGGTGTTTAACCTGGAGTGATGTGTCCATGCAGATGCGTTGTGGCAGTAGTAACGGGTGAGGTGTTTAACCTAGAGTGATGTATTCATGCACGCGCGTTGTGACAGTAGTAACGGGTGAGGTGTTCAACCTAGAGTAATGTATCCATGCAGGTGCATTGCGGCAGTAGTAACAGGTAAAGTGTTTAACCCACTGTGATGTATCCATGCAGCTGCGTTGTGGCAGTAGTAACGGGTGAGGTGTTTAACCCGCTGTGATGTATCCATGCAGCTGCGTTGTGACAGTAGTAATGGGTGAGGTGTTTAACCCGCTGTGATGTATCCATGCAGGTGCCTTGTGGCAGTAGTAATGGGTGAGGTGTTTAACCGGCTGTGATTATCCATGCAGGTGCGTTGTGGCAGTAGTAACGGGTGAGGTGTTTATCCTGGAGTGATGTATCCATGCAGGTGCATTGTGACAGTAGTAACGGGTGAGGCGCTTAACCTGCTGTGATGTATCCATGCAGCTACGTTGTGGCAGTAGTAATGGGTGAGGTGTTTAACCTGGAGTGATGTATCCATGCAGATGCGTTGTGGCAGTAGTAACGGGTGAGGTGTTTAACCTAGAGTGATGTATCCATGCAGGCGCGTTGTGACAGTAGTAACGGCTGAGGTGTTTAACCTAGAGTGATGTATCCATGCAGGTGCATTGCAGCAGTAGTAACAGGTAAAGTGTTTAACCCACTGTGATGTATCCATGCAGCTGCGTTGTGGCAGTAGTAACGGGTGAGGTGTTCCCGCTGTGATGTATCCATGCAGCTGCGTTGTGGCAGTAGTAACAGGTCAGGTGTTTAACCTGCTGTGATTTATCCAAGCAGGTGCGTTGTGGCAATAGAAACGGGTGTGGTATTTAACCTGCTGTGATGCATCCATGCAAGTGCGTTGTGGCAATAGTAACGGGTGAGGTGTTTAACCCAGTGTGATGTATCCATGCAGCTGCGTTGTGGCAATAGTAACGGGTGAGGTGTTTAACCCGCTGTGATGTATTCATGCAGGTGCGTTGTGGCAATAGTAGCGGGTAAGGTGTATAGGCCGCTGGGATGTATCCATGCAGATGCGTTGTGGCAGTAGGAACAGGTGAGGTGTTTAACCCGCTGTGATGTATCCATGCAGCTGCATTGAGGCAGTAGTAACGGGGTGAGGTGTTTAGCCCGCTGTGATGTATCCATGCAGCTGCAGTGTGGCAGTAGTAACGAGTGAGGTGTTTAACCCGCTGTGATGTATCCATGCAGCTGCGTTGTGGCAGTAGTAACGGGTGAGGTGTTTAACCTGCTGTGATGTATCAATGCAGTTGCATTATGGCAGTAGTAACGAGTGAGGTGTTTAGCCTGCTGTGATGTATCCATGCAGGTGCGTTGTGGCAGTAGTAACGGGTAACGTGTTTAACCCGCTGTGATATATCCATGCAGCTGCGTTGTGGCATAAGTAACGGGAGAGGTGTTTAACCTGCTCTGATGTATCCACGCAGCTGCGTTGTGGCAGTAGTAAGGGGTGAGGTATTTAACCCTCTGTGATGTATCCAGGCAAGTGTGTTGTAGCAATAGTAATGGGTGAGGTGTTTAACCCGCTGTGATGTATCCATGTATGTGCGTTGTAGCAGTATTAACGGGTGAGATGTTTAACCCGCTGTGATGTATCCAGGCCGGTGCATTGTGGCAATAATAACGGGTGAGGTGTTTAACTCGCTGTGATGTACCCAGGCAGCTGCGTTGTGGCAGTAGTAACGGGTGAAGTGTTTAACCCCCTGTGATGTATCCATGCAGCTGCGTTGTGGCATTAGTGACGGGTGACGTGTTTAACCTGGAGTGATGTATTCATGCAGCTGCGTTGTGGCAGTAGTAACGGGTGAGGTGTTTAACCTGCTGTGATGTATCCATGAAGCTTCGTTGTGGCAGTAGTAACGGGTGAGGTGTTTAATCAGCTGTGATGTATCCATGCAGGTGCGTTGTGGCAATAGTAACTGGTGAGGTTTTAGCCTGCTCTGATGTATCCAGGCAGCTGCGTTGTGGCAATAGTAACGGGTGAGGTGTTTAACCCGCTGTGATGTATCCATGCAGCTGCGTTGTGACAGTAGTAGTGGGTGAGGTGTTTAGCCCGCTGTGATGTATCCATGCAGCTGCGGTGTGGCAGTAGTAACGGGTGAGGTGTTTAGCCCGCTGTGATGTATCCATGCAGCTGCGTTGTGGCAGTAGTAACGGGTGAGGTGTTTAACCCGCTGTGATGTATCCATGCAGCTGCGTTGTGCAGTAGTAACGGGTGAGGTGTTTAACCCGCTGTGATGTATCCATGCAGCTGCGTTGTGACAGTAGTAACGGGTGAGGTGTTTAGCCCGCTGTGATGTATCCATGCAGCTGCGGTGTGGCAGTAGTAACGGGTGAGGTGTTTAACCCGCTGTGATGTATCCATGCAGCTGCGTTGTGGCAGTAATGACGGGTGAGGTGTTTAACCTGCTGTGATGTATCAATGCAGGTGCGTTGTGGCAGTAGTAACGAGTGAGGTGTTTAGCCTGCTGTGATGTATCCATGCAGGGGCATTGTGGCAGTAGTAACGGGTGAGGTGTTTAACCTGCTATGATGTATCCATGCAGCTGCATTGTGGCATAAGTAACGGGTGAGGTGTTTAACCTGCTGTGATGTATCCAAGCAGCTGCGTTATGGCAGTAGTAACGGGTGAGGTGTTTAACCCTCTGTGATGTATCCAGGCAAGTGCGTTGTGGCAATAGTAACAGGTGAGGTGTTTAACCTGCTGTGATGTATCCATGTATGTGCGTTGTAGTAGTAGTAACGGGTGAGATGTTTAACCTGCTGTGATGAATCCATGCAGGTGCGTTGTGGCAGTAGTAACGGGTGAGGTGTTTAACCCGCTGTGATGTATCCAGGCCGGTCCATTGTGGCAATAATAACGGGTGAGGTATTTAACTCGCTGTGATGAACCCAGGCAGTTGCGTTGTGGCAGTAGTAACAGGTGAAGTGTTTAACCCCCTGTGATGTATCCGTGCAGCTGCGTTGTGGCAGTAGTACGGGTGAGGTGTTTAACCTAGAGTGATGTATCCATGCAGCTGCGTTGTGGCAGTAGTAACGGGTGAGGTGTTTAATCAGCTGTGATGTATCCATGCAGGTGCGTTGTAGCAATAGTAACGGGTGAGGTGTTTAGCCTGCTCTGATGTATCCAGGCAGGTACGTTGTGGCAATAGTAACGGGTGAGGTGTTTAACCCGCTGTGATGTATCCATGCAGGTGCGTTGTGGCAGTAGTGGCGGGTAATGTGTTTAGCCCGCTGTGATGTATCCATGCAGCTGCATTGTGGCCGTAGTAACGGGTGAGGTGTTTAACCCGCTGTGATGTATCCATGCAGCTCCGTTGTGGCAGTAGTAACGGGTGAGGTGTTTAACCCGCTGTGATGTATTCATGCAGCTGCGTTGTGACAGTAGCACGGGTGAGGTGTTTAGCCCGCTGTGATGTATCCATGCAGCTGCGGTGTGGCAGTAGTAACGGGTGAGGTGTTTAACCTGCTGTGATGTATCCATGCAGCTGCGTTGTGGCAGTAGTAACGGGTGAGGTGTTTAGCCTGCTGTGATGTATCCATGCAGGTGCGTTGTGGCAGTAGTAACAAGTGAGGTGTTTAGCCTGCTGTGATGTATCTATGCAGGTGCGTTGTGGCAGTAGTAACGGGTGAGGTGTTTAACCCGCTGTGATATATCCATGCAGCTGCGTTGTGGCATAAGTAACTGGTGAGGTGTTTAACCCTCTGTGATGTATCCAGGCAAGTGCGTTGTGGCAATAGTAACGGGTGAGGTGTTTAACCCGCTGTGATGTATCCATGTATGTGCGTTGTAGCAGTAGTAACGGGTGAGATGTTTAACCTGCTGTGATGAATCCATGCAGGTGCGTTGTGGCAGTAGTAACGGGTGAGGTGTTTAACTCGCTGTGATGAACCCAGGCAGCTGCGTTGTGGCAGTAGTAACGGGTGAAGTGTTTAACCCCCTGTGATGTATCCATGCAGCTGCATTGTGGCTGTAGTAACGGGTGAGGTGTTTAGCCTGCTGTGATGTATCCATGCAGCTGCGTTGTGTCAGTAGTAACAGGTGAGGTGTTAAATCAGCTGTGAAGTATCCATGAAGGTGCGTTGTGGCAATAGTAACTGGTGAGGTGTTTAGCCTTCTCTGATGTATCCAGGCAGGTGCGTTGTGGCAATAGTAACGGGTGAGGTGTTTAACCTGCTGTGATGTATCCATGCAGGTGAGTTGTGGCAATAGTAACGGGTGAGGTGTTTAACCTGCTGTGTTGTATCCATTGCAGGTGCATTGTGGCAGTAGTAACGGGTGAGGCGTTTAACCTGGAGTGATGTATCCATGCAGGTGCGTTGTGACAGTAGTAACGTGTGAGGTGTTTAACCCGCTGTGATGTATCCATGCAGGTGCGTTGTGGCAATAGCAACGGGTGAGGTGTTTAACCCGCTGTGATGTATCCAGGCAGGTGCGTTGTGGCAGTAGTAACAGGTGAGGTGGGCAGAGGAGGTGAGGCCTGTCCAGGGGTGAAGAAGACGAGAGGCATGTCCAGGGATGCAGAGGAGGTTTGGCCTGTCCAGGGATGCAGAGGGGGTGAGGCCTGTCCAGGGGGTGCAGAGGAAGTGAGGACTGTCCAGGGGGAGCGGAGGAGGTGAGGCGTGTCATGGGGTTGCAGAGGAAGAGATGCCTGTCCATGGGAGAAGAGTAGGTGAGGGCTGTCCAAGGGTCAGAGGAGGTGATGCCAGTCCATGGGTACAGAGGAGGTGAGGCCTGCACAGGGGGTGCAGAGAAGGTGAACCCTGTCCAGGGGTGCAGAGGAGGATAGGCCTATCCAGGGGCGCAGTGGAGGTGAGGCCTGTCCAGGGGTCAGAGGCAGTGAGGCCTGTCCAGGGGTGCAGAGGAGGAAAGTTCAGTCCAGTGGTACGGAGGAGGTGAGGCCTGTCTAGGGGTGCAGAGGAGGAGAGGCCTGTTCATGGATGCAGAGGAGGTGTGGCCTGTCCAGGGTTGCAGAGGAGGTGAGTCCGGTCCAGGGGGAGGAGAGGAGGTGAGGCCTGTCCAGGGGGAGGAGAGGAGGTGAGGCCTGTCCTGGGGGAGCAGAGGAGGTGAGTCCTGTCCAGGTTGAGCAGTGGAGGTTAGGCTTGTCAAGGAGGAGCAGAGGAGGTGAGGCCTGTCCAGGAGGAGCAGAGGAGGTGAGGCCTGTCCTGGGGGCAGAGGAGGTGAGGCCTGTCCAGGGGGAGGAAAGGAGGTGAGGTCTGTCCTGGGGGAGTAGAGGAGGTGAGGCCTGTCCAGGTTGAGCAGTGGAGGTGAGGCCTGTCCAGGAGGAGCAGAGGAGGCAAGGCCTGTCCTGGGGGCAGAGGAGGTGAGGCCTGTCTAGGGGATTGATGCAGCGCTCCTCCGGAAATGATTTCTAAAACTTACCCACCTTTCTCTGAAGTACCAAATCATTAATTTTCCCTACAGTGGGGCCCATAACACTGCCAGCTACTCATAAAACACATTCACGCTACTTCATGGATCAGTGAGATTCAAAGGAGAGCGGCTGTATCATAGTGGAGTGCCTAAACCAAATCTAAATATTTATACTATTTACAACTGCAGTTTAAATGCATTTTACCATGGTTTTATTAACGAGACAATTAATTAGAGACGCCACCATCCTGGTGATGGATCAGCTAGTCAAAAATTAGGCGTAGGAAAATACAAGACCAGCTTAATTCTCCATTTAACCAAATTTTATTTTACTATAAGATTAGCATGTCTATCAATGTATTCTTTAATTTTATTTCTTTATTCAAAATGTAAGCAAAGATTTAGTTCAAAAACATTTATTTCAGAAAAATTAGAAATAGACATTTATTATTAAAGCAAAGGACATGATTTAGCAAAGACAAATAGTTCCCAAAAATTCATTCTCTATCTTCCTAACAACCTTCCTTGCCTAAACAGCTCTATTTCAAATCATGCTAAGTCCAAAAATTAAGAATAAATAACAAAGTCCTTATGCATTAGAATTCAATCAGCAGTCCAACAGCATCTCAGGAGGAAATCGAGAAAGGGTTTTTTCTTAAGTAAAATCAGGGGTTTTTATGCACTATTTTCTCTAACTCTATCCAAATAAAAGTATCTGTCATCGAAAACTCAAAATTTGATTGGACAATTCCGAGGGTGGATGAGCATCACCTCATCGTTACAAAATTCAACTTGTGCAGTTTCAGCAGATCTTAAAGAAGCTATTGTCTTTGTCAGTGTCCGTCACAGTCATGTCCGCAACTCGCAATATAGCCGACAATTCCCACGTTATACAATGGTGAAGCAAAAAGATTTTTGGCAGCCAACAGGGTTTCCATGGCAGTCTGTCCTTGAACTGACTCCCTTGCAGGCTCAGGCAGCTCGCATTCAATCCTGCTAAAAGTGCACATGCGCATTCCGGCTCTCACTCGCAGTTTGGTACTGCAGCCATTTTGTGTGTAGGCCTCACAGGCCAAAACGGGAACTATCATAGAAATTAACACAAATAAACGTAATTATAGAAATTTAGCCTTTCTGTTTACCTCCCCCCCTTACTAAGGTTTCCCTGTTAATTGTTACCTAGCAAATAAGCGAAATGTACGCGTTTTATACTCACTTATCCTTTTTCTCGATGCCACAATTACATAGAGAAAAGCACATTCATGCAGTTTTTATTATTTCGAAAGTTTTGCATTAGTCTCACAACATGACAACAACATTGATTAGTCAGTTATATCTTGCCATTCAAGCAGATTAGTACTCCCACGTGTATTTGTGTGTGCACATTATACTATTGTAGATTAGTTAAACCACCTCACACAATTAATAAAGATTACTATTATGAAGTAAGGACTTCACGAGGGTAACTCCAGCTCGCTCCATCAGGGTGCACAGGAGGTAGGCCTGTCCTGGGGTACAGAGGAGGAGAGGCCTGTCCAGGGGTGCAGGGAAGATGCCTCTCCAGCGGGAGCTGGGGAGGTGAGGCCTATCCAGGGGGTGCAGATGAGGTTAGCCTGTCCAGGGGGTCCAGAGTTGGTGAGGCCAGTCTAGGTGTGCAGAGGAGGTGAGGCCTGTCCTGAGGGGTGCAGGGAAGATGCCTCTTCAGCGGGAGCTGGGGAGGTGAGGCCTATCCAGGGGGTGCAGATGAGGTTAGCCTGTCCAGGGGGTCCAGAGTTGGTGAGGCCAGTCTAGGTGTGCAGAGGAGGTGAGGCCTGTCCTGGGGAGAAGAGGAGCTGAGCATGAGGAGGTGAGCCTGTTTAAGGTGTTGCAGAGGAGGAGAGTCCTGTCCAAGGGGGTGCAGAGGAGATGAATCCTGTCCAAGGGGTTGCAGAGGAGGTGAGGCCTGTCCAGGGGGTGCAGAGGAGGTGAGGCCTGTTGTCAAGGGTTGTGTTTACTGACAGTGCAGACACTCCCAGGAGCAGAACAATGAGATTTTCCAAATTCCACCACTGGTTTTCCCACAGCCATCAACTGAAGAGTTAACTAGTGGCCGTGCGAACCCAGTTGGGGGAAAGGGTAATGGGACAGAGAAGAGGCTGCCTGACCTTCTGGCTCTTCCACTCTACTTCTTCCTTTCTGCCATACTCCGTTTTATTCCTTTCTTACTCCCTCTCTATCTTTAAGCATGAGTGGAAAACGCTGTAAAAGAAAAGCACACCATTACTAATTTCCTTCAATTCCTTCTCCACTTTCATACTCTCTCTCTATTTCCTTACCCAGAGTACACATGGCTTTTGCTCCTCTTCTATTCTACAATATAAGTATTTTATCCTTTGGTAACCTGCATTATAAATAACATTTTAGCACCCTTTAACTCTGTGAGTTCATTTATTCTTTTTTACTCATTCATTCATTCACTCTTTGCCTTACTTTCTTATCTTCTCAATTCTTGTTACTTCTCCCTTAGGAACCTTCTGGAGGCTCTGCCGTCAACCAAGCAACGAAGAAATCAGGAACTGAAGTATTCAATGGGTAAGTATTCATTCTTCTCTTTATATATATTTTTTCTATTTACTTTAAATTGGTATTTCTTTTTAGTTCTAAATTACCTAACTAACTGACGCACCAAAGCGCTCTAACCTGCGCCAAAGCCTGGCACAAAACTGCACTATTTCTATCTAGCTAGACTACAGAAAATTCGTTGGTGAGTGCGTGGTTCTAAAATCAACCGGCGCACTTCCCAGCTTGTCTAGATCTCCCGCCCGTGTCCAGGACAACAGGACTAGACCCGCAACTGCGGGACAAAGAAGAGCTTTGATTCCTTTTTCCTGCACCCTGACAGTAACCCCTCCCAAGGTTTAGCCTCCGGGCTGAGGTTTGTGAGCAGTTTACGAGTGAAAAATCTTAGTTAATCGGGGAGCATGAACATCTGATTGTTCCACCCACGACCTATCCTCTGGGCCAAAACCCTCCCAGTCTACAAGATAGAAGATTTTCCCTTGAATGGACTTTGAAACTAGGATTGTTTTAACTTCAAATTCTTCTTGTCCTTCCAAATAGGTTCTCTGTTTCTCAATTCTTTCAAATGGGGTGAAACCTTTTTAAGAGGAGAAACATGAAACCCTGGGTGTATTTGTAGCTGTGGTGGTAGTTTTAGTTTGAAAGTCATTGGATTCACTACTTGCTCCTCAAGAAATGGATCTATAAATCGGGGTTGAAACTTTCTATTTCTTTTAAGCTTTAGGTTTTTGTGCTAAACCAAACCCTGTCCCCTTTACTTAAATCTGGTTCTGGTCTTCATTTTTTTCTGCACTTTGCTTGTAGCGTTCCTTAGCTTTCATTAAGTTCTTGGTGGCAGACTTGTGTACCTTGCTAAGATGCTGTACAAAGTTTTGTGCTGCAGGCACCGACACTTCTTGAGAGGAAGCCACAGTATTTGGATGCCTTCCATAATACAAGTAGAAAGGGGAAAACCAGTAGAGGCATTCTTAGCATTATTATGTGCAAACTCGATCAAGCCACTCTCCCTCTTGATCCAAGAGAAACAGTCTGAGATACTTTTCTAACTCTTGATTGGCCCTTTCAGTTTGACCATATGTTTATGAATGGAAACTCGTTGAATAACGTGTCTCAATTCCCAAACCCCTTGTGTAAGCCTTCCAAAAATAGGATAGAATTTGAGATCCACGATCTGTGATCAAAACCTTTGGAATGTGATGTATCTTAATAACACTTTGATTGAATTGTGTGGCTATTTGTTTGCAGATGACTTCCTTTTCAGGAACATCTTGTCTTGGGTTAGCCAAGATAAAAGATTTAAACAATCCGTTCATACCTACACCGACACCTGATAGTAAAAACACTACAGAAGGGGTGGTCGACGTACAAACTATTTTTCTTCAAAACCGAACAGATCCTACTTGGAAAGAAAATGGTTTATCTGGCCCACAGACACAAACAACTGTCAAGATAGATTCCTGAAAAAGACACAAGGGCTCACATTCACTAGGCCAGATCCAAGATATATCCAGAGACAACATCCAGAGATAGTAACATCATACAGTGTGGGGAAACTGCGCCTTGAGTGGCTACACAAATCTACACTAAAGGAAGTGAAACAACACTTATCTTTACTTAAAGATGGCGTTGATATAAGGGACTTCTTACAAGGACCTACTAAACTGCGTCATAAATGTTTCATATACGCCGGTATCTATGCTGCTTATAATGAAGCATGGAAGATTACGCAAGCAGAGTCTGCAGAACGTATACCAGAAATTGATCGTATTATCTTAGAGAAATCTCTCTCTGTAGTTGACAATGTGTTAATGACTCTGTCCTCCAGTATATATTCTTTGGACTGCATACTATCCTCTGCCATAGACATAATAGAACAGGACTTGGTCATGTTGCAACATGGTCAATCACAATTGCGTTCTATAATGCTACTGGGCTGGACGTTGCAAAACCTTTGTTCAGGCTATGTGCCTTGGCGTCGAATCAACAGCACGTCATTGTTTTCTGAATTTGACCTTACAGATAAACGAATCACACTGGCACAGAGGGGCACAGAAAATACAGTGCTGACCATTGAAAAACTGGAAAGATTGCTATTAACTGTTTCTGAGAAACCAGCGACAGAATGGATAATACATGGTACAATCACCCTGCCTATGACGATTTTCCATTTTCAGTATTGCTTAAAACATATACCAGCAGGACTATATGAAAGGTTGAGTAAAGAATACATCAAGACATCCTAGGATTTACCTTATACACACAGATGTTGGAGTGGGGGAAAGAAGTATTTCTTAGTGGTACAAATAATAATAATAATAATAGGGAAGCTTGTAAAGCGCCTGGTTACGCCCACCGGCGTGTCCCCGCGCTGTGGTGAGTGAGAATCCCAGAGCCCCCTACCCAGACTCAGGCGCCCAGGCTCTTTAGTGAAGGAACAGGTGTGTTTTGAGCTCTCTTCTGAACCTGGTCTCAGAGGGTTCCAACTGAAGCTCAGGCGGGAGTTCGTTCCAGCTCCTAGCTGCCAGAGCCGGAAAGATCTGCCACCCATTCGGGCCTTCTTGACTTTAGGGATCACCAGCACGCCAGTTCCAGTGGATCTAAGGGACCGGACGGGCCTGTAGATAGTGATGAGGTTCTGCAGGTGCCTAGGCCCCATGCCTTGAATGATCCGGTGGCACGTACAGAGGGCCTTAAACACAATTCTCTTCCTGACAGGAAGCCAGTGAAGAGCAAACAGGGCCCTTTTTGAAGCGGCCCTTCTAGGGAGCCTAAGCACCACAACAGAGTGGATCCAGACAACTGACAGATCTCACAGACGCAACATGCTAAAGGTGAGGTACGAGGAACAACAGGCGCACAGGTACCATCGAACATTGCTAAAGCGACCGACGCTGACGGTGATGGTTCACATCTATGTGCGGTTAATCTGCTTAATGAGGTAATACAACTTTCACCTACAATGGTAGACAAATTCTTTACAGACTTAGAAGACTTGATGTTTTCTCCAAGCCCTGACACTGACTTTTGATTTGGCACGCAGTGTTCTGAGAGACTATGAAATCGACCTTCATTTTTCAAAACAAAGTTCTAACTTTGGGACTCTATTTTTTCTGTGAATAATTTTTGTTTTTCCAAATTCTTACTTTTTCATTTTTTGGCACCAAGTAATCTGCTTAAAGAAGAACTATTCATAGAGAACTAGATTTCTTTGATAGACTTCCAAGAGACAATATTTGACCTTGTCCTCATACAAACAGTTCATATAATCTGCTCGACTTCTTTTCTGTATTGAAGAGCCATTTCATAAATGTATTTTCATGATTCATTCGGATAGCATTTTCAAATGTCAAAAATATATGCTTTGAATGAAACATTGCTTTAAAATGCGTACAGCACAAATGCTCTATTTCATGTACAGCCAATGCAATTTTATGTATTTTGGGTGGGTTTTAACACATCATGTTTAGATATGTTTTATGTGATTAGAACTTAGTAATGTCATACATAATAAAGTGGAGTGGGTGTTGTGTGGCGTTTTAGGCTCCGAGTGAATTTTCCCGATTTATGCCCTTATATAGGTACGATTCACATTGCCCTTATATAGGCATAGAAATCAAGTCCTTATTTAGACATAGCCCATGCAGACCAAATACAGGCATGGCTACTTCTACCCGTACCAAACGTCACAACGATTTTTTGGAAAATCGGCTTAAGCAGTTAGAGAACTTCCCCTTGCTCGAATATTGATTTGTCCAAGAACTCATGTACTTTCCAAAGAACAACTATTCCCTAGGGGTTCTTTTCTGACGTTAGTATGCCCGTCTTTATGTCAAACTATGGCATTCCTAGACACCTTCAAGGTATAAATATACCTCCACTTGCTCTAGCAAGACACAGTGGTCTGGAGCAGTTCGACTATCTACTTGCCCGACGGAGCTCGCTACAGCAAGTGCTGAAGGAAGCCGACCCCCCAGCACTGATCAGGAAGCTGTCTCTTCTCCTGCCGAGAATCCAGCTCCAGTGTTTCCAAGCTCCCCTTGCGGGGTGTTAGGAAATCGAGTCCCGAGACAGAGATACCAGACCTCCTTCATTTTAACTAAGGTGTGGAGCTGATTAGAACCTAGAGAAATCTTGGATAGATTCTTGGCAAAGAAAACTCAACCTATGCTACACAATACTTACTTCTTCCCTTGTAATAGACTTAGGCTAGGTACATCGGGGTAGGCGTAATTTAGAAGCACCAGTTGAGTATTTTAGTCTCTGTATTTATGTATGTATTTTTAAATGGCTTAGAAACCATACAATGCTCTTACAGTATTATTTTATAATACTATTCTCGCTGTACGCATTATACTTTGCAGTCTGCTTAACGATTGTAGCAGTTTACTTCTCTTGTATGAGAAAGAAGACTGTTCAATAAACCTTTTTATTGAAAATGCCTGTCTCTCTATTTCTCTTCAAACTCTGTTGAAACGAAGCATGCACGATTGACTGAGTGAAATATCTATCTATTGTTTCCATGACTCTAGAGATATGTTTCTTTTTCTTGGGAAACAAAGTTGTCATGTTTATGCGGTTGTCAGAAACTAATCCCTTCTTGGGAATTCGATAAAATTTCTAGTGACCTCTGAGCTAGCTGGCACTCACTATTAAGTTTAGTATATTCAATAGAGACCTAGTCGACCTCAGTCCTACGTCTAATCTATAGGATAGGATATATTATTCCAATGCGCAGAACCTATTGGGAATATAGGAACTACACTACAGCAGTTCAAAAGCAACAGGGATATACCCAAATAACCCTTCTAAACCTGGGTATCAGAAATAGTAGGAATAAATAGTCGGTATGAAGGAATAAATAATACACTAAGTTTGGTGAAGGTATTTTTAATTTTACCAAATACAGTAGATTGGGTTTAGCGTGAGAAAACTGCACCCTTTTAAACTAGACACAAGGAAGGAGAAATGATTTAATTTCTCCGTCCTTTTCTGACTTTGCATGCGTGCTGCACTGCGCAACACACATACAAAGTGGGAAAAGCCTTCCCTCGTGTCAGACATAATATTTTGTACAGGAAGGTTGTCCTTCCTATACAAAACCGATGCTGGACTCACACACACACACACCCTAGCGCTCTGGTGCTAAGGTGTGTGCTTGATGCAGGGCCGCTGTAATCAGTGCCGGCGCAAGGGAAAGGGAAGGTGAGAGCCATATCTTTGAAAATGTGGTGCTCTCCTGTTCCCTTCCTGTCGCGCCACGCAGCGTAGCCTCGCGGGGGGAGGGCTGCGCTGCATTGTGTGGAGATTTGGTAAATCTCCCCCGAAATGTCTTTTACAACTAGTTAAACATTGTGAATTCTCATTCCATTATGTTTCAATTTAGTAATTTTAAATATCTTTACATCCAACAGAAAACAAGCCTTGAATGTGTGAAATGACCATCAATAATGAGGCGAATGCTGTAAATCTTCAATCATAGCAGAAATAATGAGCTACAGTATACAGGAAAACATCAGCGCAGTCGGCGACAGGGGAACCTGCACACAAACTGACAGATCCCGGATGAAGCATCAAAGGCAGTTCAGTGATTGCAAGAGGCTGAGCTGAGCACCTCCACACCACAAGACCAAGAAATTACCTTAGGAAAATTAAGGCAACAACAATAACAAACCGCCTCCTGTATAAACAAGTGTCCAACACCAGCTTTGATCATCGGATCAGTATGATGTGATTCCTTCAGTGCTCTGTTTTATAAAATGATGACAAGCCATCACTCCGTGCTCTAGGAGAATTGTAAACTCTTTCTGGACAAACCAGTAACCAGAGAAGAGCACAACAGAGTGGATCCAGACAACTGACAGGTAAATGAAAGGGGAGTTCTTATGTCTACAATACAACAGACTGTCCCAATTTGCCCCGGCCAAAAGGAAGATACATCTTTACCACAAGCGTGCATAGCCATAATTCAATCTAAAGGCACAATCGCCTAAAAAGACACCTTCTACGTATTTGGAGTGTGGCAAATATTTGGTGGCTATCGCATTTTAATGTTAAAACAGAAATCAAACATGCGAAATACTGCACACATATAAAGTGTGCGAGAAAAACACGAGTGCTTTATCAGCCATGTTGTCCCATCAGGAAATACAGTCATGGGATGTAGACAAATATATACCCGACCCAGAGACACTAACCAAGAAAGAAGAATCACACACATGCAGCAAGAGCTTTAGTTTGACATCACAACTCAAGCTTCATCAGCACACGAACACAGGACAAAAAATATTCAAGTGCAGTGAATGTGTAAAGAGCTTTAGTCGATTGTCAAGCCTTCAAAGTCATCAGCGAACACACACGGGGGAAAAACCATTCAACTGTAGTGAATGTGGGAAGAGCTTGAGACAAGTATCAAAGCTACAAAATCATCAGCGAACACACACGGGGGAAAAACCATTCAAGTGCACTGAATGTGCAAAGTGCTTTAGTGAGTTATCAAGCCTTCGAAGACATCAGCGAACACACACAGGAGAAAAGCCATTCAAGTGCAGTGAATGTGCAAAGTGCTTTAGTCAGTTATCACACCTTCTAATACATAATCGAACACACACAGGGGAAAAACCATTCAAGTGCACTGAATGTGTAAAGTGCTTTAGTCACTTATCAAGCCTTCAAGGACATAATCGAACACACACAGGGGAAAAACCATTCAACTGCAGTGAATGTGTTAAATGCTTTAGTCTATTATCAGAGCTACAAAGTCATCAGCGAACTCACACGGGGGAAAAATCATTCAAGTGCACTGAATGTGCAAAGTGCTTTAGTCACTTATCAAGCCTTCAAAGCCATCAGCGAACACACACGGGGGAAAAGCCATTTAAATGCAGTGAATGTGTGAAGAGCTTTAGTCGATTATCAGAGCTACAAAATCATCAGCGAACACACACAGGGGAAAAACCATTCAAGTGCACTGAATGTGCAAAGTGCTTTAGTGAGTTCTCATACCTTCGAAGACATCAGCGAACACACACAGGAGAAAAGCCATTCAAGTGCAGTGAATGTGCAAAGTGCTTTAGTCAGTTATCATACCTTCAAAGTCATCAGCGAACACACACGGGGGAAAAACAGTTCAAGTGCAGTAAATGTGCAAATTGCTTTAGTCATTTAGCAAGCCTTCAAAGACATCAGCGAACACACACAGGGGAAAAGCCATTTAAATGTGGTGAATGTGTGAAGAGCTTTAGTCGATTATCATACCTACAAAGTCATCAGCGAACACACACGGGGGAAAAACCCTATCATTGTAGTGAATGTGACAGTAGTTTTCGTGACTCTTCATCATTAAGGTATCATCAGGGAACTCAAACAGGAGAAAAACCATTCAAGTGCAATCAACGTGGCAAGAGCTTTAGTCGATTATCAAGGCTACAAAGTCATCAGCGAACACACACAGGGAAAAAACCCTATCCTTGTAGTGAATGTGACAGTAGCTTTCGTGACTCTTCAGCATTAAGGTATCATCAGCGAACACACACAGGAGAAAAACCATTAAAGTGCTGTGAATGTGCAAAGTGCTTTAGTCAGTTATCACACCTTCAAAGTCATCAGCGAACACACACGGGAGAAAAACCATTCAAGTGCAGTGAATGTGCAAAGTGCTTTAGTGAGTTATCAAACCTTCAAAGACATCAGCGAACACACACAGGAGAAAAGCCATTCAAGTGCAGTGAATGTGCAAAGTGCTTTAGTCAGTTATCACACCTTCAAAGTCATCAAGGAACACACACGGGGAAAAACAATTCAAGTGCAGTGAATGTGCAAAGTGCTTTAGTGAGTTATCAAACCTTCAAAGACATCAGCGAACACACACAGGGGAAAAACCCTATCATTGTAGTGAATGTGACAGTAGTTTTCTCGGCTCTTCAGCATTAAGGTATCATCAGCGAACTCACACTGGAGAAAAACCATTCAAGTTCCATTAAATTGGAAAGAGCTTTAGTCGTATATCAGAGCTGCAAAGTCATCAGCGAACACACAGGGGGAAAACATAGAAGGGCACTGAAAGTAAGAAGTGCTTTTGTCAATTTTCGATCCCACACAGCCCTCAGTGAATACACTTCTTCATTTAACTCACATGGAAATAATCCTAGAGATGCAGGGACTCTGGAATGAACTTAAGAACATCAAAAATAATATTGACCCATCTGAGGACATAGACAAGAGCAGAACAGTGTAGATATTGTGAGAGGAATGAATTACAGAAAAAGATAACATTCAAATTATGTAGGACATTGAAATACCAGATAATAGAAGACCCAAATAGCAGTAAAGAAGAAAAACAGATAACAGTATTTGCAGAATTATAAAAGTGTTTGTTTCCAGTGATTGTTCACTTCCGTACACATAGCAAAGCGACATGATGTACCAGGATACACAGTGGGAGACAAGCACAATGTGGATTAAAAGAAAAGAAACATTGTTGATTTTTATTTGGTGAAGAAGAGATACAAAGAAAAACATTCAATCGCACCTGACCACACTACCAGTAATAGCAACACTGAACAATACTGGGACTAACAGCGGTATTTTCAGCTAACTTGCCGGATTAGTGATAAAACCTAGAAACCCAACACACCCAGAGTGGACATGTTGTCAGGGCTCTGGAGATGGAAACTTCATTGGTAAAATGCATGTATTACTATTAACAAATGCCACTGCAGTATATCTAATGAACTAAAGTGAAGCACAGGTGTTCAAGAAATAACCTCTTTTTAGATATAAGACCATATACCTTGTTTTTAAGTAACGTTTGCTGCATCTTTTACACACTGTTATCGGTTGATGCATCAGCTCGTGCCTCGCGCTTTATAACTAAGTGCGACCAGTGGCTCCTCTCCGACTTGGCTCTCCCTATTCATTTTGTGACTTGGCAAACTCTAGTTTTTACCAGAATTGAGCCATTGTAAGCAGTAGACTCTGTTTGAAGAATGTGGTGAAATAGCGAAATCCCACATCAAAAGCATATATGTGCCAGGACAATCTGTTGCACTCACACCAACTCATCTTCCACACTTGATTGTCCCTTGTCCTCAAATGTTCTGAAGGATTTGTCGTATGAATGCCTGAAGTGGCAGTGACATTCATGAAGCTAAAGCTAACAGGAGTGTGAGGGAGATAGAGAGGGGGAGGGATAAAGAGAGCGAGAGAGACCAAGAAAGGGGGAGAAAAAGAACGAATTAGAAGGAGGGGGAACGGTACGTTATTTGTACTCACATAAAAATAGAAGAAGCAGCCGAATATATACCAAAGTGTGACATCACCAGAGAAACAGGCTGAACACCTGTGAATTTATGTTTATTTTTAACACCTGTAGACCCATGTCATGCCAATAAACAGGGCACAAGTAAGGAAAATAGTTAAGAAGCCCATTATCATATGCAAATCACAGTGACGTCACATGTAGTGACATCACAAGAAGTGATGTCAGGCCCTTATAATAATGTTCACGTGAAAGGTTGACGGCCTGTTTTAAAAACAAAAGACAAGAAACATAAAATAATGTAAAAGTAAGTTTTTGGTTTCAGTTTTTATTCATCATGTGTTTTTCCCACTATCAGTTTGTAACTAAACTCGGAAATGACTGAAAGTGTAAATATTTTTAAACAGATATGTGGAACTTGGAAATTAAATTTTTAAACAGTTTTCAGTGAATAAATAAAGTGTGCTTTTAATTTGCGCTTGTTTCCTGACGTTATTCTTTATCAAGCCCCTAAGCCCCAAAGTGTTTCACATTTACAATATATTAAGCAATAGAAGGGCTAATTTTGTCAAGTTCTCTGTTCCTCTCTTGCGCCACTCACACAAACAAACGCTCAGAGGCCTGTGTCTGCAGTGCTGGGGCACAAAGTAACAATTACCAGTTGCAGACTAAGGATCTAGGTGGAACTGAGTCCCGTTTCTAGATAATAGTGGGGGGACCCCTTAAACTGTGGCTACCCCCCCCTGACTTGTGCCGTGCTGTTAAAGCAATAGTGAAATTGAGTAATTTATGATGAATTGAAATGAGAGAAAGAGAAGAAGAGAGCGAGGTGCAGGATATATTAAAGAAAATGAAAAAAAGAGACACAAGACTTTAACCTGTTCGGTGTACTAGCACTTTACGTAAGTAGTTGTGCTGTGCGTTGTGAACAGCCTGTCACCCCCTTTGTATGTAAATGAGCGTCTGTGACCAGACATCCCAGGCTCCCATCTCTTCTATCGCGGATGATAATGTGAGCACTGTAAGGTAATCACAAACTAGGGCTTTATTGAGAAACAATCGGCTTCCAGGTCACACAACTGTAGTTATGTAGGTCTTTATTAGTTTTTTTAATTTGCTTTAATTTGCAGCAATTTTCGAGGTTTCTTTTTCTCAGTATATTGCTTTATATCGCTCTTTGCGCTACATCAGTTAAATGTGAGGTTTGATGTAGGATTTGTTGTAAGTGTTTCTAGACCATGTCCCAATCCCTTTGTCCTCGATTTGTTGGCATGTGTTGTGTCCGCACACTTTTCTAGGATGGGCCTTCTCAAGGTAGAAGGCGCTGTAATAGGAATAATGAATCAGATATGTATGAAATTGTATGTAAACAAATGTGTGCCTTTCAGTTATCAGGCACCACCAGACTCACATCTACACATGTAATTGAGCACCAGACTAAAGTGACTCCTACCTGTATAAATATATGCCATCAGTATTCGTGCTGATGGTTCTGCTGATGCTCACAGCAAATACAGTTTCTGGGATTGTGCGCATTGGCCTAAATTTTTATTGCTGAAGTTTCACACAGTTTTGCTGATACGCACAGGTTATAAGGCTTGTGGATATTGCACACTGTAAGCAGATCACTGAAGTTCACCCTTAAGTAGTAACTAGGTCAAAACATAGTACGTACATCATACAAAATGTCACTGCCCCTCCCTTCTTGTGGACATCTCCAGGAGTTCCTCCTCTCTCGTGGCCGAAGTGAAAGAAGGTTTTCACACATTATGCTCGTGTCTGTGGCATTTCCTTAAGCGCAGAGAGGGAAGCCTCATGGTTATTACATTGTTTGGGTTCTGAGGGACAAGAAGTCTTTGAACACCTTCATGAACTCTCTGATAGTGACTCCGACACTCTTAATGAATACGAGATCTGCTTCAAAAAGTTGGACTTGCACTACCTCCCCAAAGTGAGTACTGTCCTTGAACGATATCACTTTGGGAGAAGGATGCAAAGGCAGGATGAGTCGGTCGAACAGTACATGACTACCTTGTGCAAATTGGCTTCCACGTGCAATTTTGGTGCAGCTTAGAGGAGCGGTTAAAAGGTCAGTTCATGTTGGGATACGCCCTCGACAAAATGAGAGACGCCCAGTGGCAAAAAGAAAAGCCATTGCTTCAAGAAGTGCTGACTATAGCTAAAAGTCACTAGCATTCAAGAGCGTGTGTTGATATTATACGCAAAGACAGTTCAGGTGATAAAAATGAGAACATTGATGTCAAGGTGGTGGTGGATAGATTTGTTGAACCCAAATCGAGCACCACTTCAAAACCCTTTAACACAAAGAATTTTCAGGTGAAGTGCTTCAGGTGTGGCAACCCTGGCCATATGGCCAACTTTAAAGACCGCCCAGGCTGGAAGGCCATGTGAAAAACTAGTGAGGTAAAAGGTCACGTCTAAAAAAGCTGCAGAACGGGCAACAAGCATAAAAAAGTCATGGAAGTTGAACTTTATGAAGAAGAATTGGAAGGAATCAATATTCTCCCCCCAGTCACAGGGAATGGTAGTGATGGCCCTCAGGAGCTAGTTTTGATCAATGGTGCTCCAATGAGCATGCTCTTCAACTCTGGGGCCAAGATAACTCTAGTCCCAAAAACATTTTATGAGCGTAATCTGCTGGGTAAAGTCACCCTGTTGAAGCCAGACATGAGACCAATAGGTTAAGGTGGGTGACTATTGAGTTGCTGGGTTATTTCTGGGGCACAATTGACTTCAAAGGGAGCGCCTTGCCTGGTAAAATATATGTCTTGATGAAAGGGGATTCGCTCATAAGTTGGTTCCATCAGCATGATCTACATATCTGCCTTGATCACAATGAGATCTGTCTGCGTAACAGAATTACCACCAGTTAGGGTTGTTAGTAATGCTAATCGAGACTGGATCAAGGAATTCCCTGAGGTCTTTGCTGGTGAGATTGGTGTGTCTCAAAAACTATGTACATCGGATAAAGGTCAAATCTAATGCTGTTCCAAAAACAGCTAAGGTTAGGAATGCACCTCTGTTAGTAAGGGAGTGCATGAACGTTGAATTAGACAATCTCTTAGCCAAGTGCATCATTCAAGAAGTTGAAGCAACGGAGTGGGTCCCTCCTGTTATTATGGCCCGCAAGCCAATGGGGAAGCCAGGCTCTGTGTCGGCTCGAGGGAGCTCAACAAAGCAGTTATTGTTGATCATTACCCTTCACCCAACATAACAAAAATGCTGGATTCTCTTGAGGGGGCAAGGCATTTTTCATCCTTGCACTTGACCTCTGCCAATTGTGAAAAACAGCGAATCTCCTGAGACCACCGATGCTGCCCGGCGCAAAACACCTTATATTCACCTTAACACCTTAGGAGCTTCGTCAATATACCTCCCCAGTGCTGCGCTGTCCATTATCCAGTGCTGAATGGATGTCCAACGGTCGCACGCAGCACTGGGGAGGTAGTGCCCGTGACGACCGTTGGCCGACGGCAGCACTTAAAGGGTTATAGATATCTATCAAAATAACGAGACGGGCGCTGGCAACTGGAAGGCAAGAAACAGGTTAATTACTCCAGAGGAGAACACATCAACTCAGACACCGGGATGTCGTCGGGAGTTGCTCTAACTGCATCTCCGTGGTTCGGTCTTTTATACACATTGCACCAGTTTATTAGCATGGTAAAACATCCTTGGAATCCCCGCCTCAGGCAGGTTCTCACACAAACCCAGCAGCAATCTTCCCCCCACCGAGATCTAACAGATGATCGTTATCTCGCAGCTGGACATTCCGACAGGATCTAAAAACACATGGGATCGGTCAGATCTAAGGGTTTGTTTCATTGATTAAATCAGGCCCCTTTGTCAGTGAAACAAGCCCTGCCGTGTGTGTGTAATAAACCATGTCCGCAGGGGTCGGTTAGTGCCTGGGATCGGCTTGAGTATCCAGGTGCGGTGAAGGAGGTTATCAAAAGGTCTTGCCCGTGCATGGAGGATGAAAGGAAAAACGGGTTTGGTGCGGGAAGTGACTCCGGGGCTTTGTCATGATGACAAGGTTTTACAACCCCAGTACATTTGTTCAAGCTTGGTCAGAGCGCTGGGGGATGATAGCGAGGTCGGGGTGACACATAGGTGACCAGCAGAGTACGAAATGGCTGCGATGTCTAAAATGATTGCAATTTACGCGCCCGCAGAGGCCCTCGCTAAACAAGATGGCACAGGCCATGTTTATGTTTGTCGATTGAAGCCCAGGCCGGGCTTCAATCAATCAATCAATCAATCAATCATAGCATTTGTAAAGCACACTACATACCCTTGAGGGTCTCAAGGCACTAGGGGGGGTGCTGCTACTGTTCGAAGAGCCAGGTCTTGAGGAGTCTCCTGAAGTTCAGAAGGTCTTCGGTTTTCCGTAGGCGGATGGGGAAGGTGTTCCACATCTTGGAGGCGAGGTGGGAGAATGATCTGCCACCGGCGGTCATTCTTCGAATGCAGGGGACGGTGGCGAGGGCATGGTCTGCGGAGCGGGGCTGGTGGGCGGGATTGTAGAGGCTGAGCAATCTGTTGAGGTACGCTGGTCCGGTGTCGTGGAGTGCCTTGTGTGCATGGGTGAGGAGCTTAAAGGTTATCCTCTTGTTGATGGGGAGCTAGTGCAGGTCTTTCAGGTGGGGTGTGATGTGGCTGCGACGGGAGATGTCGAGGATCAGGCATGCTGAGGCGTTCTGGATGCATTGGAGTCGTTTCAGGAGTTTGGCTGGGGCTCCTGGGTAGAGTGCATTGCCTTAGTCCAGTCTGCTGCTGACGAGGGCCTGGGAGACCGTCCTTCTAGTTTCGTGGGGATCCACTTGAAGATCCTGCGAACCATGCGGAGAATGTTGAAGCAGGAGGAGACGGCGTTGACCTGCTTTGTCATGGAGAATGTGGAGTCGAGGATGACCCCTAGGTTTCGTGCGTGGTTGGTGGGTGTAGGGGTGCTCCTAGTGCCGTCGGCCACCAGGAGTTGTTCCAAGACGAGGGTGTGGAGCCGAGGATGAGGACATCCGACTTGTCCGAGTTCAGCTTCAGTCGGCTGTTCCTCATCTAGTCGGCGATGGCCTTCATTCCTTTGTGGAGGTTGGTTTTGGCGGTGTGGGGGTCCTTGGTGAGCGAGAGGATCAGCTGGGTGTCGTCGGCGTAGGAGCTGATGTTTAGGTCGTGCTGTTAGGCGACGTGGGCGAGTGGTGCCATATAGACGTTGAACAACATTGGGCTGAGAGATGAGCCTTGGGGAACGCTGCAGATGATCTTGGTGGCTTCAGAGGGGAAGGGGGGGAGGCTGACGCTCTGGGTTGTCCCGGAGAGGAAGGAGGTGATTCAGTCCAGGGCCTTCTCTTGAATTCCAGCATTGTGGAGGCGTGCTCTTAGTGTGCGGTGGCAGACTGTGTCGAAAGAGGCTGACAGGTCCAGGAGGATGATGGCTGTGTTTTCTCCATTGTCATGTTCCTGATGTTGTCGGTGGCGGTGATGAGGGCAGTTTTGGTGCTGTGGTTGCTCAGAACCCTGACTGGGATAAGTCCAGGATGTTGTTCTCTTCAAGGAAGCTGGTCAGTTGTATGTTGAGAGCCTTTTCGATGACCTTCTCTGGGAACGGGAACAGGGAGATGGGTCGGAAGTTCTTGAGGTCCTTGGGTTTCTTTAGTAAGGTGTTGATCTCTGCGTGCTTCCAGCTCTCCGGGAAGGTCGCTGTCTCGAAGGAGATGTTGATAGTTTTCCGGAGGTGGGGTGCGATGATGCTGCTGGCTTTGTTGTAGATGTGGTGTGGGCAGGGGTCTTCCGGGGATCCGGAGAGGACGATGTTCATGATCTTGATGGTGTCGTTGTCGTAGATGTTGTCTAGGTGCGCAGGCGGTTGATACAGGCCGATTGGACGAAAATGAGTGTTGGATTGATTTGTCAGGAAAGCAGCAATGGTTACTTCCTATGCGCTTCCTGTTGTTACAATGGCCCATGGTCCGGCACATATTAGCAGTAAAGGAATATGTAAATTGTTAGACCTTATATGGCAAAATGATAATATTAGCAAGGTAGCTCAGCACCTAGGAAGACTTATATTATTTGTTTGAAGCACAATTCATGAAAAGGCATTCCTACGCCCACTGGTAACTTTGCCCCACCTTTCTTCTCATTTGATGACCTTCAAATGGATTATATTGAAATGGAACGAGTCAACAATTTGAAGTACGTGTTAGTGGTGGTCTGCGCAATCAGTAAATGGATCGAGTCCTACCTTATTAAGAGAATACAGCTGTGGTGAAGGCCCCTTTAAAGGAGTACTTCCCGAGCTACGGATTGCCCTGCATGATCTGGAGTGATAACGGAAGTCACTTTAATGCTAAAGTGATTCAATTGGAGTGCAAGGGTTTACAGGTTACACAGAAGTTTAAAGCAGCGAACCACCCCCAGAGAGCAAGGCTGGTTGAAAAGTACAATGGTACTCAAACTGAAACTGGCAAAGATTCAAGAAAGTACAAGATTGCGATGGCCAGATGCACTTCCCCTAGCCCTGTTTTCTACTAGAGCAACTGCACATTCCCAAGTAGGATTGTCGCCCTATGAAGTGGTTTTCGAGCACCCTGCTAATATCTGGGGCATTCCAAGACCCAGGCGTTTTTTTCTGAGATAGAGTATCCCTTGCGTCTAGATTATTTATATGATTTGACTAACGATCTCCGTTCTCTTCACCAACAGGTGCATGCCACATTGCGACCAGTACCAGATGGGCCCGGGCACTGCATACAGCCCAGCGATTATGTAATGATCAAGAATTTTCAGAGGAAGAACAGTCTGGAACCGTGGTGGAAAGGCCCACTGATCGTCTTGCTTGCCACCCGCTCCTCAGTTAATGTGTAAGTAAGGAAGCACAGGGTGCACAGAAGCCACGTAGAGAGTACCACTCTTGCTTCCATATGACCGCTGAGTCAGCGACTGCATTCCTGATTAAGAATATGGGCAGGTGCCCTGATTTGTTCCTTTCTCTAATGCTCTATTAAGGGGGGTGGAGACGGATGAGGAGAGTGACACAGTCCTGCTTAAAGCAGTTCCTAAGGAGATAAGGGCTGCCTCAGATCACTCTGCCCCCAAAGCGCCTGTGTCAGAGCCCAGATCTTTACTTGACCCTGAGTTCCTACCCCTCTTTGCTGATGACACAGTGCCAAGTGTAACCAGGTATAACTTACGGCCCCGGAAGAAGAACGGGACAACAGCTGAACAGTTTAGGAGCTAGAGAAGTACTTGAATTTAGGGCACAGGTGCTGTGCCTAAGGTGCCTGTTAGAGTAGAATGAACGTCATTGGTGCACTGTGTGTGAACACTGGACAGGATTCGTTGAGGGTATTCTCCAAGGAGGGAGGGGTGCCCTATCCTGCAAGAAGAGACTTTTGAGTTCAGAATACGAGCTCAGCGAGCAGCTCCAACGCCAGTGCTCAACAGCACCTACGCCTGATGAACAATAGGAGTCTACCAGTGCAGGGTTATTAAATGGACACTGGAAAGAAGGTTTTGCTTTTGTTCCCTCTGATAATGTAGTTGCAATAGTGGCTCTAGCCTGTGAACATTTTTTATCCTTATAGTGCATATAGGTTGTTTGAAGTTTTATTGAAGTTTTATTGAAAATGCTCCTTTGTGGCCGTCTAATTATGAGAGAGGAACAGCCCCTGATGGTTCCACCACCTAGACAGAATGGTAATGGGAGGTCCGGGTGGTCAACAGGAAGTAAGGTAGTGGTGGTAGTGTTTATCCTCATGGTGATGAAAACGCTGTTCGGGTGGTTTGGTATTTGGAGGAACAGCATCCGTTGCATATTTTATGGTTCAAATGTCTTCATTGATTTTTAAACACATAAGCATATCCATATAAATTTGGCTAGTGCCAGGCAATATCTATGCAATACAACCGGACAGTGTCAATTGAGGGCACGAGCCCAGCTTCAGACATAATCAGTTTGTTGCATGTATATGGAAGGAAACAATAATAAGCAGAATAAGGAACAAAACAACCCCCTTTCCCTAGAAACCCGCCTCTCCCCTGGTCCAGTGTCCCTTATCTTTCGCCGACCCCCTCCCCTTCCTCCCTGCCACGCTAACCCCCTGATGACCCATTTAGCAATCCGTCTTCCGTGGTTCTGTAAGACGTAGCAATCTAAGATATCGTGGGCATGTTACTTTGCGAAACTCCGTCACCTAGAGCGACAGAAATGGGTGCCAAAGCTCATCAAAGGTAGATCCCT
This sequence comes from Lissotriton helveticus, assembly GCF_964261635.1. Taxonomy (NCBI): domain Eukaryota; kingdom Metazoa; phylum Chordata; class Amphibia; order Caudata; family Salamandridae; genus Lissotriton; species Lissotriton helveticus. Next base: position 526,726 of record NW_027611727.1, on the reverse strand, counting down.
CTCCCACCATAGTAAGGGTCAACTTCTCCATCCCAAGGACATGCCACAGTCGATGAAGCCAACCCGCGAAGGAGGGTATGTTGGGAGTGCACCAATGTGTAAGTATATTTTGTACCGCTGAGCCTAAAGCAATAGCTATCTGTCTGCCTCTATGGAATTTTAGCGGGTAAGTTAGGGGGTTAGGAAGAGACAAGAGCACATAAACTGGAAAGCGAAATTTCTGTCTCAAAATGCTTATCCACTTCCGCCAGCACCTGAGTCCAGTAAGGTTGGATATGTACGCATTCCCACAACAAGTGCACTAGAGTGCCTACTTTGCCACAGCCACGCCAGCAGTTCTTCTCTCGTTGACGATCCAGTGCATGTAGCCTCTCCGGAGTATAGTACCAATGTGTCACTACTTTTGTGAAGGTCTCCGTCAATCCCATATGGTATGCAGAATGTCGATAGTATATCCCCTCCCACTCTTTGCGGCTGAGCGTCCTGCCAAGTTCCCTCTCCCACCTTTCTCTGCCAGGACTACACGTGTGTGTCCGGTGCATATTTTAGTGGGAACTACCCCATCCACACATGAGCATATGTTTGTTTCATTAGCACCGCATAAGGAGAGACACTGACAGACCTATGTTGATAATGCATTTATTCAAATGCTTCATCAGGTGCACAGTGGCAACTTCAGTTCACATAAAGGAAAACTTCTTTGTGGAGTCCCTCAGGGCTATTCTCTTTCGCCTCTCTTATTTAATTTATATCTGCAACCTTTGATCTGTGCACTACAGGAAATGGTTGTCTTGGCATTCAACTACGCAGATGACCTGCAACTTATTTTCAACATACAATCTACTACTGCTTCTGAGGTCAATCTGCAGTCTGTCATGACATACATTAGCAACTGTGGAGAGGAGTTGGCCTAACGGCTAGGGCGCTCGGCCTCGGACCTGGGGATCTGGGTTCGAGTCTCGAAGCGACGCCGAAACCTCCTGTGATTCTGGGCAAATCACTTAATCTCCCCGTGCCTAAAATGAAAGTGTGTCCTCATGTAACGTAACTGGAAAATATGTAAAGCGCTCTGATACCTGATTCGGTTCGGGTCTAGTTCGCGCTATATATAAAACTCTGCAAACAAAAAAAAATGGATGAGACTGAACCAGTTGAAATTGAATCCCGGCAATGCGCAGTTGATTTTGACAGGCGGCGCCTGTAACCCATGGAGCTCTAATTTTTGGCCCCCCTGTTTGGGTACCCCGCCTGTCTCTACCTCTACGGTAAAAAGTTTGGCGATAAAGATTAGTAACGACCTGTCAATGCAATCTCAGATTAGCTCTGTGGTGTCGGCCTGCTTCCTTCTCCTGCGGCAAATAAAAAGAATAAAAAGATTCCTTTCTACAGAAGCATTCTGGTTGTTCTAGCACTCATAATATCCCGGTTGGATTATGCTAATTCCCTTTATGTGGGTATCCCGGCTTATCAAGCACAGTGCCTGCAACTCATCTAAAATCAGGCTGCTAGATTAATTTTGCATCTTCCTACCCGCCAGCATGTCAAACCGTCCTTGAAAAAACTGCACTGGCTCCCTGTGAGCCAACGCAGTGTTTTTAAGCTTGGATGCATTACATATAAGGCGCTGTCAGATGCCTGCCCTAAGTACATTTCCAACAGGCTTAAGAAATATACTCCCCTTCGTACTCTCCGATCTGCTGGTCAATCTCTTTTGACCATTCCTAGATTCAGGCATATTAAACACGGGGGCCTCCGGTTCTCGACACTTGCCCCCCAACTCTGAAACTCTATTCCCTTTTCAATACGTACTACCGGCTCCTTTCCTCAGTTTAGAAAGCAACTAAAAATGTGGCTTTTCCAACAAACTGAGCCTCTGATCCACTAGGAGCTCGTCCTCCCCAGCGCCAAGAAACCTACCCGGTGAACGTTGTGCTCTATAAATATTTTTAACAATAACAACTGAGTGAGAGACCCCTGTGTGGGTGAAATACTTCCTCCATCAGACCCCATCCACGAGTGAGAGACCCCTGTGGGTGAAATACCCCCTCCATCCTCAGACCTCCTCCACTGAGTGAGAGACCCCTGTGTGGGCAAAATACCCCTCTATTCTCAGACCCCCTCCACTGAGTGAGAGACCCTGTGCGGGTGAAATACCCCCACCATCCTCAGACCCAATCCACTGAGTGAGAGACCCCTGCGTGGGTGAAACACCCCCTCCATCCTCATACCCCCTCCACTGAGTGAGAGACCCCTGTGTGGGTGAAATACCCTCTCCATCAGACCCCATCCACTGAGTAAGAAACCCCTGTGTGTGTATAATACCCCCTCCTTCCTCAGATCCAATCCACTGAGTGAGAGACCCCTGTGTGGGTCACACCTGATGGTTCTGTCTCATGACTTTATTATGACTAAAACCTGCTTCTTTCCTTGTTTTATGAGTGAGCCACTGAAGGGGGAGGTGGACAAGAAAGCAGCAGAGAAATGCAAACCCTGATGTGGTGCAAAGCAGCGGGAGAGTGTTGATTGTCGGAGGTAGTCATTGCGGCGAGGTCCGGCCCGTACAATTGCTGCTCCTCGAGAGGTATCGGTTTTATTCAAAGTGTACTTTACATTTTATTAATAGCGCTAGCGCGCTGCCAGTGCTGCCGTTCCTAATACTTTCATTGCCAGTTTGTGACCTGAGTTCTTTGTACTAAATAGTAAAAGGTTGTGCTGCTTATTCTCAGCAAAACCCTCTTCTTTACAGTCCCGGCTATGTTTTTGCTTACTGGAGTGGCATCGTTCAATAAGAATGGAAAATATCTTCAATTTGTTGCGTTCCTTAAAAAGTAAACATTTCTTTAATTGCAAATTGTCCTTGTTTTATGTGTGGTACGACGTTTCCGTCGTGCACTCTCTGTCATCATGTAACTAGCGTGTGCGGCAGAGCTTTTTTTTTTACAAGACATGCGAATACATTGTAGGTGTCGTATTCCATTGTTGTAAAGACAGAGGCCTCATTTGTCACAATTGTTAAGCTATTCAGCTAAGTTGTGCCAATGTAGCTTTGTTTTTAAACTGAATTAATCTATTTAGTAAACAGGTTCTCTTGGTTTCTTCTAGCGAACTTAATTCAGCGCAGCTCACGTGCTCAGTATCTATGTTGTAGCTCTCCGTGACAGCAACCTCTGAAAACAAATGTGTGCAGGGCCCTTCTGTTCATCTGGGCAGTGTGCGGGCTCTGCATTCACATCATAATGTTATGCAATTATTTCATAACCTGTTGCAGAGGCCTGCTTGGGAATTGTTTAGCAGTGATACGAGTGTATTTAATACCAAACCTCTCTTGTTTTGCACATACTCCGCTTCTCTTCTACATCACTGCGTTTTTGTCTAAACTATTGCATTTTATTTTCCATGGGCTGTTTCTTTAGTACATTGTGGCGTCTCGAGGTCACCTAAAAGGGATCATGGGAGTTCTGTACTTCGTTTTCATGTTACACCTGACCTAGTGCTGTCATCCGTACTGGAGTGTGCACGTGCCTTGCTCTCCACATGCGGCCTAAGCAGAGTATTGCTTGTAAGACCTGAACGCTTCTGTTTTTATAAATGCCAAAACAAAAACCTTTTTTGAAACGCAGTATGAAGATGGAAAAGGGAGAAATGGTCCCTAATACTTTCACTGAAATGCTGAAAATGTCACACATAGCAATCTGAAACCGTGACAGCTGTGGTTTGGGGATTCACAGCCCTGTCAAATATAAAGAATCACCCCCAGGACCAGGAACATTAGAAACGCTGCTCAGCCTCATTGCACCAGCTGTGTCTACATTTCACACATTACATTAAATACAAGTCGTCATTTAAATTCACTCCTGAATGTCATGTCTGTTCCTTTGCAGAAGTTTAAAAAATGAACACATTGCTGGTATTTCACTGAGGGAGGGAGCAGAGCTGGCATGAGGGGCTGAACCTGAGGCTCCTCAAGAGCACACCAGGCAATGGTTAGGCCTGTCCTTGGACTGTGAGTGTCTAAACACCCATGTCTGTGTCTTTACAGGAGCCAATGCTTGTTTCCCATAACACCCATGTCTGTGTCTTTACAGGCACCAATGCTTGTTTCCCATAACACCCATGTCTATGTCTTTACAGGCGCCAATGCTTGTTTCCCATAACACCCACCTCTTTGTCTTTATAGGAGCCAATGCTTGTTTCCCATACGAGACCCTCTCATGGACTGCAAGTGTCTTAACATGTCTGTGTCTTTACAGGAACCAATGCTTATTTCCCATAACACCCATGTCTGTGTCTTTACAGGAGCCAATGCTTGTTTCCCATAACACCCATGTCTGTGTCTTTACAGGTGCCAATGCTTGTTTCCCATAACACCCATGTCTGGGTCTTTACTAATGCTTGTTTCCCATAACACCCATGTCTGTGTCTTTACAGGAGCCAATGCTTGTTTCCCATAACACCCATGTCTGTGACTTTGCAGGTGCCACTGCTTGTTTCCCATAACACCCATGTCTGTGTCTTTACAGGTGCTAATGCTTGTTTCCCATAACACCCATGTCTGTATCTTTACATGAGCCAATGCTTGTTTCCCATAACACCCACGTCTGTGTCTTTATAGGAGCCAATGCTTGTTTCCCATAACACCCAAGTCTGTGTCTTTACAGGAGCCAATGCTTGTTTCCCATAACACCCACGTCTGTGTCTTTACAGGAGCCAATGCTTGTTTCCCATAACACCCACGTCTGTGTCTTTGCAGGCGCCAATGCTTGTTTCCCGTATGAGACCCTGTCTTTGGACTGTCAGTGTCTACACCCATGTCTGGGTCTTTGCAGGCGCCAATGCTTGTTTCCCATAACACCCATGTCTGTGTCTTTACAGGAGCCAATGCTTGTTTCCCATAACACCCATGTCTGTGTCTTTACAGGAGCCAATGCTTGTTTCCCATAACACCCATGTCTGTGTCTTTACAGGAGCCACTGCTTGTTTCCCATAACACCCATGTCTGTGTCTTTACAGGCGCCAATGCTTGTTTCCCATAACACCCATGTCTGGGTCTTTACAGGCGCCAATGCTTGTTTCCCATAACACCCATGTCTGTGTCATTACAGGAGCCAATGCTTGTTTCCCATAACACCCATGTCTGTGTCTTTACAGGAGCCAATGCTTCTTTCCCATAACACCCACGTCTGTGTCTTTACAGGAGCCAATGCTTGTTTCCCATAACACCCATGCCTGTGTCTTTGCAGGGGCCACTGCTTGTTTCCCATAACACCCATGTCTGTGTCTTTTCAGGTGCCACTGCTTGTTTCCCATAACACCCATGTCTCTGTCTTTACAGGTGCCAATGCTTGTTTCCCAAAACACCCATGTCCGTGTCTTTTGCAGGCGGCAATGCTTGTTTCCCATTACATCCATGTCTGTGTCATTACAGGAGCCAATGCTTGTTTCCCATAACACCCATGTCTGTGTCTTTACAGGAGCCAATGCTTGTTTCCCATAACACCCATGTCTGTGTCATTACAGGAGCCAATGCTTTTTTATCATAACACCCATGTCTGTGTCTTTACAGGAGCCAATGATTGTTTCCCATAACACCCACGTCTGTGTCTTTACAGGCGCCAATGCTTGATTCCCATAACACCCACGTCTGTGTCTTTACAGGCACCAATGCTTGTTTCCCATAACACCCACGTCTGTGTGTTTGCAGGCGCCAATGCTTGTTTCTCATAACACCCACATCTGTGTCTTTGCAGGAGCCAATACTTGTTTCCCATAACACCCACGTGTGGGTCTTTTCAGACGCCAATGCTTGTTTCCCATAACACCCATGTCTGTGTGTTTACAGGAGCCAATGCTTGTTTCCATAACACCCATGTCTGTGTCTTTACAGGTGCCAATGCTTGTTTCCTATAACACCCATGTCTGTGTCTTTACAGGTGCCAATGCTTGTTTCTCATAGCACCCATGTATGTGTCTTTACAGGCGCCAATGCTTGTTTCCCATCACACCCATGTCTGTGTCTTTTGCAGGCGGCAATGCTTGTTTCCCATAACACCCATGTCTGTGTCATTACAGGAGCCAATGCTTGTTTCCCATAACACCCATGTCTGTGTCTTTACAGGCGCCAATGCTTGTTTCCCATAACACCCATGTCCGTGTCTTTTGCAGGAGGCAATGCTTGTTTCCCATAACACCCATGTCTGTGTCATTACAGGAGCCAATGCTTGTTTCCCATAACACCCATGTCTGTGTCTTTACAGGAGCCAATGCTTGTTTCCCATAACACCCACATCTGTGTGTTTACAGGAGCCAATGCTTGTTTCCCATAACACCCATGTCTGTGTGTTTACAGGAGCCAATGCTTGTTTATCATAACACCCATGTCTGTGTCTTTGTATTTTGGTATTGTGGTATACTTATATAGCGCAAACCTGTCACCTCCAAGGGCATCCTGGCGCTTCGACCCATGATCCAGCAGATTCAGCAGCCTAGCCTGTTCTAGGGAAGAGGTAGGTTTTCAACGCCTTTCTAAAGGCTAAAAGATCCTCAAGGCTTCTCAGGGATATTGGCAGGGAGTTCCAGAGTTTTGTAGTGTAGCTCCTATTTTCCCAATAGGCTCTGCGCATTGGAATAGTACCTACGGCAGTAAAGGCCTACACCAGACGTTAACTAGGTCTACTACTGTCGATACTAGACTTAATTTTTGGGTTTGCCAGCTAAGCTCAGAGTTCGCTAGAAACTTTCTCGAATGTTCAAGGAAGGATTAACTCCCCTGATTAGACAAGAAGGGATTTAGTTTCTGACAACCATAGAACATGACAACTTTGCTCTCCCCTAATCAAGAGTCAATCTCAAGAGTCGTGTGAGCACAAGGCAATTATTTTACTCAGTCAGTACGTGCATTCTTAGTCTCATCAGAATGTAGAGAAAAGGAAGAGACGGGCGTGTTCAATAAAAGATGTTATTTATTGATCAGTCTCTTTTCTCGTACAAGAGAAATGGATCGATATTATTGCAATACTTATAGTTAAGTAAAGTGCATACATTAAAAGCAATAGTATAAAATAATACTGTAAAAACATTGATATGGTTTCTGAGCCATATGATGCTTTAAAATGATTAAAATATATTTACATACACATATATATTTGACTAAACGTACTCAACTGGTGTTTCTAAATACGCCTACCCCGTGTACCTGACCTAAGTCTAATGCGTGGGCGGGAATAGAAAGTTACAGTTTAAGTTAAGTTTGTTTTTGCCAAGTGAATAACTAAAGAATTCTCTAGGAGGGGTTATTCAGTTCTGTACCTGGAATTTAGGATGAATGAGGAATGGTATCTCTTTCTCTGCTCTCGATATTCCAGGCTGCCTGCGAGGGCTGCCCAGAAACGCCGGTGCTGGGTCTCTCGGCTTGAGATAGCAGCGCGTCTCTCAGCGCGTCAGGAAGGCGGGGCTGCTGCCTGCGGGGTCTGCTTCTGCTCTCGGCTTCGGCAAGTATGGCTGCTCCGTCTTGTCACCACGCGTGTGTTTTGCATAGGGCAAGGTCGGCAATATTTATACCTTAAAGGTGCCGGGATTGACGTAAGGATGGACATAGGTACGTCAATAAAGATGTCATACGACTTGCTCGTTAGCACATTCTTTACTAAAGTTCTCTGTGAAATCAAAACAATGGCCGCACGGATTATCCAGGTTGTCATAGGTTTGATTTGTTATGAGAACGTCGTATGCCTTATCAGGGGCTGGAGGAATGTCGCTTGTCTAATTAGATCTCAAGCGTTATGACCTAATCAGATAACACGTTCCTGTGCCGTAGTGTGACTGCGTCAGATAACGGTATCTGCATCATGGGGGATTTCTTGCCTCATGGGCTGACTGTTAATTAACTAGCTAGGTAGTTTAACCAGAATAGGGTCAGGAATAGGGGGATCGATTCAGAACCTATAGAAATACACGACACCCACTCCACGCTAACTATGGTCATATCTACTAATCTATGCATAGTATAACATAGTACAACATACTATAGAGTATAGTGTATACCTTACCACCCCAAAATACATAAATGCATTTTGAAATTTTCAAATATACTGAAAAATTGCAGTCATATATATTGTATGCACTTAAGCTATGAATTAAATGCAAAAGTAAACACGCATTGTTATGCATTATTGCTTGTTGGTACATGAGAAATACACATGAAATGGCTCTTAATATGGCTATACAGAAAAAAGTCGAAACCATTTCATCACATAAAATATATTGTGAACATACCAGCGGGCAGCTAAAGTCTATATAAAGTCTATAAAGTATCTAAAAAATAGAAATCTTAGTTCTCTAGGAATAGTTTCTAACTTTAAGCAGAAGATCAGTGTCCCGGAAAAAAATATATAGAAAAATATTTTAAGGGGCTTTCTGAAAAAATTGCTGTCCGTGAACTGGATTGTAATTGTTCATGTGACTTTATTTTGAAAGTTGAAGGCCGGATTCAGGGAACGCCGTGCGAGTTTACTCAAAAGTCTCTATTTCTGTTCCGGAGAGAACATCATATCATTCAGGCTTTCGAAAAAACTGTCAACAGCTTCATGGGAAAGTTCCACTAAGTCGGAAATAGGGGTAACCATGCATTCATGCGCATGATTGTCTGCATTGACATTCTGATTTGCATTGCTGACAGAAGGTCGTACCTGTTCGATGCTGCTTTCATCTTGAACTTCACTACCCTTCAATCGCAGTGGTGAAGATTCCAGGAATGCCGTCATCAGAATTGGCAGCCTTTGAGGGCAGCACAAAGCGTGAACCTTGGTAGGAACCAGCAGTGTATCTGCATCCACCGGCGCATCCGATTGTAGCGTCAGACAGGTGTCTAACACGCATTCTTCTCCGCATAGCAGACACCTTAGTACAGGTAAAACACACCTTTGCCACATTGGTCGAAATGATAGAAACCAAGTCATGTTCAGGTCTCTAAGTCGGGAGAGTCCCAGGATTTTTGATATCCGGTCCCGGTATCCAATGGCTAGGATCGTTTCTTCCATTGTCGTGAGAGTTTGTTCTGTGACATGGGTTGCCATAACGAAAAATAAGGACTAGGAATAGGATTCCTGCAATTAGTCCCAGGATCAAGGGAAGTCCGCCAAAAATCGAATGGACGAAATCTGGAAAAATACCCAGTATGGCTTTGAATGGTGTTAATGCCATCGAAAATACTGTCTTAAATACCTTTGAGACCCCAGTGGTATCAGAAATATTTAAGATTTCGCTCAGGATTTCCGCGAAATGTACGGGGGAATTAGTTGATAATAATGTATGTATCTCTGCAGTCGTCCTTGCGACTTGTAGATCATACGTTTCTTTAGATGACGTGAGCCTTGTAGGCGTCTGAAGAAGCACTGTTTTCATTCTGCTTAAAGTGTCTATTCGAATAGAAGTAATTTTCAAACCGGGCCATGCCCTTGCCTCCCTGTCTGGAAAGGAGCTGGGGAACAAAGAACGTCCACAGCACTTGACCTTCGCCGTCGTAGTGACGAGATAAGGAGTCCCGGGCATAAGACTACAACATCTGCGGTCTACAATAAGAATGTAACTCCCATTATAGAGTCTTTGAAAGAATGGTTCTATTTCAGTTGCAGGTGCGCCTTGCTGGTGACATGAAAGGTTGTATGAATTCCCTTCACAGGCTCCGTGCAAACTAATACCGTTACACAGAAGTGTGCCGCTTAGTGACATAGCACAATTGTTGCCACTAAGAAACACTTTCTGTCCTTTGTTACTGACACATGCATGTGAATAGGGCAGGTTCCAAGTTGTTTTAAGGTACCCCTTTCCCAATTTCTCGTACATGCCAGCCTGTATATATTTTTGGCAGTATTGAAACCTGAAGGTTGAGATTGGAATATTTATGATTCCGTGGATTATCCATTCACTGACAGGTCGTTCTGACATTGTCAACGGTAATCTTTCTAGTTTTTCAATGCTCAAGATTGTATAATCAGCACCCTTCTGCGCCATACCGATTTGTCTATCAGTAAGGTTAAAGATTTGGAATAGTGACGTTGTGTTGATTAAACGCCAAGGCACATAGCCAGAACACAGATTTTGTAACGTCCAGCCAAGCTGTACAATAGAACGCAATTGTGACTGACCATGTTGTAATAACAGTAAGTCTTGCGATAATATATCGATTGCTGAAGACACAATGCTGTCCAATGAAAAAATTCTGGAGGACAGAGTCATTAACCCATTGTCCACTACAGAAAGTGATTTTTCCAAATTAATACGATCAATTTCACGTATTCTCTCTGCTGTTTCAATTTGAGTAACCTTCCAGGCCTCATTGTATGCTGCATATACAGAGGCTGCTATGAAACGCTTTTGACGCTGTTTGCGTGGTCCCATTATGAAATCACGCAAGTCAGCACCATCAGTAAGTAAAGTTAGGTGTTGCTTAATTTCAGGCAGTGTGGAAGACTGTAGCCATTGAAGGCATAATTTGCCCACACTGTAGGTTGTTATTATCCCTGGGTGATGTCTTTGGGGATATCTAGGGTCTGGCCTGGTCATTTTGAAACCCTGTGTTTTATTCAGGAATCTATCTTGACAGTTATTTGTATCTGTGGGCCAGATCAACCATTGTTTCCAATCAGGATGTGTTCTGTTTTGGTTAAGTATATGGTTTATGTCTATTTCTTCATCTGTATCAGAGTTATTGCTAAACTTTGTTGGCTTTGGAATAGACGGGTTATTTAAATCTTTGATTTTGGCTAAGCCAAGACAGGTGGTTTGTTGAACAGTGTCATTTAAAAATATCATTTGTTCTGGGATCATGCAGGCTCTAAACAAAGCTTCTATACCCTGTACTTGCCATTCTTTTGTACCCCAAACACTTTTCAAATCAACATTTTTGTCCCAATAATCGAATCCAAAAGTATTCATTTTTTCAAAGAATGACTCAGAATAAATCAATTTTGTGTTGGTTATCATGGTTTTGGTCCCTGTCTTGTTTGACAATTTATAATAAAATGTTTCAGCATTACTAGTGTTAAAACCTTGAAAGTATGAATATTTGTCATAAACGGTTCTAGAGCTCCCTTTTGGAGGTGTAGCACAATGTTCCCATTGATTATAATTTAAAACATTTCTAGGTTGTGCAGATTTATGCAAGAAATGGTTACCATAGTGGTTATAGCAATACATACTATCATAATTTGTAGAACCTTGCAAATAATCATGTTTTGTAAATTTAGCAGACATTACTAAGTCAGACATCATATTGTTTATACTTTCAAAGTCCCAATCATCAGCAAATGAGTTTGGTTTTGCAAAGTCACTCAAAGAGATCTTAATTTGGTGTGGATATTTCAGGATCTCGACCGGACCATAAATTTCATAGTCAGTGTTGTCCCAGGCTACCCCACCAGGTATTGGAATTGCTGTGAAGTTGGCTGAAGAAAGTTCTGAAGAAAGTTCTCTTTTCTCGACGTGTGAAGATGTGTGTGGTTTGAGGACCAAGTTGATGTTCTGACTTGCTGTGTCCATTTTAGCATATTTTCCCTCAATGAAGCGTCCCAAAGTAAATACCATGATGAGCCAAAGTGTGAGGATAAATGCACCAAAACCCACCCAAAATTCAATCCATGGAGAAATCAGATATGTTTCTTTTAGTTGTTTCAAAAGTTCCTTCGCTTTGTCTTTAAAGGATTTTGATGATGGCTGTGTCTTTTGTTCGCTGAAACCGTCAGAGGAATCATCGAAGTTGATGAAGTAACCGGATGCAGTTCTGTCAATTGTTCCAATTGGTTCAGGATTTTTGTTTCTTGCATTTTCACTTGGTACTTCAGTATAGATTGGTGTGTCTCTGCTAAATGTCTTTATTTGGGTTTTCAGAGGTCTAAGTTCTATTGCATTGTTGCATAGTCCTTGTTGTTCTTCTGTAGGCGTTTCGAATGTGATGAGCCTCTTTGTTAGGACCTCTGTACTGGTAGCAAACCTTGGTGTTCTGCTACTTATTGGGAGTCCACTTGGCCTACTGTTTGTTATCGGCCACATGTTGTGGTTTTACCAGGTCGATGGATACAACTCGGTTCTCCTTTTTTCCAGCAAGTGGCGGTAGTACAACTGATCTTGTCCCGTTGACAGACAAGACAGGAACTGCTTTTCTGTAAGAAGGCCCAAATTCCTTCTTTACCGCGATCTTCTCCCTGACTAGATCCCCGACTTTTGGAATCCAGACAGGTCTTGCTGGGACAGGTGGTGATTCTTCAGTGGTTGTTGGCTGTTGTTTCAACTGTATGTTGCTCAGGTCTTTTCTTGTTTTGTTTAAGTCCTGCAAAATAGCCAAACGGTCTTTGACATCAAAGCTTTTTTCTATTACCACTGAAGTCTGACTATCAAGGTCAGAGATCAACATCCTAGTTCCGAATAATAATTCGTACGGACTGAATCCCTTCAGAGAATTTCTTGGCAAGTTATTTAGACTACGTTGGACACTTATTAGATGTTTGACCCACCCAGCTCCCGAACCTAATATCCTTTCTATTATAGATTGCTTTCTGTCTTGGTTTTTTCTTTACACCATCCCATACCCTCAGGAAGGAAGTGAGAAGATTCCCGCTGGGCTGTGCTCATTTGGCCATTCTTTCCCCCCCCAGGCTGGATTGCCTGAGAAAAAGAAAAAAAAAATGGTCGAACGTAGCATGCTCTTAGCGTATATGCCATTTAGACTCGCAAATCTTGTATAACAGTCCGGACGTCAGCTGAGTGCTGTGGATCTACATTATAAGTGGAACTAGCCTGTGTATGTTAATCGCAAGCCATTCTTTTTGTTGGTAATATTATCTGCCTTGATACGACGAGGTATTAAACTGCTTCTCTCCCCACTGCGATCTCTGTTGCAGTTTGGGCAGTTTTTTACAAACATGGTGTAGTGCAGGCTCATGCCTGGCCACCAGTACCGTGATTGTAATTCTTCCAGAGAATCTTTTAATTTAAGGTGTCTGAGACCCTCGCCCATGTGTGCGTCTGCGATTAACAAGTGTCTCCTGTCCATGTTTGGAATCACTCTATCCCCCACTCCAGGGATTCGAGCAAAAGGGACGGAGTTTGCATCGATTATGTATGTATAATTGAGTGGATAGTTGATCGGTAACGCTGAGCAGTCGCCTCTTGATGACGTTTTCACCGCCAGCAATGTTTCACCGTCAATGTATTTTAATGTACGCTTTTTTCGATCTACGGGAGCCGATTTAGTGGCTGCCGCTGCGGCTGTTTCAGCCAATGAATTCCCTACAACGTAAACGCCATCACGTTGATGACTCAGTGAGTGAGTCACGTGAGTCTTTGGTAGTTCTTTCTTCAAAAGAGCTACTTGTTCCCAGAGAAGTCTCTGCTTTATTGGTGCATCTGTGTCATCTTTGTAACCGTTCTGAATCCATGTCTGCAAATCCTTGTTATATGCTTTGACGCAGAAATATGAATCTGACACTATAAGTGTCGGGAATTCGCGATCCGCATTATCTAGTGCCATTTTCAAAGCTATTATTTCAGTTTGCAGTTCTGAATTAGTTTCTACTGAGTGTGATTTTGTTAATAGAGGTCTTAGTTTACCTCCGCGCCACACTTCTTTTGTAATCTCACATGTGGGATTGTATGCATGTTCTCCCCAAACGGAGGGTTGAGCATGTCCGTCTGTATAGATTACACAGGCGTAATGTCGTAGAGGCAGAATGTCGATTGGCAGAGGATACGTCTTTTCATATTTTAGATTTTCCAATTCTTCTAGTTCAGGATCAAAGTAGTAGTATACTTTGTCCGTTGTGATTGAATTCACCCATTGTATCCATTCCGGATTCAATGTTGTTGTTGGTAAATTACACGGTGTTGTTAGTGCCTCGAAGGCTGATTCAGCTGTTCTGACTGTGATATGTCTACCGTCAGCTATGTCTTTTTCTCTAGCTATTGCGGTTTGAACTGCTTGAACAATTTTTCCTTTGTTGCTGAATCTCTGTTCAGCTTTTATGTACAAGTGTGATTTGAATGCAATTGGTACCTTTTCTCCCTCATTAGAGGTCAGGTATGTGAATCCGCATCTCCCTGGGATGACTCGGATCACAAGGTTGCGTGTATTATCACGTGTTTCTAATTTTGTCTTAATTAGCATGTCTGTTTGTAAGGATCTCAAAATGTCTGTGTGTGTTTGAGTCCAACTGGATCTTTTAAAATCTGGTTTAATTAGATCGTAAAGGGGTTTGACCCTTTCTGCGTAATTTGCAATGTAAGTTCTTCCGAAATTTAGGAAGCCTAAAATTGACTGTAGGTTTTTTAGTGTTTTAGGAGCTTGGATTACGGCACATTTCTCTAGGAAATTGTCTGCCAGGCTTTTGCCTTCACTTGATAACTCATATCCTAAGAATAGGACTGTCAGATGGGCAATTCTGGACTTTTTGAAGTTGAATTTGTAACCCTCTGCAGCGAAACCAAGTATTATGGTGTTCACTCTTTTCAAGTGAGTCTCCAAGTCATCATCTGTTAAGTAAATGTCATCGACATAAGATAATGCTTCATCATCATATTGTTGTAGTAATTCTGTTACTCTCGCTGAGAATACCCCCGGGCTATTCTTGTACCCCTGGGCTAACCGACAGAATTGTTTTTGAGTGCCATTTACTGAGAAAGCTGTTAAATATCTGCTCTCTGGTGCTATGTTTTGACAAAAGAATCCGTTGGAGATGTCCAAGGTAGTTTTGTATTTTTTGCGCACTATGTTATTCATTAGTGCAGCACTGTGTGAATTTTGCACTGCAAAAGTTTTGCAACATGTGTTAAGGTGTCGGTAATCCAAAACTAGACGGTATGAATTGTCTGGTTTGGAGACCGGAAACAAAGGGTTGTTCATTTGTGAGGTGCAAGTTTCAATCACCCCCTGGTATTCTAGCTGATCTAGTATTTCATTTACTTGTTTTTTAGCTTCTTGCTTAATTGGGTACTGCCTTTGTGCAGTAGGTTGTGATTTTAACTGGATTTTGTGAGGAGGAGAATCCTCATCCCATCCTACATGATTTTTATATAAAGCAGGTGCTAAGGCCACTGCCCACTTTCTAGCAAGTGTGTATTTTTTATGAATCGGGATTTGATTCGAGAAGGCAGGCATAATTACTTCTTCGCCATGAGGGCACTCCCTGACAAACTCTGGTGGCCAGTCTTTTTCAGCTAAAAGGATGTCATAACCCTTTGAGAGGTTATCCCAAAATAGTCTCCTTATTTTCCTAGTCTTATCTCCCTCTATACGTAATGTTATCTCGTATATTTTGTGGGGCTTGCTAACTCTGGTGTCTGCAGTTTCCACTTGAAGGTATTCATTCGTGTCCACTGTCTCCAGATGATTCATAAGGATTTTGCGAGCTATGCTCACCTCTGCTGCGCTGTCTAGCATTGTCTGAGCCCATTCTCCGTTTTTCAGTTGTGTCCTCAGTATTCTCGGCATTGTTAACTACCTTGATACTGGCTACCTTCTTTTTTGGAAATTGTAATTTCTTTTTCAGTTGAGCAGGTTCCTTGTCTTTGGACTTGGCGTGCTCTTCTGATCGTCCTCTTCTTTCCGATTTCTGCGAGGAATTCTGAAAAGATTGAGAGGGACGTGTATCAATGTCTTGATATCTATCAGGTTTTTTAATATTATCCCTATTTCTAAGGTTATATCTATTCCCAGAGGGTTCACTCTGGGGTGACCTTTGTCTCGGGTTTGGAGATTTCTCTCTTCGCCTAGGAGACCTTCCTCTGGACTGGAATTTCTTTTCTTTAGGATTGGATTGTTTGTTCCCATCCCAGTTCTTTTTTGGTGAATTATTATTATTATTAAAAAACATTTTTTCTGGACTTGTAGTCAGTTGCGGTTTTACTGGTATTCCACCTAGACTATCTCTGCCTAGTTCTTCATAGGATTTTTCTATGATTCTGGCAATTTCAGCTGGTTGGTCTGCTATATCTGTCTCTTTTAACCTCTGGCGGATCGCCACGTTTGCTGCTTCACCTTTTATGTTGGCTAGTAATATAGCCGAGACCTGCTTGAAGTCTTTTAGTAATTTCATACCAAGAGTTAAAGCAGGTTCTGGACCGTATTCATCTTGAATTTGTTTTAGCACATCTGGTATCACCGGGATGGATGGAACACCGTGCGTTTTTGTGTAGATGGAAGCAAAGACTGTACCCCAAGTGTCACAGTCCTCAATGTGTGGTGCGATTCCCATTGGGAGACATATAGTCAGAATCCTGTGTTTTTCTAATGGGGTGGTGTCAGGAAACACCGCCTCTATTTGGGTAATTTTCTGTGCCAACCAGAATGGTATTTGTTCCCGTTTTGCTGGGACTTTACCTAGGCAGGATTGGATGTTCTGTGGTGTAATTTTATTTGTGTTCCCCTGGTGAGGGGTCAGCTGTGGAAGTTTAATCGCTGGCTGAATTGTTGAAGTCCGCATTACATACTGAACTAATTGTCTGTGAATTTTTAGTAGTTGTTTTAGCTGTATTAACAGTTCTGCTGCAGGCATCCTTTCGATGTCTGGATGTGGTGTGTATCCGGCTAGGACCGGCCACGTTGCTCCTGGTCTTCCTAAAGGACCGAGCCTTGTAATGTGATTGTTATGTATTAGGGCGCCATCAAATAAGAGCAAATGCTCTTGGAATTTGAGTGGTACTTCCACCTCCTCGAAAGGAGTGTACTCATTAGGAGGTTCCTCTACTTTGTAATAGTGGAAGTACTTTGTTACAGTATTAGCTGCTGGAAAATGTATCCATGTATAGTATACCTCTGTCTGCCGATATTCGTGTGCCTCGATTACGAATATGACTGTGCCACCTCTAGGTGTCAGTCCATTTTCTATAAGTTTTAAGGTTATAGATCTCCTTTTGGCGACCTGGATGAGTATTATATCCGGGTCTGCTGTTTGCATGGTAGCATCAGCATCTGCTATTTCAGTAGCTAATCTAGTAACCTCTTGTTCTTCATCGCTGTCCATTTTGCTGACAGGATGGTATTATGTTTATTTGCAGATCAGGTTTCTTTATGGAAACAGAGATTAGATGCACAATATTTTGGAACTGTTTTATCCTTCAACGTTGACTAGACCAAGAACCATACATAGGAGTTCCCTCCTGCGAGGTTTTGGAGGATATAATAACCTTTCACCCACTCCAGACGTCTTTGGAGTATTTGGGAAAAGGGGTCTGAGTGAGAAAGCACGACTGAGTTACTCTAAATGTCTTACGTTAGTTTTATCGCCCTTTCCAAACGCGTTGGGCGCCATGTAGTGTAGCTCCTATTTTCCCAATAGGCTCTGCGCATTGGAATAGTACCTACGGCAGTAAAGGCCTAGACCAGACGTTAACTAGGTCTACTACTGTCGATACTAGACTTAATTTTTGGGTTTGCCAGCTAAGCTCAGAGTCCGCTAGAAACTTTCTCGAATGTTCAAGGAAGGATTAACTCCCCTGATTAGACAAGAAGGGATTTAGTTTCTGACAACCATAGAACATGACAACTTTGCTCTCCCCTAATCAAGAGTCAATCTCAAGAGTCGTGTGAGCACAAGGCAATTATTTTACTCAGTCAGTACGTGCATTCTTAGTCTCATCAGAATGTAGAGAAAAGGAAGAGACGGGCGTGTTCAATAAAAGATGTTATTTATTGATCAGTCTCTTTTCTCGTACAAGAGAAATGGATCGATATTATTGCAATACTTATAGTTAAGTAAAGTGCATACATTAAAAGCAATAGTATAAAATAATACTGTAAAAACATTGATATGGTTTCTGAGCCATATGATGCTTTAAAATGATTAAAATATATTTACATACACATATATATTTGACTAAACGTACTCAACTGGTGTTTCTAAATACGCCTACCCCGTGTACCTGACCTAAGTCTAATGCGTGGGCGGGAATAGAAAGTTACAGTTTAAGTTAAGTTTGTTTTTGCCAAGTGAATAACTAAAGAATTCTCTAGGAGGGGTTATTCAGTTCTGTACCTGGAATTTAGGATGAATGAGGAATGGTATCTCTTTCTCTGCTCTCGATATTCCAGGCTGCCTGCGAGGGCTGCCCAGAAACGCCGGTGCTGGGTCTCTCGGCTTGAGATAGCAGCGCGTCTCTCAGCGCGTCAGGAAGGCGGGGCTGCTGCCTGCGGGGTCTGCTTCTGCTCTCGGCTTCGGCAAGTATGGCTGCTCCGTCTTGTCACCACGCGTGTGTTTTGCATAGGGCAAGGTCGGCAATATTTATACCTTAAAGGTGCCGGGATTGACGTAAGGATGGACATAGGTACGTCAATAAAGATGTCATACGACTTGCTCGTTAGCACATTCTTTACTAAAGTTCTCTGTGAAATCAAAACAATGGCCGCACGGATTATCCAGGTTGTCATAGGTTTGATTTGTTATGAGAACGTCGTATGCCTTATCAGGGGCTGGAGGAATGTCGCTTGTCTAATTAGATCTCAAGCGTTATGACCTAATCAGATAACACGTTCCTGTGCCGTAGTGTGACTGCGTCAGATAACGGTATCTGCATCATGGGGGATTTCTTGCCTCATGGGCTGACTGTTAATTAACTAGCTAGGTAGTTTAACCAGAATAGGGTCAGGAATAGGGGGATCGATTCAGAACCTATAGAAATACACGACAGTTTGGCCGCCGCTACTCTAAACGATCGGCCACCCATCCTCACTCTCTGGAAACGTGGAACTACTAGTAGCCTGGATGAAGAGGAGCGTAAGGCTCGGGATGGAAGGTACCAGGCAAACATTCTCTGCAAAGGGATTGGGCCCAGGCCATGGATAGCCCTGAACACAGTGCACGCTGCTTTATAGCGAACGCGTGAATGGACCGGCAACCAGTGGAGTTCCTGTAGCGTTACCGTTGCAGAGCTGTAGTAAGGGCGGGAGAGGGCATGTTTGGCAGCCATATTTTGCACCCTTTGGAGCTTGCCCAGAAGTGTTACCGGGGCCTCCAGAAGCAGTGTGTTACAGTAGTCGAGTCGACTTAGGATGGTACTTCGCACTACTTCGGGTCTGGCTTGCTCAGGGAGGAGGGGTAAGACCTTGCGCAGCATGCGGATCAACATCATGCACGTTGAGGTGGTTTTATTTACGTGCAGGTCCAGCTGCAGGTTGGGCCCAAAAATAACACCCAGATTACGTGCCGATCGTGCGGCTGACACCGACTCTGAGAATGACGGAGGCCAGAAGTCATCTGGGAGATCTCGGGGAACTCGGTCGTTGGAGCAGTACAAGACCTCTGTCTTAGTTCCATTGAACTGTAATGAGTTCAAACGGAGCCATTCCGCTGTCGCCTGCATGCACCGGTGGAAGGTCTCCAATGGGACTGCATCCTGTCCCTCCAGTGAAAAGACCAGCTGGGTATCATCCGCATAGTTAAATGCGGAGATCCCAAAAGATTTAATGAGCTGGACTAGAGGGCGGAGGTAAATATTAAAGAGTATAGGGCTGATGGCTGAGCCCTGAGGTACTCCTTGTCCTACTCTCCGCTCCTCTGAACTGAAGGGGGGGAGCGAGACCCGTTGCTGACGGTTGTCCAGGTAGGAGATTAATCAGTCCCTGGCCTTATCTTTGACCCCGCACTCTTCCAGCCTCGAAATCAAGGTGGGATGGCTGACCGTGTCGAACGCGGCCGACATGTCGAGCAGCACCAAAAAGGCTGCCCGACCACTGTCGACTCGCGCCTGCAGATTGTCTAACACGGTCACCAACGCGGATTCCGTCCCATGAGCTGGGCGAAAACCGAATTGCGTCTCGTCCAGCCAGGTGTTCCCTTCTAAGAAGCCGGACAGAGTGCGGGTAACCAATTTTTCCATGATTTTGACTGGAAAAGGAAGCAGGGAGATTGGTCGGTAGTTGGAAAGGCAAACAGGGTCAAGCGTAGGTTTTTTTAGGAGCGGAGATACCACTGCCTTCTTCCAGCAGCCCGGTACCGTCCCTGTTTCAAACGACTGGCAACAGATGGAATGCAAGGGCTGAAAGAGATCCTCCTGAAACACCTTCCAGAGTTTTGAAGGAAGAGGATCAAGAGGCGAGCCGGATGAGATCGTTAGGGCTAGGCTGCCAAACTCCTCCAAGGAGGGAAGGGGAAAGCTACTCAGCTGGGGTCGACTGGCCACAGTCGCCGGAGCTCCCAGGCTGAGGGCCGGGTCCGAGGAGGGAGGGGAAAAGCTACTCAGCTGGGGTCGACTGGCCTCAATCGCCGGAGCTCCCAAGCTGGGGGCCGGGTCCAAGAAGGGAGGGGAAAAGCTACTCAGCTGGGGTCGACTGGCCTCAAACGCCGGAGCTCCCAGGCTGAGAGCCGGGTCCAAGGAGGGAGGGCAAAAGCTACTCAGCTGGGGTCGACTGGCCACAGTCGCCGGAGCTCCCAGGCTGAGGGCCGGGTCCGAGGAGGGAGGGGAAAAGCTACTCAGCTGGGGTCGACTGGCCTCAATCGCCGGAGCTCCCAGACTGAGGGCCTGGTCCTCTGGTCGGGGTCGACTGGAAGGCGTGGCCGGAGCTTCCAAACAGAGGTGAGCAGCCCTCTGCAGGGGTCGACTGGCCACCTCCTCCGGAGCTCCCAGACCAGTGGTGGACTTGACTGGGTCCTGCAAGCCCTCCAGGATCTTACGGGTTTTCTCCTCGAAGGCATCAGCAAGTGAGTCACAAAGAGCTTGCGATGAGGGGACGGCGCTGGCCACACACGTAGGGTGGGCAAGGTCCCTGACGATTTTAAAGAGGGCCTGTGCCTTGTTAGGGGCCTGATTCAGGGTAGATTCAAGAAAGGTCACTTTGGCCATCTTGATCTGAGCCTTGTATTTTTGTATGGCGGTCCTGAATACAATTTTCTCCGGGTCCAAGTACTGTTTCCTCCAGGCCCTTTCTGCGCGTTTACAGTCAAGTTTAAGCTGGCGTAATTCGCTCGTGTACCAGGGGCTAGCTCGATTCACCCTCCCTCGTGACTTCCGAAGGGGTGCAAGCTTATCCAGCGAGCTCGATACGGACTGGCAGAAGAGAGTATAACTCTCTTCGGCTGTGTAGCCAAGCTTAAAGTCCTTACCTAAGATGTTCGGCAGTGGAGAGGTTTTAAGAATTCGGGACCAAGGTCTCTCTAGCTTGGCTAGAGATATTCCAGCCTTTCGTGAGATATGGTCCTCTAAACAAAGAGAGAACATAATCAGATAGTGGTCTGTCCAGAACTGGCACTTAATATCATCTAATGATACCCATAGTGGATCCGCAAATACTAAGTCCAGAATATGACCCTTCTGCTGCGTGGAGGCGTTCACCAACTGTTCCAGATTGATATCCGTGCATGCTTGACTAAGGGAAAAGAATGCATTGTCCAGTGAACCGCCTGGCCACAGATTGAAATCATCAAGAATCAGTAACTTGGAGTGGGAGCTAGAGAGTTCGTAGATCAAGTCAATGAGGAGCGATGTGGAAGGTGCCGGTCCCGGGGGACGGTAGCATAGGACACCCGAACAAAGTATCAGCTCCTGCTGTTTGACTGTGAAACCCATCAGTTCAAATCCCGGTACTTCTCGAATCTTTAGCTGGGAGAGGGTCAGCGAGTCTCTATAAATGAACCCGATTCCCCCTCCTCGATTGAGTAGGCATGGGGTGTGACTGATTTTATAGCCTGAGGGACAGGCTAAGCCCAACTCAACCTCACAGTCCTCCCGAGTCCACGTTTCTGTGAGAAACAGGACATCGAGTCTTTCTGATTCGATGAGGAAGGCAATTTCCGTATAGTGCTTGCAGAGGGATCTGACATTGAGCAGGCCACAGGAGATTCGCCTCATAGTTGGTTGCCTAACTGGGTACTGACAGGGTCTGAGTCTGAGTAGCTCAGCCCGAGAGTAGGCTATGCGAAGTGGGCCAGAGGGGCCAGAGGTAGCGGCCCTAAGCGCGTCCGTTGCGCGAACGGGCGCAAACGGGCTTACCTCTGGCGCACCTCCGGCGCCCCTACGACGCACCCGCTGCGCACCGTCGATGCGCACTTGTCTAATGGCCATCATATATGGCCGGCGGGTATCACGTGGGTCCTGGCAGGGCGAGTGGCTCTCCCTCACCCAAGATGGCGCCCAGTGAGGAAAGACCTTCTCCCCACTCCAAAATGGCGCTCGAAACCGGCGCGATGCTACTACAGTGCCCCCGAGTCCCTTCTATCCCACAAATGTGGGTGTACAGCAGTTAGAGTGCGGGTAAGAGCTCCCTTAATTCCCCCTAAGCGGCGCAGGCAATTTAAAATTAAAAGCGCGATCGCTCGGCGCAAAACAAGATAAAGCGAAGTAAAGTAATATTTTTTAAATTCCTGAGCAGGAGGAGCGTTCTACACGCAGCGCTAATGCAGGAGTTTAGGGTCAGACTGAAACGGGGTAGGAGGTCCTACTTTAATAGCCTCCTCCTCCAATGCGTGGGTCCTGGCAGGGCGAGTGGCTCTCCCTCACCCAAGATGGCGCCCAGTGAGGAAAGACCTTCTCCCCACTCCAAAATGGCGCTCGGAACCGGCGCGATGCTACTACAGTGCCCCGAGTCCCTTCTATCCCACAAATGTGGGTGTACAGCAGTTAGAGTGCGGGTAAGAGCTCCCTTAATTCCCCCTAAGCGGCGCAGGCAATTTAAAATTAAAAGCGCGATCGCTCGGCGCAAAACAAGATAAAGCGAAGTAAAGTAATATTTTTAAAATTCCAGAGCAGGAGGAGCGTTCTACACGCAGCGCTAATGCAGGAGTTTAGGGTCAGGAGCCAATGCTTGTTTCCCATAACACCCACGTCTGTGTCTTTTCAGGTGCCAATGCTTGTTTCCCATAACACCCATGTCTGTGTGTTTGCAGGCGCCAATGCTTGTTTCCCATAACACCCACGTCTGTGTCTTTGCAGGAGCCAATACTTGTTTCTCATAACACCCACGTCTGTGTCTTTTCAGGAGCCAATGCTTGTTTCCCATAACACCCACGTCTGTGTCTTTTCAGGTGCCAATGCTTGTTTCCCATAAAACCCACGTCTGTGTGTTTTCAGGCACCAATGCTTGTTTTCCATAACACCCACGTGTGGGTCTTTTCAGGCGCCAATGCTTGTTTCCCATAACACCCATGTCTGTCTCTTTACAGGAGCCAATGCTTGTTTCCCATAACACCCACGTCTGTGTGTTTACAGGAGCCAGTGCTTGTTTCCCATAACACCCATGTCTGTGTCTTTACAGGTACCAATGCTTGTTTCCCATAACACCCATGTCTGTGTCTTTACAGGCACCAATGCTTGTTTCCCTGCTGGACCTGGAGGCGGCGGTTCCGTCAGCGGCCACCAGAGGGCGCTCCTCGCCTGCCGATGAATCCACTGAGCTGCCCACGGGATGAAAGGAGAAGGGTTTCATCTTCCGGGTCAGCGGCGGCAGAGACAGCACCAGCAGCAGTGCTGACACCACTTCCTGTCTCTGCATTTGTGTGTCCAGCCTGCTGCAGAGGAGGAAGGAGCCCTTTCTTTCTGTGCAGCGACCTTCATCTTCAGACCCTCGCAGACCCCCCTCAGACCCCATCTCTGCCCCCCCCCCTCTATCCCCACAGGAGGAGGAGAGAGCCTGGACACGTCTGCACAGGTCTCTGCTCAGGTAGGAGATTGTCAGCACCTTCTGCTGTGTTTGTAGAAATAGACTGAATAATCCTGGATCTGTGCGCTGCATCTTACTGCACTGTGAGGAATCTACACACTGCGCTGCATTTTACTGCACTATGAGTAATCTACACACTGCACTGCATTTTACTGCACCGTGAGTAATCTACACACTGCGCTGCATCTTACTGCACCATGAGGAATCTACACACTGCACTGCATCTTACAGCACCATGAGAAATCTACACACTGCGCTGCATCTTACTGCACCATGAGGAATCTACACACTGCATTGCATCTTACTGCACCATGAGAAATCTACACACTGCGCTGCATCTTACTGCACCATGAGGAATCTACACACTGCGCTGCATATTACTGCACCATGGGGAATCTACACACTGCGCTGCATCTTACTGCACCATGAGAAATCTACACACTGCGCTGCATCTTACTGCACCATGAGGAATCTACACACTGCGCTGCATCTTACTGCACCATGAGGAATTTACACACTGCACTGCATCTTACTGCACTGTGAGGAATCTACACACTGCGCTGCATCTTACTGCACCATGAGGAATCTACACACTGTGCTGCATCTTACTGCACCATGAGGAATCTACACACTGCGCTGCATCCTACTGCACCATGAGAAATCTACACACTGCGCTGCATCTTACTGCACCATGAGGAATCTACACACTGCGCTGCATCTTACTGCACCATGAGGATTTTACACACTGCACTGCATCTTACAGCACTGTGAGGAATCTACACACTGCGCTGCATCTTACTGCACCATGAGGAATCTACACACTGCGCTGCATCTTACTGCACCGTGAGGAATCTACACACTGCGCTGCATCTTACTGCATCGTGAGGAATCTACACACTGCGCTGCATCTTACTGCATCGTGAGTAATCTACACACTGCGCTGCATCTTACTGCACTATGAGTAATCTACACACTGCACTGCATCTTACTGCACCATGAGTAATCTACACACTGCACTGCATCTTACTGCACCATGAGTAATCTACACACTGCACTGCATCTTACTGCACCATGAGGAATCTACACACTGCACTGCATCTTACTGCACCATGAGGAATCTACACACTGCGCTGCATCTTACTGCACCATGAGTAATCTACACACTGTGCTGCATCCTACTGCACCGTGAGGAATCTACACACTGCGCTGCATCTTACTGCACCATGAGGAATCTACACATGAAATACGACCTGGGGGATGGTTACACGGACATGGTCGGCTTGCTATATCAACGACCCACCGTTCGAATACGCATAGGCAGACTCCTCTCAGATACTGTTCGAGTGCGGAGGGGCACCAGACATGGTTGCCCCCTGGCCCCCCTGCTTTTTTCCATGGCTGTGGAACCCCTGGCCACGATACTACGAACGCAAGGGAAGGAATGGGGAATCCCAATGGCGGATGGAATACATGCAGTCTCGCTCTATGCGGACGACCTCCTCCTGTATGTCAGGGATCTCGCCAACGCCCCGGGGTCCCTAACTGGGATATTCCGGACCTTCGAAGCCGTGTCAGGCTTGAGAGTCAACTGGTCCAGTCAGGTGCCTACCCCTTCAGCTCGGACACGCCTGAGTGTGGTGTCCGGATCGGTGGCGAGAAGCTCGACTGGTATCCCACCACGTTTAGGTATCTGGGGATCCATGTGTACAGGAACCCGTCGGACATCCTGGACGGGAATCTGATGAGAGCGATCTCCTCCATACGCGCACAGATAACCTTCTGGAAAACTCTGCCCTTGAATGTGCCTAGCCGTGTGGCGCTGGCTAAAATGATTGTTCTGCCACGACTCTTGTATTACTTTGCCAATATCCCGACTTACGTCCCTACCAGTGTGTTCCGTGAACTGGACGTTCTACTTCGCGGCCTTATCTGGAATGCAGGCAGTCCCCGTGTGGTGCTGGTGAAAATATACTGACCACTGACTCTGGAGGCCTCGCAGTCCCCAACCTGGAATTATACTACCTGGCAGCGCAACTACAATGGGTGTCGGGATGGTTGTGTGGCAAGACGTTAGAGGACGCTGCCACGGACGCCACTACCTGGACCCAAGCACAGCTGTGCACATTGTTCCATCCCCTGACTAAGGCCCCCCGCCCTGCACACCTCCACCTAGCATTGGCACGCAAGTGCTTTCTGCGCTGCCTGAGACTTACCCGAGTGGCGACACCGTACGCCCCAACACTCCCTTTGCTGGGCACTCCCAGAGAAGACGACGTGATGATGGAAGCCATGTTGGAGAGATGGACACGGGCGGGTGTGGAAACCTTAGGAGACCTTTATACAGACGGAGCCTTGCTTACTTTTGCTGAACTCACTGCGAGCACAGGCTTACCGGCCTGGCAGTTCTTACTGCATGCGTCGCTGATACGCACGCTGGCGGATGCCTGGGGGGACATGTCGGAGGAACCGCCGATGCACCACTTCATGCAGTACTTGCATGTCATGGGCAATAGCACCCACATAGTGCACTGGCTCACACAAGCCCTCTTGGTACATACACAGCCCTCCACCCTACAGCTGAAAGACAAATGGGTGGCAGACAGAGGGAGGGACTGGACGGACAAAGAATGGGCAATGGTGTTGAGTGGTCCGATCAATATCCCACGCAACCCCCGCTTCAAGATCATACAGTTCTATATCTTGCACCGCACCTACCTGTCGCTGGATAAGATCAACCGGTACTTCATGGTCACTGACGCTGCCTTCCAGAGATGCTCCCTAGTGGGAGCAGACTTCCTACACATGCTCTGGCTGTGCCCCAGCATCCAGTCCTACTGGGACATGATCACGACACTGCTAACGCAATGCACAGTCGTAAATTCACCGCATACATGGGAGGCCTGCATCCTGGGGCTCTATAAAAGGACCAAACTGAACAAGGTACCGGCTAGGTTTTGGGACCTGGGACTCATAACAGCCAAACGCCTCCTCACCAAGCGCTGGAAGAACAGCGAACCTCCACACATACGACACTGGTATACTTCTTTTACTAACTGGGCGCGGGCGGGAGGCACCGTCCTATGCCGAGAGGAGACAGCGGGGCTCAGGAAGTTCCCCATCGCACAGCTTTGGGATGATACTCTGAAATCCTTCCAGCAAACAAGCCTGGAACACGGTATCACTTAAACTAGGACCCTCTTTTGACACAACCTGTGGACAAGGGACACAAAAATGGCCGCATGCGCCCACCGCCCCCTTCCCTATCTGCACAAGGCACATGCCACAGCATACACAGTCCTCATGAAGCACCAATGCGTGGATGCACACCACACCGTACCTACCGTTCCGCATGCCCACGGACGCTACCGCTTAGCTACATGCTACACACAGTTTCGCTGTCTTTTCACCTCTCCTATTTCCTGACACTAGGAGACCCCACCCCACCCCACCCTACCACGCACTTTAAACATAGCCGACGACTGTGCCGCAACCAGATGATATTACTCTAGCGTCTATACGCTGGCCCTCCTCGCGGCTCCTCCGCGCTCCCCCCTCGCTCTCATCATGACTAGCCCTACCCTCAGTAGCAAAGCCCCCTCCTTATCTATACGCACACAGACATCCTAGACTGTTATTTGTCTTTCTCCCTATCTCTTCCCCCCTGATTTGTTTCGCATTCTTGTTCATATATCGGTTATGTTTACAAAACCAGAGTCCTTTCTCCGTTGACTCGACTCCACAAAATGTGCGTATATGATATTGGTAACTACACTTCGTCTGGTATTCTATAGATCCTTTGCACTACCATGACACACGGCGTGCTGCAAGTAGACTGCGGAGAATGACCGGGGTACATGTTGCCCTGCACTGCGATGACAACTGCTACCATAGACACCTAACCCCCTTGCAATCTCGTCAATATCAGGCGGCGACACACATACTAGGATACGAGGCACGCCGATACCGGCTTCACCTGTCAGCTCACAATGTTGCCACTGTCCACGACTACTCTCCTATCTTCACATGTATCACTGTTGCTCTATGCGGTCACTGTGTCGCTGTATAAACTGTAATTGATGTATGGTTTCTGTAATGTTGCATCCACCACCTCTTGCTGACACATGTAACACGCATGACTACCTATGATGCCGAGATGCCGCTAGCATATATTCAACCCAAAAACAGCGAAAAAACATGAAAAACCATAGACCTGTAATTTATCTGATATGTAAACTATTTGATCAGTGCACACTTTTCTCTATCACGCCGCCGGACCCCAGGGTTGTTGGCTGAACGGCTGTGTTCACCCACCATTGTTGAACTGAAACTGCACTCAACGCGGCGGGCCCCCTGAGGGTTGTAGGCTACTTGCTGTGTCACCTCAGAACTGTGCAATGAAGGTATTATAAAAAAAAGAAAAAAAATGAGGAATCTACACACTGCACTGCATCTTACTGCACCATGAGGAATCTACACACTGCGCTGCATCTTACTGCACTATGAGGAATCTACACACTGTGCTGCATCTTACTGCACCATGAGGAATCTACAGACTGCGCTGCATCTTACTGCACCATGAGAAATCTACACACTGCGCTGCATCCTACTGCACTGTGAGGAATCGACACACTGCGCTGCATCTTACTGCACTGTGAGGAATCTACACACTGCGCTGCATCTAACTGCACTGTGAGGAATCTACACACTGCGCTGCATCTTACTGCACTGTGAGGAATCTACACACTGCGCTGCATCTTACTGCACCATGAGGAATCTACACACTGCGCTGCATCTTACAGCACCATGAGGAATCTACACACTGCACTGCATCTTACTGCACCATGAGGAATCTACACACTGCGTTGCATCTTACTGCACCGTGAGGAATCTACACACTGCGCTGCATCTTACTGCACTTAGAGGCATCTACACACTCCAATCCAATCCAATCCAATCAGAAATTTGTATAGCGCGCTACTCACCCAGAGGGTCTCAAGGCGCTTAAGGGGGAGGGGATCGCTATTGATCGAACAGCCAGGTTTTGAGTTGTTTTCTAAAGGAGAGATGGTCCTGGGTAAAACGGAGGTGGGTGGGGAGGGAGTTCCAGGTCTTCGCCGCCAGGTAGGAGAAGGATCGTCCTCCCACGGTGGCTCTTCGGATGCGTGGAATCGTGGCGAGGGCTTGATTGGATGATCGCAGTTGGCGGGTAGGAGTGTAAAAGGTTAGGCGATTGTTGAGGTATTTGGATCCTAGGTCGTGGAGGGCCTTGTGTGCGTGGGTGAGGAGACGGAACGTGATTCTCTTGCTGACGGGGAGCAGGTGAAGGTCTCTTAGGTGTTCGGCTATGTGGCTTTGTCGTGGTATGTCCAGGATGAGTCGAGCGGAGGCGTTCTGGATGCGTTGAAGTCTTTTCTGCAGTTTGGCTGTGATTCCAGTGTAGAGGGTGTTACCGTAGTCCAGTCGGCTGGTGACAAGTGCTTGGGTGACTGTCTTCCTTGTTTCGATGGGGATCCATCTGAAGATGTTTCGGAGCATGCGTAGGATGTTAAAACATGATGATGAGACGGCGTTGACTTGTCTGGTCATCGAGAGGGAGGAGTCTAGGATGAAGCCCAGGTTGCGAGCATGGTCCGTTGGTTTGGGGGCGCTGCCAAGGGCCGGGGGCCACCAGGAGTCGTCCCAGGCAGAGGGGGATGATCCTAGGATGAGGACTTCTGTCTTGTCTGAGTTCAGTTTTATGCAGCTGTTCTTCATCCACTCGGCTACTTCTTTCATCCCTTCGTGTAGGTTGGTTCTGGCTGTGGTTGGGTCTTTGGTGAGGGAGAGGATTAGCTGAGTGTCGTCCGCGTAGGAGATGATGTTTAGGTTGTGTTGGTGTGCGCTGGATGCGAGGGGGCTCATGTAGACGTTGAAGAGGGTGGGGCTGAGTGATGATCCTTGTGGTACGCCGCAGATGACTTCGGTGGCCTCTGATCTGAAAGGGGGGAGGCGGACTCTCTGGGTTCTTCCGGCTAGGAACGAGATGATCCAATCCAATGCCTTATCTTGTATCCCGACGTTTCTGAGGCGTTGTACTAGGGTGCGGTGGCAAACCGTGTCGAACGCTGCGGAGAGGTCCAGGGGGATGAGGGCCGCTGTTTCCCTGTTGTCGAGTAGGGTTCGGATGTCGTCTGTGGCTGCGATGAGGACGGTCTTGGTGCTGTGGTTGGCTCGGAAGCTGGACTGTGAAGGGTCGAGGGAACCGTTAGACTCAAGGCGGCGAGCTGCTTGTTGACGGTCTTCTCTATGACTTTGGAGGAGAATGGGAGGAGCGAGATGGGGCGGTAGTTCTTAAGTTCGGTGGGGTCTGCTGAAGGTTTCTTCAGAAGGGTGCTGAGTTCGGCATGCTTCCAGCTCTCCGGGAAGGTCGCGGTGTTGAAGGAGCAGTTGATGATGTCCCGGAGTTGGAGTGCGATGGCGGAGTCTGCCTTGTTGAAGATGTGATGGGGGCATGGGTCGGTAGGCGATCCGGAGTGGATGGAGTTCATCATGCGGATGGTGTCTTCGGTGCTGATCGGGGTCCAGGCGCGGAGGGTGGCGGTGGGGGGTTTCGGTTCAGTGGTAGGGGCAGTGGTCTGGTCGCCGAAGCTGTTGTGTATGTCTGCGATCTTGCGGTGAAAGAACGAGGCAAGAGAGTCGCAGAGGTCTTGAGAGAGAGTGATGTCGTTGTTGCCGGCGCTGGGATTGCTGAGCTCTTTGATGATGCTGAAGAGTTCCTTGCTGTTCTGGGCGTTGTTGTCTAGTCGATCCTTAAATGCTGACTTCTTGGTGGTGCGGATCAGCTGGTGGTGTTTGCGGGTGGCGTTCTTGAGGGCGGTCATGTTGTCTGTGGTTGGGTTTCTTCGCCAGGCTTTCTCGAGGGTGCGGCAGTTCTTTTTGGAGTTCTTGAGGTCGTCGTTGAACCAGGAGGCTTTTTTGCTTCCTGGCTTTTGGGATTGTTTTTCAGGGGTGCTAGCTCGTCAGCACAGTGGGTGATCCACTGTGTGAGATTGATGGCTGCTTCATTTGGGTCCGTTGATCTGGCGGGAGCGTTTTGATTCAGTGAAGTGGTGAGCTGGTCGGCGGTAATTTTGTTCCAGTTTCTGCGGGGGACCTGTTGCGGGAAATGGTGAGTTGTGTTCTCTCTGAATCTGAAGTGGACGCAGCTGTGGTCTGTCCAGTGGAGTCCGGTGGAGTGGCTGAAGGAGATGTGCTTGCTGGAGGAGAAGACTGGGTCGAGCGTGTGTCCAGCGTAGTGGGTGGGGGTGTTCACCAGTTGTTTGAGTCCGAGATTGCTGAGGTTGTCCAGCAGGGTGGTGGTGTCGTTGTAATTCTCCAGGTGGAAGTTGAGGTCTCCTAGGAGAATGTAGTCAACGGAGGGGAGGGCGTGTGGGCTGACAAAGTCAGTGATGTCTGCGCTGAATTGTGTGCGGGGTCCTGGGGGTCTGTAAATGAGGGTGCCTCTCATCGTGGTCTTGGGGTCGGTGTGTATCTGGAAGTGAAGGTGTTCGGTGGCTGTGAAGGTGTCATCGGAATTGGTCGAGATGCGGATGGTGTTCTTGTGGACGATTGCGATGCCTCCTCCTGTTTGGTTGATGCGGTCCCTTCGGATGATCTTGTATCCGTCCGGGATGGCTATGGCGATGTCGGGCGCTAATGAGGCGTTCATCCAGGTTTCCATGAGAAAGGCGACGTCCGGAGTTATGGTGTCGAGTAGGTTCCATAGTTCAATGGCGTGTCTGTGGACCTAACGGGTGTTGAGCATAATGAATAACTTTTATTGTTTGGTTACTCAAAACCATTATAATAAAACAAGCGTATATAAAAAGAAATTACAAAAGTTAAAACAGGGAATGTGTTAGCGAAATAGTCTGTGCATCTACGGAGTCTCTATTCATTTAAGCCCTGGGTGGCCATCAACTTAGACCGTGTCTCTTGGATGAACTTTCCAAATGAGGCCATGTCTTTTACTGTAGACAGTGTATATAATTGATGGACCGCCTCCTTTGCGGTGCGAGTCCCCGCTTGTCTGAGATTGGGCCTAAGGTAAAGACTGCGTGCTGCACGCAGGGCCGGGCAGCAAAATAGCAGATGAGCATGGGACTCGCGTTTGTAATTGCAGAGCCTGCATTCCAATACACCCAACTCTGCCCGTTCAACGGCATATAGTTCTTTAAGGGGCAGAGGGTGTAGTCTGTAGGCTAGAATCTTATGGAGAGCTGTGCGGCCCACGGCCTGCGTGAGATGGTGTTTGGGATTATACACAATGTGCGGCAGGCATAGGGTCTCGTGCAGGTCTCTTATCGCTAATGACTGCAAGTCCAATTCGCGGGAGCGAGCCCGAACTTGTTTCTTGATTGCGTTTTTGATCGCCGTGTAGTTGACTAGTTCGGGGTCCCAAAGCTCAGTGGCCAGGTTGAGGCGAACTTTTGCCGCGGTGAGGGTAGCTGACCAAGGATTCCCGGGTTCCATAAAGATATATTTCAAAACTGCCTTAAGTGTCTTATCTTTTGCGGCTGTAGCAAGGTAATAGTATTTGCTTAAGGCCGCCATCTCTTCCAGATTTTGTTGGTTGAGCGAGAATTCTAAGCGGATAAGGGCGTTTCTAGTGCACTTCGGTAGATGAAATATTCTCTTGTATGCTCTGCAATGGATTTTTTCGAGTTCCTTTTTGAGTTTGCCCGGATACGCTTGCTGAGCGTAATTGAGGGCCGGCATTAGTTTAGCCTTTAATACTCTTCGAATGGCCGTTGTAGTTGGGCTGTGTAAGAAAGCTTGTAATTTGCAGAGTGCATAAGTGATGGTTTTCCCTTTGCCTTGGATTTTCTTTAACTGGGCACCGGAGAGACCTGACTCGTGGTAGCAGACTCCCAGGTAGGTATATCGTTGTGTGCTTTCCAAAGAGAGATGACCAAGGTTCCATTTTGCTCGTTTTTTATGTGGGTAGTGCCCAAAAATAACTATTTTTGATTTGGAAGAGTTTGCCACCAACCTGTTTTCGTTGTTGTATGTTGCCAGGGCGGTCAGCATCTTTTGTAGTCTTATTTTAGTGTGATCCAGGAGTACCAGATCGTCAGCGTACTGCATGAACTGGATTTTGATCCCCCAATCCTTGGGGTTGCAAGGGCTACCCCCAACAGGGCTGTCTCCATATCTGCTGTATACAGATTGAACAGCAGTGGCGCTAACACCTACCCTTGCTTTAGGCCTCGGTCCGTGTCGATCTTCTCAGAAGCGGAATCACTCGAGAGTTTAATTCTAACCCACGTTTTTTGATAGAGTGACTGAATTGCTCTTAGCATAGTCGGACTGATGTTCCATTGTGCCAGCTTTCTCCATAAAATTGCGCGGTCTACCCCATCGAAAGCGGCAGAGTAATCGATGAAGCAGGCGAATAAAGGGAGGGTTTTACGCGACCGAGCTTGATAGGCCAAATAGGAGAGTGCAGTGATGTTATCCACGGTCGAAGACCCGGGTCTGAAGCCAGTTTGGCAGAAAGGCAAAAGACCTTCTTCACGTGCCCAATCTGCGAGGTCCGTCAGTATCGCACTAGCATAGGCTTTGCCCTCGATGTCCAAGAGGGCAATCAGTCTGTATTTGGACGGATCTGATTTAGGTCCCTTCTTATGGATAGGGTGTAAAAGCGAGCCTCTCCAGGAATCAGGCACATCCCCCAAGAGCCAGCATTCGTCATATAGATGGGACAGATTTTCGGACCAGAATTCGATGTTCGCTTTAAACAATTGGGCAGGAAGGCCATTTGGGCCTGGTGCGCCATTTTTCCTGATTTTTTTTAGGATTTTTGAGACTAGCAATTTACAAGGCGAGGCCTTCTTGTCGATGGTGGAGTATGGCTCGTCTCTTACTATCGGTCCATTATTTACCTGGTAGACCGTTTTGTCTTCGTTGTATAGGACTTTTACGTGGGCTACCCAGGTTGAGGCCTCAAGGGAGTTTTCTCTATGATTAGTGCCTCGGCCGAGATTACTTAGGTAGCTCCAGAACTCTTGCGTTTTCCCGGGGCTCAGCAAGTCAAAGATCTTCAGCCATTGTCCATCGCAGTATTCGCGTTTTGCAGCCCACACTTTCTTGGAATGGCTTTTTGCAGCCTCTTGTAGTTGTTTTTTATCTGAGGCTGTGCCAATTTTACGAAAAGCTTTTCGTTTCATGTTCAAGTGTTTAGCACTATTTTTGATTACCCGGTTAAATCCGTATGCAGCTGGTAGGTACCAATGGGGAGTCCTTTTTGAGTCCTCTCGAAGTATCGCCGCTAATGTCCCAGTGATGCCATCCCATGTTATTATAGCGCCTTTCTTCTGTTCACTGGGTGGCCAACCCACCCACAAGTGTATCCAGTTATTAAATTTGGAGGTCGCTGCGTGCCCCTATTTAATTCTTCTTGGGAGCTTTATCAGTTCGTCTCCGTCAGCAGCCCCCATGCATTGCAGCCTAAGGCGTGTGTCTGCCGTCAGGTTCAGAGTGATTGTTAGGGCGGCATGGTCACTGTCACTGCGTGGATGGACTGTATAATCTGATATTAGGGGTTGCAATTTGTCGCTTAAAATGATGTAATCGATCGTCGTCTGATTATTATATGTGGGGGCGACAAAAACCCCTGGATTGTTCTTTATATGGACTGAATGTGCTGAGGCCAGTTTGTACGATTTTAGTAGTTCGTTCATTGCCTTAGTGGCACCAGACTTGTTGTTTTGTATAATCAAGACCCCTATATTATAAATTTTGAGGTCTCCAAGGATAATGCAATCTAATGCCGGAAATTGTAGCAACAAAGACTCTAGATGGTTTGTTAGCATGGGCGTATGCCCATGCGGGTTATGATAGATATTAATTACTAGAATTGAAGTTGTTCCATGTGACGGGTAGAAGCCTTTCAGAATACCCGCCTGGAGCGTATTTGGTAGGTTGTTTATTTCCGTAAATTCTAGTTTAAGCGCATGCTTTATGTAGATACATGTCCCACCTGATGGTCTTCCAAATATGTTGGTCTTTGTTGCTGCTTTGCCGTATTCTGCGTATCCTCTTAATGAAAGTCCGTTGATCAGCCAAGATTCTTGTATACAGATTATATCCGCCTCCTCCAGAAAAGTCACCGCAGCTTGGTTATGTAACAGCTTTTTGAAACCTGCAACGTTCCATGTCATGATTTTCAGGGTCTTTATGGTTCCGGCTTTGTTTAAGAATTTCACCTGCTCGTTGGACATGCGTTGGTGTGCGTGACCTATATCTTCATGGAGGTGCCTGTTAGGAGCGGGGGTTTAATGCTAGTGGCAGCCAGGACCAGTCCTTGTTCACGCGACCCCTTGTTACGCATGAGCGTTTCCTTGGCTCAGGTTTGCAGGTATCTTAATTGGGGTGCCTTTGATTAGGCCTGTGTTCGTGCAGCCCTTAGACCCTTGAAGAATTGACGCTGCGTCTTGGGCGTGGGTAGAGGAAGAGTTCAAGCATGGATGCCCCCCAGCGTGCTGTTCGTGAGTTTCCAAGTAGCAGAGTGGATGATGAGATTTTAATATTGAGGGGTATTTTTGTACTGGCTACTGCTTTATTTTTATGCCCCAGTTTTCCAATAGCGTATGTTGGCTCTTCAGTGTCTCCACCATATGTGGGCTGATGAAGGTTATCTCCGTAGCTTCATTTTTCTCCTCCGGGTCTGGCGGAAGGAAGGAGATGGTCTCAATGTCTGTGGTTTTTGTCCCTTCCAGCCCTGGGATATTTGCGCAGAGTATCAAGAAGTTGCTGCGGTTAAGAATATCCCACTTGCCCTGAGAGGCATAATCAGGATACAGCCTTATTTTCCGATCCTGAGTTGTTGTTTGAGTTGAGTGGAGTACAGGGTCCACATCCTTCTGCTTTTTAGCCTGAGTACAAGCGAATGATGACTGAACCATGCCGGGCCAATGAAGGGTTGCCTGGTTTGATGGCCTTGTGGGTTGCTGGGCTACCACCCCGCGGGAGGGGGGGCTAAGCGGCTTGTTGTTGAATAGCGTGTTCTCTGCATAGTCGAGCGTGGGGGCCAGAGTCCCATTAGGAGATCACTTGGAGGTTTCCGTGATTGCAATAGTCACTATGGGTTTTTTGGCATCTGGTGACACTTGGGTCACTCTGCTCGATATGGTCTTTGAGTGATTGGGTTGCTGA
This sequence comes from Lissotriton helveticus, assembly GCF_964261635.1. Lineage (NCBI taxonomy): Eukaryota > Metazoa > Chordata > Amphibia > Caudata > Salamandridae > Lissotriton > Lissotriton helveticus. The sequence continues at coordinate 490,917 of NW_027611727.1, read as the reverse complement.
GAGCTTATTGGACAGGGATCGCGGTCGCTTAAAGGGGCATGATTTGCTTCCCCATTGTTTTGTCCTTGTGGGTCAGTTACTTGGTTTTCTGTTTCCAGTGCAGGAGTTTGCCGGAACACTGCCAGTTGGGCCAGCGTCATCGGGTATGTTGCTGAATTGGTTGAATGCTGAGCTTCTGCGACTGTCGCCTTTTTTTCTGCTGTTTTATTGATGGCTGCCAGTTGGATCGTTTTCTGGATCTCGGTGTGACCGGGAGTCTGTGTGTCAGGACGTAGCCAATGCCGAATGGAGCAGGTAACAAGTGATTTGTTCTTGTTCAACTTGTTAAGTTTTCTTAGTTGTTTTTTTTTCTTCCGGGATAGATTTTGGCGTGTTGGGCTATTCAGTTTGGAGATATGTTGAGGGTCATGATTTTTAGCCCGATCCATGGTAGCATTTGTTCCGCTCTCAATGAACGTCGCTGGGGGCACCGAGCAGGCGGTTTTTTCACTTTTGTAGAATTCCGTGCTACAAATTTGATGTGTTGTTATGCCTTTTGTTTTTGAAGATGCCTGGACGGTGTCCTGTGCAAGCAATTTCTGATGCTTGCTTGCTTCGTTCTTGAGATCTTTGACTAATGTGGTCATGATGTTTGGTAAATTTTCTAGACTGTGCAGAATTGGACTGCAACCACAAGGCTCTAGTTTTAAGTTTGTTCTTTCCTGTGCTCTTCGAATCAGTGAATTCAGATTGTCCAGTTTAGAGTCTATCCCGGCTATCAAACTTGCGACAATTTGCAGAATGTTGATTTGTGCGTCAAGCTTGTCTGCGTGCATTATGGCTGCGCCTGTCATTGAAGTGAGGGTCTCATTGATCAGTGATAGATGATTAGAAATCACTGGTGTATTCTCCCCCTTATCCGCGCGGCTGCTCGCAGACATTGGAGACTGGACCGTTTTGTCGTATTCCGGGGTGCTCCATTGTAACAAGTTCGGGGGCTGTTTTTGTAATAGGCCAGGTGAGTTTGCATTTCTTCCTTCGATTCCCGCGATTGCGCGTAGATGCTATCAGGCACATCGGGCATGATTGCTCCGTTTGCAGAGGTTCTTCCTTCTCTGGCAGCATATGTGCTATCAAGCTCATCAATCATAGGTTTCCGTTTGGGGTAGGGCACAGCTGAAGGCCCTCCAGTTGTTGATGGGTCAGGGCTGTGATAATTGTATGGGGAGGGTTAAGTGAAGCTGTGTTCGAAACTGCTGATTTAGAGTGTGTTCCGCCCCGATGCATGGTTATTGTTGGTGAAAGAGGGATGCCAAGTGCCCGAGAGGCTGTAGGTTTTGAAGGCTGCCCATCCTCTGTTGCCCTATTGGTGGGTGGCCTTTTTGGAGTCCGGATGGATTCTGCTTGGTTGGATGCTTTAAGGTTGAGCAAGTCTCTTATGTCTCTGTTGCCTGCAGTCCCATTAGGAGTGTCTTTCACGCTGGGACAGGGCTTGTGAGCAGGTGGCTTAGGAGTCCTCCATGGTGAAGCTGTTTGGCCCGGAACTGAGAGTTCTGCCGGTGCTCCCGGGGACGTGGGCGTGGCTCCGGTTGCCCCAGCTGTGTCTGTATGTACCCCGTCCATGGGCCCTGGCCCTAACCCTAGGTAGGAGCTCCCTGTTCCTGGGGGGTAAAATAGCTTTGCCTTCTGTCTCCTGGCTGATCTGGGGGGGCGGGACCTCTCCTGTAGTTGTATTAAATTAGAGTTTCTGGTCCTCATGGTTTGCCAAGTTGATTGACTTGCCCGATTCAGCTGGGCGCAATGCCTTCTACTTAATGTGGTGGGGGCGGAGGGAGCAGTGTTGTGGTGATGAGGGCTGAGTAATCAAGTCAATCTCCCCTCCAGTGGTGCCAAGGTCTAAGTGTTTCTCCTTGCAGCGGCCAGCGCAGGTGTGCAAGGGGAGGGGAAAGGAGCCTCTGCACGAGTAAGGGAAGTTTCGCACCCCTCCTGTAGACTGCTAAGCTCTGCTCTCCTTTAGACTTTCTTCTTCTGAGTCTGGGTCAAATTGTTCTGCACCATTTTCTATAGACTGATATTCCTAAAGATGAGTATCTATTGACTGGACAGGGCTCCTCCACTCGGCCCTGCTCAGCCTGCTTGATCAACACCTGCAGCTGTATCTAACTCGAGATATCCGGCAGTTCCACAGTGACGGTGCTACTGTTGGCTGGCTGACTTGCCGTGGGCTGCCCGCCTCTCGCTCTCTCCTGTACTGCTACCCCCACTGAGGCTGCAATAGCGGGAATGGCGGCGGGCTGCAGGCAGGCGGCTGTGTGCCCGTACATTAAGCTCTCCCAGACTCACCACTCGCTGGCTGTTGTTTTGCCCCGCCTCAGCTGAGGGACCTGAACCGAGCCGCAAGCTGCGACCGCTTTCTTCTCCCGCTCCCTCTGCAGTTCCCAACGGCAGCTCCCAACTCGGAGGCGTGGAGGCACGGCACGGCTCTCACGGCTCTCAGCTGCCACTCTCAAGTGCTGGAAAAATGCTGGCAGGGGGAGTTTCTAATGTCCACCTCTAACCTCTGTTGCCCCAGTGTCGAAAAGCCACGTGGTCAGGAACCGTGCACAATGGGGTGCTGCAGATGTACCCAGCTCGGCTGCTTTTCCGTAGTGCTCCCTGGTGCTCCTGGGCTCCTGAGCACAACACTCCCTGAGCTCCGATTATGCTCTGCCGCGCTCGCCCCCCCAGCTCCTGCTTAATCCTTACCACAAGCTGGCCGGTTTGGTTTGCGCCGATGTTGAGGCTCGCAGCTCCGCGCTTAAGTGCCCCTACAGCCTGGGAGCACAACTCGCGGCCGTTAGGAAACCAGCAGCGGGAAAGTCCGGGACTAAGCAGCTTGGCTGGGGCTGGGGCAATTCGGGCGGTTCGACCACTCCGAGCGTTTTTGTTTTTTTTTTTTTTTCAGAGCAGAGCGGAGCGGTTTTCCTCGGTGCTCCCGCGCTGCTGCTGCTGCTTCTGCTTCGATTCGTCCGGCTCGTGCAAAAAGCAGGACTGGATCAGTGAAAAGTCAAAACAAAATGAGGCTGAGGGTGTTGAGCAGGATGCACTTCAGGTGGTTGTTGTTGGAGCTCTGTTTGGCGTGTGCAGTTGTAGTGTGGGTCCTGATGCAGCAGAACTTGCAGGCTTGGCAGGTGAAGGGTCCATGGGTGCGTCCTGGGGTGGCTCGGTGGCAATCGGGGAGTCGGCCGGTGTTGATTGCAGTGAGGGTTGCGGCGTCGTATGTTTTGCGGGAGGGATGGGCTCTGCGGGAGCCAGGGGGTCTAGCACTGGGCGCGGTGCAGGCGCAGACGGGCGCAGACGGGCTTACCTTTGGCACGCCTTTGGCGCGCATAGGCCGCGCCCGCTGCGCGTGAACGCTGCCACTCTGTCATAAGTGGAGAGTGGAGGGGGGCGGAGCGAGGGAGGAGCAGCTGGGAGGCGGGAGCGGGGTGGCGAGGTCCGGGGATGCTGGAGGGAACGGGGGTGGGGCCGCGGGGGAGCAGCGGCAGGGAGCGGGGAGGGTTAAGAAGCACAACAAATGGCACCAAAACAATGCAGGCGAGATCGGGGGCACAATCTGGCACAAATACAGGTTAATAAACAATATCGATACGATACCAGGCACAATTGCAGGCGAGATCGGGGGCACAAGTAAGGCACGCCAAGGAGCGAGTGGAGCGACCGGTTCTGACCAGGTCAGGACGGTCACAGCTCTTCATCTCGCGGGACTTCCCTTATGTTTACAAGTGGGAGGGAGGAGCAGCTGGGAGGCGGGAGCGGGGTGGCGAAGTCTGGGGGTGCTGGAGGGAACGGGGATGGGGCCGTCGGGGAGCAGCGGCAGGGAGCGGGGAGGGTTAAGAAGCACAACAAATGGCACCAAAACAATGCAGGCGAGATCGGGGGCACAATCTGGCACAAATACAGGTTAATAAACAATATCGATACGATACCAGGCACAATTGCGGACGAGATCGGGGGCACAAGTAAGGCACACCAAGGAGCGAGTGGAGCGACCGGTTCTGACCAGGTGAGGACGGTCAAAGCTCTTCACCTCGCGGGACTTCCCTTATGTTTACCAGTGGGAGGGAGGAGCAGCTGGGAGGCGGGAGCGGGGTGGCGAGGTCCGGGATGCTGGAGGGAACGGGTGGGGCCGTGAGGGAGCAGCGGCAGGGAGCGGGGAGGGTTAAGAAGCACAACAAATGGCACCAAAACAATGCAGGCGACATCAGGGGCACAATCTGGTAAAAATACAGGTTAATAAACAATATCGATACGATACCAGGCACAATTGCAGGCGAGATCGGGGGCACAAGTAAGGCACACCAAGGAGCGAGTGGAGTGACCGGTTCTGACCAGGTCAGGACAGTCACAGCTCTTCACCTCGCGGGACTTCCCTTATGTTTACGAGTGGGAGGGAGGAGCAGCTGGGAAGCGGGAACGGGGTGGCGAGGTCCGGGGATGCTGGAGGGAACGGGGGAGGGCCACGGGGGAGCAGCGGCAGGGAGCGGGGAGGGTTAAAAAGCACAACAAATGGCACCAAAACAATGCAGGCGAGATCGGGGGCACAATCTGGCACAAATACAGGTTAATAAACAATATCGATACGATACCAGGCACAATTGCAGGCAAGATCGGGGGCACAAGTAAGGCACAGCAAGGAGCGAGTGGAGCGACCGGTTCTGACCAGGTCAGGAGGGTCACAGCTCTTCACCTCGCGGGACTTCCCTTATGTTTACCAGTGGGAGGGAGGAGCAGCTGGGAGGCGGGAGCGGGGTGGCGAGGTCCGGGGATGCTGGAGGGAACGGGGGTGGGGCCGCGAGGGAGCAGCGGCAGGGAGCGGGGAGGGTTAAGAAGCACAACAAATGGCACCAAAACAATGCAGGCGAGATCGGGGGCACAATCTGGCACAAATACAGGTTAATAAACAATATCGATACGATACCAGGCACAATTGCAGGCGAGATCGGGGGCACAAGTAAGGCACACCAAGGAGCGAGTGGAGCGACCGGTTCTGACCAGGTCAGGAGGGTCACAGCTCTTCACCTCGCGGGACTCCCCTTATGTTTACCAGTGGGAGGGAGGAGCAGCTGGGAGGCGGGAGCGGGGTGGCGAGGTCCGGGGATGCTGGAGGGAACGGGGGTGGGGCCGCGAGGGAGCAGCGGCAGGGAGCGGGGAGGGTTAAGAAGCACAACAAATGGCACCAAAACAATGCAGGCGAGATTGGGGCACAATCTGGCACAAATACAAGTTAATAAACAATATCGATACGATACCAGGCACAATTGCAGGCGAGATCGGGGGCACAAGTAAGGCACACCAAGGAGCGAGTGGAGCGACCGGTTCTGACCAGGCCAACATGAGGAATCTACACACTGCACTGCATCTTACTGCACCATGAGGAATCTACACACTGCACCATGATCAATCTACACACTGCACTGCATCTTACTGCACCATGAGGAATCTACACACTGCACTGCATCTTACTGCACCATGAGGAATCTACACACTGCACTGCATCTTACTGCACCATGAGGAATCTACACACTGCACTGCATCTTACTGCACTATGAGAAACCTGTCACACTGCACTGCATCTTAGTGCACTATGAGAAACCTGTCACACTGCTCTGCATCTTACTGCACCATGAGGAATCTACACACTGCGCTGCATCTTACCACACCATGAGGAATCTACACACTGCGCTGCATCTTACTGCACTGTGAGGAATCTACACACTGCGCTGAATCTTACTGCACCATGAGGAATCTACACACTGCGCTGCATCTTACTGCACTGTGAGGAATCTACACACTGCGCTGCATCTTACCACACCATGAGGAATCTACACACTGCGCTGCATTTTACTGCACTGTGAGGAATCTACACACTGCACTGCATCTTACTGCACCATGAGGAATCTACACACTGCACTGCATCTTACTGCACCATGAGGAATCTACACACTGCACTGCATCTTACTGCACCATGGGAATCTACACACTGCACTGCATCTTACTGCACCATGGGGAATCTACACACTGCACTGCATCTTACTGCACTATGAGAAACCTGTCACACTGCACTGCATCTTACTGCACCATGAGGAATATACACACTGCACTGCATCTTACTGCACTATGTTGTTGTTGTTGTAAAAGCTTTAATTCGATGCGTAAATATCTTAAAAGCGGTACATACAAAAATACATTTTCAAGGCTTATGATAACATACAGTTGTGATTACTAAAATAATCAAGTAAAATGCAATAAATAGTTAAAAAGAGAATTAAATTGAAATAGAAAGCCTTTTGGCTCGGATCACGCAAGCCCATTAAAAACAATTTGAAACACCACAAACAATGGAGGGGATGTATCAGTCAGTAAAATGTGAAGGGCCACCAGATGCTGTTGTGTACCTAAGAGCCTGCACAATGGTATTAACCAGCACCTCCTTGGGGCACGATAGTCGGGACATTCAAAGAAGAAATGTGCCACCGTCTCCACCCTTGTCGAGCACATGGCACATAAGGGTGAGGACTGGGAAGATGAAGATCTCCACCTGGACACCAAGTTGGCCAAAGGCAAGGTGCCCACTCTAAGTTTGAAATAGAGAGCCCTATCCAGGGGAATGGAGATTAGGTCCAAATAAGGCTCATAAGCAACCACGTCTTTGATTCTCAGGAATGCTGCGGTCGAATTGCAGTGACGAGGATTGCAAATGAGTTTGATGGCTATCCAGTCCCAATATAGCTTCTTCAGGGTGGCTTTCGGAGGGGCAGAGCGAGTAACCCAGGAATCTTCCAAACCCAGCTCCACCAGTAGGCTCTTGATGTCCCTTAGCCATTTGATTCGATGCCATCCCTCCATTGCAATTACCTTGGACAGACCTGCAGCATAGGAGGCTAGCTCCGGGACCCTCCACAGGCGGGCCCACAAAAGCAGAGGCCGTAATCGCGCCTGGTCCGCGATTGATTTGCAGCCCAAGTCAAGAAGCACTGGGACTGTTGGTGTGCTCGATGGGAGTACCAAGAGTTCTTTCAGGAATTTATTTTCTGCCTTGACTAATACCTCCAGGTTTGTGGAGCCCCACAGCTCCGCCCCATACAAAGCCGCAGCAACCCCTCTAGCTTTATAAATATCTATAGCTGGGGAGATACAATGTTTTGGGGATGAACGATGTTCCCTGAGTAGGGCACCAGTCACCCTTTTGTGGTTAAGTAACATCTTTTGGATATGTGGGGTCCAGCTCATGGAATTACTGAGGCGAATCCCCAGATAATCAAACTCACGGACCCTCTCCAAGGGAACTGTATTTAAAACCGAAGGGGGCCCTAGTTTTTTGGGAGGGTTCATAGTCAGGAATTTGGTCTTATCTACATTAATTATCAGGCCCCTAAGGGAGCAGAACTCCTGGAAGCGGGTGAGGAGCTTTTGGAGACCCTGAGGTGTCTTTGCAATGAGCAGGGTATCGTCGGCAAAGAGCAGGGTGGGGATCCGGGTGCCCGCCAGGGACGGAGCATCTGCAGGTTCCTTAAGCAGGTGCTCAACCACACCATTCACATACAATGAGAATAGTGTGGGAGCCAGCACATAACCCTGGCGGACACCCCTGCGCACTGGGATTCTGTTGGTTTTCTCGCCGTTCTTGCGCCACCGCACCTGTGCATAGTTGTCTGAATGAAGTTTAATCAGAAGTGACAGGATATAGGCGGGCAGTCCCAGCCCCTGCAAAACCCTCCATAGCTCCTCCCTCGGTACTAGGTCAAAGGCAGTCTTCAGGTCAATGAAGGCCAGATAAAGACTGCCCTTGCCCAGCACCACCACCTTTCAGTACAGGAGCATCAACCTGAATGCTTGTTCTATCGTCCCCGTACCTGAGCGGAAACCCGCCTGGAAGTCCAACAGTATTTTGTGCTTATCTGTCCATTGGAGGACCCTCCCCAAAATCACCTTCCCTGCCACTTTTTGGGAAGAGTCAAATAGGCTGATGGGCCTGTAGTTAGCGGGATTGACCCGACACCCCTTTTTGAATATCGGGACAACCTCCGCCCCCTTCCAGGAGTCAGGTACTAGTACGCCCTTCATGATTGCATTTAGAAACGTAGCGACCAATTGTCCCCATTCCTTGGGATTGGCACGAAGCAAGTCACCGGGTATCCCATCCGGCCCCGCAGCCTTTAATGGGACCAGGGACTTGATTACAGCCTCCACCTCCCTCTCAGTAAAATCATCCATGTCACTAACCATTGTGTCATCCTCCAAGAAAAAGGGCTCGCTAATAACCCCTTCAGGATGAGAATACAGGGCCTCGAAGTGAATGCACCAGAGCTGGGCAGGGATGTTGCAAGTAACCAGCGAAACATCTGGCCTATTCTTATTCCTAATCAAAGTCCAGAAGCCCCTTGTGTCCTTTCCCTTGCTTGCAGCCAAAAGATCTTCCCAAAACTTCTCCTCCCACTCCCTTTTCGCTGCCTTTATGGTGAGAGAATAGTCCTTCCTTGCTGTTCTAACTGCTAGTGGGGACTTGGATTTAACAGCCCCTATCAAGGCCTTTTTCTTGGCCCTGCATTTGGTCGTGTACCAACCCTGTCTTGTCCAGGATTCATTTCTATTAGACATACCTGGGGCAGTGCTGGGCGAGATGAAGAATTTGCTCAGTGCCCCAATTAGGGCACAGAAAACCTGCGTGGCCTCCTTAGGTGCACCAGGCAATAAGCTCAATTTACTCTGAGTTTCAGCCAGCAGGGCCCCTATAGCAGATAGTTTCTCACTGGACAGGGCGATCTTAGGCCATTTTAACCTCCTCCCGCAGTTAGATACACTGGTCGTCTGGGTGTTGGATGCCAACAGTGGTTGATGAAACCCGACCTTACCCCTTAGCCACTCCGGAGACAAAACAAGAGAGAGAAGATTATGATCGCTATCGATACTCTCAATAATCTCCATGTCACTCAGAGTGTTCCATAAACATACATCGAGAAGAATATAATCTATTCTCGATGTATGATTGGGCCTATTGTATGTGTGTGCGCCCTTCAGGTCAGATTTAGACCTCCCATTTACCGCCCTCAGATCAAATTCCAAATTAAATGCATTGATCTGCAACGCCACTTGCGTCTACTTCTTAATGAGGGGCAGAGCCAGGGCCGGAATTCCCTTTCTCGCATCCACCTCTTCTATGCCTAACATGTCATCGAGGCCCAGGGGCTCGAACGTGCAATTTAGATCACCCGCCACCATGATGCACGAGTTCCTTGGCCGTTGCCTTAGAAGTTCTTCCAGAAGTGCAATGGTGGCCGATTGTACTCCTCCCCTAGTACCTCTAGCATAGACATTAAAGATGTCTAAGAGCAGGCGACCCCTGGAATCCTTCAACGTAATGTTGAGGATGTCAGGAGAATTCGTGGGGTGTTCCTCCACCCTGCAATCCAGGGAGACAGCAACCCAAATGAGGAGGCCCCCCGAGGGGCACCCCCTCCCTGCCTGGGACAGGACAGCGGGAACAAAGTGGGACGAATAGCCCACCTTATGGCAGGGCTCCATGGCCCATGTCTCCTGGAATATGCAGATGGAGTATCCCTCCACAAGGGCATTCCAGTCAGACAACTCCAGCTTCCTGTCAATTCCTGCGATGTTCCAGCTGAAAATCCTGAGAACTGGATCCGTCACAGCTGTAACACCGCCGGAGTCGAGGTCATTCCCCCCCGCCAAAGAGTCCTTGAGCACTAGGCTGCTTGCCCCTCTGGAACCTGACTTCTCTCATTCATGGGAGTGGGGATTACACTGCTCGGGGAAGGTGCGACAAGATCCGCAGACAGCCCATTCAAATCAGAGTCATCAACCGATTTGCCAACACCAGGGGTCTCCCCAAGATTAGGTTTGTTTCAATATCCCGGAGGTCTCCACCCAGGTGGTGACCAGACTGCCTGAGGATAAAATAGTGGTTTAGCAGGGAAATCAAAACAGTTGGTGCTATTACTCGGTCCTGTGCCGAAATCTTGACCAGTCGGGTTTGGGACTAATCTTGGATAGAAAAATGTTAAGTCCACTATACCGATTCCCTGCCCCTCAGAATTAGGTTTGTAGTCGCAAATGGTTTGTGCTACTCTTCTGTCCCTAAAATTGACCACCACTCAGTCTCCTTCCGCTTGCTTGTGACCATAACCCACCCAATTTACCCTTCTGGCTCCTATAATATGTCCATCAACAGACCCCTCGCAAGGGGTCTGTTGGACTCAAGCCAGTGCATAGTTTTGTTTAATAGAGCTTGGGGGGATTCGTTGTGACCAGCCTTCAGTGTGGGTACATTTATAAGGACAGCAACATACGGGTGGCAGTCAGGGGGCAAGTTCACTGGAGGAGATTTAGGGGCAGTTTTGGAAAAAACGGCTTTGTGGGCAACGTTTGGTGGTTGTGTTTGCGGGTGTGTAGGGGGATGGTTAGAAGTCAGAGATTCGGCAGGGCGGGCCTGAGAAGTGGCTTTACCTTTGCCCGACCCCTTTGAGGTTCCCTTTCTTTTTACCGGGCCGCTCCCCCCTAGCGGCTCAGCCCGACCCGGCGCTTTGGAGTGCTTAGGAATACTAGGAAGAGCTTGCGCTCTTTGACCAGCACTCCCCGAGGAAGTCCCCAGCGACACTGCAGGTGCAATGTCAGTCGGCTGGGGGGTTGCTCAACTAGCCACAGGGGTTACATCAGGCAAAGCATGCTGAGACACCATGGTAGTACTGTTTGGGGAGGTCCCTCCCTGCCCCTCCTCACTTATCTTGGAATGGAGTTTGATAAGTGCTTTCAGCGAGAAAAAGCTATCCAGGGTTGATTGTTCAAGCCTGTCTAGCCTATCTCCCAACCCTGCTACTCTGTCTGCAATCGGAGAGAACCGTGATTTCAACAACCCCTCAATTTGTGCAAAGGTAGCCGGGGCACAGGAAGACAAAGGCTGGTAGGTTGGAAAGGGAAGGGCACTTACATTTTCCCGTCCCCTTAAATAGAGAAGAGAAGTTTGTTGGACATTTGGAACCTACGCCCTTGGATCCCTGTTTCCGTGCTTTCCTATACAGTTTCAGGGAGCTTCTTTTAAACGGGCTAGCAATCCTTTTCCGTTTCCTTTTAGTAAGTGCCGAGGTCTTAGGGACCGACAGCGGTCCCTCCCTCTCGATGACCAGACAAGTCAACGCCGTCTCCTCATCGTGCTTCAATACCCTGCGTATGCTTCGCAAGATCTTCCACTGGATCCCGACCGAGACCAGGAAGACTGTCACCCAGGCACTCATCACCAGCCGACTGGACTACGGAAACGCCCTCTACGCCGGAACCACAGCCAAGCTACAGAAAAGACTCCAGCGCATCCAGAACGCCTCCGCCCGACTCATCCTGGATGTCCCCCGACGCAGCCACATCTCCTGCCACCTGAGGAACCTGCACTGGCTCCCCGTCAGCAAGAGGATCACGTTCTGGCTCCTCACCCACGCACACAAGTCTCTCCACGACCTGGGCCCCAAGTACCTCAACGACCGCCTGACCTTCTACACGCCCACCCGCCAGCTACGGTCCACCAGCCTCGCCCTCGCAGCCGTACCACGCATCCGAAGAGCCACCGACGGAGGAAGATCCTTCTCTTACCTGGCTGCCAAGACTTGGAACTCCCTCCCCATCCACCTTCGGCTGACCCAGGACCATCTCGCCTTCAGGAAACAACTCAAGACCTGGCTGTTCGAGCAGTAGCATACCCCTCCCCCCAAGCGCCTTGAGACCCTCCCGGGTGAGTAGTGCGCTATACAAATAGCATGATTGATTGATTGATTGATGGTTTGCCTAGAGGCTTAGGGTTTCCCGCTGAAGGAGGGGTGGACATAGGGCTGGTTATAGTAGCGGGGGAACAATGGGAGGGGATGCCTCAATGCCATCAACCTCAGGAGCGTGAGAAGATGATGCAGCGAGGCTTTCCAGTCTGTCAATACTAGCCCTCAATGAAACAAGCCGTGGTTCGCCGGATATGTGAGGAGAGGTTAAAGGGGGAGCAGAATTGCTTATGGGTGACTCTACCAGTGCTATAGAGCCCAAGGATGATCTCTTAGACGGATTTAGCTCCTGCGAAAGCCGCCGCTCCGCCATAGCTATCTCCTTCTCTATGACGGCTGCCACCCGTGTGATGAATTTGTCCATGGTACCTATGACACCGCTTGGACACCCTCCGCCACCTCCCCTCAAACTCTTCCCTGAGCGGGTGGTCATTAACTCAAGCTATAAGGGAAGAGCAGATACTCTCACTAGTGTCAGTAGGTCCACCAGCGCTGTGTAAGTCGCCGATGACAGAGGGGTGGCCCAGCCCAGCCTCAGCCAGCCCCTGACTGCCACAGACTGCCCGCCCTTTGCTCGGGCTTCGCTCGGCGTGCCGCGAGACACTGGAAGAGCTGTTGAAGTAGGCGGCGTTGCAGGCAGGGGGCGTGGCTATCAGGGGGTGCGTCCGCGATGATCCTGGCTGTGCAGGGACTCCTGGGAGACAGAGTCCCTGCCGTGCACCACCCCTGAGGCTACTGCTGTGCTCCCCCTCTCACCACAGAGTCCACTGGCACAGATGATTGCTTACGCCCTCGGTCCTCAGCGCGAAGCGGCACCCGCGAAGCGGGTGCGGCGAGCAGCAGCGCCGTCCACAGAAGACCGCAGAAGTCCACACAAAAGGGCAGGAGCGAGGGTCCAAGAAAGATTTCCCAGCTCCGTACTATGAGGAATCTACACACTGCGCTGCATCTTACTGCACCATGAGGAATCCACACACTGCGCTGCATCTTACTGCACTGTGAGGAATCTACACACTCCGCTGCATGTTACAGCACCATGAGGAATCTACACACCCCAGGATATAGCGGCATGGATTGGCAAATTTAGCGGCACAAAAATGAAAATTTAGCGGCACAAAAATGGAAATTTAGCGGCATTTAGCGGCATTTTATTTTGGGGTTTTTGCAACACCAAACACAGATATCTTACTGTTTGACCTTGCCCACGTAACGCTTGTTCCTGTGCCTGAGTGTCTAGCACTTATTGCAGTACTATACCTCAAATTATACTCTGTTTTCTCTTATAACTGCACACTTGTCACTTTCATCTCCTCTTGTGCACTTTTGACTACCTCATGCATTTTTGGTTGCTCACAATTTTTACTCAAGTATTTTGTTTGCTCACGATTGTCACTATTACCTTTACTACCTCATGTATTTTTGGTTGCTCACAGTTTTTACTCAAGTATTTTGTTTGCTCACGATTGTCACTATTACCTTTACTACCTCATGTATTTTTGGTTGCTCACAGTTTTTACTCAAGTATTTTGTTTGCTCACGATTGTCACTATTACCTTTACTACCTCATGTATTTTTGGTTGCTCACAGTTTTTACTCAAGTATTTTGTTTGCTCACGATTGTCACTATTACCTTTACTACCTCATGTATTTTTGGTTGCTCACAGTTTTTACTCAAGTATTTTGTTTGCTCACGATTGTCACTATTACTTTTACTACCTCATGTATTTTTGGTTGCTCACAGTTTTTACTACCTCATGCCGCTAAATTTGCCAATCCATGCCGCTATATCCTGGGGGGTCTGCTTAATGATCTGCGACGACAGCCCAACTTTCGTTTGGTCTAGTTATGCCACGATTGAAAACGTAACAATAAATGCCCCAAACGTAAGAATGCCCTAAATCTACATTCCATCTTCATGAAAAATATACGATATAATGTCCAATTAACTTGCTTCGTTTTTACCCCGTGAAATGTTTCTATTGTATACAGTAAGTCTATCTTGGGCAGATGCCTATCGAATGCACACTGTGTGCAGATTCAAGTTGAATCTGAATTTAATCATAGTATCTTCGCTTGGGCAATTTTGTATGAGCCTGACCAGATCACTTCATCCTCTTTTCTCTCAGATCGCTTAAGTCCTAAAGGTTAAGGGTGCGGGGCTCTTTAAAATGCGCACACAGAAGGGCAGGACAGGTTGCCGCCGTGACGAAAAGGCGTGCCCTCAAGAGCAGACACTGCAGGGTGGCGCACTTACGTGTCCAGGCAGACGGGTGCGAAGTCTCTGAGGAAGAGTCTTCGGCCGCTTCGTGCTCTCTCCCCCTCTTGCTGGTGTGGTGCGTGGTGCTGGTCTTCTCCCTCTCTCGGCCGCCGTAGTCTTCTCCCTCGCGCGTCCTCGACCTCCTGGCTCCTTCTCTTCTCGCCGCAAATCCAATGGAAAATGGGTGCGGAAACGGGAAACGGCAAATTTCGCGGGCTTTATGCCAAATATCGCGGCATTTGCAGAGATCGCGCGATTTCGCGATTTTTTTGCAAATCGCGAAATTGCGATAAGCTGGAGGGTCTGACTGCACTGCATCTTACTGCACCATGAGGAATCTACACACTGTGCTGCATCTTACTGCACTATGAGTAATCTACACACTGCACTGCATCTTACTGCACCATGAGGAATCTACACACTGCAATGCATCTTACTGCACCATGAGGAATCTACACACTGCGCTGCATCTTACTGCACCATGAGGAATCTACACACGGCACTGCATCTTACTGCACTGTGAGGAATCTACACACTGCACTGCATCTTACTGCACTGTGAGGAATCTTTGCACACTCTTTGCTCGGCTGTCCCTGTAAATTTGTTGACTTGCACAACCCTTTTCCTAGGTCTGAAGCATGTCCCGCAGTCAGTTGCGTGTCAGTGCTACCTCGTGCTACTTCTCTCCCTTTGCCAATGTTTCCATCTCTCAGACTTGGCAGGAGCTTCAGTCACTGCAATAGTTTCCTGTGGCATAGGTTGGCTTGTGGCATTATCTGCTGCAGAGATTGTGTGTGTGTGGGCACAGACCTTGGGTCTGTTAGGGTGCAGGCTTGTCAAGCAGTGGAACGTACGTGCCTGTGTTTTTAATGTACCTCTGCAGGAGGAGGTGTGTCTGCAGGGTTGGTGTGTGTACCTGAGTCTAGGGTAGGGTTGTCTTTGTAGGCTTTGAGGCCCGTCAGAATTGCAGTAAGACGGGCGGCTGTATGATAACTATATTACCGCTAGCATTGTTTGCACTTGCTTATTTGCTTATTTGCACTGAACCTGCTGAGATTGTAAAGTGATTTTAGAGGAAACGTATTTTAACATTGCGTATAAACTGTGTTTTTAAAGATTTGATTTTAAAAACACGAATTACCTTCTCGCCGCCTCACTGACACTCTGCTCTGCCCGCCGGCTCCCCGTTCCACCACGGGTTCGTCCCGCTTGACGTGGAGGGAGTGAAGGCGGGGCAGGGACGGGTCAGAGGTCGGAGGGCGGGAGTTACCCTGGGGACACACTACTTTAGACGGCCATGGGCTCGGCGCACAGCGGACGAGCGCAGCGGGCGCGCCGGTGGCGCGCCGAAGGCGCACCAAAGGCAAGCCCGTCTGCGCCCGTCCGCGCCCGGTCGGGACCAGGGGCCATAACCCCTGTCCAAAACCGTGGAATCATCAGACACTCGAGGGACACTCTAGAAGCCCTCAGGCCAAAACCCGAAGACGCCTGTAGGATACTCCATCCTGACAACCCCACGAGCTACTGCCCTCACTGTGAGTTCTCATTTTCTCATGCACGACTAGGAATCACCGGAGACTTAGGGGACGCTATATCTCCTCTTGAACGGCAACTAAATAATCAAGAGGCGTATTTCTCCTTCCTAACAACCAATTGTAGATCACTGCCAAAACATAAAAATGATATTTTCAATCTGTTAAACGACCAGAAGCCAGATGCGCTGTTTCTCACGGAGACGTGGCTAACAGACAGCTCCGGTCCAGACATAGCACTTGCCCTCCCTCCCAATTACTCGATCGTGAGGAAAGATCGGTCTAACCAAGGAGGAGGCGGCATCTGCATTATTTTTAAAAATGTATACAAATGTAATTGGACGGATGCGAAGTTAGGTCACGGTGAAGCAGGACTATTTAAGCTGACACTAACGCCCCAAATTACACTTACCGGACTCCTGATATATCGCCCTCCGGGGGCTGCTGGGGAATGGGCGTCGGCCCTTCCTGATTTTATAGCACCTCTTGTACTTGAAGCATCTATGTTCACTATATTGGGCGACCTAAACCTACATCTAGAGAATCTTAACTGCCCAATAACGGCACATTTTATCTCAGATCTGGAGGCACTAAACATTCACCTATTGAACTCTGGCCCTTCCCATCAAGCGGGCCATTTATTAGACCCCATATTCGCCAACTTTGACCGTATCAAATGGGACTCGACAGTACCCATTGTATGGTCCGATCACTTCCTGAGCAAATTCACAATCTGGGCTCCAGCACATAGAAACCAACATAAGACAGATATGTGGGTCAGAAATTGGAGGAAACTGCGCATTTCAGATCTGGAAGCACAGCTATCTGAGTCCAATCATGGCTTTGAAGTTGAGGAAATTACAACTAAGGACCATGTTGGAATTAATAGCTGGCTATCAGACGCTGCTCTGACGGTTATTCCTCCAACCAGAAGTAAACAAAAATCCTGCTGTTCCCCTGCGCCTTGGTTTTCAGATACACTAAAAGCAGAAAAAAGCCTATGTAAGAGACTAGAAAGGACATGGAGAAAAGACTACAAACCTGACAATAAAGAAAAGTATAAGCTTGCACTCAAGGCATACCATCTATCATGTAAAATTGCTAGGGGAAATTTTACTAAAAACAAGATCTTAGAAGCCCAGAATCATTCAGGAATGCTTTTCAAGGTCCTAAAGAACTTAGCAGGAGAAGCATCCACACCGGAACCTCCCACTTTATCTTCCACCCAATGTAATAAAATAGCTACTTTTTCCATGATAAAATAACCACAATATATGCTAACTTCCTACCAAATAAGGATGCCAGAGAAAGGTATCCCTCTACCACCCTTACAGAGGACCCACAAAGGACCTCCTCAAAACAAGAAATTAGTACATGGCAATCAATAGATGCGCCGGCGTTCAAAATCACCCTGAATAGTATCAAATCAGGCTCGCCCTTGGAACCCTTGCCTGCACATGTCCTTAAACAACTGGATTTGCCCACACATGAGGTACTCAGAGCACTGTTAAATGCCTCTTTACAAGAAGCTGCGCTACCTAAAGAATGGAAACACGCTATGGTGGTCCCATTATTAAAAAAGGCCAACAGTGACCCGGAGGTGTTTTCCAATTTCCGCCCTGTCTCTCTACTACCAATATTGTCTAAAATCATAGAGAAACACGTCAATAGGCAACTCTCAGACTTCATTAATGATCATAATCTCCTACATCCCTCCCAATCGGGCTTTAGGGTAGGGCACTCCACGGAGTCCACCCTACTCGGGGTCACACAAATCATTCGCCAAGAACTCGATGGGGGAGGCACGACGGCACTCATCCTTCTGGATTTGAGTGCCGCCTTTGACACCATCTGCCATGACACCCTCATTAAACGAATAGAAGATATTGGAATAAAAGGGAAGGCACTGAAATGGCTGGAGCAATTCCTCCAACAACGAACCTATCAGGTCTTCTCCAAAAATAATCGATCAGAGATACACACATCTCCTTATGGTGTACCTCAGGGCTCCATATTAAGCCCCCTTCTATTCAATATATATGTCACCCCTTTAGCTGAAATTGCCGAAGAAATGGAACTTACCATATATTCCTATGCGGATGACACGCAACTGGTGTTCTCCCTTTCCTCCCCAGACAAAGACACTGTTTCTCCCCTCCGTGCTGGACTACTTAAAATGGCCACCTGGCTCCAGGCTAATAAATTAAAAATGAACGGAGACAAACCCGAATTATTAATATTCGGCAATCAAAAGAATCTCTGGAGCCCAATACATTGGCCTGATGAGATGGGTGACCCCCCAACTGCAGTGCAATCTGCAAGAAATCTAGGGATAATTATTGATGACAAAATGTCTATGCAGACACACATAGCCAAAACTGCCTCCACATGCCTTCTCATCCTTAAATGGCTTAGAAAAATACTATGGCAACTACCTGATAGGGCACAAAGGACTGTTATTCAGGCCTTAATCATGTCGCGTTTAGACTATGGTAATGTCCTATTTCTGGGAATTACGAATAGAACATTGAACCAATTGCAAGTGGTGCAGAATTCCGCAGCCTGAATGCTCCTTAATCTCCCAGGACGAACAAGGATGACTGAACATCTTAAAAACTTACACTGGCTGAGGGTGTCCAGCAGAGTAAAGTTTAAAGCATTGTGCTATATGTACAGAATAAACGCAGGAATAGCACCTAAGTATCTATGTAAAATGGTTAGAAAATACCTCCCCTCGCGAAATCTACGCTCAGTAGGTCAAGCTAAATTTACCGTGCCCAGGGTAAAGAGAGCTCGACAAGGGGGACGTTCCTTCTCCCACTTAGCACCGGCACTGTGGAATTCACTCCCTATCCAACTAAGACTGGAACCATGCTGCCTACGATTCCGCAAGGGAGTGAAAGCTTGGCTATTTGATCTATAATTTGCCTTTCGCACGTTAACAAGTAATGCTGATCCAGGGCGCCGGGAAACCCTCAGGGTAGCTGTTGCGCCATATAAATGCAATAAATAAATAAATAAATAGGCTATGTATGTACCTTTATGAGGCGTGTCTGCAGTGTGTCTCTTTGCAGGGTGTCTGTCTTGGCAGATGTTGGTGGGGCTGTCAGTCACTCTTCTTGGCCTCTCTTCTCTATACACATATCTTTAGAATCACTGGCTGAAAATACGGTCTGCTCAGTGCAGAATAGTCGGGTACTACTGGGCACACAGCAGACATCTGAGCAATGTCACATGTGAAGTTCTACTTCTTCTCCATAGTTTGAAGAATTAGCCGGGTCCGAGTGAGACTTCAGCTCCACCTCCAAATGTGTGGGTGACCGAAGCACCCAGGATCACGTGTGTGACAATGCTACAAAGGGTTGCTGCACTCTCTCATCATGCGTCGATGAGGAGTGTACTATGATACAGGAGTCATCCAGGTGGCTTCTTCCATCATGTAGGTGGTGCACTTGTTCCTTGTGTTGTGGGTTTTGTCCAAGAGGGACAGTATGCGTTGTGTGTTGTCGTTGTTGGAGAGGATGTTGATGTAGTGGGCACAGATGATGTTGGCCGGTAAGGGTTATGTAAGTGTTGATGAAGGTCCTGCTGAGGGTTGAACCTTGAGGTGCTCCGCAGATGAGATTTCCGGTTTCCAAAGAGTTTGGCGTCAGGTTGACTGTCTGAGTTACTTTTGTCAGGAAGGAGCAAATCTGTCGCTGGCAGGTGCTTAAATCCCGATCTTGTGAAGGTGCCCTGTGGCGTCGGGATGAACTATGGGCACCCTCGGATGGAGTACCAGCCCTCTCCCTGTTGCCTCCCTCATGGATTGGACTTTGTTGGACCCCTGTGCCCTCCTCTGACGACTCTGGAGGGTGGCAACGGCATGCCTCCTGCATGACTGTGGTGGTGGTGGTGGTGTTGGTGATCGTCGCAATGGGGACTGGGTATGAGGGGATGGTGGCGTTCCCTGGCACTTTGGTGATGCCTGTGGTTGTGGATTTGGTGGCTGTGATTGCGCCGAGCTTGTGGTCCCTGCAGGCATGCTTTCCTCCTCATGTTGGCTCTCCTCTGGCCTGGCTCTCTTTGCTCTGTACCCTCTGCGATTCAAAAAGGGGGTGGTGATGCAGCACTGCGAGATGTCTCGCCTCTAATGACACAAATGTAGATATACTCACTGCTCTGTCTGCATTTGAATTACATTAAACATCATGCCTACAGATCACAGTGGTTGTCCTGACATAGCCAATTACTTTAACAAGCTCTTGTGTTTGATAGCCTGACTGTCCTATACATAAGTTCACTCTGACTACATCCCCCATAATGCATAGCAGGTAATGAGTAAGACATGGAGTGGAGTGGGAGCCCCTATGCCACTATGGGGATTGGGGTTGGGGAGGGGGTAGCACAGCATGCTGGGCATGCTTCTTACCTTGTTTCCTTGCTGCTCTGGCAGAGCTGTCTGCGTCTCCCACGCCACTCACACTCTCCGGCTGGATGGTGGACTCCACCATCAGTTCCAGTGGTGTTGGTGTTGGTGCTCGGTTCTTTCCTCCACCTGTTTTGGCAGCCTGCCTCTGCCATCCTTACTTTTGCTGTCTTCCTGAGGTCGTACCACCTCTTCCTGACGTCCTCAAAGGTACGCTGGGTCACACCTATGGCATTTATTTTGTCCCAAATGATACTCTAGATTTGCCTCTTCTGTGATTCGAGTGGGCTGGGTATGCTCAGACGTGAGTCCCAGGCTCTCCACACCACTGGAGTCAAGCTATCCAGGCTGATGAAGGCTGATAGCCAAAAATCGGTCCTTGGATGCTTGATTCCGGTCTGGGAAAGACACGGCTTGGTAGTTCGGACTGGACTGTTTCCATGAGGCACAGGGTCAGAGCTGATTTGCATATAGCCAGTGTCTAACCCAGGGTGGTGTGGAGTGCAAAAAAACGATGGATTTAGGCCCAGATCTTTGTACTGGAGTGAATGTATGACATTGTTCTACATTCTGTCCATCAACTGTGTTTTTTGCAATTTTCACCCCGAGTGTGCTGGGTATGCTCAGACGTGAGTCCCAGGCTCTCCACGCCACTGGAATCAAGCTATCCAGGCTGATGAAGGCTGATAGCCAGAAACCGGTCCTTGGTTGCTTGATTCCGGTATGGGAAAGACATGGCTTGGTAGTTCGGACTGGACTGTTCCCATGAGGCACAGGGTCAGAGATGATTTGCATATAGCCAGTGTCTAACCCAGGGTGGTGTGGAGTGCAAAAAAACGATAGATTTAGGCCCAGATCCTTGTACTGGGGTGAATGTATGACATTGTTCTACATTCTGTCCATCAACTGTGTTTTTTGCAATCTTCTGTGATTCGGGCACCTGGTGGGACTGCGGTCCAAAAAGCCTGTGATGGTCCTGGCTGACATTCTTAGTTTTCTTGTTTGTAGCTGTGAGGCTCTGTGGCTTCTGGCTCCTCAGCTCACCTGACTGCCTGCCTCACAGTGAGCTCCAGGTCCTGTGCAGCTGCCTGGGTGTGGCCACTTCCTGTTTGGGAGGTGATTGTGTGACACAGGATTAGCTGATTCATCGAATTACGAATTTTTAAATTACCGAATCGGTATTTACCGATTCGGTAATTAATTCTGTAATTCCGATTCAGTATTGGAATTTCGGTATTTTTGTTTTTTACCGATTCGTTCCGATTCGGTATTTATTACCGAATTTTAACGAATCGGTAATGTTTACCGATTTTTTATCTACATCGCATATACCGAATTCTTAATACCGATTCGGTAAAATTTGGTATTAAGGATTCGGTATTTTTGATTTACCTACATATGGCCCTTTGTCGGGTCCTATTGTTGCTTAATCTTTTCGTTTTTGGTAAGGATGATTTTTTTTTTAGATGTCTATAACTTGAAACACAGTAGCAGGGACCTATGCTTCCTTTAGGCTGTGCGCGTGTTCATTATCGCATGCGAGAGCGCCTTCTAATACGTGACGTCAGTATGCCTGTTGAGCAAGTCTGGTTTTAGGGTTGTGCAGTGTGTTCAGCAATTTTAAGGAAAATGTCAAAATGACTCTGGTGATTAAGGTTCCTGCAGGAGAGAGATGGAACTCTGTATAGTGGCAGTTTTTAGTTTTTATAAAGTAGCGTAGAGGGTTAATACGCCTGCTGCAAAGGACGTGTACCATGCAAATCACAGAGCTGAATTTATGTGGATGGCTCAAGTGGTTACTGCTTTTGTCACAGAGATCTTTTTGTTACTTGCAATTCATAGCTCACAATCCTAATATAGCACAGTGACCTATGAATTATCAAAGAGCTGCATGAAACTGCACGGTATAGGCTAGAACGTTCTGCTTTTTTCCCGGGCTTTCATTATCCTAATGTTGCTAAAACGGTTTGCCTAGGCAGAAATAGAGTCTTATTAGTAATGCTAACCCCAACCATTTGAGCCAATCCCAACCACTGGAGCCAATCCCAACCACTGGAGCCAATCAATCCCAACCACTGGAGCCAATCCCAACCACTGGAGCCAATCCCAACCACTGGAGCCAATCCCAACCACTGGAGCCAATCCCAACCACTGGAGCCAATCCCAACCACTTGAGCCAATCCCAACCACTGGAGCCAATCCCAACCACTGGAGCCAATCCCAACCACTTGAGCCAATCCCAACCACTGGAGCCAATCCCAACCACTGGAGCCAATCCCAACCACTGGAGCCAATCTCAACCACTGGAGCCAATCCCAACCACTGGGGCCAGTCCCAACCACTGAAGCCAATCCCAACCACTGGAGCCAATCCCAACCACTGAAGCCAATCCCAACCACTGGAGCCAATCCCAACCACTGGAGCCAATCCCAACCACTGGAGCCAATCCCAACCACTGGAGCCAATCCCAACCACTGGGGCCAGTCCCAACCACTGGAGCCAATCCCGCCAATCCCAACCACTGGAGCCAATCCCAACCACTGGAGCCAATCCAAACCACTGGAGCCAATCCTGCCAATCCCAACCACTGGAGCCAATCCCAACCACTGGAGCCAATCCCAACCACTGGGGTATGGTTTAAATCCTGAGTTTGTGCTTCTCCAGACTAAACACTCTTTTTATATACTGATATACACACATTTGATTCATTATCTCTGTGTCACGTAAAGTGCTCTGACACCATACTCTGGTGTGAGTAGTGCTATACAACAAATTAATGGTGTGTGAGAGGGGCGCTTGAGAGATGGCGTACACTGTTGGAGGGTGGTAGTGAGTGAATCTATGGAGAAAGAGGTCATTGGGGGATCACTAAAAAAGATGGACAGGTGCGCCAGCACAGGCTCTATGAAAGTAGCGTGTTGCTCATCGTAGAGACATACGATATATACCATGAGCTCAGTGTTTGACAGGGCTGCCTTTTAAGGATATTTCTAGCCTCATTTACATTAATAAGTCAGTTGGCCTTTTTTTTCTTCTAACAAAATGTACTTAAACACTTTGCATAGGGTTTAATAGTGCCCCTTAATTGATAAGTGAATTCTTTCCATATAGGATTTTTTTAAACAAAATATATAATTTTTTTTATTTAAAATTGAATAACTGTGTTTATCTTAATGTAAAAGTATCACTGTACTTGGCGTCGATCCAGGTCGCGCCCTGCGCTTCGGTCAGCAGCCACAGCTAGAGCTGGAAATGCACCGCTCCAATACTTGTTAGGGAGGTGTGCCTCTGTTTGGAAGGAATCGGGAGGTGTGATCAGTCAATGTTGAAAAATGTGTGTTTTGCCTGGAAACAAAAAGCATTCACCCAGAGACACAGGTGTTTAGTCCATGTCGGTCAAGAACTCCAGATTCCTACCCTAGTCCGGCTTTTAGCTGATATCGCTGAAGGGCGAATAAAGACAGCTGTTCAGTATTTAAGGCCACAGGGCAATAGTGGAGTAGGTCTGATAAGGCAGGCCAAGCTTAGAGCACCCCTACTATGTCTGATCCACTGCAGAGGCTCCAGTCCCAGCCTCTCTCCTGAGGTTGCCCTCAGCTCAGTCCCTCCTCACTCTGTCACCCCTTTCACCTACTGTCAGCAGCATCTCGCTCATGCACTACCTTCCCTCCACTCCTCATTGTCAGTCATACTCAAGGGCATCGTAGAGGGGGTAGGACTCATGTGTGTGGTCTTGGGAAGAGTTTCAGCACCTTGTGGCAGCGCCAGACCTGCAGAGGGCAGGCTGGGGAGTAGTGAGCCGGATTAAGGAGAATTTTGGGCTCGGGATGTTAAGCAAGCCTTTCATCCTACTGAGGTCGATGTACGCTTTTGTTAGTGTCATGAGAATGAATAGCCAGGCATACCCATGTAAAATAGAGTTCCAAGAATCAGTCTGCTCTCACTAGCGGAGACTAGGTGTCAGACTGGATTCGGATTTTTTTGCGTAGCAGTACCCTTGCGCGTCGGTAGGCGTCGTCTGCGGCTCCGCGTCCGTCGTCGGCATCGTGGGCGCCGTGATGATGTCGTCGCAGTACTTAGACGCCGCCTCCGCGTGCTGAAGTCAGTTCTTAGACACAGCTTTTCCGCGCCAGAAACGCAGAGCTATGCTAAAACCAACACTGGTGCCATTGAAACTAGGGCCCTGAAAGGGGATGACCTTAACCCTAGATATCGGTTCACAGAACGGGGAGGATGGGTGGGTCGGTAAGGAATCTATCACTAACTGGTGGCCTCAAGATCTTGGCCCAGTCCCCGAGCCCAAGCAGGTGGTGAAAAACCTCGGCGTCCGATTGGACCAGGAGCTCTCCCTAAAACAACATGGCAACCAAGTGGTGGGTTCCTGTTTCCATATCATTGGGATGCTACGGAAAGTATTTCCTTTGCTGCCAGACTCTACTAGAAAAACCTTGGTGCAGGCTCTAGTATTGAGTCGCCTGGATTACTGCAATGGGCTACTACTGTCAGCAAATGAAGCAGTAATTTCCAGGTTTCAGGTGGTACAAAATACCGCTGCTCGCCTTGTTCTAAACCGGCCCCCTCGCACCCCCTCTAAACCCCTTCTGACCATGCTGCACTGGTTATCCATCAAACAGAGGGTGAAGTTCAAAACCTGCTGTATAATACACAAATGTTTACAGGGGAAGGGCCCTGCTTATCTGTCCAATAAATTCTCTCTTTACACACCCACGCGCTCTCTGAGATCTAGCGAACAGGCCTTGCTGCGTGTTCCTAGAGCAAAAAAAGCAAGACAAGGAGATAGAGCCCTTTCAGTTGCTGGCCCAACCCTATGGAATAGTCTCCCACTAACTTTGAGACTTTGTAAGGACCACCTCCCGTTTAGGAAACAATTAAAAACTTTCCTAATCCAAGACTGCTAGCATTCACTGCCAGTACTCGTTATTTGCATTATGGCTGCCAAAGGCGCGGAGATACTCCGTCGGGAGTCGATCCCAGCGTGATACAAACACGCAAATAAATAAATAAATAAACTAATGTCTCTTACAGATATATCGTTACACAAGTACTAACTTGTGCATCTGAAAGAGTCACGTTAGTGATAGATTCCTTACCGTAGAATAGATACCGCAGTAATACCAACCCCGGTGGTGGGTCTGCGAACCAATAATCACACCAGAAAGTCCTAGAGGACGGAACGGCCAAAGAAGCCATCCCTCCGGACTTGACTGTCCAGGCAGTAGTGTCTTGCAAACGTGTGCAGCGAGGCCCACGTAGCCGCCTGGCAAATGTCCTGCATCCCCCCACTCCACTAACTAGGCCCTTTGTCCGCAATAAGTGTTGTAGAAGTGAGAGCCACGGCCTTGTGAGTGTCAGGCCATTATCTGACTTCTGATGAACCCCACAGAGTGAGTGAGCAGCCAGAGGGCAGTAGAGAGACCGAAGGACAGGAAATGAGATAAACTAGAAGATAAGAAATATGCAAAGGTAGAAATGCTGCATCACCTGTGGATAACTGACACCTCCTCCCGCTCTGCCAAATGCCCATCCAGGCACAAAGTGGCATCCTGGGCCCCAAACTGACAACGTCATGCCAGATGCCATGTAATGTTGGAAAAGGGGGGAAAAAGAGTAATATGCACACATCTGCTGCGGGGATATGTCAGGTAAATTATTGGTTTTGATGGATTCTCTATAAGTAGTAAATGACTGATGTCGTTGAATATTAAATTATATGAATCAACGTTTGTTTGCCTTATCTGCGCTTATAATGTAAAGGGCGGGCCTTACAGTGAACCCCTCGCTCTGTTTTACACAAAAGCCCCGGAAGGAGCTGCATCTTACAGAACTTTATCTAACTTAGGAAGAACTAAAGACTTGCTTTTTAAAGTTGTCTTTCAGGGCCAGAACCGGGTGATGTAAGCTACACTAGTTTCATGGGGATGGAGAGATGTTATGACGATAGGAAACCCCCCTCAACTCACAATAATGTTCCAATCTGCCAGGTTAGAAGAAACCAGAAATGCTTGATCCAAGGGAGCTGTTGAAAGTGTCAAAGGTGACTTATGAACAGAGAGTAAAGACAGGAGTTGGTATTTGAGATGATTTTAAGTAAATCGGAAAGAATGAGAAAAAGTGTGTAAATGGAGTTACTTTTGTTGTATACTTCATAAAGAGTTACTGAAAATTTTGCAGCCCAGCCTGATCCTTCTCTTTTTCTACACTCTACTGTTGTTTAATTGAAATCTTGACCATATGCGTCTATCTTAAGCTGTACCTCTAGCACTTGGGTGCTACGTCAGTGCCCTTACTTTGCTCAGTTACTCTGTAAACCCTGGTAAATCACCTCTTTTCCAGACATTAATAAAATGTCACCTGATCAACATAACATTTAGTTAAATATCTGTGTATGATGAAATATTCCTTGCTAAGTTTCAAAAGCGATACTAAGATTTTGCACTGTGTTTGCGTCACAAAAGAGGCACAAAATGGCGCAAAATCTTTTTTCCTAATTTACTTTCCAGCGCTAAACTTGTTTAGCGCTGGAAATAACGTTAAAGTAATGTGACACTGCGCATAGCATTGTTTGGCATTACTTTATGCCATGGGGGCCTGCCAAGGGTGGTGCATGGGTGTTCTTGTGCAACCACAAAACTAGGTGCAAGGAAGCAGAAATGCTTTCATTTCTTCTTCCTTTTCTGACTTTGCATGTGTGCTGCACTGTGCAACACGTATGCAAAATGGTAAAAGCTTTCCCTCGTGTCGAGGCATAATAATTTGTACAGGAAGGGTGTCCTCCCTGTACAAAACCCATGCTGGACTCACAGACACACACACGCTAGCGCTCTGGTGCTAAGGTGTGTGCTTGATGCAGTGCCTCTGTTATCCGTGCCGACGCAAGGGAAAGGGAAGGAGAGAGCCGTATCTCTGAAAATATGGTGCGCACCTGTTCCCTTCCTGTCGTGCCACGCAGCGTAGCCTCGCGGGGGGGGGCTGCGCTGCATTGTGTGGAGTGTCTTTTACAACCAGTTAAACATTGTGAATTCTCATTCCATTATGTTTCCATTTAATAATTTTAAATATCTTTACATCCAACAGAAAACAAGCCTTGAATGTGTGAAATGAACATCAATAATGAAGCGAATGCGGTTAATCTTCAAAAACAGCAGAAATAATGAGCTCCAGTATTCAGGAAAACATCAGCGCAGTCGGCGACAGAGGAACCTGCGCACAAATTGACAGATCCCGGATGAAGCATCAAGGGCAGTTCAGTGATTGTAAGAGTCTGAGTTGTGCACCTCAACGCCACAAGACCAAGAAATGACCTTGGAAAATTAAGGCAATAACAATAACAAACCGCCTCCTGCATAAACAAGTGTCCAACACCAGCTTTGATCATGGGGGCGGTATGATGTGATTACCACAGTGCTTTGTTTTATAAAATGATGACAAGCCATCATTCCGTGCTCTAGGTGAATTCTAAACTCTTTCTGGCCGAACCACAGTAACCAGAAAAGAGCACAAAAGAGCGGAGCCAGACAACTGACGGGTAAAGGAAAGAGGAGTTCTTATATCTACAATACAACGGACTGTCCCAATTTGCACCGGTCAGAAGGAAGATACATCTTTACCCGCAAGCGTGCATTGCCATAATCCAATCTAAAGGCACAATCGCCTACAAAGACACCTTCTACATATTAGGAGTGTGGCAAATATTTGGTGGCTATCGCATTTTATTGTTAAAACAGAAATCAAACGTGGAAAATACTGCACACATATAAAGTGTGTGAGAAAAAGCCAAGTGTTTTATCAGCCATGTCGGCCCATCAGGAAATGCAGTCATGGGATGTAGACAAATATATACCCGACCCGCAGACACCAACCAAGAAAGAAGAATCACACACATGCAGCAAGAGCTCTAGTTTGTCATCACTACTCCAGCTTCATCAGCAAACCTACACAGGAGAAAAAACATTCAAGTGCAATGAATGTGGGGAGAGCTTTAGTCGATTATCAGAACTACAAAGACATCAGCGAACACACACGGGGGAAAAACCGTTCAAGTGCAGTGAATGTGCAAAGTGCTTTAGTCGGTTATCACAACTTCAAAGTCATCAGCGAACACACACAGGGGAAAAACCATTCAAATGCAATGAATGTGGGAAGAGCTTTAGTCAGATGTCAGACCGAAATCGTCATCAGAGAACACACACAGGGGAAAAACCTTATCATTGTAGTGAATGTGACAGTAGTTTTCGCAACTCTTCAGCATTAAGGGTTCATCAGCGAACACACACAGGGGAAAAACCGTTCAAGTGCAGTGAATGTGCAAAGTGCTTTAGTCAATTATCAAACCTTCAAATACATCAGCGTATACACACAGGGGAAAAACCATTCAAGTGCAGTGAATGTGGGAAGACCTTTAGTCAGATATCAGCCCGAAAACATCATAATCGAACACACACAGGGGAAAAACCATTCAAGTGCAGTGAATGTGGGAAGAGCTTTAGTCAGATATCATACCTAAAATGTCATCAGCGAACACACACAGGGGAAAAACCTTATCATTGTAGTGAATGTGACAGTAGTTTTTGCGACTCTTCAGCATTAAGGAAACATCAGCGAACTCACACAGGGGAAAAACCATTCAAGTGCAGTGAATGTGCAAAGTGCTTTATTCACTTATCACACCTTCAAAATCATCAGCGAATACACACAGGGGAAAAACCATTCAAATGCAATGAATGTGGGAAGACCTTTAGTCGGATATCAGACCGAAAACGTCATAATCGAACACACACGGGGGAAAAACCATTCAAGTGCAGTGAATGTGGGAAGAGCTTTAGTCACTTATCAAACCTCCAAAATCATCAGCGAACAGACACGGGGGAAAAACCTTATCATTGTAGTGAATGTGACAGTAGTTTTTGCGACTCTTCAGCATTAAGGAAACATCAGCGAACACACAGGGAAAAAACCATTCAAGGGCAGTAAATGTGCAAAGTGCTTTAGTCAGTTATCACACCTTCAAAGACATCAGCGAACACACAGTTGGGCAGAAGGATAATCCTTTATTGAGAATTTGGTTGTGTGTATCAGTAAGGTTTGTAGTAGACAGATTGATCACCAGGTTATTAGTTAGGGTTTCGCCATGTACAGTTCCTTCTTTCTTGAATGTGCAAAGTGCTTTAATCACTTATCACACCTTCAAACACATCAGCGAATACACACAGGGGAAAAACCATTCAAGTGCAGTAAGTGTGCAAAGTGCTTTAGTCCGTTATCACAACTTCAAAGACATCAGCGAACGCACACGGGGGAAAAAACATTCAAGTGCAATTAATGTGTAAAGCGCTTTAGTCAATTATCAGACCTACAAACACATCAGAGAACACACACAGGGAAAAAACTATATGATTGCTGTGAATGTTTGAAGAGCTTTAGTCAGTTATCAATGCTACGAAAACATCAACAAACACACACAGGGGGAAAGCCACTCAAGTGCAATGAATGTGGGAAGAGCTTTTGTCGACGATCAGAGCTACAAAGTCATCAGTGAACACACGGGGGAAAACATAGAAGGGCACTGAAAGTGAGAAGGGCTTTTGTCAATTTTCGATCCCACACAGCCCTCAGTGAACACACTCCTTCATTTAACTCACATGGAAATAATCCTAGAGATGCAGAGATTCCGGAAAGAACTTAAGAACATCTAAAATAATATTGACCCATCTGAGGACATAGACAAGAGCTGAACAGCGCAGTTATTGTGAGAGGAATGAATTATGGAAAAAGATAAAATTCAAATTATGTAGGACATTGAAATACCAGATGATAAAAGACCCTGATAGCAGTAAAGAAGAAAATCAGATAACAGTATTTGCAGAATTATAAAAGTGTTTGTTTCCAGTGATTGTTCACTTCCGTACACATAGCAAAGTGACGTGATGTACCAGGATACACAGTGGGAGACAAGCACAATGTGGATTAAAAGAAAAGAAACATTGTGTAAATAAAATGTGCTTTTAATTTGCGCTTGTTTCCTGACGTTATTCTTTATCCAGCCAATGTATTAAGCAATAGAAGGACTAATTGTGTCAAGTTCTCTGTTCCTCTCTTGCGCCACTCACACAAACAAACAATCAGAGGCCTGTGCCTGCAGTGCTGGGGCACAAAGTAACAATTACCAGTTGCAGGCTAAGGAGCTAGGTGGAACTCAGTCCCGTTTCGAGGTGATAGTAGGGGGACCCCTTCAAACTGTGGCTACCCTCCGACTTGTGCCGTGCTGATGAAGCAATAGTGAAATTGAATAATTTATGATGAATTGAAATAAGAGAAAGAGAAGAACAGAGCGAGGTGCAGGATATATTAAAGAAAATGAAAAAAAGAGACACAAGACTTTACCCTGTTCTGTGCACAAGCATTGTACGTAAACAAGTTGTGCTGTGCGTTGTGAACAGGCTGTCACCCCCCTTTGTATGTAAATGAGCTTCTGTGACCAGACACCCCAGGCTCCCATCTCTTCTAGCGCGGATGATAATGTGAGCACTGTAAGGTAATCACAAACTAGGACTAAATTGAGAAACAATCAGCTTCCAGGTCACACTGCTGTTGTTATGTAGTTCTTTATTAATTCTGTTTCATTTACTTTAATTTGCAGCATTCTTCCAGGCTACTTTTTCTCAGTATTACACTTCAGGTCGCTCATTTGTCGGCATGGGTTTTGTCCTCACACTGGTCTAGGACGGGCCTTCTCAAGGTAGAAGGCGCTGTAATAGGAATAATAAATCAGAAATATATAAAATTGTATGTAAACAAATGTGTGCCTTTCCGTTATCAGGCACCACCAGACTCACATTTACACTTGTAATTGAGCACCAGACTAAAGTGACTCCTCCCTGTATAAGTATGTGCCATCAGTAATCGGGCTGATGGTTCCGCTGATGGCACAGCAAATACAGTTTTTGGGATTGTGCGCATTGGCCTAAATTTTAATTGGTGAAGTTGCACGCAGTTTCGCTGATGCGCACAGTTAATAAGGCTTGTGGATATTGCGCACTGTAAGCAGATCACTGAAGTTCACCCTTAATTAGAAACTAGGTCAAAACATAGTACGTGGGGCGTGGCCAGGTGCCAGCGAAGATGGCCGCCTGACTCGGGAGCTCCGTGGAGCCGAGCCTTCATCCCGCATAAATTCGCTCAATATCCGGAGAATCCTACACTCCATATGCGGCGCTGAATCGGCGCTAGGAAGGGGCACCGACTGATCCGTCTGCGGCCGCGCTGCCTGCAGCGGAAGCCGAGTTACGTCCCTGTGGTCTCTGGCCGGCTGCCGAAGGGAAGCGCTGAAGCGGCGCAAGTGGCCTC
This sequence comes from Lissotriton helveticus, assembly GCF_964261635.1. Classification (NCBI taxonomy): domain Eukaryota; kingdom Metazoa; phylum Chordata; class Amphibia; order Caudata; family Salamandridae; genus Lissotriton; species Lissotriton helveticus. The sequence continues at coordinate 459,558 of NW_027611727.1, read as the reverse complement.
AGGTCTCAGGCAAGGGCCCGGCTCGGTGGCCTAGTTGGGCGGTTACGGAGCTCGACTCGGCCTGAGGGGAGCCATCTGGTCTGCATCGTGTGGCCCAAAAGTGTAGCGCCACCAGTTTGGGACTACCACACGCTGTCCTACATCGAGGCTGGCTGCAGGCACCAGTGGTTGGGAAGGTTTGGAGGCGGACCGGAGGACACCTCAGGAAAGCAACCGGGGCTGCGTGGGTCCCGGTTCAAAGACAGTAAGCTAGACGCGGAATCCGACTGTCGGTGAGGCAGTGGACGGCTGGACGGGCCCAGCACAGCAGGGGCGCCCATCAGCGTAGGGGCCCCCGGCAGAAGAGGAGATGGACTGCAGGAGAATCGAGAAGGCGGGACGGAGAGGCCGCGGCGGTGAGTGAACCCTCTCCCGGAAGGCAGGGGTGACCATCACATGCGTGGGGGCAGATAACGTGCGACACCCCCCCCCCGGGAAGGACAGGAGGCGGGCTGCTGAGAAGGGACGCCTGCAGCCTGCATACACGAGACGGAGCTGCGGCCAGCTGGACAGGGCTGTGTGCGGCAGCGAACCGTGCCACCTGCTGGGGTGCGGCGAAGAGCATAGCGGAGGGAGCGCTTCACAGCCTTGGGCCTGGACCGGTGGAGTGGAGGCCTGCCTGGTGATTTGAAGGCCTGAGCTGCGGGAACCCTAGGGGTGTGCCGAATATCAACAGTGGCTGCAGATGACATTCTTGGATGGACCGGGGCGTGTTGCGTGCCACAGACTGACCGCGTGGGATTATAGCCAACATGAGGCCCAAATACAATACAGCGACGCAATCAAACAAACTGGACAAATACACGGTCCAGATGGGGACGCCACAACCGGAGAACGCTGCAGGTGACCAATCAGGCACGAAAGAACCATCGCTGGCCTCCATCAAGGCGGCCATACAGTCACTTGGCGCCAACTTAGAGGTGAAAATTGACAAGGTCTCCATCGAAGTAAATCTCCTCCGGGTCGACCTCGGGAAAACATCGGAGAAGACGAAAGTCAACGAGGCCGACATCAAGGTGCTACAGAAGTCAACCAAGGCACTGGAACAACGTGTCAACGACCTAGGGCACCAACACTGCCAAGTGGCGTTGCGGCTGGAAGACCAAGAAGGGAGGGCCCGCAGAAGCAATATGCACGTCGTAGGCGTACCGGAAGATTTGGAGGCGTCCAGTGTGGAACTTTTCCTGAAAGACCTGATCCTCAATCACTTGAAGCCTAAACGCCTCTCCAACATATTCACCGTGGAAAGGGCGCACTGTGCACCTATCCCTAAACCCAAACCAGGGGCGCCGCCCAGGACCATTATTGCAAAAATCCTGAACTATAGGGATAGAGACGCCATCTTGCAAGCAGCTAGACAGGCCGGGGACCTCTGCTACGACAACGCCACGATTCGTTTTTTTCCGGACTTTACCCTTCAGGTACAATGAGAGAGGCGCTCCTTTGTAGGCGTGAAGGCAGCGCTGAGGAAGAGAGGCATCAAATACATGATGTTTTTTCCTAACAAGCTCAAGGTTCTTGCTGGAGGCAAATCTTTATTCTTTACCTCGCCTGCAGACGTGCAGGACTGGATTGACCGGAAGATGTCGACTGAACATTGAGGGCGACGGACCCACAACTGTGGACCCCTGCTTACTGTAATGTACCGAGGGTTTGTGGTTTGGGTGTGGGTCATGATTTTTCGAAGGACTTCTGGTTGGGGGGGAGGTAGAGACGATGTTGTATGATACGGGGAGGAGGGCCGTGCTATTGTTGGTAGCTGTGCTGAAGATCCCCCCCTCTCTTTTCCAACTCCGTGACCCAAGTGAGCCCGCGAGGGGCTGCCTTCTCGTCCAAAGGAGTGTAATGCAGACTGAAAATGAATGACTCTTTAGATACATGGAGTGCAGGTTTTTCATGGTACACTGTTACAGTTTACGGGGTGAGCATGGGTGGCGGCTGGAGCTGGAGCCGGCGCACACCCCACTTGCACAAGGTTCATCTGTTGGGAAAAGGGGGTTGTTTTTCTGTTTTATTATTCTCCCGATTCCAGGTTGGGTAACGGGCAAAAGGCGCTCTGCTAATTGGGGATGTGGGTAGTTCGAGACCTATTGAGCGGGAAGCAGGGTTGGGGGGGTTGCATTTGTTGGGGGGGAGGGACGAGAGTGAGGGGGGTGAGACAGGGACGGTTGCACATTGGTGGGGGAGGGGTGAGGTTGTTAGCAGCACACCACGGCAGGGCACATATTCTGAAACAGCAACATAGGACACACAGGAGAGCACTGGTTAGCTACAGGGTCCATGGCTATGAAGTGGGATAGGAGTCTTAAACTAATTAGCTGGAACGTCAATGGTATGGGGACAAACTCAAACGGTGTATCGTGCTGCAGTTTGTGAGGAAACACTTGCCAGACGTAGTCTTAATGCAGGAGATGCACCTGAGGGGGAACACATGCCAGGCACTAAACAGATGGGGATACGCACTAGCGGCACATGCCGGTTTCACTTCGGGGTCTCGAGGGGTAGGTATTTTGGTGCGACGCACCTTTCCCATGGTGGTGGAGGTGGATCCCATAAGGCGCTTTGTGGCTATTTCTGGGAAATGGGAGAGCCGTAGACTCACCCTAGTGTCGGTCTATATACCTCCAGGCCTCCAGACACTATAGTGACCTGGGAGAGCTCGTACTGTCCCTCCTGGAAGATAGACAGGCAGCCGGCGAGAGATATCGGGTGGGGCAGCGGTGGCTCCCCAATCTCCTGGAGGAGTTCGGACTGGTCGATCTATGGCGTCTCCTACACCCGACACAAAAACAGTACACTTTCCTGTCAGGTCCACACCACACTTTTTCGCACCTAGATTACCTCCTGGCACCAATGCACCAGGACATGACGATACGTGAAGTCACCCACCTGGCAAGGGGCATCTCGGATCACTCCCCTCTCTGGGTGCATCTTACGCTAGGCGACCCGCAGGTTAGCTGTGTCGCTCCCATTGCCGCGTGGCATTTGAAGGGTGAAGCTATACAGAAGAACGTTACCCAGGTGATCGATCGCTACTTTGATGAAACCTTGGGGTCTGTGGACTCGGGGGTGGTCCTATGGGAGGCCTTCAAGATGGTGGTAAGGGGAGAAGCACTCTCAGCAATAGCGGGACGCCACAAGGAGCATGAGACGCAACTGCAGACTCTGGAGTCTTAGTTGCATACCCTTGAGGACACTGCGCACTGCACTGGGAGCCTAGACACGATACACCGGCTCCAATTGAAGGCCACAGAGTACAGGGACCTTGCTACAGACGTAGCGAGGACATTGGCGAGGGACAGAGAAGGGAGGCTCTATGATCAAGGAGATAAGGCGGGCAAACTTATAGCGGGGTTGGATAGGAAGCAACAGGCTCAGAAGGTGGTCGCTGAGTTGCAGATTGCTACGGGAACGGTTCTAACGGACCCGCAAGATATAGTCAGGGAGTTAGCGTCATACTATCAACAAGTTTACGCTCGGAGATCCGCAATGACGGAAAGTGATTCGGCGGCCTTCTTGGAGGACATTGTCCTCCCATCCCTCTCCGAGGACGAAAAAGAGACTCTAGAAGCACCCCTGGTGGTGGAAGAAATAGTGAAGGCCATCAATGAACTTTGCCCTGGGAAGGCCCTAGGGCCCAATGGGCTACCTGTGGAGCTCTATAAGCTCAAACCAAACGGCCTGGGTGAGCACCTCAAGCGGATGTTCGAGGAAAGTAGGGAGCTAGGTAGTCTGCCCCATGACCAGCGGATAGCCACAATCCTGGCAATCCCCAAGGTGGGGAAGCCTAAAGAGTTCTGTGCCTCCTATAGGCCGATATTATTGCTCAATGTGGAATCAAAACTCCTGGCCAAGGTTTTGGGCATCCGAATCAGACTGGTCCTCCATACACTGGTGCACCCAGACCAATCGGGCTTTATGCCTCACCGCAAAACAGCGTTGAATCTACAACGCCTCCATGGGGTGCTGGGCTGCTGCCACCGGCTACGCAGAGAGGCAGTGGAGGTATCATTAGATGCGGCCATGGCTTTCGATACCCTAGAGTGGCCGTACATGATGACAGTACTTTGAAAGTTGGGGTTCGGCCCTAGCTTCATTAGCTGGGTACAGCTCCTTTATGCAGATCCCTTAGCTCAGGTCGTGGTCAACAACAAACTTTCAGAGGCCTTCAGTTTAGGGAGGGGGCACGACAGGGATGCCCCCTCTCACCCCTGCTATTTGCTTTGGCCCTTGAACCATTGGCAGCATGGGTGAGGCAGACCCCCTCACTGCAGGGGATACGATGGGCAGACGGCTAGGAGGATAGGATCTCGCTTTACACGGACGACATCCTCCTGTACCTCACAAAGCCACAAGAGTCCCTAGCGGCAGCACTAGACATTTTCCGGAGGTTTGGGGACTACTCCGGTTACAGTATTAACTGGGGGAAATCTCTCATTTATGTTTTGAGAGAACCCCCCTCGCAGACACCTGCCGATTGGCCGATCCAAATAGCCAGCGACGTGTTCACATACCTAGGCATTTACATATCCAAAGACCGTGCTGCACGGTACGAGGGAAACCTTTTGCCTCCCCTACGGCAGCTCCAAAGAGACGTAGCGGTCTGGAAGAACCTCCCACTATCGCTACTAGGCCGGGCAGCCCTATTTAAAATGATGGCGCTGCCAAGATTCCTTTATGTCCTCCAGAATCACCCGGACCTAGTCCCAAATAAATACTTTGCCACTTTGAGGCGACCCAAAGGGACCTTCTCTGGGCGGGTACGCCCCGCATCTCCCTCCAGAAGCTAACTCTGGGCTGGTTTGATGGGGGGATAGCATTACCTGACATCAGGAAATATTACTGGGTGGCGCATCTATCGGCCATCAATTGGGGGACATACTGTGCAGGTAATGACCCTGGGTGCGAGATGGACAAATGGCTCCTTCCAGGGGGGAACTTCGAGGCGGCTCTTTACTCCAGACAGGGAAGGTACCGATTGACGGGCCGACCAAACACTCTGTCCAGCTGTGGCACATAGTTCAGAAGAAACTGGGCTGGGTGGGCAAACTTACCCAGGCAACCCCACTGTGGGCCTCTGAGAGGCTAGGCACCCTTAGCCGCACGAAGGGCTTAAGGAACTGGGACTTAATAGGCATTTCTCGGGCCAAGGACTTATGGGGCCGCATTTGACACCCTTCAACGCACATATGATCTGGCTCAGACAGAACACTTCCAATACATGCAAGTCCGACATGCACTACAGGCCAATATTCCTCCTGGGACGCAGCTCCCAGAGTCCTCGCCACTAGAGGACAGACTGCTAGATGGCCACCTCCTGGAAAAGGCCATATAGCTCACATACAAAAAAACTCATTAACCATACCCCTGACCCACTGTGGGCCCTTAAAGAGAAGTGGGAGGCAGACGGACTGGAAATTGACGACGAAGAATGGCGCGAGGCGCTAGCGTCCCCAAAAGAGATAGCATTACCAGCCAAGTTGCGACTCATTCAATTAAAAGTCCTACACAGAGTGTATATTTCTGGTACCCGGCTGGTCCTGATGGGCCGCAGCGATGACGGACCCTGCCGAAGACGGTGTGGGGAGGTGGGAACCTTTCTACACATATTGTGGGAATGCCGGGAGGTGCAAGTTTACTGGGCACAGGTGCTTGATTGTATGAGAGATGTGTGGGGGTGGAATTGCAGCCTGAAGCAAAGAGGTGCCTCCTTAACATCTGGGAACCCTCTGACCTCCCTGCAAAGGGCAAAATATGGGCCACGCTGGGTCTGGCAATACCAAAAAGAAACATCGCAAGACTATGGGGGGCGGCCACACCACCAACACTGGGGGCCTGGCAGAAAGATATGGACTCGAATATGGTGCAGGAAAAGACGGTATACGTGTCTAGAGGCTGTCCGAGGAAATGGGTTGCTGTATGGGCTAAATGAAATGAGTACAGAGGCAACATCTGTGAACCCCCCATGATCAGGACTGTTGACGAGTTAATTGATTAATGTATAGAAGAATGTATGAACTGGACCTACTTTCATGATGCCTATTGAAACGTCAAACTATTTAATCCAAGTGTGTCCTGGAAATGTACTATTGCTAATGATAATATGGTAATACGTGCTTGTGCTATGGTGATTATGATCTTTCTTTATTTTGAAAATGAAAAGAATAAAAAAAAAAAAACATAGTACGTACATCATACATAATGTCACTGCCCCTCCCTTCTTGTTGACATCTCCAGGAGTTCCTCCTCTCTCGTGGCTGAAGTGAAAGAAGGTTTTCACACATTATGCTCGTGTATGTGGCATTTCCTTAAGCGCAGAGAGGAAAGCCTCATTGTTAATGCATTGTTTGGGCTCTGAGGGACAAGAATTCTTTGAACACCTTCCTGAACTCTCTGATAGTGACTCTGCCATTCTTAATGAATACGAGATCTGCTTGAAAAAGTTGAACTTGCACCACCTCCCCAAAGGGAGTACTGTCCTTGAACCATATCTTTTTGGGAGAAGGATGCAAAGGCAGGATGAGTCAATCAAACAGTACATCACTACCTTGCGCAAATTGGCTTCCACATGCAATTTTGGTGCAGCTTAGAGGAGCAGTTAAGATATCAGTTCATGTTGGGATGCGCTCTCGACAAAATGAGAGACGCCCTGTGGCAAAAAGAAAAGCCATTGCTTCAAGAAGTGCTGACCATAGCCAAAAGTCACTAGCATTCAAGAGCGTGTGTTGATATTATATGCAGACAGTTCAGGTGAAAAAAGCAGAACATTGATGTCAAGGTGCTGGTGGATAGATTTGTTGAACCCAAATCGAGCACCACTTCAAAACGCTTTAACACAAAAAAAATTCAGGTGAAGTACTTCAGGTGTGGCAACCCTGGCCATATGGCCAACTTTGAAGACTGCCCAGGCTGGAAGGCCATGTGAAAAACTGGTGAGAGAAAAGGTCACGTCTCAAAAAGCTGCAGAACGGGCAACAAGCATAAAAAAGTAATGGAAGTTGAACTTTATGAAGAAGAATTGGAAGGAATCAATATTCTCCCAGTCACAGGGAACGCTAGTGATGGCCCTCATGAGCTAGTTTTGATCAATGATGGTCCAGTGAGCATGCTCTTTGACTCTGGGGCCAAGATAACTCTAGTTCCAAAAACATTTTATGAGCGTAATCTGCTGGGCAAAGTCACCCTGTTGAAGCCAGACATTAGACCAATAGGTTAAGGTAGGGTGACTATTGAGCTGCTGGGTTATTTCTGGGGCACAATTGACTTCAAAGGGAGAGTCATCCCTGGTAAAATCTATGTCTTGATGAAAGGGGATTCGCTCATAAGTTGGTTCCATCAGCATGATCTACATACTGCCTTGATCACAATGAGATCTGTCTGCGTAAAAGAATTACCACCAGTTAGGGTTGTTAGTAATGCTAATCGAGACTGGATCAAAGAATTCCCTGAGGTCTTTGCTGGTGAGCTGGGTGAGCATCAAAAGCTATGTACATCGGATAAAGGTCAAATCTAACGCTGTTCCAAAAACAGCTAAGGTCCGGAATGCACCTCTGTTAGTAAGGGAGTGCATGAAAGTTGAATTAGACAATCTCTTAGCCAAGTGCATCATTCAAGAAGTTGAAGCAACGGAGTGGGTCTCTCCTGTTATTATGGCCCGCAAGCCAATGGGGAAGCCAGGCTCTGTGTCGGCTCGAGGGAGCTCAACAAAGCAGTTATTGTTGATCATTACCCTTTACCCAACATAACTAAAATGGTGGATTCTCTTTCTCTTGAGGGGGCAAGGCATTTTTCTTCCTTGGACTTGACCTCCGCCTATCACCAGGCCGGGCTTCAATCAATCAATCAATCAATCAATCATAGCATTTGTAAAGTGCAGTACATACCTGTGAGGGTCTCAAGGCGCTGGGGGGGGGGGGATGCTGCTACTGTTCGAAGAGCCAGGTCTTGAGGAGTCTCCTGAAGTTTAGAAGGTCTTCGGTCTGCCGTAGGCGGATGGAGAGGGTGTTCCACATCTTGGCGGCGAGTTGGGAGAATGATCTGCCACCGGCGGTCATTCTTCGAATGCAGGGGACGGTGGTGAGGGCGTGGTCTGCGGAGCGGAGCTGGCTGGCGGGATTTTAAAGGCTGAGTCGTCTGTTGAGGTACGCTGGTCCGGTGTCGTGGAGTGCCTTGTGTGTGTGGGTGAGGAGCTTGAAGGTTATCCTCTTGTTGATGAGGAGCCAGGGCAGGTCTTTCAGGTGAGGTGTGATGTGGCGACGGGAGATGTCGAGGATCAGGCGTGCTGAGGCGTTCACACACCAAACACACTCTCGCACCCTTTTTCTCTCCCACACTCTCCACACACACACTCTCCCTCTCTCTATTTATCTCACACGCACACACTCGCACACAACACACACACACACACACTCTCTCCATCTCTCTCAAACCTCCAGACACACACACACACACACACACACCTCCCTCCTCCCCCAGAGAGATGACCAAAGAGTGTTCAATTTGTTAATGAAAAGTGGAAAAACAATGTTAAAAAGTAGAGATGCACAGTACTGGGGTCATGTGCGTTACACGAACAAGGAGAGAATGAGGTTTTACTTACAATTATTCTAATATTTCTTCTGCAGTTTATTTGGGAGATTATCGCTTAGCTCTGCTCTTCCTCATTGAGGGGTTCTTCAGCCAACACAGCCTTGAGAAAACCCTTCCTGACTCCCCATCTGCCAGTGGGCCACCAACTTCAGAGCACCAAAAGGGCCACGCTAACTAGGACAGGCTCTGTGATTTTGTATTTTGATATCAGTCATCACTTAGAAAATCTTACAAGGAAACCAATGCCACCCTTCAACAAAATGACCCTGACTGGCACAGCGGTGACCTGTAAGTATGGCAGACGGTCTTCGTGGGAGGGCTTAGGCCCGTGTCGTCTATGCAGACGTCTGATGATAAACGTAGCAATGATTTTAGTTAAGAATGTAAGTATATTACTTTTTCCTTATTCATTTATGTTTGTTTATCAATGTACTCATGTTTGTTAATTTTTGTTTAGTTTGTTGCCAAATCACTGCTGGGTTAGGGAGTGCCTAATAAGTGTGTAAATGAAATAAAATGTATTTGACCACTTGCTTTCAGTGGGAGACTGTTAGTAGAGATAGGTGAGGCAGGACACCAGTGATGAAGAGGGTGTGGCGAACATCACACTGAGAGGACCGTTCACTGGGGAGAACATGAAGGCCACTTACCCCAGCTTCTGGACTCGGCAGCCTCGGTGCGTCAGCACCTCGCACAGCAGCCTCACCGCTGTGTCACCAAGTACGTTATCACTGAGCTCCAGCTCTGTGAGTGAGTGAGAGGAGCTGAGCAGGCAAGACAATTCTTCTATGCAGGAACCAGTAAAGACACATTGGTTTATGCTGCGGGAGACAAAGACACACAGACATTATGCCTGCAGAAGGCACTTTCAAGCACCACCACACCATCTGCTACAAGACACACTAACAACAGGCTCTAAAATGTGCCTAAGATTTCAATTCACTTGAAAATAAATATGTTTTATTTAGAATGATCACTACAGAAAGTCAAAAGGGTGGGAGTTAAGGTATTATTCTTACCGCCCACTCTGATGATTTTTACATAATGACCTTAACTTGTTGACCCTCTCGTCAGTCTAAACTCCCTTATAACTTAAAAAAATATTCCATTTTAAAAAGTGTAAATTTGACTTCCTAAAACAACTAAATGATAGCTGGATGGACAGACAGAGAGACAGACAGACAGACAGACAGACAGACAGACAGACAGACAGACAGACAGACAGATAGATAGATAGATAGATAGATAGATAGATAGATAGATAGATAGATAGATAGATAGACAGACAGACAGACAGACAGACAGACAGACAGACAGACAGACAGACAGACAGACAGACAGACAGATGCTTAGGACTCAAGTGTAAGTCAGGCTGGCCTCATTACAGGATGTGCGAGAGGTGCATTCAGAGTTAGGGCTGGGGCTCTAGCTATGGACAGAGAGGGGGCTTAGTCTCAGGTTCAGACAGGGTAAAAGTGTGGGCTTTAAACGCAGGTCATGTAGGTCTGGGGCTCTAGCTATGGACAGAGAGGGGGCTTAGTCTCAGGTTTAGGCAGGGTAAAAGTGTGGGCTTTAAACGCAGGTCATGTAGGTCTGGGGCTCTAGCTATGGACAGAGAGCGGCTTAGTCTCAGGTTCAGACAGGGTACAAGTGTGGGCTTTCAACGCAGGTCATGTAGGTCTGGGGCTCTAGCTATGGACAGAGAGGGGGTTAGTCTCAGGTTTAGACAGGGTACAAATGCGGGCTTTAAACGCAGGTCACGTAGGTCTGGGGCTCTAGCTATGGACAGAGAGCGGCTTAGTCTCAGGTTCAGACAGGGTAAAAGTGTGGGCTTTAAACGCAGGTCATGTAGGTCTGGGCCTCTCGCTATGGACAGAGAGGAGGGGGCTTAGTCTCAGGTTTAGACAGGGTACAAGTGTGGGCTTTAAACGCAGGTCATGTAGGTCTGGGGCTCTCGCTAAGGACAGAGAGGGGTTTAGTCTCAGGTTCAGACAGGGTACAAGTGTGGGCTTTAAACGCAGGTCATGTAGGTCTGGGGCTCTCGCTATGGACAGAGAGGGGTTTAGTCTCAGGTTCAGACAGGGTACAAGTGTGGGCTTTAAACGCAGGTCATGTAGGTCTGGGGCTCTCGCTATGGACAGAGAGGGGTTTAGTCTCAGGTTCAGACAGGGTACAAGTGTGGGCTTTAAACGCAGGTCATGTGGGGCTGGGGCTCTAGCTATGGACAGAGAGGGGGCTTAGTCTCAGGTTCAGACAGGGTACAAGTGTGGGCTTTAAACGCAGGTCATGTAGGTCTGGGGCTCTAGCTATGGACAGAGAGGGGGTTTGTCTCAGGTTCAGACAGGGTACAAGTGTGGGCTTGAAACGCAGGTCATGTAGGTCTGGGGCTATAGCTATGGACAGAGAGCGGCTTAGTCTCAGGTTCAGAAAGGGTACCAGAGTGGGCTTTAAACGCAGGTCATGTAGGTCTGGGGCTCTCGCTAAGGACAGAGGTGGCTTAGTCTCAGCTTTAGACAGGGTACAAGTGTGGGCTATAAACGCAGGTCATGTAGGTCTGGGGCTCTAGCTATGGACAGAGAGCGGCTTAGTCTCAGGTTTAGACAGGGTACAAGTGTGGGCTTTAAACGCAGGTCATGTAGGTCTGGGGCTCTCGCTAAGGACAGACGTGGCTTAGTCTCAGGTTTAGACAGGGTACAAGTGTGGGCTTTAAACGCAGGTCATGTAGGTCTGGGGCTCTCGCTAAGGACAGAGAGCGGCTTAGTCTCAGGTTCAGAAAGGGTACAAGTGTGGGCTTTAAACGCAGGTCATGTAGGTCTGGGGCTCTAGCTAAGGACAGAGGGGGCTTAGTCTCAGGTTCAGACAGGGTACAAGTGTGGGCTTTAAACGCAGATCATGTAGGTCTGGGGCTCTAGCTATGGACAGAGAGTGGCTTAGTCTCAGGTTTAGACAGGGTAAAAGTGTGGGCTTTAAACGCAGGTCATGTAGGTCTGGGGCTCTCGCTATGGACAGAGAGGGGGTTAGTCTCAGGTTCAGACAGGGTACAAGTGTGGGCTTTAAACGCAGGTCATGTAGGTCTGGGGCTCTAGCTATGGACAGAGAGCGGCTTAGTCTCAGGTTTAGACAGGGTACAAGTGTGGGCTTTCAACGCAGGTCATGTAGGTCTAGGGCTCTCGCTAAGGACAGAGGTGGCTTAGTCTCAGGTTTAGACAGGGTACAAGTGTGGGCTTTAAACGCAGGTCATGTAGGTCTGGGGTCTAGCTATGGACAGAGGGGGCTTAGTCTCAGGTTCAGACAGGGTACTAGTGTGGGCTTTAAATGCAGGTCATGTAGGTCTGGGGCTCTAGCTATGGACAGAGAGGGGGCTTAGTCTCAGGTTCAGACAGGGTACAAGTGTGGGCTTTAAACGCAGGTCATGTCGGTCTTGGGCTCTCGCTATGGACAGAGGGGGCTTAGTCTCAGGTTTAGACAGGGTACAAGTGTGGGCTTTAAACGCAGGTCATGTAGGTCTGGGGCTCTAGCTATGGACAGAGAGGGCTTAGTCTCAGGTTTAGACAGGGTACAAGTGTGGGCTTTCAATGCAGGTCATGTAGGTCTGGGGCTCTCGCTATGGACAGAGAGGGGGTTAGTCTCAGGTTCAGACAGGGTACAAGTGTGGGCTTTAAACGCAGGTCATGTAGGTCTGGGGTTCTAGCTATGGACAGAGAGGGCTTAGTCTCAGGTTTAGACAGGGTACAAGTGTGGGCTTTCAAGGCAGGTCATGTAGGTCTGGGGCTCTCGCTATGGACAGAGGGGGCTTAGTCTCAGGTTTATACAAGGTACAAGTGTGTGCTTTAAACGCAGGTCATGTAGGTCTGGGCCTCTAGCTATGGACAGAGAGGGGCTTAGTCTCAGGTTCAGACAGGGTACAAGTGTGGGCTTTAAACGCAGGTCATGTAGGTCTGGGGCTCTAGCTATGGACAGAGGAGGGCTTAGTCTCAGGTTTAGACAGGGTACAAGTGTGGGCTTTAAACGCAGGTCATGTAGGTCTGGGGCTCTAGCTATGGACAGAGAGCGGCTTAGTCTCAGGTTCAGAAAGGGTACCAGTGTGGGCTTTAAACGCAGGTCATGTAGGTCTGGGGCTCTCGCTAAGGACAGAGGTGGCTTAGTCTCAAGTTTAGAAAGGGTACAAGTGTGGGCTATAAACGCAGGTCATGTAGGTCTGGGGCTCTAGCTATGGACAGAGAGCGGCTTAGTCCCAGGTTTAGACAGGGTACAAGTGTGGGCTTTAAACGCAGGTCATGTAGGTCTGGGGCTCTCGATAAGGACAGAGGTGGCTTAGTCTCAGGTTTAGACAGGGTACAAGTGTGGGCTTTAAACGCAGGTCATGTAGGTCTGGGCCTCTCGCTATGGACAGAGAGGGGGGGCTTAGACTCAGGTTTAGACAGGGTACAAGTGTGGGCTTTCAACGCAGGTCATGTAGGTCTGGGGCTCTCGCTAAGGACAGAGGTGGCTTAGTCTCAGGTTTAGACAGGGTACAAGTGTGGGCTTTAAACGCAGGTCATGTAGGTCTGGGGCTCTAGCTATGGACAGAGAGGGCTTAGTCTCAGGTTTATACAGGGTACAAGTGTGGGCTTTCAACGCAGGTCATGTAGGTCTGGGGCTCTCGCTATGGACAGAGGGGGCTTAGTCTCCGGTTTAGACAGGGTACAAGTGTGGGCTTTAAACGCAGGTCATGTCGGTCTGGGGCTCTCGCTATGGACAGAGGGGGCTTAGTCTCAGGTTCAGACAGGGTGCAAGTGTGGGCTTTAAACGCAGGTCATGTAGGTCTGGGGCTCTCGCTAAGGACATAGGTGGCTTAGTCTCAGGTTTAGACAGGGTACAAGTGTGGGCTTTCAATGCAGGTCATGTAGGTCTGGGGCTCTCGCTAAGGACAGAGGTGGCTTAGTCTCAGGTTTAGACAGGGTACAAGTGTGGGCTTTAAACGCAGGTCATGTAGGTCTGGGGTCTAGCTATGGACAGAGGGGGCTTAGTCTCAGGTTCAGACAGGGTACAAGTGTGGGCTTTAAACGCAGGTCATGTAGGTCTGGGGCTCTAGCTATGGACAGAGAGGGGGCTTAGTCTCAGGTTCAGACAGGGTACAAGTGTGGTCTTTAAACGCAGGTCATGTCGGTCTGGGGCTCTCGCTATGGACAGAGGGGGCTTAGTCTCAGGTTTAGACAGGGTACAAGTGTGGGCTTCAAACGCAGGTCATGTAGGTCTGGGGCTCTAGCTATGGACAGAGAGGGCTTAGTCTCAGGTTTAGACAGGGTACAAGTGTGGGCTTTCAACGCAGGTCATGTAGGTCTGGGGCTCTCGCTATGGACAGAGATGGGGTTAGTCTCAGGTTCAGAAAGGGTACAAGTGTGGGCTTTAAACGCAGGTCATGTAGGTCTGGGGTTCTAGCTATGGACAGAGAGGGCTTAGTCTCAGGTTTAGACAGGGTACAAGTGTGGGCTTTCAAGGCAGGTCATGTAGGTCTGGGGCTCTCGCTATGGACAGAGGGGGCTTAGTCTCAGGTTTAGACAAGGTACAAGTGTGTGCTTTAAACGCAGGTCATGTAGGTCTGGGCCTCTAGCTATGGACAGAGAGGGGGCTTAGTCTCAGGTTCAGACAGGGTACAAGTGTGGGCTTTAAACGCAGGTCATGTAGGTCTGGGGCTCTAGCTATGGACAGAGGAGGGCTTAGTCTCAGGTTTAGACAGGGTACAAGTTTGGGCTTTAAACTAAGCATGGGCGGATCTAGCGGATCTCGCGTACGCGAACTTGCGGATTTACGGATTCGCAATCCGCGAAGATCCGCGAACTCTAGCGGATTTGCGGATTTTCCCGTTTTTTGTGTTGGCGCGTGTTCGCGCCGATTTTGGGACAAGTTCGCAATTGCGAACTTACTTTTTGGCTCGCAACGGCCGCGACTATGTTGTTTCTACGTCTGGTTTATCATCACAGGTTCACAGCACCCTCTGTTTCACCACTGCCACCCTCTGGGACACCCATGCCACCCTCTGGTACATCCTCACTGGCACCTATTAGGTTTATTTATCACTGTAGATTATGGTGGTTGAAAAAAGCAAGCACACCTGCCCTTCTTCAACTGCCATCAATTAATTTGTGTTTCATTAATGTGTCAGTAATTTTGAAAGTTCCAGTCTGGCTGGCACCTGCTTCCTTCCTTATCTGTAATTTGCTTTTTGTTGCAGTGAAATTTTTTTTTCACAGGACCTTTATGGTCTACTTGTAGCTATTCTATGAGCCTGCTGTTTGGGTCATAGCAGGGTCATAGAATAGTTGCAAACTCTGGAGGGGCCCATCAGGAAGCACTACCTTGAATGTTACTAATGTTAAGTTTGAACTTTTGCACCTGCTCATTCCTTTCAGTTTAGCTAAAATCTTTTTTTTCTTTATTTTTCGCGCGTTTTTTGGGGCGCGAATCCGTGCGAGATCGATTTCGGAAGCCGCGAATACGTGCGAATACAAAATTGTTTTTTTTGCGACGTGTATGTTCGCGTGATCTTGCGCGTGTTCGCGAGGCGCTTCTAGCTATACGTTTGCCAAGTTACCCTATCGGTCGTACACGGGCGCGGCCATCTTGTTGGCGTGACGTAATTCCGTTTCCGCCCGCTATGTGTAATCTCGCAAAGTGTGCTGCTCGCTAGTACAATTTCGCGCGTACTCGCAAGGAAAATCTCGCGCGAACTTACCCACGCGGTCGTGAACGGGCGCGGCCATCTTGTTTCTCATTCATTGCTATGGTTCTGGGCATGCTTTCTCTATCCTCTCTCAATCTCTGCCATCCTTTGCTTGTTTGAAGTTTTTTTGATCTAATTTTACTTATTATCTATCCCTCTATTTTTCTACCTCTATATTTTTGTGTTTTCTGCAGCTTTTAGTTACTTTTAAACTACTTTTTTAAACTCTTTTCTTTTCTTCTTCACTATTCTATTTCTTCTTTATCATTTAAGTTTATTTCTGCCCAGACCATGGTAAAGGGAGCCGGGAAGCACCCTGAGAAGGGGAAGGGTCCCGCACCCCGTGCCCGGCTCCCGTGCGGGCGTTTAAGGGGGGAGCAAGTGGTCCCGAGGGAGATCTTCAGCGCGGAAGAAGTGGCGGCACTGATCTTCCACGTCCAGCGCCGCCTCCCCAAGACGATCCTGGGAGGCGGCAAGATCGCGACCGGCTATGGCATCCGGGAGCGTCGCAAGCGGTGGGAGAAGGTGTGCCGGGCCATGTACAAGATCTCTGGGGTCCGGCGCACATATAACCAGGCCACCCACCGCTGGACCGATGTCATGGACCGGGAGCGGGACTTGCTGTACGCGCTCGGCGTAGAGGTCCCCGGGCTTGGTGAGTAGTAGTAGTAGTACATTTACTACTCTGTTTTATCCTGCTCTGTTATTTGCAAATCTTTGTTCTTTACCAAGAGCAATAATGCTGCCGATTACATTGAGGTAAATTATATTTCAAAATCTTCTATGCATTTCAGGTGCACTGCTCTCCTTCTCAGTAGCCTTGCTTGCTACTATGCTTCTTTGTTTTGTATGTTGTGTTCAGAAGCATTTCATTGGCCTGAGAAATTATGTATGAGTGTACTGTAAAGAAAAGAACTGCGTAATGCTAGACAGTAAGGGTCATATTTTCAATTACCGGCGCATCCCTGCAAAGTAGCAGGGATGCGGCAGTAATTGTGTGCCATGCCACCACCACCCATTGGCCCAAAACGTCACAGAAGCCTTACGCATCTGTGCCGTAAAGGCAGCGCATTGCTGGAGTTGCGTGCCAACGATGGCGCAGCTCCAGCAATGCTCTGGGGTACCCTATCTCCCCAATGCTGCATCAAGCAGTACGTCGGCTTCAAGCGCGCAGGGTTTGAGTCATGCATCATTGTCCTAAAAGTGACTGATTGACATCTTGTAGATTTCCCTCAGCCACTTTTAGGATTCGTTCCTGCGCAGGTACGCCCTCCCTTGCGCCGGAACGCCCCCTGATGGCGCAGGGCTTTACAACGTGATGCATCGCCCATATGCCCATATGTGTTTTTTTTTTAATATATACGCCGCACCAACACCATGGCGAGTCTTTTGTTCTGCCGCTGCGTCAGAAAAGGCACGCAACAATGGAGGAAAATGAGCCGCAACTTCCGCAAGGGACTTCTAAATCAGCCCCAACAGACTGAAGTCCAGTCCTTCCTTTAGACACATGGCTATAAGAAGAAATAGTGGCGGTGGTGGCGGGTGGATTGATAGTTTGAGTATTCACTGATCTGCAAGCAGGATGGACTTTGTCTGTCACATGTTGCGCACTGCTGCCTGCAGTGCCAGGCCTAGGCAAACCTCTTTAGTAGTCTGTTTATTGAGTTACATAGGAACTTTCTAAGTCAACGTTCCGCAAATCAGGCAATACGAATAACGTAGTATACCACATGAGATAGATCCCGTGGAATAGTTGTCTATCTATTTGCTATTTTTCCAAAATATGTTGTTATTGTTCTTTTGAAATGTTTGATTTGGTTGAAAAATCTCATCCATGTTTTCTGGTTTTTCTTTCTTTCATGTTGTACATCAGCTCCCCCCAAGGGCAAGAGGACACAGGAGGAGGGTGCTGAGGATGCAGGCCAGGATCGGGCAGGCGAGGGCTCCTTTGCTGGCCCCAGTAAGTTTACATTTTAATAAACAGTACCTATTTTTTCCTAGCGTTCCTCATTCGATTTTTTCTAAATCGTCTTTGATCTTCTTGTAGACTGGATATAAATTCTTATCCTGCCTCGAATATGACTCCCTGTGGTATTACTAGACTATTCTTATTAGTCTGTCTGTGTAGCTAACTAAGATTGGACATTTGGCAATTCCATTGGACTCCCATTATATTCAGCAATACCTCTATGCACTGTCTCCTTACTGACTAGATAGTGTGGCAGAGTCATTCAGCTCCCGAAGTCACCGGTTATAGATCCCCAATGATCTCTAGATTATCGTACGCAGGACAAGAGAGTAGTACGGAGTCACAGCACAGTCAAGAAGTGTCAGAGGCACTCATGCTTGCAAAAATTCCAAAACCTTTAGCTCATCCACTCTAGTCTAGAGGAACAAAAACCACAGAGTCTATTTAAGTTTAAAAGCTTTATTAAAAGTAAACACATTTATTAAAATCTACTTTGTCATAAAACTATTTAACTGTAAACGGAAAAGTGGTTAGTGCTGACGATTAATTGGACACATTTCTTGTGGTCGAGCCGAACTCTCACCTGGTTTGAACTTGATCCTGGTCGTGTTCTTAGGACTCAGGAGTCAAGCTTCTGTCTGTTAGGAGAAAAAGTGGTGCGTGTTAAAAATCAAAAGCAAGCATTCATCAGTTGTGCATAAAAGTGCAGCAAGACAACAGCCTTCCCTGGAAAATGGGACATTTTTACTATGGAGTAGACAGTCACAAATTATTACATTGTATTCTGTTTTTTTAACATTTCTCCTAGACCAAATATTATATAGTAGTGAGTGGTGTATTCTAACATTCTTAAATGTACTTTGTAGGTGTAACATCTGGTGACGGGGCCAGCGCGGAGGTGGCTGTGTTGGACCAGGACTCGGAGGCCTCTGGGGAGGAGGCGGCGGTAGAAGAGCTGGCGGACGTTCCTGTGGGGGATCAAACGGTGGTGGCGGAAACAGGTAAGCTATATATTCCTTACTTATTGAGATTGAAGACTGCATAGTGTGCTTTCTGCACGGGTGTATTACAATTACAAATCAACCAGGTAGTAGCCTCCTCGAAATGTACTTCGACTTAGCTGTGAATTTTTTGGTGAGAAGAATCCCAATAAGTTCTTAGACGAACGTGATGGATGGGATGAACGAAAAGCGAAAGAAGGGTGTAAGTAAGTGGGACGCGAACTTGTATGATGGCTGGCAAAGAAGAACGATATGTGTTTGCTTGGCCCCCGAGGTGGCTGGGAAGGAAAGAATATGGTATGGTGCATGGCTGGGTCAATGATGAAGCAAGGATGGGTGGAAGGACAGCAGCCTGGGTGGGTGAAACAGAAACTGTATGTGTGCGTATACTTTGACTGAATGGATGCCTGGAGCATGGTATTCTCTGACTCTTAGATAGCACATGTGTATCTAGAGAGAGTAGATGGTCGCCAGGTGAAGTAAGTGTTACCTTGAAGAGCATGTACCACCGCACCCGCACGTCCGTTCCAGTGCAGGGAAGGCAAGGAAAAGAAATTGTAAATGTGTCCAATACTACCATGAATAGTAGCAGTACTTTGTATTGCGTTTGCATTCACAGCATATATCTGGTTATTATGGTGGACACTCCGTACCTCTCTTAATAACTTTAGTTTACTTGTAGTACGTCATTCATGTGTGGGTGTATCACTGTTCACTCAATATTAAGCAAAGCACCTAAAGTCATCTCATCTGTCATTAAATACGTCCCATGTGAAGTGATAGATAATCAAATTAGTTAGCTTCTTCATTTTCCTTTTCTAGTACTCATTTGCACTGTAGGGTGAAAGGTAAATTAATTAAGCAGTAGCCCTTGTAACAGAGTATTCTCAGTGCCACCCGTAATAGAAAAGTAATAGCTTCACCACCTGCATGTACTGGACCGGTACAGTAACGCAAGTCTGTCTCACTCATCATGGTGTGCAACTTTTTTTCTCGGGTGCAAGTTCACTGTGCTGTCCATGTCATTCTGCCGGCTTGCATAAGATAACGTACCCATTTCCCTAAACAAGAGAGAAGAAGAAGAATAAGACTGGTGTACTGTCATAGTCGACTGTAATGGAAGTCCATAGTGGTCGTAGAATTAGTTCATTAAACTACCACTACTGTTAGAGCAAGGATGCAGAAGTGGGAGGTTACATAGATACTGTCCTCAATAGTTATGTACTGTGCTTTCAATTTGCTACTTGTACTCTGTGACCCAACTTTCGGCTCAATCACTTTGTGTTATTAATAAGGAGCAAGGTTACAGACTATGTCTTTCTTTCTTCATATAGTTGCTCCTTCCAAATCAACAACAAGGAGGGAGCAGGCTAGATCGGCCCGGCAACGGAGGCTGGAGGCCACAGTCGCCGAATATCGGCGGCTGGTGGCCCTGGAGGAGGAGTAGGACACGCAGTCGAGCGGGGCAACATCCTCGACTGTGACCACTGCATCCTCCTCCGTGACTAAGCCAGCGGGACCGAGCCGGGCTAAGAAAGACGACCGCCATCGCCAAGCAACCCAAATACCAGCTGCCCCCCACAGGAGCTGCAAAGAACGCCAACGCCGCCTACGAGTCCGCATGTCCAACCTGGAGCAGGAGGTCCTGAGGTATAAGAACTTGGTTAAGGGCCTCCGCTCCGAGCTTGCCACCCTCCGCAAGGAGTATGATGCCCATGCCGCATCATGCACCAGCACCAGCACCCTCCAGTAGTGGAGTGTCCCTTGCCCTTTTTTTATAGACTTTTGGGGGGTGGGATTTGGGAGTTGGGATCGTTTTGGGACGTTTCAGAGACAATCGTTGGGGTTAGGGTGGGTGAGGGAGATTATTTTGTTAGGGCTAAATAAATATATTTTTCAACTTTATCTGACCATACCTGTTTTTTACTGCTTTTCAGTCTGGTGGGTGGGGGGCGGGGGTGTAACAGTAACTTTGTTTTCCTGAACAGTCGTAGGACTTTAGTAGTACAACCGTCAATCTCTTGTCTACTCCGAAATAATACTCCATTATACTACCTCCCACCAAACGCTTATCTTACCTGTAATTTGTGTTAGAAATTAGGGCTAGGCCCAGGGCTGGCTCCAGGTGAAATGGGGATTAACGTTGTCAATCCTGGGCGGGTGACATTTCCTCATTGCGGTGGTAAAAAAGAAAACGAAACCTTGTTTGTCCTCCTTACTGTAGCATTACAACGGTTACGGTACGATCGAGAAAATAGCAGGTGACAGTACACTAGAACAGTGCCATAATGTAGCCTAACAAATGGTAAAGTATTTGCTTGCAAGTATAACTAGTACTTGCGTTGAATTTATTTGACATTGGCTACTACTACTAGAAGATATAGTACTGAAGCTGAGTAAGTCTAGAAGATATCCTCGTATTCCTTCACCAGCCTGTTGCTGCTATGACCTTATCCTCCCCAGCAAGTGTGTGGAATTATTGATGTCATTTTAGTCAGACATCAAGCAAAACAACACAGCCCGGGGGAAGAGGGTTAGGGTTTGTAAAATGGATGGGAATGGGGGTTTCTTTTTGGGTAGGTTTTGTTGAGAGAAGAAAAAAAAAGCAGAGCATGGACAAACAATAATTGAAGATACAGACAATCTTTGGTTACAAACTAAAGGTAAGCACATGCAGTCACACTCATAGAATAAAAGACAACAATGGATACTGTATCTGTATTGCGCATGTTGTTGGAGTTGTCCTGTTGAATTTGGTAAGTAATAAGCATGCAGCAAACAATTCCTCTTATTGGCGGCACTCCTCCATTCCAGCTGACGCTTCGTCCATCAATGTGGTGACCACTGACAGAAGACACCCTGTCCACTGCCTGCCTGGCGGATGTTGACTGAAACCCGGCCTGTAATTATTGAACGGAAAACAGGAAGTGCTATTACAATACCACTGATAAATAAATAAAAGGTATGTACGCTGTGTGGTGCAAAAAGTCACACTTTGATTTCCCTAATAGACAGTACAATATTTTAGAAATTGCGTGCTCTGTCTGAGTCACCTTTTTAAGGATCAATAAGTATGGCCAAAATATTATAGCGGATCTTTCCCCTCAAGGTAGGTGTACTACTGTGTTTTAGAACAAAATTTGACCTTGAAAAAAAGGCTGTTCCTTATGGATTTTGTCCAAAACACTTCTATCCGGTATTAGACCTTCCCAGGAATGCCCCAGGCAAGACCCGCCGGCGCCAACCCACCCGCAAAAAACAACCGACAACACCCCCAAACAGCGAAAAAGCTAAATCTCATACTTACAATATCTCTCGGCCTTCGGTCCAAATGCGGCGCTGTTCAGCTAGGTCATCATCATCATCAATCATCATAACTCCGGTTTTCCACCACGGATTTCCTGAAAAGCAAATGCAATCAAGATTAGACTGTCGCAGCAGTGCTTCGACAGAGACCCCGGCCGCAACCCACCCACGAACAGCAGGAAGCCCCCCAAAACGCTACATTGAGCAAGATGTCAGAAGAAATAGCAAAAAAAAGGCTGTTCCTTATGGATTTTGTCCAAAACACTTCTATCCGGTATTAGACCTTCCCAGGAATGCCCCAGGCAAGACCCGCCAACCCACCCGCAAAAAAACAACCGACAACACCCCCAAACAGCGAAAAAGCTAAATCTCATACTTACAATATCTCTCGGCCTTCGGTCCAAATGCGGCGCTGTTCAGCTAGGTCATCATCATCATCAATCATCATAACTCCGGTTTTCCACCACGGATTTCCTGAAAAGCAAATGCAATCAAGATTAGACTGTCGCAGCAGTGCTTCGACAGAGACCCCGGCCGCAACCCACCCACGAACAGCAGGAAGCCCCCCAAAACGCTACATTGAGCAAGATGTCAGAAGAAATAGCAAAAAAAAGGCTGTTCCTTATGGATTTTGTCCAAAACACTTCTATCCGGTATTAGACCTTCCCAGGAATGCCCCAGGCAAGACCCGCCAACCCACCCGCAAAACAACAACCGACAACACCCCCGAACAGCGAAAAAGCTAAATCTCATACTTACAATATCTCTCGGCCTTCGGTCCAAATGCGGCGCTGTTCAGCTAGGTCATCATCATCAATCATCATAACTCCTGTTTTCCACCACGGATTTCCTGAAAAGCAAATGCAATCAAGATTAGACTGTCGCAGCAGTGCTTCGACAGACACCAAAAATTACCCACAAACCCCCGGAACCCCGCCAAAGAGCACCTCAAAGGCAAGCAAGTCAGCAAAAACGGCAAGAAATTTCCACCTCATATTTGGTCCAAAACACTTTTGTCCATTATTAGAGCTTCACAGCAATGGGCCCAAATCCGTCAACTCACCCGCAAAGAAGTACAACACCCCCACAAGTGCTGAGTCTTTCTTCATTGGGCGTAATCCAGCACTCTGCTTGGAGGGAAATCGCAGTCTGGAGGAGGAGGATAGAGGAGCATGTTCTTCGGAACTTGTGAACCTGAGGAATGTAGACTGCGGCACCTTCAAAGCAATAAGCAAACAAGTGAAGACAGTTCTGATGATGGTCTTGTTTTTGGGATTAGGTGATTAAAGTTTGAATTAAATTAACTGTGCAAAACAAAGAAAGAGAGACACAAAGCACACAGGAATAAAAGGGAATAAGGACGAAAAAGAAAGTTCTTGATTGATTGTCTCATTTTCAGTGCTCGGTGTCATGGAATAAGAACAAGATTTCGTCATCATACTCTGCGAATTCAGGCTGGATGAGGTCAGTGCCACCGAACAGAGAAAAAATCCCCTCATCTACGTTGCCGTCCTCCTCGTCTTCATGCGGCGTGCTTTCTCGTACTTTGTAATCAGGTGGTATGAGGTGCTGATTCATCTTGATCATTGTCAGCCGCTCCACATTTTTGGGCGAGAGGCGGCTCCGTTTGGGAGTTACAATGCCACCAGCAGCACTGAAAACACGTTCAGAAGACACACTTGCGAGTGGGCAAGACAAATAGTTTATAGCCAGGTTGTAGAGCTGTGGCCACAATTGTTTTTTGCCATGCCAATACTGCAATGGCTCCTCATTAACAAAGACCACTGTTGAGTCATTCATATAGTCCTGCACCATCGACTCAAGGTCATCAACGGTTCCTCCACTTTGCTTACTTTTTGCTGTGGCTGTGACATTTTTTCGAGAACCATACCCCATCAAACTTAGCCAATCCTCCTCCGCAGCCACTGTTAGTGTTGTCATTGTGTGTGGTGCAGATTATCCAGTTGCCGGTGTCTTTAACGGCTGAGAGGTCACTTGTGCCCCAGCCACAGGTGCAGAAGTGGATTCTTGTGACTGGGGATGGCCTGCTGATGCTGATGCTGATGTACTGGCTTCTCCTTCAATAACCTGCCGTTCTTTTTCAAACCTGTTGGCTGACCAGGCTAACCAATGTTTGTACTTTTGAACATCTGCATCATCAAAAGGAAAGAATGCTTCGCCTGCCAGCGCCTTTTTGTAGCGTGGATCCAGAATAGTAGCACAAATGTAATGCTGATCGGACTTGATCTTTTGAAGACGTTCATCACCACGTAGGCGCTCTAATAATTTCTCTGCCAAAATGAAATGTTTTTTTTTTTCTTCATCTTCTTTTTCAAACTCAGGAGACACCGCCATCAGTTGGTGCTCCAGCATGCACAACAATGGGATAGCTTTTCCCAAATTACAGTCCTCCTAGCTGACTGCACGCGTGAAGAACTCAAAAGGACGAAGCATGTCTGTCAGGCTTTTAACTATGTCCCATTGCGCCGCAGTCATCCGCAGGTCCTCCTTCTGAGATTTACCCTCTGTGAAGAAATAGTGATCGAGTACCGTATACTGCTCATACAGACGCTCAAGCATGTAGAAGGTTGAGTTCCAACGTGTTGCCACCTCCTGGATGAGTGCTTTCACTGGCATTCTACGTTGAAGTAGCAGTCTCCGCAGATGCTTCCGGGCCTTAAAAGAATGGCTGAAATGGTTGGACATTTTGCGGCAGGTGGCCATTACCGCGAACGCTGCACTGTCTCTATCACTCAAGAATTTTTGAACTACCAGGTTGATACAGTGCGCCAAACATGGCACTCTGAAATAGCCACCCTCCGACATGGCCTTAACTACATTGGAGCCATTATCCGTGGAAACATAACCAATCTTGCGTTTTAGGGGGGATAGCATTGTCAAGACCTTTTTGTTAAACTCTTGCAAAAGGTTTTCTGCTGTGTGACTTTTCTCCAAGCCAAACATGGCTAGTGTTGCATGTTTCCGAGCAGCTTTGAAAACTTTGTCCGGGTCAACACCTGCGTTTAGCTTTGCTTTAACACCTGAAAAAGAGACCCAGTGTGCAGTGATGCACATGTAATCATGGCCTGGGCCACTGGTCCACATGTCTGTTGTCAGATGTATTGTGTGAACAGCACTCTTCTGCAAAGCTGCCCCAATCGCCTGCAGCACATCTTCATGTAGTGCTGGAACCGCAACTCTGGCAAAATAGAACCGGCTCGGAACTTTCCATTTAGGGCAGAGCGTTGCCACTAATTCAAGAAAACCTACCGCTTCTACAAAAGAAAAAGGTAGAAGGTCCACAGCTAGCATTTTAGCCAGCTTAGTGTTATACAGACGCGTCAGTGGGTGGTTGCGTTCATATGGCACGTCTGAAGTAAGCATTGTTCTAATGTTGCCCTGGACCAAGCATTTACGGGCTGATAATGACTTCGTTGACCCAATTTTGCTCGCTGGTGAACTTTTGTGCGTTGGTGTCTCACTCGCTCCAACACTCTTAGTGTGCCTCACATTGGGTGTGCTGCTGACAGGGGTACTGGGTGTAAGGGAAGTGTTTGACACGTCTTCTTCCTGCTCGTCATCATCAGATGAAACATCAACGTTTCCTTGATTTTGGCCTTTCTTGATCGCATCTAGGTGCGCAAACCATTTGACAGCGTGCTTTCTCTCAAGATGACCACTCTGGCCACCGGTACCATAGTTGGTACCTGACTTACCACGACTAACTGCAAGCTTACAAAGGGTACAAATGGCAAACTTTGGATTTTTGGGACAAACAGTAAAGAAGTCCCAAACTGGGGACTTGAAGTGTCTGTGGGACCTGGAGGAGGCGGCGATACTGGTGGTGGTGGTCATGAAGCTAATGCCAGATGAAGTGGAGGATCTGGATTGCCCAACTTTTGTACGTTTTGCACTTTCACCGCCACTAATTAAGGTCGAGGTTGACGGAGGTCTCTTCTTGCCAGAAAGAAATATGGAAGCGGGACGAGTTGGTGTACTACTTAACTCCAATGATTGTGGTGTTTCCACTGCCTCCTCATCGACAACATCATCATCATCATCACGCGCAGCAGCTCTTCGGGCTAGGGTCAAAATGTCTGTTTGCTGCATGCCCACTGGGGCTGCAGTGACCTTTATGATGACTGGGTCGTCGTTGGCAGAGTCTTCATCAGCAGCAGTATCCGCCACTTCTTGTTGAGCCTCATCACACTCCATAACTCTGAGACTTTGGACGAGCTTCCTTTTACGCTTAACTACCTTTGTTGGATCATGGTGTGCCTCACTCTCAGACGGCTGTGGTGCTGGTTCCCAAGTTTGATCCGTATCATCAGAAGGAGGTGTGCTTGAAGAGGATGTAGACACCACCCTTGATCTCTTCCTTGCTAGGGTTGTGGAAGACAATGAAGGATCATCAGGAGGAGTGGCTTCCTCAAATGATACCTCGCCTTGATTGTCGATTTCCTGATGTGCCCCTACTTCGGGAGGAACAACTATTGTGGGCACTTGTGACCCTCCATGCACCTCTGCTTGCGCATCTCCTTGCGCTGCCTCTCCTTCCACATGTACTTGGGCTTGTACTTGCACATGTGATTGTTGTTGCGGCTGTGGTTGTTCAACACTCGTCAGATGAGCTACAACAACCTGTGTTGATTGAGGGACATTGCTGCTGCTTTCTTGCGATGAGCCAACATCACTGGTCGATGGTGATTGAAGAACTATACTGGCTGCCTCTGCAGCACTCAAGGGCTTGGACTTAAGTTGGCGTGGTGGTGGTGGCACTGAGCCCAATGGAGCGGGGGGGGTGCTGCCAGCTTGGTCCCCAGCAGATCCCGCTGCTGCTGCTGCAGGCATACTTTTTTTTTTACTCCCAAAAAAAGGGGCGGGCGGCACACCAGTCTCCTTGGTAACTTGCTTCTTCTGCTCCTTACTGGCACCTTTCTTGCTAGAGGAGCTACGGGTTACTTTTTTTGGGGCCATCCTCTTCAGAGCAGGTCAGCAGGCAGCAGTTGCACGAGTTGCAGAGGGTTCTGTGTCCAGACGTGACGTCGCGTGACGTTATGCTGCACACACCGCTGCAGGACTTCTTCCTGGCACTGGTGGTTCTCTTGAGTCTTCTTGTGCACCTAAAAGCAATGGAAGACAGAGGAACATCAGTTCAGTTATACACCCCAAAAATTCGACAAAACACAGAAAAATGAGCACAATCCCATGCCATCCTTGATGTTTACATTGAAGACACCCCACAGAAAGACTACGGACATGCAAGTATGCAACACTCACTACCCCTGGGCATAATGGATGAAAAGTAGGCAAAATAAGTGCAGGCCTCAGACACTGCCTCTCCTCAAAATGGCCCCTTACACCCCAGGCACATGTTGCCTGTACCAGCCAGCACTCAAGATGGCCACCACCACCACCCACATGGCCAGTCCACATCAACAGTACACCCCCAAAAAACAGAAAAACAGCCAGAAATCACCACAATCCAACGCCATCCATGATGTTTACATTAACGAGAGTGAGACCACACCACAGGCACACTCAGTCCATGCACCACCCACCACCCCTGGGCAAAAGGCCACACCAGCAGCCCCCCAAAAACGACAAAAAACAATAAAATAAGCCCAATCCCAGCCCATCCATGGCCTCAATTATGTTTAAATTCAAGAAGACACCCCACAGAAAGACTAGGCCCATGCAACACTCACCACCCCTGGGCAAAGGGCCCCACCAGCAGGCCCAAAAAAACGACAAAAAACAATAAAATCAGCACAATCCCAGCCCATCCATGGCCTCAATGGTGTTTAAATTCAAGAAGACACCCCTCAGAAACACTAGGCCCATGCAACACTCACTACCCCTGGGCATAATGGATGAAAAGTAGGCAAAATAAGTGCAGGCCTCAGACACTGCCTCTCCTCAAAATGGCCCCTTACACCCCAAGCACATGTTGCCTGTAGCAGCCAGCACTCAAGATGGCCACCACCACCACCCACATGACCAGTCCACATCAACAGTACACCCCCAAAAAACAGAAAAACAGCCAGAAATCACCACAATCCAATGCCATCCATGATGTTTACATTAAAGAGAGTGAGACCACACCACAGGCACACTCAGTCCATGCACCACCACCCCTTGGCAAAAGGCCACACCAGCAGCCCCCCAAAAACGACAAAAAACAATAAAATAAGCACAATCCCAGCCCATCCATGGCCTCTATTATGTTTAAATTCAAGAAGACACCCCACAGAAAGACTAGGCCCATGCAACACTCACCACCCCTGGGCAAAGGGCCCCACCAGCAGGCCCAAAAAAACGACAAAAAACAATAAAATCAGCACAATCCCAGCCCATCCATGGCCTCAATGGTGTTTAAATTCAAGAAGACACCCCTCAGAAACACTAGGCCCATGCAACACTCACTACCCCTGGGCATAATGGATGAAAAGTAGGCAAAATAAGTGCAGGCCTCAGACACTGCCTCTCCTCAAAATGGCCCCTTACACCCCAAGCACATGTTGCCTGTAGCAGCCAGCACTCAAGATGGCCACCACCACCACCCACATGACCAGTCCACATCAACAGTACACCCCCAAAAAACAGAAAAACAGCCAGAAATCACCACAATCCAATGCCATCCATGATGTTTACATTAAAGAGAGTGAGACCACACCACAGGCACACTCAGTCCATGCACCACCACCCCTGGGCAAAAGGCCACACCAGCAGCCCCCCAAAAACGACAAAAAACAATAAAATAAGCACAATCCCAGCCCATCCATGGCCTCTATTATGTTTAAATTCAAGAAGACACCCCACAGAAAGACTAGGCCCATGCAACACTCACCACCCCTGGGCAAAGGGCCCCACCAGCAGGCCCAAAAAAACGACAAAAAACAATAAAATCAGCACAATCCCAGCCCATCCATGGCCTCAATGGTGTTTAAATTCAAGAAGACACCCCTCAGAAACACTAGGCCCATGCAACACTCACTACCCCTGGGCATAATGGATGAAAAGTAGGCAAAATAAGTGCAGGCCTCAGACACTGCCTCTCCTCAAAATGGCCCCTTACACCCCAAGCACATGTTGCCTGTAGCAGCCAGCACTCAAGATGGCCACCACCACCACCCACATGACCAGTCCACATCAACAGTACACCCCCAAAAAACAGAAAAACAGCCAGAAATCACCACAATCCAATGCCATCCATGATGTTTACATTAAAGAGAGTGAGACCACACCACAGGCACACTCAGTCCATGCACCACCACCCCTGGGCAAAAGGCCACACCAGCAGCCCCCCAAAAACGACAAAAAACAATAAAATAAGCACAATCCCAGCCCATCCATGGCCTCTATTATGTTTAAATTCAAGAAGACACCCCACAGAAAGACTAGGCCCATGCAACACTCACCACCCCTGGGCAAAGGGCCCCACCAGCAGGCCCAAAAAAACGACAAAAAACAATAAAATCAGCACAATCCCAGCCCATCCATGGCCTCAATGGTGTTTAAATTCAAGAAGACACCCCTCAGAAACACTAGGCCCATGCAACACTCACTACCCCTGGGCATAATGGATGAAAAGTAGGCAAAATAAGTGCAGGCCTCAGACACTGCCTCTCCTCAAAATGGCCCCTTACACCCCAAGCACATGTTGCCTGTAGCAGCCAGCACTCAAGATGGCCACCACCACCACCCACATGACCAGTCCACATCAACAGTACACCCCCAAAAAACAGAAAAACAGCCAGAAATCACCACAATCCAATGCCATCCATGATGTTTACATTAAAGAGAGTGAGACCACACCACAGGCACACTCAGTCCATGCACCACCACCCCTGGGCAAAAGGCCACACCAGCAGCCCCCCAAAAAGACAAAAAACAATACAATAAGCACAATCCCAGCCCATCCATGGCCTCAATTATGTTTAAATTTAAGAAGACACCCCACAGAAAGACTAGGCCCATGCAACACTCACCACCCCTGGGCAAAGGGCCCCACCAGCAGGCCCAAAAAAACGACAAAAAACAATAAAATCAGCACAATCCCAGCCCATCCATGGCCTCAATGGTGTTTAAATTCAAGAAGACACCCCTCAGAAACACTAGGCCCATGCAACACTCACTACCCCTGGGCATAATGGATGAAAAGTAGGCAAAATAAGTGCAGGCCTCAGACACTGCCTCTCCTCAAAATGGCCCCTTACACCCCAGGCACATGTTGCCTGTACCAGCCAGCACTCAAGATGGCCACCACCACCACCCACATGGCCAGTCCACATCAACAGTACACCCCCAAAAAACAGAAAAACAGCCAGAAATCACCACAATCCAATGCCATCCATGATGTTTACATTAAAGAGAGTGAGACCACACCACAGGCACACTCAGTCCATGCACCACCACCCCTGGGCAAAAGGCCACACCAGCAGCCCCCCAAAAAGACAAAAAACAATACAATAAGCACAATCCCAGCCCATCCATGGCCTCAATTATGTTTAAATTTAAGAAGACACCCCACAGAAAGACTAGGCCCATGCAACACTCACCACCCCTGGGCAAAGGGCCCCACCAGCAGGCCCAAAAAAAGGACAAAAATCAGCACAATCCCAGCCCATCCATGGCCTAAATGGTGTTTAAATTCAACAAAACAGTTGTATCATGCACCCCTAACCAACCCTGGTCCTACTGGATACTGTGGCTACCCACAATATAATTTATTTAATGTTCTGAAAAAGTTCCAAAATTTTACTTGCAGCAACTGTAATGCCCCAAACAAACTTACTTGTGAAAGTTGA
Source organism: Lissotriton helveticus (assembly GCF_964261635.1). NCBI lineage: Eukaryota > Metazoa > Chordata > Amphibia > Caudata > Salamandridae > Lissotriton > Lissotriton helveticus. The sequence goes on along the minus strand of NW_027611727.1, from coordinate 429,141 downwards.
TTTCTAATCCAAAAGTGATCCAAAGACAGTCAATAAGGCCTCAAATCCAAATATCCAGCAGCACCCACAAAAAGTAATCCTTCCAGCTCCAGATCCAAATGAAAGTGACCAGGAGATGGACAAAGCACTGGGAGGAGCCTGCTGGACAGGAACAGGAAGTTGGAGACTGTGGGGCACTTCCTTCCTCCCCCCCCCCAAAATGGACTCCTTGCAAAAAAAAGGCCATGCAAATGTCAACCTGAGGAGTGATTCTGATAAAAATCATAATTTTCTGAAGGTTTATCCTGTTTGCTGGTGATTTTCTTGTGCGAAATTGCAAAATCTCTATTTCGCAAGTGCGAGATTGTTCCTTTCCGCCGCAACTACGTGTTCGCAATTGCGAACTCTCGCGAGGTGTGCTGTGCAAGGTGGCAAGCCGCGAGTACGTATTCGCGGGCGCCAAACTCCCGCGGGAACACGCAGCAAGATCTAAAATGGTGCGTCACTCGCAAAGAAAAACAACTCGGCAAACGCTAAATGACGGAAAGTGAACGCCGTGCACCACGCCGCGCGCCGCAACCAAGCAAAAAATCCGCCGCGAGCGGATTCACGGATTTTCGACAAATTCGCGAGCGTTCGCGGATTGCGGATTTGCCGAAAATCCGAAAAATCCGCGAGCGGAGCGGATTTTACGCCCATGCTTACTTTAAACGCAGGTCATGTAGGTCTGGGGCTCTAGCTATGGACAGAGAGCGGCTTAGTCTCAGGTTCAGAAAGGGTACCAGTGTGGGCTTTAAACGCAGGTCATGTAGGTCTGGGGCTCTCGCTAAGGACAGAGGTGGCTTAGTCTCAGGTTTAGACAGGGTACAAGTGTGGGCTATAAACGCAGGTCATGTAGGTCTGGGGCTGTAGCTATGGACAGAGAGCGGCTTAGTCTCAGGTTTAGACAGGGTACAAGTGTGGGCTTTAAACGCAGGTCATGTAGGTCTGGGGCTCTCGCTAAGGACAGAGGTGGCTTAGTCTCAGGTTTAGACAGGGTACAAGTGTGGGCTTTAAACACAGGTCATGTAGGTCTGGGGCTCTCGCTAAGGACAGAGAGCGGCTTAGTCTCAGGTTCAGAAAGGGTACAAGTGTGGGCTTTAAACGCAGGTCATGTAGGTCTGGGGCTCTAGCTAAGGACAGAGGGGGCTTAGTCTCAGGTTCAGACAGGGTACAAATGTGGGCTTTAAACGCAGATCATGTAGGTCTGGGATCTAGCTATGGACAGAGGGGGCTTAGTCTCAGGTTCAGACAGGGTACAAGTGTGGGCTTTAAACGCAGGTCATGTAGGTCTGGGGTCTAGCTATGGACAGAGGGGGCTTAGTCTCAGGTTCAGACAGGGTACAAGTGTGGGCTTTAAACGCAGGTCATGTCGGTCTTGGGTCTAGCTATGGACAGAGGGGGCTTAGTCTCAGGTTCAGACAGGGTACACGTGTGGGCTTTAAATGCAGGTCATGTAGGTCTGGGTCTAGCTATGGACAGAGGGGGCTTAGTCTCAGGTTCAGACAGGGTACAAGTGTGGGCTTTAAACGCAGGTCATGTAGGTCTGGGGTCTAGCTATGGACAGAGGGGGCTTAGTCTCAGGTTCAGACAGGGTACAAGTGTGGGCTTTAAACGCAGGTCATGTAGGTCCGGGGTCTAGCTATGGACAGAGAGGGGGTTAGTCTCAGGTTCAGACAGGGTACAAGTGTGGGCTTTAAACGCATGTCATGTAGTTCTGGGGTCTAGCTATGAACAGAGAGGGGGTTAGTCTCAGGTTCAGACAGGGTACAAGTGTGGGCTTTAAACGCAGGTCATGTAGGTCTGGGGTTCTCGCTATGGACAGAGAGGGGGCTTAGTCTCAGGTTTAGACAGGGTACAAGTGTGGGCTTTAAACGCAGGTCATGTAGGTCTGGGGCTCTCGCTATGGACAGAGAGGGGGCTTAGTCTCAGGTTAGAGAGGGTACAAGTGTGGGCTTTAAACGCAGGTCATGTAGGGCTGGGGCTCTAGCTATGGACAGGGAGGGCTTAGTCTCAGGTTTAGACAGGGTACAAGTGTGGGCTTTAAACGCAGGTCATGTAGGTCTGGGGTCTAGCTACGGACAGAGGGGGCTTAGTCTCAGGTTCAGACAGGGTACAAGTGTGGGCTTTAAACGCAGGTCATGTAGGTCTGGGGTCTGGCTATGGACAGAGAGGGGGTTAGTCTCAGGTTCAGACAGGGTACAAGTGTGGGCTTCAAACGCAGGTCATGTAGGTCTGGGGTCTAGCTATGGACAGAGAGGGGGTTAGTCTCAGGTTCAGAAAGGGTACAAGTGTGGGCTTTAAACGCAGGTCACGTAGGTCTGGGGCTCTAGCTATGGACAGAGAGCGGCTTAGTCTCAGGTTCAGAAAGGGTACAAGTGTGGGCTTTAAACGCAGGTCATGTAGGTCTGGGCCTCTCGCTATGGACAGAGAGGGGGGGCTTAGTCTCAGGTTTAGACAGGGTACAAGTGTGGGCTTTCAACGCAGGTCATGTAGGTCTGGGGCTCTCGCTAAGGACAGAGGTGGCTTAGTCTCAGGTTTATACAGGGTACAAGTGTGGGCTTTCAACGCAGGTCATGTAGGTCTGGGGCTCTCGCTATGGACATAGGGGACAAAGTCTCAGGTTCAGACAGGGTGCAAATGTGGGCTTTAAACGCAGGTCATGTAGGTCTGGGGCTCTCGCTAAGGACATAGGTGGCTTAGTCTCAGGTTTAGACAGGGTACAAGTGTGGGCTTTCAACGCAGGTCATGTAGGTCTGGGGCTTTCGCAAAGGACAGAGGTGGCTTAGTCTCAGGTTTAGACAGGGTACAAGTGTGGGCTTTAAACGCAGGTCATGTAGGTCTGGGGTCTAGCTATGGACAGAGGGGGCTTAGTCTCAGGTTCAGACAGGGTACAAGTGTGGGCTTTAAACGCAGGTCATGTAGGTCTGGGGCTCTAGCTATGGACAGAGAGGGGGCTTAGTCTCAGGTTCAGACAGGGTACAAGTGTGGGCTTTAAACGCAGGTCATGTCGGTCTGGGGCTCTCGCTATGGACAGAGGGGGCTTAGTCTCAGGTTCAGACAGGGTACAAGTGTGGGCTTTAAACGCAGGTCATGTAGGTCTGGGGCTCTAGCTATGGACAGAGAGGGGGCTTAGTCTCAGGTTCAGACAGGGTACAAGTGTGGGCTTTAAACGCAGGTCATGTCGGTCTGGGGCTCTCGCTATGGACAGAGGGGGCTTAGTCTCAGGTTTAGACAGGGTACAAGTGTGGGCTTTAAACGCAGGTCATGTAGGTCTGGGGCTCTAGCTATGGACAGAGAGGGCTTAGTCTCAGGTTTAGACAGGGTACAAGTGTGGGCTTTCAACGCAGGTCATGTAGGTCTGGAGCTCTCGCTATGGACAGAGAGGGGGTTAGTCTCAGGTTCAGACAGGGTACAAGTGTGGGCTTTAAACGCAGGTCATGTAGGTCTGGGGTTCTAGCTATCGACAGAGAGGGCTTAGTCTCAGGTTTAGACAGGGTACAAGTGTGGGCTTTCAAGGCAGGTCATGTAGGTCTGGGGCTCTCGCTATGGACAGAGGGGGCTTAGTCTCAGGTTTAGACAAGGTACAAGTGTGTGCTTTAAACGCAGGTCATGTAGGTCTGGGCCTCTAGCTATGGACAGAGAGGGGGCTTAGTCTCAGGTTCAGACAGGGTACAAGTGTGGGCTTTAAACGCAGGTCATGTAGGTCTGGGGCTCCAGCTATGGACAGAGGAGGGCTTAGTCTCAGGTTTAGACAGGGTACAAGTGTGGGCTTTAAACGCAGGTCATGTAGGTCTGGGGCTCTAGCTATGGACAGAGAGCGGCTTAGTCTCAGGTTCAGAAAGGGTACCAGTGTGGGCTTTAAACGCAGGTCATGTAGGTCTGGGGCTCTCGCTAAGGACAGGGGTGGCTTAGTCTCAGGTTTAGACAGGGTACAAGTGTGGGCTATAAACGCAGGTCATGTAGGTCTGGGGCTCTAGCTATGGACAGAGAGCGGCTTAGTCTCAGGTTTAGACAGTGTACAAGTGTGGGCTTTAAACGCAGGTCATGTAGGTCCGGGGTCTAGCTATGGACAGAGAGGGGGTTAGTCTCAGGTTCAGACAGGGTACAAGTGTGGGCTTTAAACGCAGGTCATGTAGTTCTGGGGTCTAGCTATGAACAGAGAGGGGGTTAGTCTCAGGTTCAGACAGGGTACAAGTGTGGGCTTTAAACGCAGGTCATGTAGGTCTGGGGTTCTCGCTATGGACAGAGAGGGGGCTTAGTCTCAGGTTTAGACAGGGTACAAGTGTGGGCTTTAAACGCAGGTCATGTAGGTCTGGGGCTCTCGCTATGGACAGAGAGGGGGCTTAGTCTCAGGTTAGAGAGGGTACAAGTGTGGGCTTTAAACGCAGGTCATGTAGGGCTGGGGCTCTAGCTATGGACAGGGAGGGCTTAGTCTCAGGTTTAGACAGGGTACAAGTGTGGGCTTTAAACGCAGGTCATGTAGGTCTGGGGTCTAGCTATGGACAGAGGGGGCTTAGTCTCAGGTTCAGACAGGGTACAAGTGTGGGCTTTAAACGCAGGTCATGTAGGTCTGGGGTCTGGCTATGGACAGAGAGGGGGTTAGTCTCAGGTTCAGACAGGGTACAAGAGTGGGCTTTAAACGCAGGTCATGTAGGTCTGGGGTCTAGCTATGGACAGAGAGGGGGTTAGTCTCAGGTTCAGAAAGGGTACAAGTGTGGGCTTTAAACGCAGGTCACGTAGGTCTGGGCCTCTAGCTATGGACAGAGAGCGGCTTAGTCTCAGGTTCAGAAAGGGTACAAGTGTGGGCTTTAAACACAGGTCATGTAGGTCTGGGCCTCTCGCTATGGACAGAGAGGGGGGGCTTAGTCTCAGGTTTAGACAGGGTACAAGTGTGGGCTTTCAACGCAGGTCATGTAGGTCTGGGGCTCTCGCTAAGGACAGAGGTGGCTTAGTCTCAGGTTTAGACAGGGTACAAGTGTGGGCTTTAAACGCAGGTCATGTAGGTCTGGGGCTCTAGCTATGGACAGAGAGTCTCAGGTTTATACAGGGTACAAGTGTGGGCTTTCAACGCAGGTCATGTAGGTCTGGGGCTCTCGCTATGGACAGAGGGGGCTTAGTCTCCGGTTTAGACAGGGTACAAGTGTGGGCTTTAAACGCAGGTCATGTCGGTCTGGGGCTCTCGCTATGGACAGAGGGGGCTTAGTCTCAGGTTCAGACAGGGTGCAAGTGTGGGCTTTAAACGCAGGTCATGTAGGTCTGGGCTCTCGCTAAGGACATAGGTGGCTTAGTCTCAGGTTTAGACAGGGTACAAGTGTGGGCTTTCAACGCAGGTCATGTAGGTCTGGGGCTCTCGCTAAGGACAGAGGTGGCTTAGTCTCAGGTTTATACAGGGTACAAGTGTGGGCTTTCAACGCAGGTCATGTAGGTCTGGGGCTCTCGCTATGGACATAGGGGACAAAGTCTCAGGTTCAGACAGGGTGCAAATGTGGGCTTTAAACGCAGGTCATGTAGGTCTGGGGCTCTCGCTAAGGACATAGGTGGCTTAGTCTCAGGTTTAGACAGGGTACAAGTGTGGGCTTTCAACGCAGGTCATGTAGGTCTGGGGCTTTCGCAAAGGACAGAGGTGGCTTAGTCTCAGGTTTAGACAGGGTACAAGTGTGGGCTTTAAACGCAGGTCATGTAGGTCTGGGGTCTAGCTATGGACAGAGGGGGCTTAGTCTCAGGTTCAGACAGGGTACAAGTGTGGGCTTTAAACGCAGGTCATGTAGGTCTGGGGCTCTAGCTATGGACAGAGAGGGGGCTTAGTCTCAGGTTCAGACAGGGTACAAGTGTGGGCTTTAAACGCAGGTCATGTCGGTCTGGGGCTCTCGCTATGGACAGAGGGGGCTTAGTCTCAGGTTCAGACAGGGTACAAGTGTGGGCTTTAAACGCAGGTCATGTAGGTCTGGGGCTCTAGCTATGGACAGAGAGGGGGCTTAGTCTCAGGTTCAGACAGGGTACAAGTGTGGGCTTTAAACGCAGGTCATGTCGGTCTGGGGCTCTCGCTATGGACAGAGGGGGCTTAGTCTCAGGTTTAGACAGGGTACAAGTGTGGGCTTTAAACGCAGGTCATGTAGGTCTGGGGCTCTAGCTATGGACAGAGAGGGCTTAGTCTCAGGTTTAGACAGGGTACAAGTGTGGGCTTTCAACGCAGGTCATGTAGGTCTGGAGCTCTCGCTATGGACAGAGAGGGGGTTAGTCTCAGGTTCAGACAGGGTACAAGTGTGGGCTTTAAACGCAGGTCATGTAGGTCTGGGGTTCTAGCTATCGACAGAGAGGGCTTAGTCTCAGGTTTAGACAGGGTACAAGTGTGGGCTTTCAAGGCAGGTCATGTAGGTCTGGGGCTCTCGCTATGGACAGAGGGGGCTTAGTCTCAGGTTTAGACAAGGTACAAGTGTGTGCTTTAAACGCAGGTCATGTAGGTCTGGGCCTCTAGCTATGGACAGAGAGGGGGCTTAGTCTCAGGTTCAGACAGGGTACAAGTGTGGGCTTTAAACGCAGGTCATGTAGGTCTGGGGCTCCAGCTATGGACAGAGGAGGGCTTAGTCTCAGGTTTAGACAGGGTACAAGTGTGGGCTTTAAACGCAGGTCATGTAGGTCTGGGGCTCTAGCTATGGACAGAGAGCGGCTTAGTCTCAGGTTCAGAAAGGGTACCAGTGTGGGCTTTAAACGCAGGTCATGTAGGTCTGGGGCTCTCGCTAAGGACAGGGGTGGCTTAGTCTCAGGTTTAGACAGGGTACAAGTGTGGGCTATAAACGCAGGTCATGTAGGTCTGGGGCTCTAGCTATGGACAGAGAGCGGCTTAGTCTCAGGTTTAGACAGTGTACAAGTGTGGGCTTTAAACGCAGGTCATGTAGGTCCGGGGTCTAGCTATGGACAGAGAGGGGGTTAGTCTCAGGTTCAGACAGGGTACAAGTGTGGGCTTTAAACGCAGGTCATGTAGTTCTGGGGTCTAGCTATGAACAGAGAGGGGGTTAGTCTCAGGTTCAGACAGGGTACAAGTGTGGGCTTTAAACGCAGGTCATGTAGGTCTGGGGTTCTCGCTATGGACAGAGAGGGGGCTTAGTCTCAGGTTTAGACAGGGTACAAGTGTGGGCTTTAAACGCAGGTCATGTAGGTCTGGGGCTCTCGCTATGGACAGAGAGGGGGCTTAGTCTCAGGTTAGAGAGGGTACAAGTGTGGGCTTTAAACGCAGGTCATGTAGGGCTGGGGCTCTAGCTATGGACAGGGAGGGCTTAGTCTCAGGTTTAGACAGGGTACAAGTGTGGGCTTTAAACGCAGGTCATGTAGGTCTGGGGTCTAGCTATGGACAGAGGGGGCTTAGTCTCAGGTTCAGACAGGGTACAAGTGTGGGCTTTAAACGCAGGTCATGTAGGTCTGGGGTCTGGCTATGGACAGAGAGGGGGTTAGTCTCAGGTTCAGACAGGGTACAAGAGTGGGCTTTAAACGCAGGTCATGTAGGTCTGGGGTCTAGCTATGGACAGAGAGGGGGTTAGTCTCAGGTTCAGAAAGGGTACAAGTGTGGGCTTTAAACGCAGGTCACGTAGGTCTGGGCCTCTAGCTATGGACAGAGAGCGGCTTAGTCTCAGGTTCAGAAAGGGTACAAGTGTGGGCTTTAAACACAGGTCATGTAGGTCTGGGCCTCTCGCTATGGACAGAGAGGGGGGGCTTAGTCTCAGGTTTAGACAGGGTACAAGTGTGGGCTTTCAACGCAGGTCATGTAGGTCTGGGGCTCTCGCTAAGGACAGAGGTGGCTTAGTCTCAGGTTTAGACAGGGTACAAGTGTGGGCTTTAAACGCAGGTCATGTAGGTCTGGGGCTCTAGCTATGGACAGAGAGTCTCAGGTTTATACAGGGTACAAGTGTGGGCTTTCAACGCAGGTCATGTAGGTCTGGGGCTCTCGCTATGGACAGAGGGGGCTTAGTCTCCGGTTTAGACAGGGTACAAGTGTGGGCTTTAAACGCAGGTCATGTCGGTCTGGGGCTCTCGCTATGGACAGAGGGGGCTTAGTCTCAGGTTCAGACAGGGTGCAAGTGTGGGCTTTAAACGCAGGTCATGTAGGTCTGGGCTCTCGCTAAGGACATAGGTGGCTTAGTCTCAGGTTTAGACAGGGTACAAGTGTGGGCTTTCAACGCAGGTCATGTAGGTCTGGGGCTCTCGCTAAGGACAGAGGTGGCTTAGTCTCAGGTTTAGACAGGGTACAAGTGTGGGCTTTAAACGCAGGTCATGTAGGTCTGGGGTCTAGCTATGGACAGAGGGGGCTTAGTCTCAGGTTCAGACAGGGTACAAGTGTGGGCTTTAAACGCAGGTCATGTAGGTCTGGGGCTCTAGCTATGGACAGAGAGGGGGCTTAGTCTCAGGTTCAGACAGGGTACAAGTGTGGGCTTTAAACGCAGGTCATGTCGGTCTGGGGCTCTCGCTATGGACAGAGGGGGCTTAGTCTCAGGTTTAGACAGGGTACAAGTGTGGGCTTTAAACGCAGGTCATGTAGGTCTGGGGCTCTAGCTATGGACAGAGAGGGCTTAGTCTCAGGTTTAGACAGGGTACAAGTGTGGGCTTTCAACGCAGGTCATGTAGGTCTGGGGCTCTCGCTATGGACAGAGAGGGGGTTAGTCTCAGGTTCAGACAGGGTACAAGTGTGGGCTTTAAACGCAGGTCATGTAGGTCTGGGGTTCTAGCTATCGACAGAGAGGGCTTAGTCTCAGGTTTAGACAGGGTGCAAGTGTGGGCTTTCAAGGCAGGTCATGTAGGTCTGGGGCTCTCGCTATGGACAGAGGGGGCTTAGTCTCAGGTTTAGACAAGGTACAAGTGTGTGCTTTAAACGCAGGTCATGTAGGTCTGGGCCTCTAGCTATGGACAGAGAGGGGGCTTAGTCTCAGGTTCAGACAGGGTACAAGTGTGGGCTTTAAACGCAGGTCATGTAGGTCTGGGGCTCTAGCTATGGACAGAGGAGGGCTTAGTCTCAGGTTTAGACAGGGTACAAGTGTGGGCTTTAAACGCAGGTCATGTAGGTCTGGGGCTCTAGCTACGGACAGAGAGCGGCTTAGTCTCAGGTTCAGAAAGGGTACCAGTGTGGGCTTTAAACGCAGGTCATGTAGGTCTGGGGCTCTCGCTAAGGACAGAGGTGGCTTAGTCTCAGGTTTAGACAGGGTACAAGTGTGGGCTATAAACGCAGGTCATGTAGGTCTGGGGCTCTAGCTATGGACAGAGAGAGGCTTAGTCTCAGGTATAGACAGGGTACAAGTGTGGGCTTTAAACGCAGGTCATGTAGGTCTGGGGCTCTCGCTAAGGACAGAGGTGGCTTAGTCTCAGGTTTAGACAGGGTACAAGTGTGGGCTTTAAACGCAGGTCATGTAGGTCTGGGGCTCTCGCTAAGGACAGAGAGCGGCTTAGTCTCAGGTTCAGAAAGGGTACAAGTGTGGGCTTTAAACGCAGGTCATGTAGGTCTGGGGCTCTAGCTAAGGACAGAGGGGGCTTAGTCTCAGGTTCAGACAGGGTACAAGTGTGGGCTTTAAACGCAGGTCATGTACGTCTGGGGTCTAGCTATGGACAGAGGGGGCTTAGTCTCAGGTTCAGACAGGGTACAAGTGTGGGCTTTAAACGCAGGTCATGTAGGTCTGGGGTCTAGCTATGGACAGAGGGGGCTTAGTCTCAGGTTCAGACAGGGTACAAGTGTGGGCTTTAAACGCAGGTCATGTAGGTCTGGGGTCTAGCTATGGACAGAGGGGGCTTAGTCTCAGATTCAGACAGGGTACAAGTGTGGGCTTTAAACGCAGGTCGTGTAGGTCTGGGGCTCTAGCTAAGGACAGAGGGGGCTTAGTCTCAGGTTCAGACAGGGTACAAGTGTGGGCTTTAAACGCAGGTCATGTAGGTCTGGGGTCTATCTATGGACAGAGGGGGCTTAGTCTCAGGTTCAGAAAGGGTACAAGTGTGGGCTTTAAACGCAGGTCATGTAGGTCTGGGGCTCTAGCTAAGGACAGAGGGGGCTTAGTCTCAGGTTCAGACAGGGTACAAGTGTGGGCTTTAAACGCAGATCATGTAGGTCTGGGGCTCTAGCTATGGACAGAGAACGGCTTAGTCTCAGGTTTAGACAGGGTAAAAGTGTGGGCTTTAAACGCAGGTCATGTAGGTCTGGGGCTCTCGCTATGGACAGAGAGCGGCTTAGTCTCAGGTTTAGACAGGGTACAAGTGTGGGCTTTCAACGCAGGTCATGTAGGTCTGGGGCTCTCGCTATGGACAGAGGTGGCTTAGTCTCAGGTTTAGACAGGGTACAAGTGTGGGCTTTAAACGCAGGTCATGTAGGTCTGGGGTCTAGCTATGGACAGAGGGGGCTTAGTCTCAGGTTCAGACAGGGTACAAGTGTGGGCTTTAAACGCAGGTCATGTAGGTTTCGGGTCTAGCTATAGACAGAGGGGGCTTAGTCTCAGGTTCAGACAGGGTACAAGTGTGGGCTTTAAACGCAGGTCATGTAGGTCTGGGGTCTAGCTATGGACAGAGAGGGGGTTAGTCTCAGGTGCAGACAGGGTACAAGTGTGGGCTTTAAACGCAGGTCATGTAGGTCTGGGGCTCTCGCTATGGACAGAGAGGGGGCTTAGTCTCAGGTTTAGACAGGGTACAAGTGTGGGCTTTAAACGCAGGTCATGTAGGTCTGGGGCTCTCGCTATGGACAGAGAGGGGGCTTAGTCTCAGGTTAGAGAGGGTACAAGTGTGGGCTTTAAACGCAGGTCATGTAGGGCTGGGGCTCTAGCTATGGACAGGGAGGGCTTAGTCTCAGGTTTAGACAGGGTACAAGTGTGGGCTTTAAACGCAGGTCATGTAGGTCTGGGGTCTAGCTATGGACAGAGGGGGCTTAGTCTCAGGTTCAGACAGGGTACAAGTGTGGGCTTTAAACGCAGGTCATGTAGGTCTGGGGTCTGGCTATGGACAGAGAGGGGGTTAGTCTCAGGTTCAGACAGGGTACAAGAGTGGGCTTTAAACGCAGGTCATGTAGGTCTGGGGTCTAGCTATGGACAGAGAGGGGGTTAGTCTCAGGTTCAGAAAGGGTACAAGTGTGGGCTTTAAACGCAGGTCACGTAGGTCTGGGCCTCTAGCTATGGACAGAGAGCGGCTTAGTCTCAGGTTCAGAAAGGGTACAAGTGTGGGCTTTAAACACAGGTCATGTAGGTCTGGGCCTCTCGCTATGGACAGAGAGGGGGGGCTTAGTCTCAGGTTTAGACAGGGTACAAGTGTGGGCTTTCAACGCAGGTCATGTAGGTCTGGGGCTCTCGCTAAGGACAGAGGTGGCTTAGTCTCAGCTTTAGACAGGGTACAAGTGTGGGCTTTAAACGCAGGTCATGTAGGTCTGGGGCTCTAGCTATGGACAGAGAGTCTCAGGTTTATACAGGGTACAAGTGTGGGCTTTCAACGCAGGTCATGTAGGTCTGGGGCTCTCGCTATGGACAGAGGGGGCTTAGTCTCCGGTTTAGACAGGGTACAAGTGTGGGCTTTAAACGCAGGTCATGTCGGTCTGGGGCTCTCGCTATGGACAGAGGGGGCTTAGTCTCAGGTTCAGACAGGGTGCAAGTGTGGGCTTTAAACGCAGGTCATGTAGGTCTGGGCTCTCGCTAAGGACATAGGTGGCTTAGTCTCAGGTTTAGACAGGGTACAAGTGTGGGCTTTCAACGCAGGTCATGTAGGTCTGGGGCTCTCGCTAAGGACAGAGGTGGCTTAGTCTCAGTTTTAGACAGGGTACAAGTGTGGGCTTTAAACGCAGGTCATGTAGGTCTGGGGTCTAGCTATGGACAGAGGGGGCTTAGTCTCAGGTTCAGACAGGGTACAAGTGTGGGCTTTAAACGCAGGTCATGTAGGTCTGGGGCTCTAGCTATGGACAGAGAGGTGGCTTAGTCTCAGGTTCAGACAGGGTACAAGTGTGGGCTTTAAACGCAGGTCATGTCGGTCTGGGGCTCTCGCTATGGACAGAGGGGGCTTAGTCTCAGGTTTAGACAGGGTACAAGTGTGGGCTTTAAACGCAGGTCATGTAGGTCTGGGGCTCTAGCTATGGACAGAGAGGGCTTAGTCTCAGGTTTAGACAGGGTACAAGTGTGGGCTTTCAACGCAGGTCATGTAGGTCTGGGGCTCTCGCTATGGACAGAGAGGGGGTTAGTCTCAGGTTCAGACAGGGTACAAGTGTGGGCTTTAAACGCAGGTCATGTAGGTCTGGGGTTCTAGCTATCGACAGAGAGGGCTTAGTCTCAGGTTTAGACAGGGTACAAGTGTGGGCTTTCAAGGCAGGTCATGTAGGTCGGGGGCTCTCGCAATGGACAGAGGGGGCTTAGTCTCAGGTTTAGACAAGGTACAAGTGTGTGTTTTAAACGCAGGTCATGTAGGTCTGGGCCTCTAGCTATGGACAGAGAGGGGGCTTAGTCTCAGGTTCAGACAGGGTACAAGTGTGGGCTTTAAACGCAGGTCATGTAGGTCTGGGGCTCTAGCTATGGACAGAGGAGGGCTTAGTCTCAGGTTTAGACAGGGTACAAGTGTGGGCTTTAAACGCAGGTCATGTAGGTCTGGGGCTCTAGCTATGGACAGAGAGCGGCTTAGTCTCAGGTTCAGAAAGGGTACCAGTGTGGGCTTTAAACGCAGGTCATGTAGGTCTGGGGCTCTCGCTAAGGACAGGGGTGGCTTAGTCTCAGGTTTAGACAGGGTACAAGTGTGGGCTATAAACGCAGGTCATGTAGGTCTGGGGCTCTAGCTATGGACAGAGAGCGGCTTAGTCTCAGGTTTAGACAGGGTACAAGTGTGGGCTTTAAACGCAGGTCATGTAGGTCCGGGGTCTAGCTATGGACAGAGAGGGGGTTAGTCTCAGGTTCAGACAGGGTACAAGTGTGGGCTTTAAACGCAGGTCATGTAGTTCTGGGGTCTAGCTATGAACAGAGAGGGGGTTAGTCTCAGGTTCAGACAGGGTACAAGTGTGGGCTTTAAATGCAGGTCATGTAGGTCTGGGGTTCTCGCTATGGACAGAGAGGGGGCTTAGTCTCAGGTTTAGACAGGGTACAAGTGTGGGCTTTAAACGCAGGTCATGTAGGTCTGGGGCTCTCGCTATGGACAGAGAGGGGGCTTAGTCTCAGGTTAGAGAGGGTACAAGTGTGGGCTTTAAACGCAGGTCATGTAGGGCTGGGGCTCTAGCTATGGACAGGGAGGGCTTAGTCTCAGGTTTAGACAGGGTACAAGTGTGGGCTTTAAACGCAGGTCATGTAGGTCTGGGGTCTAGCTATGGACAGAGGGGGCTTAGTCTCAGGTTCAGACAGGGTACAAGTGTGGGCTTTAAACGCAGGTCATGTAGGTCTGGGGTCTGGCTATGGACAGAGAGGGGGTTAGTCTCAGGTTCAGACAGGGTACAAGAGTGGGCTTTAAACGCAGGTCATGTAGGTCTGGGGTCTAGCTATGGACAGAGAGGGGGTTAGTCTCAGGTTCAGAAAGGGTACAAGTGTGGGCTTTAAACGCAGGTCATGTAGGTCTGGGGCTCTAGCTATGGACAGAGGAGGGCTTAGTCTCAGGTTTAGACAGGGTACAAGTGTGGGCTTTAAACGCAGGTCATGTAGGTCTGGGGCTCTAGCTATGGACAGAGAGGGGGTTAGTCTCAGGTTCAGAAAGGGTACAAGTGTGGGCTTTCAAGGCAGGTCATGTAGGTCGGGGGCTCTCGCAATGGACAGAGGGGGCTTAGTCTCAGGTTTAGACAAGGTACAAGTGTGTGCTTTAAACGCAGGTCATGTAGGTCTGGGCCTCTAGCTATGGACAGAGAGGGGGCTTAGTCTCAGGTTCAGACAGGGTACAAGTGTGGGCTTTAAACGCAGGTCATGTAGGTCTGGGGCTCTAGCTATGGACAGAGGAGGGCTTAGTCTCAGGTTTAGACAGGGTACAAGTGTGGGCTTTAAACGCAGGTCATGTAGGTCTGGGGCTCTAGCTATGGACAGAGAGCGGCTTAGTCTCAGGTTCAGAAAGGGTACCAGTGTGGGCTTTAAACGCAGGTCATGTAGGTCTGGGGCTCTCGCTAAGGACAGGGGTGGCTTAGTCTCAGGTTTAGACAGGGTACAAGTGTGGGCTATAAACGCAGGTCATGTAGGTCTGGGGCTCTAGCTATGGACAGAGAGCGGCTTAGTCTCAGGTTTAGACAGGGTACAAGTGTGGGCTTTAAACGCAGGTCATGTAGGTCCGGGGTCTAGCTATGGACAGAGAGGGGGTTAGTCTCAGGTTCAGACAGGGTACAAGTGTGGGCTTTAAACGCAGGTCATGTAGTTCTGGGGTCTAGCTATGAACAGAGAGGGGGTTAGTCTCAGGTTCAGACAGGGTACAAGTGTGGGCTTTAAACGCAGGTCATGTAGGTCTGGGGTTCTCGCTATGGACAGAGAGGGGGCTTAGTCTCAGGTTTAGACAGGGTACAAGTGTGGGCTTTAAACGCAGGTCATGTAGGTCTGGGGCTCTCGCTATGGACAGAGAGGGGGCTTAGTCTCAGGTTAGAGAGGGTACAAGTGTGGGCTTTAAACGCAGGTCATGTAGGGCTGGGGCTCTAGCTATGGACAGGGAGGGCTTAGTCTCAGGTTTAGACAGGGTACAAGTGTGGGCTTTAAACGCAGGTCATGTAGGTCTGGGGTCTAGCTATGGACAGAGGGGGCTTAGTCTCAGGTTCAGACAGGGTACAAGTGTGGGCTTTAAACGCAGGTCATGTAGGTCTGGGGTCTGGCTATGGACAGAGAGGGGGTTAGTCTCAGGTTCAGACAGGGTACAAGAGTGGGCTTTAAACGCAGGTCATGTAGGTCTGGGGTCTAGCTATGGACAGAGAGGGGGTTAGTCTCAGGTTCAGAAAGGGTACAAGTGTGGGCTTTAAACGCAGGTCACGTAGGTCTGGGCCTCTAGCTATGGACAGAGAGCGGCTTAGTCTCAGGTTCAGAAAGGGTACAAGTATGGGCTTTAAACACAGGTCATGTAGGTCTGGGCCTCTCGCTATGGACAGAGAGGGGGGGCTTAGTCTCAGGTTTAGACAGGGTACAAGTGTGGGCTTTCAACGCAGGTCATGTAGGTCTGGGGCTCTCGCTAAGGACAGAGGTGGCTTAGTCTCAGGTTTAGACAGGGTACAAGTGTGGGCTTTAAACGCAGGTCATGTAGGTCTGGGGCTCTAGCTATGGACAGAGAGTCTCAGGTTTATACAGGGTACAAGTGTGGGCTTTCAACGCAGGTCATGTAGGTCTGGGGCTCTCGCTATGGACAGAGGGGGCTTAGTCTCCGGTTTAGACAGGGTACAAGTGTGGGCTTTAAACGCAGGTCATGTCGGTCTGGGGCTCTCGCTATGGACAGAGGGGGCTTAGTCTCAGGTTCAGACAGGGTGCAAGTGTGGGCTTTAAACGCAGGTCATGTAGGTCTGGGCTCTCGCTAAGGACATAGGTGGCTTAGTCTCAGGTTTAGACAGGGTACAAGTGTGGGCTTTCAACGCAGGTCATGTAGGTCTGGGGCTCTCGCTAAGGACAGAGGTGGCTTAGTCTCAGGTTTAGACAGGGTACAAGTGTGGGCTTTAAACGCAGGTCATGTAGGTCTGGGGTCTAGCTATGGACAGAGGGGGCTTAGTCTCAGGTTCAGACAGGGTACAAGTGTGGGCTTTAAACGCAGGTCATGTAGGTCTGGGGCTCTAGCTATGGACAGAGAGGGGGCTTAGTCTCAGGTTCAGACAGGGTACAAGTGTGGGCTTTAAACGCAGGTCATGTCGGTCTGGGGCTCTCGCTATGGACAGAGGGGGCTTAGTCTCAGGTTTAGACAGGGTACAAGTGTGGGCTTTAAACGCAGGTCATGTAGGTCTGGGGCTCTAGCTATGGACAGAGAGGGCTTAGTCTCAGGTTTAGACAGGGTACAAGTGTGGGCTTTCAACGCAGGTCATGTAGGTCTGGGGCTCTCGCTATGGACAGAGAGGGGGTTAGTCTCAGGTTCAGACAGGGTACAAGTGTGGGCTTTAAACGCAGGTCATGTAGGTCTGGGGTTCTAGCTATCGACAGAGAGGGCTTAGTCTCAGGTTTAGACAGGGTGCAAGTGTGGGCTTTCAAGGCAGGTCATGTAGGTCTGGGGCTCTCGCTATGGACAGAGGGGGCTTAGTCTCAGGTGTAGACAAGGTACAAGTGTGTGCTTTAAACGCAGGTCATGTAGGTCTGGGCCTCTAGCTATGGACAGAGAGGGGGCTTAGTCTCAGGTTCAGACAGGGTACAAGTGTGGGCTTTAAACGCAGGTCATGTAGGTCTGGGGCTCTAGCTATGGACAGAGGAGGGCTTAGTCTCAGGTTTAGACAGGGTACAAGTGTGGGCTTTAAACGCAGGTCATGTAGGTCTGGGGCTCTAGCTACGGACAGAGAGCGGCTTAGTCTCAGGTTCAGAAAGGGTACCAGTGTGGGCTTTAAACGCAGGTCATGTAGGTCTGGGGCTCTCGCTAAGGACAGAGGTGGCTTAGTCTCAGGTTTAGACAGGGTACAAGTGTGGGCTTTAAACGCAGGTCATGTAGGTCTGGGGCTCTCGCTATGGACAGAGAGGGGTTTAGTCTCAGGTTCAGACAGGGTACAAGTGTTGGCTTTAAACGCAGGTCATGTAGGTCTGGGGTCTAGCTATGGACAGAGGGGGCTTAGTCTCAGGTTCAGACAGGGTACAAGTGTGGGCTTTAAACGCAGGTCATGTAGGTCTGGGGTCTAGCTATGGACAGAGGGGGCTTAGTCTCAGGTTCAGACAGGGTACAAGTGTGGGCTTTAAACGCAGGTCATGTAGGTCTGGGGTCTAGCTATGGACAGAGGGGGCTTAGTCTCAGGTTCAGACAGGGTACAAGTGTGGGCTTTAAACGCAGGTCATGTAGGTCTGGGGCTCTAGCTAAGGACAGAGGGGGCTTAGTCTCAGGTTCAGACAGGGTACAAGTGTGGGCTTTAAACGCAGGTCATGTAGGTCTGGGGTCTAGCTATGGACAGAGGGGGCTTAGTCTCAGGTTCAGAAAGGGTACAAGTGTGGGCTTTAAATGCAGGTCATGTAGGTCTGGGGCTCTAGCTAAGGACAGAGGGGGCTTAGTCTCAGGTTCAGACAGGGTACAAGTGTGGGCTTTAAACGCAGATCATGTAGGTCTGGGGCTCTAGCTATAGACAGAGAGCGGCTTAGTCTCAGGTTTAGACAGGGTAAAAGTGTGGGCTTTAAACGCAGGTCATGTAGGTCTGGGGCTCTCGCTATGGACAGAGAGGGGGTTAGTCTCAGGTTCAGACAGGGTACAAGTGTGGGCTTTAAACGCAGGTCATGTAGGTCTGGGGCTCTCGCCATGGACAGAGAGCGGCTTAGTCTCAGGTTTAGACAGGGTACAAGTGTGGGCTTTCAACGCAGGTCATGTAGGTCTGGGGCTCTCGCCATGGACAGAGGTGGCTTAGTCTCAGGTTTAGACAGGGTACAAGTGTGGGCTTTAAACGCAGGTCATGTAGGTCTGGGGCTCTCGCTATTGACAGAGAGGGGTTTAGTCTCAGGTTCAGACAGGGTACAAGTGTGGGCTTTAAACGCAGGTCATGTAGGTCTGGGGTCTAGCTATGGACAGAGGGGGCTTAGTCTCAGGTTCAGACAGGGTACAAGTGTGGGCTTTAAACGCAGGTCATGTAGGTCTGGGGTCTAGCTATGGACAGAGGGGGCTTAGTCTCAGGTTCAGACAGGGTACAAGTGTGGGCTTTAAACGCAGGTCATGTAGGTCTGGGGTCTAGCTATGGACAGAGGGGGCTTAGTCTCAGGTTCAGACAGGGTACAAGTGTGGGCTTTAAACGCAGGTCATGTTGGTCTGGGGTCTAGCTATGGACAGAGGGGGCTTAGTCTCAGGTTCAGACAGGGTACAAGTGTGGGCTTTAAACGCAGGTCATGTAGGTCTGGGGTCTAGCTATGGACAGAGGGGGCTTAGTCTCAGGTTCAGACAGGGTACACGTGTGGGCTTTAAACGCAGGTCATGTAGGTCTGGGGTCTAGCTATGGACAGAGAGGGGGTTAGTCTCAGGTTCAGACAGGGTACAAGTGTGGGCTTTAAACGCAGGTCATGTAGGTCTGGGGTCTAGCTATGGACAGAGAGGGGGTTAGTCTCAGGTTCAGACAGGGTACAAGTGTGGGCTTTAAACGCAGGTCATGTAGGTCTGGGGCTCTCGCTATGGACAGAGAGGGGGCTTAGTCTCAGGTTTAGACCGGGTACAAGTGTGGGCTTTAAACGCAGGTCATGTAGGTCTGGGGCTCTCGCTATGGACAGAGAGGGGGCTTAGTCTCAGGTTTAGAGAGGGTACAAGTGTGGGCTTTAAACGCAGGTCATGTAGGGCTGGGGCTCTAGCTATGGACAGAGAGGGGGCTTAGTCTCAGGTTCAGACAGGGTACAAGTGTGGGCTTTAAACACAGGTCATGTAGGTCTGGGGCTCTAGCTATGGACAGAGAGGGGGTTAGTCTCAGGTTCAGACAGGGTACAAGTGTGGGCTTTAAACACAGGTCATGTAGGTTTGGGGCTCTAGCTTTGGACAGAGAGGGGGTTAGTCTCAGGTTCAGACAGGGTACAAGTGTGGGCTTTCAACGCAGGTCTTGTAGGTCTGGGGCTCTCGCTATGGACAGAGGTGGCTTAGTCTCAGGTTTAGACAGGGTACAAGTGTGGGCTTTAAACACAGGTCATGTAGGTCTGGGGCTCTCGCTATGGACAGAGAGGGGTTTAGTCTCAGGTTCAGACAGGGTACAAGTGTGGGCTTTAAACGCAGGTCATGTAGGTCTGGGGTCTAGCTATGGACAGAGGGGGCTTAGTCTCAGGTTCAGACAGGGTACAAGTGTGGGCTTTAAACGCAGGTCATGTAGGTCTGGGGTCTAGCTATGGACAGAGGGGTTTAGTCTCAGGTTCAGACAGGGTACAAGTGTGGGCTTTAAACGCAGGTCATGTAGGTCTGGGGTCTAGCTATGGACAGAAGGGGCTTAGTCTCAGGTTCAGACAGGGTACAAGTGTGGGCTTTAAACGCAGGTCATGTAGGTCTGGGGTCTAGCTATGGACAGAGGGGGCTTAGTCTCAGGTTCAGACAGGGTACAAGTGTGGGCTTTAAACGCAGGTCATGTAGGTCTGGGGTCTAGCTATGGACAGAGGGGGCTTAGTCTCAGGTTCAGACAGGGTACACGTGTGGGCTTTAAACGCAGGTCATGTAGGTCTGGGGTCTAGCTATGGACAGAGAGGGGGTTAGTCTCAGGTTCAGACAGGGTACAAGTGTGGGCTTTAAACGCAGGTCATGTAGGTCTGGGGTCTAGCTATGGACAGAGAGGGGGTTAGTCTCAGGTTCAAAAAGGGTACAAGTGTGGGCTTTAAACGCAGGTCATGTAGGTCTGGGGCTCTCGCTATGGACAGAGAGAGGGCTTAGTCTCAGGTTTAGACCGGGTACAAGTGTGGGCTTTAAACGCAGGTCATGTAGGTCTGGGGCTCTCGCTATGGACAGAGAGGGTGCTTAGTCTCAGGTTTAGAGAGGGTACAAGTGTGGGCTTTAAACGCAGGTCATGTAGGGCTGGGGCTCTAGCTATGGACAGAGAGATGGGGCTTAGTCTCAGGTTCAGACAGGGTACAAGTGTGGGCTTTAAACACAGGTCATGTAGGTCTGGGGCTCTAGCTATGGACAGAGAGGGGGTTAGTCTCAGGTTCAGACAGGGTACAAGTGTGGGCTTTAAACACAGGTCATGTAGGTCTGGGGCTCTAGCTATGGACAGAGAGGGGGTTAGTCTCAGGTTCAGACAGGGTACAAGTGTGGGCTTTCAACGCAGGTCATGTAGGTCTGGGGCTCTCGCTATGGACAGAGGTGGCTTAGTCTCAGGTTTAGACAGGGTACAAGTGTGGGCTTTAAACGCAGGTCATGTAGGTCTGGGGCTCTCGCTATGGACAGAGAGGGGTTTAGTCTCAGGTTCAGACAGGGTACAAGTGTGGGCTTTAAACGCAGGTCATGTAGGTCTGGGGTCTAGCTATGGACAGAGGGGGCTTAGTCTCAGGTTCAGACAGGGTACAAGTGTGGGCTTTAAACGCAGGTCATGTAGGTCTGGGGTCTAGCTATGGACAGAGGGGTTTAGTCTCAGGTTCAGACAGGGTACAAGTGTGGGCTTTAAACGCAGGTCATGTAGGTCTGGGGTCTAGCTATGGACAGAAGGGGCTTAGTCTCAGGTTCAGACAGGGTACAAGTGTGGGCTTTAAACGCAGGTCATGTAGGTCTGGGGTCTAGCTATGGACAGAGGGGGCTTAGTCTCAGGTTCAGACAGGGTACAAGTGTGGGCTTTAAACGCAGGTCATGTAGGTCTGGGGTCTAGCTATGGACAGAGGGGGCTTAGTCTCAGGTTCAGACAGGGTACACGTGTGGGCTTTAAACGCAGGTCATGTAGGTCTGGGGTCTAGCTATGGACAGAGAGGGGGTTAGTCTCAGGTTCAGACAGGGTACAAGTGTGGGCTTTAAACGCAGGTCATGTAGGTCTGGGGCTCTCGCTATGGACAGAGAGAGGGCTTAGTCTCAGGTTTAGACCGGGTACAAGTGTGGGCTTTAAACGCAGGTCATGTAGGTCTGGGGCTCTCGCTATGGACAGAGAGGGTGCTTAGTCTCAGGTTTAGAGAGGGTACAAGTGTGGGCTTTAAACGCAGGTCATGTAGGGCTGGGGCTCTAGCTATGGACAGAGAGGGGGCTTAGTCTCAGGTTCAGACAGGGTACAAGTGTGGGCTTTAAACACAGGTCATGTAGGTCTGGGGCTCTAGCTATGGACAGAGAGGGGGTTAGTCTCAGGTTCAGACAGGGTACAAGTGTGGGCTTTAAACACAGGTCATGTAGGTCTGGGGCTCTAGCTATGGACAGAGAGGGGGTTAGTCTCAGGTTCAGACAGGGTACAAGTGTGGGCTTTCAACGCAGGTCATGTAGGTCTGGGGCTCTCGCTATGGACAGAGGTGGCTTAGTCTCAGGTTTAGACAGGGTACAAGTGTGGGCTTTAAACGCAGGTCATGTAGGTCTGGGGCTCTCGCTATGGACAGAGAGGGGTTTAGTCTCAGGTTCAGACAGGGTACAAGTGTGGGCTTTAAACGCAGGTCATGTAGGTCTGGGGTCTAGCTATGGACAGAGGGGGCTTAGTCTCAGGTTCAGACAGGGTACAAGTGTGGGCTTTAAACGCAGGTCAGGTAGGTCTGGGGTCTAGCTATGGACAGAGGGGGCTTAGTCTCAGGTTCAGAAAGGGTACAAGTGTGGGCTTTAAACGCAGGTCATGTAGGTCTGGGGTCTAGCTATGGACAGAGGGGGCTTAGTCTCAGGTTCAGACAGGGTACAAGTGTGGGCTTTAAACGCAGGTCATGTAGGTCTGGGGTCTAGCTATGGACAGAGGGGGCTTAGTCTCAGGTTCAGACAGGGTACACGTGTGGGCTTTAAACGCAGGTCATGTAGGTCTGGGGTCCAGCTATGGACAGAGAGGGGGTTAGTCTCAGGTTCAGACAGGGTACAAGTGTGGGCTTTAAACGCAGGTCATGTAGGTCTGGGGTCTAGCTATGGACAGAGAGGGGGTTAGTCTCAGGTTCAGACAGGGTACAAGTGTGGGCTTTAAACGCAGGTCATGTAGGTCTGGGGCTCTCGCTATGGACAGAGTGGGGGCTTAGTCTCAGGTTTAGACCGGGTACAAGTGTGGGCTTTAAACGCAGGTCATGTAGGTCTGGGGCTCTCGCTATGGACAGAGAGGGGGCTTAGTCTCAGGTTTAGAGAGGGTACAAGTGTGGGCTTTAAACGCAGGTCATGTAGGGCTGGGGCTCTAGCTATGGACAGAGAGGGGGCTTAGTCTCAGGTTCAGACAGGGTACAAGTGTGGACTTTAAACACAGGTCATGTAGGTCTGGGGCTCTAGCTATGGACAGAGAGGGGGTTAGTCTCAGGTTCAGACAGGGCACAAGTGTGGGCTTTAAACACTGGTCATGTCGGTCTGGGGCTCTAGCTATGGACAGAGAGGGGGTTAGTCTCAGGTTCAGACAGGGCACAAGTGTGGGCTTTAAACGCAGGTCATGTAGGTCTGGGGCTCTCGCTATGGACAGAGAGGGGGTTAGTCTCAGGTTCAGACAGGGTACAAGTGTGGGCTTTAAACGCAGGTCATGTAGGTCTGGGGCTCTAGCTAAGGACAGAGGGGGCTTAGTCTCAGGTTCAGACAGGGTACAAGTGTGGGCTTTAAACGCAGGTCATGTAGGTCTGGGGCACTAGCTATGGACAGAGAGGGGGTTAGTCTCAGGTTCAGAAAGGGTACAAGTGTGGGCTTTAAACGCAGGTCATGTAGGTCTGGGGCTCTCGCTATGGACAGAGGGGGCTTAGTCTCAGGTTCAGACAGGGTACAAGTGTGGGCTTTAAACGCAGGTCATGTAGGTCTGGGGTCTTGCTATGGACAGAGAGGGGGTTAGTCTCAGGTTCAGACAGGGTACAAGTGTGGGCTTTAAACGCAGGTCATGTAGGTCTGGGGTCTAGCTATGGACAGAGAGGGGGTTAGTCTCAGGTTCAGACAGGGTACAAGTGTGGGCTTTAAACGCAGGTCATGTAGGTCTGGGGCTCTCGCTATGGACAGAGGGGGCTTAGTCTCCGGTTTAGACAGGGTACAAGTGTGGGCTTTAAACGCAGGTCATGTCGGTCTGGGGCTCTCGCTATGGACAGAGGGGGCTTGGTCTCAGGTTAAGACAGGGTACAAGTGTGGGCTTTAAACGCAGGTCATGTAGGTCTGGGGCTCTCGCTAAGGACAGAGGTGGCTTAGTCTCAGGTTTAGACAGGGTACAAGTGTGGGCTTTCAACGCAGGTCATGTAGGTCTGGGGCTCTCGCTAAGGACAGAGGTGGCTTAGTCTCAGGTTTAGACAGGGTACAAGTGTGGGCTTTAAACGCAGGTCATGTAGGTCTGGGGTCTAGCTATGGACAGAGGGGGCTTAGTCTCAGGTTCAGACAGGGTAAAAGTGTGGGCTTTAAACGCAGGTCATGTAGGTCTGGGGTCTAGCTATGGACAGAGAGGGGGTTAGTCTCAGGTTCAGAAAGGGTACAAGTGTGGGCTTTAAACGCAGGTCATGTAGGTCTGGGGCTCTCGCTATGGACAGAGGGGGCTTAGTCTCAGGTTCAGACAGGGTACAAGTGTGGGCTTTAAACGCAGGTCATGTAGGTCTGGGGTCTGGCTATGGACAGAGAGGGGGTTAGTCTCAGGTTCAGACAGGGTACAAGTGTGGGCTTTAAACGCAGGTCATGTAGGTCTGGGGTCTAGCTATGGACAGAGAGGGGGTTAGTCTCAGGTTCAGACAGGGTACAAGTGTGGGCTTTAAACGCAGGTCATGTAGGTCTGGGGCTCTCGCTATGGACAGAGGGGGCTTAGTCTCCGGTTTAGACAGGGTACAAGTGTGGGCTTTAAACGCAGGTCATGTCGGTCTGGGGCTCTCGCTATGGACAGAGGGGGCTTAGTCTCAGGTTCAGACAGGGTACAAGTGTGGGCTTTAAACGCAGGTCATGTAGGTCTGGGGCTCTCGCTAAGGACAGAGGTGGCTTAGTCTCAGGTTTAGACAGGGTACAAGTGTGGGCTTTCAACGCAGGTCATGTAGGTCTGGGGCTCTCGCTAAGGACAGAGGTGGCTTAGTCTCAGGTTTAGACAGGGTACAAGTGTGGGCTTTAAATGCAGGTCATGTAGGTCTGGGGTCTAGCTATGGACAGAGGGGGCTTAGTCTCAGGTTCAGACAGGGTAAAAGTGTGGGCTTTAAACGCAGGTCATGTAGGTCTGGGGCTCTAGCTATGGACAGAGAGGGGGCCTAGTCTCAGGTTCAGACAGGGTACAAGTGTGGGCTTTCAACGCAGGTCATGTAGGTCTGGGGCTCTCGCTATGGACAGAGAGGGGGTTAGTCTCAGGTTCAGACAGGGTACAAGTGTGGGCTTTCAACGCAGGTCATGTAGGTCTGGGGCTCTCGCTATGGACAGAGGGAGCTTAGTCTCAGGTTTAGACAAGGTACAAGTGTGTGCTTTAAACGCAGGTCATGTAGGTCTGGGCCTCTAGCTATGGACAGAGAGGGGGCTTAGTCTGAGGTTCAGACAGGGTACAAGTGTGGGCTTTAAACGCAGGTCATGTAGGTCTGGGGCTCTAGCTATGGACAGGGGAGGGCTTAGTCTCAGGTTTAGACAGGGTACAAGTGTGGGCTTTAAACGCAGGTCATGTAGGTCTGGGGCTCTAGCTATGGACAGAGAGCGGCTTAGTCTCAGGTTCAGAAAGGGTACAAGTGTGGGCTTTAAACGCAGGTCATGTAGGTCTGGGGCTCTTGCTAGGGACAGAGGTGGCTTAGTCTCAGGTTTAGACAGGGTACAAGTGTGGGCTTTAAACGCAGGTCATGTAGGTCTGGGGCTCTCGCTAGGGACAGAGGTGGCTTAGTCTCAGGTTTAGACAGGGTACAAGTGTGGGCTTTAAACGCAGGTCATGTAGGTCTGGGGCTCTCGCTAAGGACAGAGGTGGCTTAGTCTCAGGTTTAGACAGGGTACAAGTATGGGCTTTAAACGCAGGTCATGTAGGTCTGGGGTTCTCGCTAAGGACAGAGAGCGGTTTAGTCTCAGGTTCAGAAAGGGTACAAGTGTGGGCTTTAAACGCAGGTCTTGTAGGTCTGGGGCTCTAGCTAAGGACAGAGGGGGCTTAGTCTCAGGTTCAGACAGGGTACAAGTGTGGGCTTTAAACGCAGATCATGTAGGTCTGGGGCTCTAGCTATGGACAGAGAGCGGCTTAGTCTCAGGTTTAGACAGGGTAAAAGTGTGGGCTTTAAAAGCAGGTCATGTAGGTCTGGGGCTCTCGCTATGGACAGAGAGGGGGTTAGGTCTCAGGTTCAGACAGGGTACAAGTGTGGGCTTTAAACGCAGGTCATGTAGGTCTGGGGCTCTCGCTATGGACAGAGAGCGGCTTAGTCTCAGGTTTAGACAGGGTACAAGTGTGGGCTTTCAACGCAGGTCATGTAGGTCTGGGGCTCTCGCTATGGACAGAGGTGGGTTAGTCTCAGGTTTAGACAGGGTACAAGTGTGGGCTTTAAACGCAGGTCATGTAGGTCTGGGGCTCTCGCTATGGACAGAGAGGGGTTTAGTCTCAGGTTCAGAAAGGGTACAAGTGTGGGCTTTAAACGCAGGTCATGAAGGTCTGGGGCTCTAGCTATGGACAGGGAGCGGCTTAGTCCCAGGTTCAGACAGGGTACAAGTGTGGGCTTTAAACGCAGGTCATGTAGGTCTGGGGTCTAGCTATGGACAGAGGGGGCTTAGTCTCAGGTTCAGACAGGGTACAAGTGTGGGCTTTAAACGCAGGTCATGTAGGTCTGGGATCTAGCTATGGACAGAGGGGGCTTAGTCTCAGGTTCAGAAAGGGTACAAGTGTGGGCTTTAAACGCAGGTCATGTAGGTCTGGGGCTCTAGCTAAGGACAGAGGGGGCTTAGTCTCAGGTTCAGACAGGGTACAAGTGTGGGCTTTAAACGCAGATCATGTAGGTCTGGGGCTCTAGCTATGGACAGAGAGCGGCTTAGTCTCAGGTTTAGACAGGGTAAAAGTGTGGGCTTTAAACGCAGGTCATGTAGGTCTGGGGCTCTCGCTATGGACAGAGAGGGGGTTTGTCTCAGGTTCAGACAGGGTACAAGTGTGGGCTTTAAACGCAGGTCATGTAGGTCTAGGGCTCTCGCTATGGACAGAGAGCGGCTTAGACTCAGGTTTAGACATGGTACAAGTGTGGGCTTTCAACGCAGGTCATGTAGGTCTGGGGCTCTCGCTATGGACAGAGGTGGCTTAGTCTCATGTTTAGACAGGGTACAAGTGTGGGCTTTAAACGCAGGTCATGTAGGTCTGGGGCTCTCGCTATGGACAGAGAGGGGTTTAGTCTCAGGTTCAGACAGGGTACAAGTGTGGGCTTTAAACGCAGGTCATGTAGGTCTGGGGTCTAGCTATGGACAGAAGGGGCTTAGTCTCAGGTTCAGACAGGGTACAAGTGTGGGCTTTAAACGCAGGTCATGTAGGTCTGGGGTCTAGCTATGGACAGAGGGGGCTTAGTCTCAGGTTCAGACAGGGTACAAGTGTGGGCTTTAAACGCAGGTCATGTAGGTCTGGGGTCTAGCTATGGACAGAGGGGGCTTAGTCTCAGGTTCAGACAGGGTACAAGTGTGGGCTTTAAACGCAGGTCATGTAGGTCTGGGGTCTAGCTATGGACAGAGGGGGCTTAGTCTCAGGTTCAGACAGGGTACAAGTGTGGGCTTTAAACGCAGGTCATGTAGGTCTGGGGTCTAGCTATGGACAGAGGGGGCTTAGTCTCAGGTTCAGACAGGGTACAAGTGTGGGCTTTAAACGCAGGTCATGTAGGTCTGGGGTCTAGCTATGGACAGAGAGGGGGTTAGTCTCAGGTTCAGACAGGGTACAAGTGTGGGCTTTAAACGCAGGTCATGAAGGTCTGGGGTCTAGCTATGGACAGAGAGGGGGTTAGTCTCAGGTTCAGACAGGGTACAAGTGTGGGCTTTAAACGCAGGTCATGTAGGTCTGGGGCTCTCGCTCTGGACAGAGAGGGGGCTTAGTCTCAGGTTTAGACCGGGTACAAGTGTGGGCTTTAAACGCAGGTCATGTAGGTCTGGGGCTCTCGCTATGGACAGAGAGGGGGCTTAGTCTCAGGTTTAGAGAGGGTACAAGTGTGGGCTTTAAACGCAGGTCATGTAGGGCTGGGGCTATAGCTATGGACAGAGAGGGGGTTAGTCTCAGGTTCAGACAGGGTACAAGTGTGGGCTTTAAACACAGGTCATGTAGGTCTGGGGCTCTAGCTATGGACAGAGAGGGGGTTAGTCTCAGGTTCAGACAGGGTACAAGTGTGGGCTTTAAACGCAGGTCATGTAGGTCTGGGGCTCTCGCTATGGACAGAGAGGGGGGTTGTCTCAGGTTCAGACAGGGTACAAGTGTGGGCTTTAAACGCAGGTCATGTAGGTCTGGGGCTCTCGCTATGGACAGAGAGCGGCTTAGACTCAGGTTTAGACATGGTACAAGTGTGGGCTTTCAACGCAGGTCATGTAGGTCTGGGGCTCTCGCTATGGACAGAGGTGGCTTAGTCTCATGTTTAGACAGGGTACAAGTGTGGGCTTTAAACGCAGGTCATGTAGGTCTGGGGCTCTCGCTATGGACAGAGAGGGGTTTAGTCTCAGGTTCTGACAGGGTACAAGTGTGGGCTTTAAACGCAGGTCATGTAGGTCTGGGGTCTAGCTATGGACAGAAGGGGCTTAGTCTCAGGTTCAGACAGGGTACAAGTGTGGGCTTTAAACGCAGGTCATGCAGGTCTGGGGTCTAGCTATGGACAGAGGGGGCTTAGTCTCAGGTTCAGACAGGGTACAAGTGTGGGCTTTAAACGCAGGTCATGTAGGTCTGGGGTCTAGCTATGGACAGAGGGGGCTTAGTCTCAGGTTCAGACAGGGTACAAGTGTGGGCTTTAAACGCAGGTCATGTAGGTCTGGGGTCTAGCTATGGACAGAGGGGGCTTAGTCTCAGGTTCAGACAGGGTACAAGTGTGGGCTTTAAACGCAGGTCATGTAGGTCTGGGGTCTAGCTATGGACAGAGGGGGCTTAGTCTGGGGTTCAGACAGGGTACAAGTGTGGGCTTTAAACGCAGGTCATGTAGGTCTGGGGTCTAGCTATGGACAGAGAGGGGGTTAGTCTCAGGTTCAGACAGGGTACAAGTGTGGGCTTTAAACGCAGGTCATGAAGGTCTGGGGTCTAGCTATGGACAGAGAGGGGGTTAGTCTCAGGTTCAGACAGGGTACAAGTGTGGGCTTTAAACGCAGGTCATGTAGGTCTGGGGCTCTCGCTATGGACAGAGAGGGGGCTTAGTCTCAGGTTTAGACCGGGTACAAGTGTGGGCTTTAAACGCAGGTCATGTAGGTCTGGGGCTCTCGCTATGGACAGAGAGGGGGCTTAGTCTCAGGTTTAGAGAGGGTACAAGTGTGGGCTTTAAACGCAGGTCATGTAGGGCTGGGGCTATAGCTATGGACAGAGAGGGGGCTTAGTCTCAGGTTCAGACAGGGTACAAGTGTGGGCTTTAAACACAGGTCATGTAGGTCTGGGGCTCTAGCTATTGACAGAGAGGGGGTTAGTCTCAGGTTCAGACAGGGTACAAGTGTGGGCTTTAAACACAGGTCATGTAGGTCTGGGGCTCTAGCTATGGACAGAGAGGGGGTTAGTCTCAGGTTCAGACAGGGTACAAGTGTGGGCTTTAAACGCAGGTCATGTAGGTCTGGGGCTCTCGCTATGGACAGAGAGGGGGTTAGTCTCAGGTTCAGACAGGGTACAAGTGTGGGCTTTAAACGCAGGTCATGTAGGTCTGGGGCTCTAGCTAAGGACAGAGGGGGCTTAGTCTCAGGTTCAGACAGGGTACAAGTGTGGGCTTTAAACGCAGGTCATGTAGGTCTGGGGCTCTAGCTGTGGACAGAGAGGGGGTTAGTCTCAGGTTCAGACAGGGTACAAGTGTGGGCTTTAAACGCAGGTCATGTAGGTCTGGGGCTCTCGCTATGGACAGAGGGGGCTTAGTCTCAGGTTCAGACAGGGTACAAGTGTGGGCTTTAAACGCAGGTCATGTAGGTCTGGGGTCTGGCTATGGACAGAGAGGGGGTTAGTCTCAGGTTCAGACAGGGTGCAAGTGTGGGCTTTAAACGCAGGTCATGTAGGTCTGGGGTCTAGCTATGGACAGAGAAGGGGTTAGTCTCAGGTTCAGACGGGGTACAAGTGTGGGCTTTAAACGCAGGTCATGTAGGTCTGGGGCTCTCGCTATGGACAGAGAGGGGGCTTAGTCTCAGGTTTAGACAGGGTACAAGTGTGGGCTTTAAACGCAGGTCATGTAGGTCTGGGGCTCTCGCTATGGACAGAGAGGGGGTTCGTCTCAGGTTTAGACAGGGTACAAGTGTGGGCTTTAAACGCAGGTCATGTAGGGCTGGGGCTCTTGCTATGGACAGAGAGGGGGCTTAGTCTCAGGTTCAGACAGGGTACAAGTGGGGGCTTTAAACGCAGGTCATGTAGGTCTGGGGCTCTAGCTATGGACAGAGAGGGGGTTAGTCTCAGGTTCAGACAGGGTACAAGTGTGGGCTTTAAACGCAGGTCATGTAGGTCTGGGGCTCTAGCTATGGACAGAGAGGGGGTTAGTCTCAGGTTCAGACAGGGTACAAGTGTGGGCTTTCAACGCAGGTCATGTAGGTCTGGGGCTCAATTGGCCGTTTAATACCCTCAAGTTTAACTGCTCTAGGTCTCTTAATAGCTGGCTTGAGCATCTTGTTTGTTGGGAGTGAGTATGGCTTGACTAGGAATTCCCCAAGCGTTGTTAAGGTCCTGTACTATTTCATCTTCTGATTTGTCTCCGAGGAGTTGAAGGTTGAAGTCACCTGCCAGGAGTAAGTTCTCTATATCCCTTTCTTCCATCAATCTTGCCACCTCTGTGACTAGTTCTCTCGCACCTTTTAGTCTATGCTTGGGATGTAAATAAGTGTTTAATATATGCAGTTGTTGGGGGACCTGTTTTTTTCCGATCATTATTACTATTGCCTGTATGGCACTTGGAGGTGTAATTTTTGCCTCTATTACTTCCAGTTTTCCTATGGTGAGTATTGAGGCAAGCAATGCCAGGTCTCCTGAGCTATGACCGTAAGACGAGTTTCTTATAGCTGGATGGATTTGCGTTGAGTATGCTATAAGAGAAAACTCTTCCTCCTCCCAGGTTTCTTGGAGCAAAATCAGATTGAATGATTTTAGGTAATTTAGTGTGTCTGGGTCGTCTAGTTTGCTAGTCAGGCCGTTTATGTTCCAAATCCATATTTTTATATTTGGAGCGTCAGCTTTGTGAGAGGCTGGATTGATGTTGTTTGTCACTTTGTGGCAGCTGCAGATATTGTCCGCTGTATGTTTGCCCAACTTGGATCAAGTTGGTGAGTTGTCAGGGATGTTAGATTGTTGTTCGGACCTGGGGAGCTACTACGTGCTCCTTTTAGAAATGAATTTGCTTTATGCGGGCGATCTTTATTTCTTCCTTCTAGGAGTGGAGTGGGATAAGCAGGTCTTTTTCCCGGTTCCAATTTTATTCCCCATATATGAGATACACTTTCAATTGAGTGGATCAGTCTTAATATATTGCCCCTGTTTAAGGTGTCCACTCTTCCCTTAGATTTGAATTCGGGAATGAACAGTATTAGGTCGGTCTCATTTATTACTGAGGATAGCGTACACTGATGAGTGGTTGATGTATGTTGGGTAAAAATGTTCGACTCTGTATGACGTGTCGTTGTGTGTGGTGTTGATTCCGTGTTGATCCCGAGTGATGGAATCCTTCCGAAGATTGGCTGGTTAATTTTTGTTGCGTCTGTGCTAAGATGGGTCGAAACTTCTGGGGCTTGCTCTTTGTCGGGTGCTCCAGGTTGCGTTTGTTGTGATGATACTGTTAGCTTTATTTCTTCCGTTCTCCTTCCTGTACTCCATGTGTCATGTGCTGAATCTATTGCAAAGGTGAGTTGCTTGTTGATGATTGGGGCGGTGACTTTCTTTTCAGTCTGTTTGCCTGTTACTTTTTTGGGTTGTTTCAGTAGTGGAGTCTCTGCTATTTCCAAAGTCGTTTTGTCAGTTTGTTCGATGCCTATAAGAGGTGGCTTTTTTTCCTCCAAGAACTTCTCGTCATTTTGTTTTTGTTCTTTGTCCCCTGGCATTGTTTTTAACTCTGTCTCTTTGATGCAACAAGCACCTGTTGTCTTTCAATTCCTGCCCTTCCTTCTTTGTTTGCGACGGGCACGTGCGTTTGTAGATGTCTCTGTGCCGTCCCTATCGTTGGTAGAAGTGTTCATAGAGGAGTCATCCAGGCTGTTTTTCAATTTTGGGGACGAGTCCCCTTGCTTGCGGGTGATGTGGTGAGTGTTGTCACCTGGTGATTTTTGGCTGGGAACTATATTTCCGGTCTTTGTCTCTGTGTTTTGGTGCATTGCTGTATTTTCTTTTAGGTCCGCCAGGAGGTTCCCCAATATTGTTGGTAATGTTGATAGCTTATCGATTATTGGGGAACAGATGCATTTGGTTCTTATTATTTGTGATAATTTTGCTGCTTCTTGCCCTCTTTTTATAAGGCAATTTAGTTCTGATAGCGTATTTTCTATCCCTGTTGTGGTGTCTGCTAGCGCCTGAAGGACCGTCAGCTGCAGATCCAGCTTATCTGATTGATTCTGCAGTGCTGTGGCTGACAATTGGATTGTGTTCAAATGGTTTACCCAAAACATGTTTGTGGGGCCGTTACTCCCTTCGATAAGTGGGGAAGGGAGCTCTTCTGAGGAGCTATTATGAGTAGGTTTTACATTATATGAGGCCACAAGGTCCACCCATTCTTGTGATGCCAGAAAGGTCATATCACTGTCTGGAGTGCTCAAGTCTAGAGTTGGCCGGTGTGAGGGATCGATTAGTGGGTCGGAGCTTTTGTGCTGTTCCTCAGCTATTGGATTATCGTGATGCGTGACTTGCAGCTTACTTGGAGTGCGGTTTAATGCATGGGCGGTTGTAAGTGCTCCTTCGTGTACACCCCGAGGATTCTGATGTGATTGAGAGATTAAGGAGAAGGGGGAGTGATCTCGCTGATCGTTGGCCTGATCGTTGGCCTGCTAGGGCCCAGGAAGATCGTTGGGTTGTACTGCCCGCTTATTTTCAAGGTCCTTCTCGTCTTTGGGCGTGAGCCCCCTAAGGCTTTGAACCGGATGCCCTGCGTATGGCGGGGAGTTGAGCTGACAACTGAGCTGGCCATTGTCCACGTCAGTTGCATCTTCAGTGCTGTCATTTTGTCCCCCTTGTGCTCAGATTCCCGTACTGGTTTTCAAATGGACTATTGTCTCCATTTCATTTTGGACGTTGTGTATCTCGACGATTGTTGATCCTGTTGCTTGGGATGGCTGGCGTGCTGCTGCTGTCAGGCTTACCGCTGCGTCTGGTCACAGCGGGGATTGTAGACCCATTATGGTGTCGTTGTTCGAGTAAATTATGTTGCCAGGATCTTTAAGAAAGGTAAATCTGGTGTAAATTTTTGGCTGGTAGAGACTCTTGTGCTTTATCGAAGATTGTCCGTCTGCGTCTATGTCGACTATCTCGCCCAGCTTTTTCCCTTTGGCTCCTTTGGGGGATTCGTTTTGGTGGTTTCCGCCTCTTAGGTCCAAAGCGGGCGGTAGATTCTTTGCTCGACTGTCTTTGGGGCCACCTGTTAGGTGGATACTTAGTTTGTGGGTATCAACTCCACTGATGGTGCTATTGTCCTCGATGTTTTGTCCGCTGAGGTCATCTTTTTTTGGTGCTCCTTCACCCCCATGGCTTGCTTGTGCAACTGCCTTCTTTTTTTATTTAACTGAAGGCCTTGTGAGAAGTCTTGTTACTCTTCCAGATCTCATGACAGTAATACGTGGAAGAAGAACTAGGTGGGTGGGTGCCGGGGTGGAAATAAATTAGGTAATTGACGTTATAATACCAAGCTGCTGTGTTGAGTGGGCTTCCTTCCACCGGCCCCTTGCCGCTGCCTTCTGGCCCCTACTATTTCCCTAACCCCCCTTGGGAGCCCGTGAAGAGTTCAGGGCCACAAGCTCTGCAGGGAGGTAGTGCGGCGCTGAACTCCCTGCGTACGTCAATGGAGGTCCATGTATGCTCCTGTCCCTCCTTGCGTGCTTACTAGTGCATCCTTGGCCCCCTGGGTCTCCCTTGATGGGTGGCGGTGGGTGGCTGGTCGTGGTCCCTCGCCCCACTCCTCTCCCGTGCCCGTGCCCTATACCGAGTCTCGTACACAAGTCCAGAGAGAGCTCGCATCTACTTTCCGCTGCCTTCATTGAGCCTGGAGCCTGGAGCACAGGGCTGCAGTAGCTGCGTTAGCTGTGGCGGTCCCCGCTCACCGTCACTCGCCAGCGCTCGCAGCTGTGTTCCGCTCCGGGGCTGCTTCGGGACAGCAATACCGAGTGATGGCGGATGGCGGTAGGTGGTAGGCTCAACGAGAGTGACGAGTAAGCAGTGTACAGCAGGCACACCAGACGCCACACACCGCTCCACACACCGTTCCAGCCGCTGCAGCTTTCCTCGCCCCTCGCTCCACGCTCCGCTCCTCCTCGCAGCTGCTCACTAGACACGGAGGCAAAACAGGTGGCACAGGGACAATGCCAGCGCCCCGTACTTGGCAAGCAGCATCTGAAGAACCAGGATCCTTCTCAGGGTCTGTGGGGAAGTCCAAGGCCACGAAGAGACCAGCGGAACCTCCCAGGCTACCTATGCCACAAACTCAGTGCAATGGCAGGCCTTAAAACAAGCACTGGCATAGCCAATAGGTCTCGCCTTTGGGGCCTTATAAATATTTAGTTATGCAGCACAATATCCTTGGTGCAACAACATCAACTTGTGCATAGCTAAACACTTATAAGGTCCCAAAGGCAACCTATTGGCTATGCCAATGCTTGTTATAGCTTTCTGAGGTGTCAAGTGCTGGAGCGCAGCTATAATAATTAGAAGTCAAACTGAGCAAAGCTGACAGTGCATGTTTAGGGGCTGGCTCAGCAGTGCTTCTTCTGGTTTAGCTACATTCAGGGACAGCACTCCTATCCGTCACATGAGACTGCAATGATTTGCCCAATGGCAAAGCTGTCTGCCGGGGCCAGTTACCGTTTCCAGTCGGGCCGTGGCTCTCTCTGTCACAATAGTGCCTGCCACAACCGGTATTTATGTCCTACAGACCCAATCCTGGGGAGGGAGGTGCTTGCATTATGTTGCCGATTTTACTCGGGTCTGGGTTCTGGCACAGGCAAAAAAAATCCTTAATCATTATTAGTAGCCGAGTCAGCCCGTGTCTTATCAGCGTGCATAGCTGCTCCTCAATTGGTGATAACATAACTGCCATCACCTGCAGACAGCGCCAGGCACACGTGGATCCATGAGGCTGTGCCTTGCCTGTTGATATGTTCTGGCAAAGCTTGCCACGCTTATTCATAATTGCAGCGAGGCAGACATTCCTGCACCTCCCCAAAGGGCCACCAGCTTTGCAGCAGGCACCAGCAGTGAATGTACTCTTTCCTGGTGTCCTGGAGCCTGCCATGTTCAGGTCAAGAGAGCATTCAGTCTGCTGCATCCTAGCGCCAGATATCAGAGTGACAACTCGGACGACTTCATGTCTGCAGCCAGCAGTCTCTCATGCAGGTGGGCTTACAGAAATCCTGAGCTGGGGCCTCAATACAAGTACCACATCACCAGTGAAGAGCTCCGATTGGCTGACTCACTCCCCCAGGCACTTATGAACTGATGGCCTGGGGGAGTCCCACACTTAGGGCCCGATTCACAAAGTTAAACTGAGACGAAAGTCTAACTTTGCGACTTTCGGTATTCACAAAGGGCATTTACGTGTAGTAAAGTTAGACTTTTGTCTCAGTTTAACTCAAGTTTTGGTCTTAAGTCTAACTGAGACCAAAACGTAAGTTAAATTGAGACAAAAGTCTATCTTTACTACTCGTAAATGCCCTTTGTGAATACCGAAAGTTGTGAAGTTAGACTTTCGTCTTAGTTTCCCTTTGTGAATAGGGCCCGGAGTCTGTACTGAAGTTCACTCTGACCGCTGCAGGCAGATGTTTTAACAGTAGAAGGCTGTAATTCCAATTTCTTTTGATGGAGCGAGATATTGAATGAAATTTCGTTTAAGCTCGCAAAGTTAAACTTCCATAATTAATGTAACAGTACTAATAGCATGTGTTGAAACCATTAATCAACTTAGTTTAAAATTACATACATTACATGAGGGACTAATGTGCTTTTATGTTGCATTTGCAAGTGTGTAGAAAAATAATAAACTAACCTTGTCTATTGTCTTTGTCAAGTATTAAATGAGGCTGTTTAATTAATGGCATGTGCTATATTATTTGTGTGCAACATGTTTTGTCGTGTCTTTTCTGTGGCAAAAGCTCTTGGAGAATCCTGATGGCCTAAAAGAAGAAGGTTAATATAAAAGCTGCTATTTGTGCTTTGGCTAGGTAACATAAATAACCTGGTTAATAATTAGAAGAGGGGTGGGTAACAGAATGGATCTATGGGCCATATGTATCATACTTCCGTTTAGCGAATTCCAAATAGCGAATTTTAAGGAATCGCTATTTGGAATTCGCAAAACGGTATGTATGTACAAAATCGCTTTTCAATAGCGATTCCTTAGCATTCCTAATTTTCGATTAGCAAATTGCAAATTACTGTCTTGTGTTTGTTTAAATACTAGTTTCCGTGAGTGGCCTTTTGGGCCTGCAAAAAGATGGCGTTTTGAAACCTGTCCAGAGAAGAGCCTTGCACACACGAGAAGTGGAAAGTTTTACCACATTGACAATTTTGTCAGAAATTACTGATGAATAAAGTCGTGCATAATGTGCACATGAAGTTTGTCCAAGGACAGGAAGCGGCAGGATTACCAAAGCAAGGAAATCGTGAACTGTAGCTCGAGAGAAATGATACAATCTGTAGGAAGCAAAATGACACGAGAAGTAAAAGGACAATGGAGCTAAAGAATTAGCTCGGACATGGTTTGGAAATGGTGATGACGCAAAATGAACTGACATAAGTCAACCAATGGGAGCTCTGATGGCAACGAAAAAGAACACTTTTGAGAAGATTAGATAGTTAGAAAGGTATAAAATCTGGCCCTACAGGCAGGAGGGGGCTCTTGCTTCCCGATTCCTGAATGACGTGCTGATGGACTTTTGGCGCACGTAAGGACTGCAGTCTTTATTAAATTCTTTTAGGTGAAGAGAGTTTTAGACAGGGAAATAGAATTTAGGGATGGAAACTTTATTTTGCTTTAATACATGTTGATTGATTTACCTTTTAAAATGTCAGACTAATGTGCCTTTCCTCGAATGATGCTTTCAATTTGCTAATAAAATAATGATTTTTGAATAAAAATGCTCTTTCTTTGAACAAAATAAAGCTAAATCAATTAGATTTTTTAAATGACAAGCTGGTCTTGTTTATTCATGGTCTAGTTATCATTAGTTGATCCATTCGCCTTTGTGACTTAATTAAATGTCATATGTTTCAAAACCATGGTAAGAAATGATAAACTGCAGTTGTATATAAATTTGTAAATAGTTTGTGAATAGTTCTGATTAATTAGGTCACATGATTCAGTCACTCAAAAATAGTCTTGTTGGTTTATGGGCCTTGGTAGTGATTCATGATTAATGATGAGTATTGTGGAGATGAGGAGCGTTTGTGAGACAATTTTCTATTAGGAGCACTGGAACACTTTACACAAAAATGAGACATAGGCATAGTTTTCTTAATTTATATCTCACTCATTTGAAACAGACAAAAATATTATGCATGTACGTTAACTTGTTCCATCCACAAAGAGGGAATGAAACATGCAAGAATAAATATGAGATGAATGTTGTGTCTTCAGTGACTTCTTTGAGTTTCTCGTTGCTCGAATGGGTGTAATTTCTGATATTTATGTTTCCCTATGTGTTTCATTGCTTGATTTTTCTTGCAAAAATGTGTCACTCATAGTCGTTGAAATGTCACTCATTATTACACTGGAATTATGAAAATGTCGCACATAGCAATCTGAAACCTTGGCAGCTCTGTGGATGTTTTCAAGATACGCGCATTCAAGTGCAGGCCTCACACTTGGTTGCAGCAGTAGAAAAGTATTTATAGCTTCACTTCACATGAGCATCTTCCAAAACCTGATATCGAGAACTAAAAGTATTTACAGAAAGCTGACAACTGAAATTGACAGATTGTATTTCATGGAATAAATATGAATATTGGTCAGTGGTGCAATTTTTAAGAACTTCATCTGTTTTTTTTCAAATGCACGGTGTATTACAGAGCAAAGTAAACAGAGTAAAATACCACACAGCTTTATAAAGAAGATCAAATACAGTATCTTACATAGTTCATGTGTCAAAGCAAACATTTTAAGGAAAGCTTGCTAGTTTTCCTATGTCTGTGGGAAATTCCATATATTTAATATGGTTTTACATCTTCGACACAACGTTAACAGAAGGCTCTTTAGACAGAAATGAGACTGAGACAGGTGAAAACGCTACACCATATGCCAATACCGCCCGACGCAACCTCAGCAAGCAGAATCAATGCCTCTATCGCAGGTGTTGACCCAGTGCTTAATTTGTGCCGGTGCTTGCCGGTGCTTAGCACCGGCACTTAATTGACAGGGCCGGGTCTATGCATCTCGCCCGTGCGTCATTGATTTTTTTTAAATTCACCATAAGAACTCTGTGTACTCTGCCTCAGCGTGTTCAGTCATGCAGCCTGCAGGTCACGGGAGCCCGGTTAATGACTGCCGCGCACGGTGCAGTCAAAGAGAGAGAGAATAAATTATTGGTGGCGGCGTGGCGCGCGCTTGTAATCATAACGGCAGCTGGTTGGTTACTTAAGTCTTATTCACACAGTGAGTGGGGCAGTGGGCCGTGCGTGCACTGCACACAGTTGACTGTGCATGCGCCGTGCGCGTCCCACTGATTTATTGGGGCACCAGGGGCGGGCTGAACTAATCTGACTGTTCTAATAGGGGGTAGAGGCCTCTGTACGTGCAGCGCGAGTGTCACGTGACCACGCGCGCCACCGCAGCCCACTGCTAACCAGGAGTAGGACGACACTGCTGTCTCGTGGTTGTGGATATTGTTGGATGAGCATCAGTGCACCAGGCCTGGCCGCCTGATCTAAAATCATTTATTACTGACTGAAGCACTGAGCCGACCGCCCACCATGAGTAACGGACGGTAAGATTGAAGGAAGTTAATAAAACAGTGTGAGAGTTGTTTTGTGAACTACTGTACTGTAAGTGAATTAAGCTAAGCGGCGAGCTAACGCTAAGCCTACTGAAGTACGAACTACTTGTCATGCCATTCCAATACCGTCAGACAGTACTCATACCGTGCATGCAAAAACCAACGCACGCTGTATTTTTATATCGTAGTGTGTGACTTGACTTACTTCAGTGAGAGTCCAGTTGTAAGATCACCGGCGTGCCGGGGTGGGGGTGGGGGGGAGCTCCAATAATACTGATTATAGGAATATGCAAAATGCTTTAATAATTTCAGATTCACTGAAGCCAGGGCAGGCCCATTGGCCGCAGCTGTATCGTGTTGGCGCCACGGCCCGCAGTACTATATACTGGCCTGCGCTGGGGGGCGGGGGAAGGTAGAATGCCTCACTCGTGCTTTAGAGAAAAAGAATGTTCATTTCTCAATGCAGTCTGGCATGAAATACCCCCTGAAGCCACTGCTTAATGTTAAAGACAGACAGTGCACACAAGGCCTGCACGGCAGTTGGTGGTGGTGGCGCGGTGCCGAGAGAAGCAGGGTCACCTCATCACATCTCCGCCGCAGAACCATTCCTGGGCACACCATATTAAATCATTGCAACTTTGCCAGGAAGTATCGACAAAGGGTGAGGCTGCTGCACACCGTGTGCAGGCTGCGGGGTTAAGAAGATAAAACTAACTACTAGGCCCTGCTGTCCTAGCCTACCAGTACCCGCCCAGCCGCTTCCTGACTACTTGTTTAAACATGGTGGCTGGTGCGCAGCCGATCCCTATGCTGGTAATGGTTTCACTTTTTTTTTCTTTTTCGGGTGTAGTGTGGCTGTCACAACGGACAGTGTGATGCAATCAGTCAATGCAACATGACTTGGCGGCCGCGGCCTTCTTCCGGATATGGCATGTGAGCCAGGGTCCCATTGTGATCAATAGACAGGTTTGAAGGTCTTTGTAGCTTCACAGTTCACACAGTTTGGCTTCGAGTTTAACTTTACCCAGTTTTCCAAATTGAGGGACAGCATTACTTCTGCTGCATAGGGGCGAGTCAAATTATCACAGCCGTCGGCCTGTTAAAATTCCCCTAAAAGTACACATTGGGCCATAGGGGGATTGACCCCACGACGTAGGTGTGTAATCAGCACCCCGCTCCAACCCACAGAGCTAACCGGCCTCGAGATACAGGGCAGCACTGTCGGGAAACTTTTCCACCCCCTCCCTGAGCAGCTACCCTGAACGGTCACTCAGGAAATGGGCAGCATTAAAACTGTCAAGGCCACGTAAAACTTAGTCCTGCCTCAACAATACTCGGTGTTAGAAAAGAGCCAGGGCATGCAGAAACCGAGACACTCCTTTTCAATGGTAGGCTGGGATCAGGGAAGAAAACGGCAAGAAAGAGGAAAAGCATTTGCAATATGTGTCGCATTTGTTAAAGTTAGAACCGTTTCTGTTGAAAATGACAATGTTTTTTATTTTTGTTTTTTATTTGCGTTGGAGTTATTATATTTGCAGAGCGCTATTGACACTGGTATACATAATCAAAAGTAAAAAACATCGTCATTTTCAAGGCAAACAGCTCTAACTTGAACAAATGCGAGACCTAATGTATTGTTTTCGCTAGGCACCGGGAGTGATTTGCCCAGAATCACAAGATGTATAGCCTACCTGCAGAGGCTCGAACCAAGTCCCATCGAGGCCACATCCTCTCTCCGTGTAACGTTATGTACATCCTTGGCCTACACGGACTCCCCAATATCAATTGGCTTTTAGTACCAGTTTGAGCAGAAACAGTAGTACATTTCCAATTATGTTTTTATATTTGTGTAAAAATGTTTTAATTTTACAAGGGTTCCCCAAAGTACTCTTGAAACCGCATTGAGAGATGCAGACTTGCAGATACCCAGATAAAAGTCTGTTGTCAATTAAAATATACCAAAATATAGAGGAATTTCCACATCAATAATTTCAAATAGTGAATCGTTGCACAGAGGAAAATTCCTTCTCAAATGTGCAATTACACTTTCAGTTTTTTCCCCCCTGTTTTTCTCAATTGGAAAACTCCTTACTATAGTTTCCGACCAATTTTGGAAATTATCCTTTTCTATTCCCTCCTCGGAAAGGGATTTACTCCTGGCTGCCCGTAATAAAAAGTATATCACTAAACATTTGCAGCGCTGGAATGAGTCAGAAAATTATTTCGAGAAATGAGAATGTTTGGGCCTGTGCAGAAACCTTGAGGACATTCCTGCTCATAAGGTCGTATGTACTGGCTCTATCACAGCTAATGTACATGGCATAACCAACACCTACTACATCTTCAGGACAAACTCAAACGGGTAATTTCTGGGTTTTGATGACGTCACATTTTAAGAGCGGCGTGCTGTTGCTTTCGCCTGGTGTCACGACCGAACTGTCAACAGACTTAAGCAGCAGCAGCACACCGAGCTAAGTTGAAAGCAGTGACTTCGGATCTGAGCTGCACAGGCCTCAACTTCTATTGACTGGAAGTGCTTTCGGCTTTTACCGAATTCCATTGTTTATCCGTGTGTGCCGAGACATGGTTGTGAGTGGTCGTTTGCCACTGTTTTCTGTGGTGCAATTAGCACCTGAAAAGTGATAGGTGTCTGGGCCGTCGGAGGACCTGGAGGCTTGCAGTAGGGGGGGCTCTTGAAAAGGTGTGAGCGGGCGACCCTCATTCTCATTCTTCTCCTTCCATGGGGTCACTCGTCACTGACCTTCATCGCTGTTGCCTGCCCTCATTTCCAAGGTTTGCATTATTACAGACCGGATTCAGAGTCATGTGGTGGGGTGATACTAGGGTGTTATGGAGTCCATCTTTAGCTTGCGGGTGGAGCTAATAGAGGAAGTGGGTGGAGCCAATGGAGGAAGTGGGCGGGGCCAGAGAAAAGTAGGTGTGGCCTCCGACAAAGATTTGAGCACCTGCACTTCATATTTTACAAATTAAGCACTGTGTTGACCTCTCCTACATGTAGGACAGTCAACGGAAACCTCCTTCCAGAAATCAAGGTTTTGAAAGCTAACACCCCTCTCATACCCCACTCAACAGCATCACAAAGTACATCAAGGACCATATGAAACTCATATCCTCAGAACGTAAGACCGAAAGCCCAGGTCCCAGGAAGCGCATCCCACCCCACAAATATAGGAGACACTATCTCCCGAACCAATGACAAAAATAGGAAAAAAGAAGAAACCAAAGCTCTTAAAACATAAGGACACAAGCAAAACTCGAAACTGGCTGACGCATACTCCCAAAATATCTTCACAACCTCGGAAAGAAATCGAAGCTCTTCAAACAAAAGTGGGTAGGATGTCACAGGACATTTCAAACGCATTACAAGCCTTGGAAACAATACAGGAAATCACAGTAATCACCCACGCCAAAGTTGAACGCGTCCAGAAATTAGTGCATAGCTCTCAAGAAAAGAGTAGAGAGACACTCATGCCATTATCAAATAGACATAACGGACCAGACAGAAATCTTAAATACCTATCAGACGATGTAACCTTAACCATATTACGATTATATGAGCCGGAAACTAGCAGCAGAGGGGAAGTAATTAAGTCAATCCCAATGGATGCCAATAGAAAACCCTGGCCCAAGAATAGGAAATCCAACCTTAGCAACCTACAACAAGTCCAACTCACCACCAATACTCGAGAAATGTACTCTAGTAGCGCAGGGAAACCACTACTATGCCTACTGCTCAACTGTCAATCTGCAGCAAAACATGCCTCGGACATCGATGCCCTCATTCAGGAAATAGACGTAACGATCCTAAAAGAAACATGGCTTATGGAATCATCTTCCCTGTTCATGGATCTTCTGGTGCCCCCTCATTATAACATTGTGAGATTAGTCAGACAAAAAAAGACAGCAGGGGTATAGCATGCATACACCGATCACATATAGAGATCAACCAAATATAGTCAGACCCTCTCGAATCTTGTAAATACCTAAGCCTCAATGTAAGAACAGCAGGCAATCAAAGATGCAACCTGTATGTGCTTTACCACCCACCAGGCAATAAGGATTCTTTCATATAACAGTTAATGGAGATCATCACGGCTAACTCTAACAGTCACACTAATATATTCCTAGGAGACTTCAATTTACACTGGGATGATAATAATGACAAACAGATCAACGCACTGAAAGACTTTTGAACAGATCTAAACCTCACTCAAACCTGCACACAACCAACCCACTCGAAAGGGGCAACCTTAGATTGGATAATTTTAAGGAGCAAAGATGTTACAGTCTAATCAATTGTTCATTGTGATTGGTCAGATCATCATGCCATAACCTTCCTGATACCCACAATAAAAAGAGCAAAACCGCGCAGCCTGTCAAACTGAAAAAATGGACCAAGGACATCAAAGATCCTAATATTGAGCTACTAATGGCAAGATGTGAGAAGGAACTAAATCCGCCTAACAACTTGCTTAACGCTAACAAACTCACTGAGCACTACACTAAGTCAATGAAGAATATAGTCAACTCCACCATGCCACTAAAACAAAAAAGAATATCTGAGAAGGATAAAATTCCATGGTTTAATGAGACACTGAATGAAGATAGGCATAAACTGAGACTTTCAGAAAGAACATGGAGACAGCAGCCATCATCCCCCAGCTTAAAACACTCAGAAAGATCAGAAACAAGTACAACAAAAAATACTCAACTCCAAGAAGGAATTCTTTAGATCGGAACTAGACAGCGCCAAAAACAGACAGCGGAAACTATTCGAGATGTTAAAGCAACAGTCAAATAAGCAGGCCAAATCTGCACAAGAAACTACTAAAACCCAATTGAGCTGCAAATAATTCTCTACATTCTTCACTGACAAGGCCAACAAGCTAGAAAGAGAGCCCAGGTTGGCAACCAACAACCTTCATAGTCAACTACCAACACAAAACAATGATACCTCGAAAAAAGATCATGATAGATTGAAAAACAATACTACAATAGTGTTCAGCCCCGAAGAAGACCTCAGAAAAAATAATTTGGTCCTAACAGGAGAAGGTCGAAACGCGTTGGCATCAATAGTGGTTTGGTGTGTAAAAGCTACAAAAAAGGGAACAGATTTTTTCATTATAGCAAATGTACAGTGAAATGGACTTTGTTTTCCACTGAATAATGAGCTTGAACTTTCTCCGACCCTATATAGGACTCCACAATTAGGTGACGCTGAGGGCAAAAAAGGATATGGTCCCGGTGTAGCTTTTTTTTGTAAAATTAAGTAGGATAAATATGAGAAAAACAATTTGCATTGATTTTGTGACTTATTGGAGATTCTGTGTGTAATGTTCAATTGTGATGAATTTATCTCAAGTTTAAAAACTCCAAGTTGCATTAAGAAATGATCAAAGTGTATATATGTTGTATAAATTATGTACATATATGTTGTGTACAGAATTGAATCCAGGAGAGGTGATTACATATTTTGAAATGAAGTAGATTCTCAAGTTATAAAATAGTGAAATAACTGAAAAATTATACTTCTAAAACCCAAAGTCAATAAAAGGGACTATTGTGGTAACAAGAAAGAGCGTAATCTATGGTGTCAGAGGTATTGTTGTTTATAAGATTGAAAAACAATGCACAATGGGCAACCTTAAAGCTATATGACCAGAATACTATTGACAAAACTCTCTCGTATATCAAACCTAACAACCACCACAATGACCCCTCCCCTCTAAATGCTTAAAAAAAATCAATAATATTGTCGTCCCAGTATGGACAAAGATAATCAATGCCTCACTATCTCAAGGGATCCTACCAGATTGCCTAAAAACAGGTCAAGTCCTCCCCATTATCAAAAAACCTACATCGGACCCGGCAGAGCAAAATAACTTTCGCCCAGTAACCAATATTCCTATACTTGCCAAACTAATCGAGAAATGTGTACAAAATCAACTGAACAGCCACATCGCCAATTTCAAGCTGCTGGACGACTGTCAATCCGGAATCAGACCTGGCCATAGTACAGAATCAGCAATCCTACACATAGTAGATGATACACTGCAAGCCCTCGACCACAATTAAACTTGCCC
The DNA here is from genome assembly GCF_964261635.1 of Lissotriton helveticus. Taxonomy (NCBI): domain Eukaryota; kingdom Metazoa; phylum Chordata; class Amphibia; order Caudata; family Salamandridae; genus Lissotriton; species Lissotriton helveticus. The sequence continues at coordinate 385,195 of NW_027611727.1, read as the reverse complement.
TCTAGTACTTCTTAACCTGTCGTCTGCCTTTGACACGGTAAACCATGAAAAATTGCTAGCCAGGCTGCAAGACAGGATGGGTCTATCTGGAACTGTTCTGAAAGCGTTTGAATCCTTCCTCCACAACAGAACTCAAAGATTCCTAGTCAACCAGACGCTCTCCCTGTCATGCCCAAATTCAATTGGAGTCCCTCAAGGATCAACACTATCCCCTTCACTATTCAACCTCTATGTCGAACCCCTCACATATATTCTCCGAGACGCAAACATATCCTATCACATGTACGCAGATGACACTCAGATATACATCAAGATAACATCACTGGACGACATAAAGAAATAGAATGAGGCCTTAAAGATATCATTAAATTGGCTAACTAGTAATCATCTGAAACTAAACGCACAAAAAACAGAATTTCTATTAATATCACCACCGAAGAAACCCACAGAAGTAAAAGAATGGACCAAAATGATCACAGCACTACACTGCACCCCTGCACTAGTTGAATCCGCAAAATCTCTGGGAATCACGCTTGATAAGAACCTAGACATGAAAGCACACATCAAATCAATGACAAATAGTGCCCGGTTTCACCTGAACTATATTAGAAAAATGAAACCTCTCATCACCACGGCAGACCTCAAACTAGCAGTCCAGCCCTTAGTTATTTCAAGGATTGAATATGGATGGACAACTCTAGCAGGTCTCCCAAAAATGTCCACAGCTCCACTAAAAGCTTGTCTAAATGCGGCAGCAAGACTCATTACTGGGTCCAGAAAATATGACCATATCTCACTACACCTGAAAGCATTAAACTGCTTACCTTACGAAGCCAGAATTCAATTCAAACTGGCATGTACTACTCACAGAGCGCTCCACTACAAAATTCCAAGGTACCTAGCTCAGAAAATAGAGCTTTCATGAAGAAGCAGACCAGCTAGGAGCACCAGAGAACTGCTGCTTAAACCACCCATCTTTCGGAAGAAGAAAACATATGACAGAGCTTTCTCCCGAGCAGCCCCCAGAATTTGGAACTCACTCCCTCCAAACATTAGAAAAATTCCAAACATAGCAACATTCAAGAAGGAAGCGAAGAGCTTCCTAATGAGCAAATTCCTTCCATAAGGCTAGATTGCTCTTTAGCATTTAAATACCAAACGTCGATCATGAACCAGTCCTGTGGTAGAACTCACAGAAAGCACTTCAGAACCTTGTATACAAAATACTGTTACTTTGCTGAAACGGATAAGAATGTCTTGTACAGGAATATTTTATATAGCAATGCTCCTGTTTTTGCTGAAACTGATAAGAAAATATTGTACAGGATTTTTTTATGTAACCACTCGCACTGAATCACAAATGTTCCATATGTAACTGTGAAGAGCTCTGATACCCAAGGGTCAAGTCCACGCTATATAAAACTCTACAAATAATTTTTTATTTAAATGTGAGTCAAATCCTGTACGGGGGAGACTATTTTCTCTAGTAGGAGGGATAGCCGAGTCGATTCACCTCAGGCAAGAATTTATTATCACTGATATGATTGCGTCACTTATACACGGCAGCGACACACCAGCCTTCAATGCCTCAGCAAACAGACGTGGGACCGGTATTTGTTTCTAAGCTTTGTAAAACTCTACACCTGACCTTCAGATCCCGGAGTCTTTCCCCCTCCTAGGGTGTCTATAGCTGCAACGATCTGTTGCCCAGATATTGATGGCTTACGACTGGATGTCCGAGCCAATTTATATAGCGCTGCACAGTTAGTTCGGGATAGATGAGTCCTGGCACTAGTATAATCAAATAAGTATCAAAATCACACAGCCCCTGAACACGAACAGAAAGGTTTTGAGTTGTTTCCAGGTACCTGCAGGACCACCGCCGGCAGAGAGCAGCATCTATTTGGATTTTCCTAAACTTAAGAGACTTTACGCAGCAAAGCAAAGTGGGATCTCACCCCTCGGCCAGCTAATACCAGGTAAAAAGCAAAGACATATATGAATGAACCCCCTGACTGTAGAGCGTTTATGACATTAAGTGCTATAAATTGACATCTTTTCAGGACACGAAGCCGGTGCAATTTGGCCAGTTTGTTAAAGATCGACATTGATTTTTTTAAGCCCAGAACCAGCTCAGCTGCTGTGTTTGTAGCGCCGGTCCCTGGTCAAAATGTAGTGTGCCAATTGCGTATATTGCGATAAAGACTCGCAAATTCTTTATAACACTTAGAGCATCAGCCGAAAGCTGGGGCCAAACCCACAGGAATCTAGAGCATGAATCTACTGCCACCAAGATGTACTTGGAAGCCCGTCTGAGTATAAGGACACATAGTGATCCAAATATACACACGGGAGAGGTTTGTCTGAGATCAGTAAATGTGTTTCTGGTGGACGTTCTATGGTGGAGCCTTCATCTGCCGGTAGAGGTCACATTTGAGGACAAAGTCATTGGTCTCCGCTTAGTAAGACCCAGACACAAATAGAACTGATTTATTAGTGAAACTGTAGCAATGATCCCTGCATGGGCTGAACTCAGACCCTCATGTGCAGCCAGTATCAATCCCAATCTGTGATCAGTGTTTGTTATTACTCTATCCCCCACTCCTGGAATTTGAGAATATGGAATATTTTGTTCATCTAACTTGTTGGAGTAGTTGAGTGGAAAGCCTTTGGGAAGTGCTGAGCTGTTGTGTGTGGAATTGACAGCTATCATAGTTGCTCCGTCTATCCTTGTACTAGAGCAAATTATTGCAGTAACTGCAGCAAAACAAAGTGTTGCCTTGGTTGCTTTATCCACCATTGACTTCCCTTCAATGTGAACGCCAGCACGTTGATGACTCAAAGTATGAATAACATGAGCCTGTGGCAGGCCTTCTTTCAGCTTTGCCACTTGTACCCAGGAGCATCTTGTACTTTAATGCGCAAATCTATTCTGCCCCAATAATGTACATATTAGTTATGAAACTTGACACAATAAGTTGAGTCACACACTATAAGTGTGGGTAATTCAGGATCCATATTTTATAATGCCAGTATTAGTGCTTTTAGTAGAGACCGTGTGAGTGTTTTCCCAGAAAGAAATTTCCATCTTGCATGCGCCTTTTCACAATTGCACATGCCGCAGAATATTGCGGTTTCATTTCTAAGGCTGCATGGGCAGATCCCTCGGTACAAATGATACATTTATATCTGTCTAGAGGCATAATTTCATTTAGCAGAGGATATTCTAGTTTGTACTGCAGGAATAGGTTTGTAATGTCAAATCGAATCTGTAATCTATGTATATTGCACTGAGAGAGTTAGCTCATTTAAAATATCTTGGATGTAATGCTTTAGCATTTGGGATGTTTGCCTTTGTAATGACCCTCTAGGGTCAGAACCAGGGTCACGACAATTATGTGTTTTCCCTGCGCTAGTGCTCTCTCTCTCTCTCACTACAGTAGTTTGTACTGCTATGAGTATTTTTTCAGTGGGTGTAAAAAGCATTTCAGCTTTCGTGTACAAATGTGATTTGTATGCTAAAGGGACTGTATCACCTTCATTGAAAGTGATGTAGGTGTACCCGGTAAGTCCAGTGACTATGCAAATAACCAAGTTAGTCCTGTTGACATGTGTGTAAATGTCAGCGTATACGGAACATAGGATATCAGTATGTTTCTGTGTCCAATGGTGCACTAACAAATCAGATATAATTAAGTCATAGAAAGGTTTCAACCTTTCTGCATAATCCAAAATGTATGTCCTGTCAAAATTCAGGAATCCTAAAATGGACTGTAGTCTTTTCAGATTTGTAAGAGGTTGGAGTAGGGCACATATATCTAAAGATTTTGCCACCAGGCTTTTTTTTTCACTTGACAATTCGTACCTTACAAATAGGACACTGATGTGGGCAATTTTTTTTTTTTGATTCAAGTATTTTTGGGTTTACCCTAGACAAGTGTTCCATTCATTCATTATCCAGCAGATATATTTCATCTACATAAGAAAATGCCTCCTTATTAAACTTTTGAAGAAACTCTGTTTCCCTGGCTGCGAACAACCCAGAGCTATTCTTATACTCCTGGGGTATTCAACAAAATTGACAGTGAGAGCCTAGCGCTGAGAATACTGTCAAATATCTGCCTCCAGGGCTATGTTTTGGCAGAAAAATCCATTTAAGATATCTAGAGTTGTTCGACACGATGTTATTCATTGGTGCGGCATTGTGTGCATTTCGTACTGTAAATATGTTTGTGTACGTGTTTAAATGTTTGTAATCTAAGACTAAATAATATTAATTATCGGGTTTCATTACAGAAACAAGGGATTATTCATCACAAGTTGATCTAAGACCTCCCTAAGATATAAGATCTCCCTAACTTGTTTCTTTACCTCATGTTTAAATGGATACCGTCTCTACGGTTGAGGAATTTATTTTAATGGGATTTCATGATGCGGTGACTCACCATCCCACCCAACATGACTGCGGTAAAATGCAGGAGCCAGATTTAACAGCAACTCCTGTGCTAAGAATTTTTAACTGATTCTAGTACGAGGCCAGAGAAGGCAGGTAAAGTAACTTATTCTACCATTGGGCAATCCATTGCGAACTCAGGTCGCCAACCCTTTTCAGCCAAAAGATTGTCATAACCATAAGTCAGGTTCTCCCAAAACAGACCCTTTATTTTCCTAGGTATGACCTCCTCCATCTGGACCATTATTTCATATAAACGATATGGACATGTACTCTAGTATCAGGTGTTTCCACCATGGTATGCTCACTCAGTGCTACTACCCCCAGAAAGTCCATCAGGTTCTGGCGAGCTATGGTGACTACTGAAACGCTGTCCAGCCTCGTCACTGCCCATTCCCTGTTATGAAGCAGAGTCCTCAGTAGCCTGGGTATTTATAATTTTAATCTTGACCACCTTCTTCTTTTTAAATTGAGCTTTGACATCTTTTGCTTGTCTTCCTGTTTAATGATGTAGCCAAAAGTGCAATGTGTCTTCCTTTTCAGCTTGACTCGCTCTTCCAATCTGTACTCTGACTGTCCGGCTTTCTCCTAATGCTTTTTGGATGTCTCCTGAAAGAAACGAGATGAACTTGTATCAGTATCCTGATAGCTGTCAAACTTTCTAATATTCTCACGCTTTCTCAAATTGCAAATTGGTTTTTTGTTCGGTGTGGTCCTGTGACTGTGTTTTGCTTTATTTTTTTATTATCCCATTACTACTTTGAAGAATCAGGGGCTTGTTTAGAGTTATCTTTTGCAGAACCACTCTTAGCTATTGGTTTCTAATTGTTTGGCTCCCAGATTATCTTTGCCTAGAGAGGCATATTTATTTTCGATAATCTTGGACAATTCGTGCTCCCGCTGAGCAGGAGTAAATTTCCTCAGGCGTTGGCGTAAAGCCACCACTGCTGCCTGCCCTATTATGTTACTCAAAATAATTGCTCATACCTGGTCAAAATTGTCCATGAGTTTCAGCCCTAGATCTAAGGAAGGCTCTGCCCGATACTCATTCTGAATCTGTTTCAGTACATCTGGTATAACTGCTATTAAATGGGTATCATGTGTTCTGGTTTATACGGCAGAGTAAATTGTACCCCAAGTGGCACAATCTTCTAACTGGGGAGCCATCCCCATTGGCAAGCCAATTGTCAATATTCTGTGTTTTTCCTGAGTGCCTGTGTGGGGAAAAACTGCTTCAAGCTGTGCTGTTTTTTGTGCTATCTAGAATGGGATTTTCTCCTGGGGTGAGAACTTTTCCCATAATGGCATTTAGTGTTTGTGGGCTAATACCTGTGGTGCCATGTGTGGATGTGTAGCCAGAGCATCCCTGCAGGTTGGACTGTCAATGTTCTCATTATGTATTGTGTTCGATTTCTGTATATTTTTATTAAATCTCTGTAAAGTTTGCACATTCCTGCTAATGGTAAAGCATCAATGTCTGGATGGTGTGTGTATGAAGCTAAGACCAGCCAGGTCGCTCCTTCTCTGCTGAGCGGACCGAGTCTCAAATGTTTTGTGGTATGGGGTTGGGTGCCTTTAAAACAATTAATGTGCTCTTGGTAAGTTAATAGGACTTCTAAGTCCCCATATGGGAAATACTCATCAGGTGGTTCATCTTCAATGTATTCATGAAACAACCATGTGTGTGCATCTTCAGGTGGGAATTTAACCCAAAAACAGAATACCTCTGTTCTGTCAGCTTTGTGTCCCTCAACCAGTAAGGTAACATCTCCATTTGTCGCTGGGAAGCCATGTTGTAACAATTTCATAGTAACTGCCTGTCTGCAATTTTCTGAAATATATAGTCCAACTAGCTGTTCTTCAATATTTTCATCCTGTTCAGTCATTGTCACAGCATTAGTATTTAACTGATATTTTATAGAGATTGTTGTTTTACAATGCGGGAACTTTAAATCCTCTAAGCTTGATTTAACCTACAGTCAATATATAGGGTATACCTACTCAGCTGAGACGGATATGTTTCCCTTTCCACTACGGGCGAATCCGGTTAAAATGTGAGTAGGGATCTCTGAGAAAGCGCGACAGAACTAATCAGATTTGACCATTAAATAAGAGCCTAACTGATGTAGGTGGTGCCATTTTGTGTAATTCCTACCAATCTGTAGGACCCGCGTATTGTTTGGACAACATGACCTAAGAGTAAGTTGTCAAGACTGATTCCGGACACCCCCACAGGACATGTTTGACTATAGACCAGCTAGCTCACAGTGCCACCGTAAGCCTCCCTAACCTTACCAGGCAGCGAATGGTTTCTGGTAACCACTGAACATGACAACCCTGACTCCTCAGGGATCATGGAAAGAGTACAATACCTTTCACTCAGTCACTGTTGCTTACTTGTTCTCAGAGAAACATACAGAGAATACAGTTTGACATTTTCAATAATATTTATTGAACCAATGTTATTCTTGCATAAAATATGTGTGCTGCAATGATTATGAGACAGAAGTAGATAAACATGATTACAAGAACCAAAGGAGAAAATAGTAGATATAGTTCTACCATGGTGCTAAACAATTGTATATATGCACTGTTAGACCCGTCTGCTTCTGAGAGTCCTGTGGAAAAGTAAATTTTGCCATGTTCTGTGTCCCTACGCCTCATCCATCATATGTTATGTGTGCATGACCAATATGCATATGTTATTCCCCATGTCCGATTAATGACGCAATTATAGTTGTGTCCACCTCTAGTATGCTATTCTCCAGTCCTCGTGAATACTACGAATATCAGGCCTATGTAAAGTTATGTTGCCACGTTTCTCAGTGTGCACGTTATTCCATTATAAAGTCCCCGTTTCCAGGCCTCAACAGGGCCCGGACATCAGATTCAGCTCCTGTCTCCTGAAAGCCTCGCTGAGGAGCGATACAGCCCCCACCTGTATCCTCGACCCTTCACTTACTTCCTGCCTCGCAGTGCCCGGTGCAGCTTGGCTCTGCCTCTGAGTCTGCCAAAAGTATGTTATAGTTCCAGTTATCAGTTCAGTCCTCCTTCTCTGCATTCCTAAGCTACTGAACTGCATCAATAGTTTCCGTCATTGTCTAGCCTTCTCGTCTCCATGTTAGAGAAATACTGCATTTACTGGTCATTTAATATTCTTCATCACGCACTACATGTAGAATAATGCATGGTCCAGTCTTAGAGTCAAGTTAGCTTTTCCCCTCATGACTTCTAGTTTATATCAACATGTTCCCTAAACATCCGATACCAGATAGGGTTTAGGTACATGTCGCTCCGACCCTCCAGACTCTAGTCTCTGCTCCTAGCACAGAGTTCATAGCCCCCAGCTTCTCCTAGTAACACGTCATTGCCAGTTTACGCGCACCATTAGGTTAGAGGTCCCGGCTCCTTAGGTAGCCCCCTCCAAAGTTTCCGCCCATTCATGACATATTCTGTTACGTTTGCATCACATGTCTATGTATACTCCCAGTTAAACCTACTTTTACTGTTATCTCTCGCGACTGCTACGCGTCACGCCTTCTGCTCCACCCACTGCTACGCCTACTGCAATGTAATGCTATGTGTTTGCGCTATGTATATAAGTTGATGTATTGTTATTAAAAGTTAGCGCGCTCATCCCTGACCAAGCCCCGGCAGCTGCTGGGCCCCGGTTGTCCTGCCGGGCCCTGTTAACCCCGTTCTATGCAGGTTGTCCTGATCCTGTCCTTATGCTGTAATAAACCTGCAGAAACTCCTACTACCTCGAATCTTGACTCTTATTTTATTGAGCTATCTGTTATTCATTCATTCATTCAAAAATAGATCCGGTATTATTTATTTATATACCACATAATGGCGCCCGAATAGGGACTTGCCCTTTCCCCACGCGTCGGTGAAGCCACGCCGACCCCCTGACCCTCTGCAGTCGTGACGGAACTCTTCTGCACAGTGGCAGATATTTCTGCTCAAGTATCCCTCAGGCCCACGGAGGAGACGGAGGAGGCGGTCCAGCATCCAAACGAGACGGTGGAGGAACGCGGCGAGTCCCGACCAGAGCCCAAGCCGAGAGTCCAAGGTCCGAGGTATCCGGAGGCCCACCCGTAACTGAAGTCCGAAGTCCGAAGTTCGTCGTCGTAGCAGTCCAGTCCCGAACGAGGCCTTCCGTTCCGTGCTGCCCGGTGAGTACCATTGCTGGGGTAGTATCTAGACAGGACCAATCTAAATTGACTCCTGGTCCGTGGGTTGGTGGTGCCCAGACTCACAAACGAAGTGTTCACCTAGGTGGATACGGGTCTTGATGCGTCCCTTTATGGGACCGGTATGTTCCGTACTGTTACAGCAGTGCATCCAGTAATTCTAGTCTGTTCCGTTCTCGAGAAATTCTGGTCTGTTTCTGTTTTCAGTATTTCAGGTAATATTCTGTTCGAACTGTTATTTATAATGTTCTTCATGTATTTTAATGTTGTGGTATGAGTGTGACGTGATTTCGTGTTTTCATTGTATATTGTATTGTGTCCAGATTACAGTTCAGTCATGCCTATATTTTCCAAGTTACGTCAGTTAAAAACTAGAAAGGGTTTATTAGAAGAAGCAGTTCCTGTCCCGCCCAGGGACAGTCCAGGTACCTTTATGTATCAGAAACATGGCATAAGCGCCATAATGTATCTAGATTTATGGGTAGAGTATACCAAACAGTTAGAAGAAAAGTATAGATGGCCCGTATCGGGTACATGGGATGCCGAATGTATCATGCGAGTAGAAGAAGCATTATGGAAAAAGAAAGCCAGACAGTCACAGAAAGATGCCATCGAGTTATGGCGTAAGGAAGCTCATAAAAGAACGGAAAAGGAAGTCAGAAAGTCAGAGTTAAGTAGAGAATCCCAAGAACGAGTCCAAGAAAGAGAATTAATCGAGATAGGTGAACGAGTCAAAGCCGAACAGTCAGACAGACAGAGGCATGCCCTCATTAAGGGTATGTATCCTCTGCTTGCCGAAGGCTTGCCAAAAGCGACCCCAGAGGCATCCAGTAATTTCCCGCCACCATTAGTTCCGACCAAGCTACGTCACAAACCGACCGCAGCTGATATTTTTATTTCGTCCTATCTGGACGACACAGTCCCAGAATATGCAAATCCTGTTCGCGCTCCGCCAGTCCCTGTAAATCAGGCACTTCCTGCTCCTTCAGACACCGGGGTGCCCTTACCAGCTCCCCCGGTCCAGTCCGCCATACAAGTCCAGCCCACGTTACAACTACCGACCCTGTCAGCACGAAGAATGTCAATCGACGATTCCAGTTTAGGGGCCGCAGGAGGAGGTCTTCCTCAAACCCCGCCGCCACACAAGCGTTTATCAGCACTCGAATTACATGCTCAAGCATCACAGCGTACTCCTAAAAGTAATAAGTCTGTCACAGAAATCAGACAAGCCCTTGGCGAATGTGTCTATGACGCAGTTCCAGGCGAGTATAATATGGTTTTATATTCTGTACGCGTAAGGAGGGTGACCGAGTATCTAGTCACCTTACCGAATATGAAAGAAGATCTAGACAGAATATATCGTTTCATCCGTACAGGGGATGATCCAGAAAGTATTGGCGAGATTATGTCTCAAAGGAAAGCCGAGATTCAGCTCATGATATTAAAGTTCCTGATCAATTGTCTAATAAGAGAACAAGATTATCCGTCTAAAGATCCCGCCGAAATGAGAATCCTGACAAGGTGGAGTGATAATATAGCCGAGGGTAAGCACAAGACCGTCGGTGCTATGGAGAGTATGTACAAGAAAATCCGTAAAGAGATAATAAAGATACACGAACAGCGTAAAGCAGCACAAGTAAGCGAGAAAGAAAGTACCTCTGAACCTGAAGAGGAAGACGACGAGAATCCCGCCAGAATAGCGTATGTAGGAAAATCTAGATTTCCAGATCGCCATTTACGCCTAGAACACAAGTCTATTTTTCATCATCCAGCACCAGAACAAGGTTCCCTAGAACAAGTATTTCAAGCTACCGACCACATTCTGAAATCACGAGTCGGTTACAGTGAATTAAGTACTATGCATGAACAAGAACTAGCCCGATCAGCAGTCCGATGGATTACTGATTCTACCACTTTTCCAGACGAAATAGTGGCACAAATGTTTCTGAAACTGCCCCCAGCCGAGCAACGACTGGTGGGTATGTATATGATCCAGCACCTCATTACTCTGTATGAGGGTCAACATTCTGATCCAGGCCCGTTACACGATATCCTGAACGAGTTACTCCAGTATAAATGGAAAGGTCTAGGTACCGATTTAATTAGTGTCATTCTAGAACAGCGTCACAAATATAGAACGTTTTTGAACCCGCATTTTGTTCATGTCTCACCCCCAGAAAGTAAATCATTCTACATAGACAGACAGAATCCGTTACGAGAAGTCCACCCAGTCCAAGGGGCGGGTGGCGTAATGCAACGAGTGTTTGTATACACTCCGATTTCAAAGATGGAACTTCTTGAAATGAAGAAATTAATTCCCTGTCATGACAAAGATCCAGCAGGGTTCCATAGAGAAATAAAAGACATGCTCCGTATGGGAGAATACACTTACCCAGATATCATTAAAATGTTAAAGGTCCTGTTACCCGCAGGGGTGTATGAAAAGTTAAAGGAAAAAGAATGGGAGGTGGGAGAGAAAAAGATCGATTGGACAGCTCTAGAAGCTGAAGACAAGGCACGAGTACCAGGTACCGGTCTTGGAGATAAATGTAAAGAATTACCAGAATTATTGATTCGATTGATTGATTGATGCTTTATTTCGATATGCACATATCATAAAAGCAGTACAAAAAATATAAAAACAGCATGTCGAAATAAGTAAGTAAGACTGTACAAATAGAATGGCAATTAAAACACGATATATCAGAATAAATTAGCTAAAAAAAGAATTAAATTGATATGGACAGTCTTCTAAGTCTTATCAACCAAGCCCATTTTAAAAATTTTGCAACAGCACAAACAATAGGAGGGGCTGTATTCATTAAAAGAATCCGAAGGGCAACAGAGTGCTGACGAGTCCCCAATTCTCTGCAAATGGGGCCAAGCCAACGTGATCTGGGGCGGCCATAGTCCGGGCATTCGAAAAGAAAGTGTGGCACCGTCTCTGGTTTATCCGAACAAGAGGCACAAAAGCGTGATGTGTGCAGGGCTTTATTCCACCTTGAACAGAGATCCGCCAAGGGCAAGGTTCCTAGCCGAAATTTTATATACAAGGACCTATCCATGGCAACTGTTATAATATCCATATATGGCTCATACAAGACAACGTCTTTGAACAACAGGAAAGCTGCGGTGGTTTTACAATGCTGCTGGCTACTAGAGCGCTTCACGTCAACCCACTCCCAGAAAAGTTTTTTTAAAGTCTTCTTTGGTGGAGCGGAGTGACTATGCCAGCAAGAGGCCAAACCCAGTTCCCCTAAAAGATGTTTTATGTCCTTCAGCCATTTGATGCTACTCCAACCATCAGCATGCATCACTTCTGCCAGCCCATTGGCGTAAGATTGTAGCTCCGGGACCCTCCACAAGCGTGCCCAGAGCAGAAGGGGGCGAAGCCGAGCCTGGTCCCTTATGGCTTTGCAGCCAGTGTCCAAGAGCATTGGGATGGTCGGGCTGCTCGATGGGATAGCAAGAAGGTCCTTGATAAATTTATTTTCGGCCTTACTCAGTGAATCGACCTTGCCCAAGCCCCACAGTTCCGATCCATAGAGAGAAGCAGGGACTGCACGGGCTTTGTAAATCTCGAGTATGGGAGCAACACAATGTTTTGAGGAGTTATTGTACTCCTTAAGAAGGGCGCCCCCCACCCTTTTGTGAGCCAGAGTCATTTTATCAATGTGGGCAGTCCAGCTCATTGCATCATTCAGGCGGATCCCCAGATAATCAAATTCCGCCACTCTTTCTAGGGGTATAGAGTTCAGAATTGGAGGGAGACCAAGTTTGCGGGGTGGGTGCATGACTAGGTACTTGGTCTTATCTATGTTTATGACGAGGCCTTTAGTGGTACAGAAATCCTGGAAGCGGTTCAGTAAAGACTGTAGACCTTGGGGGGTTTTGGAGATGAGGAGGGTGTCGTCGGCGAACAACAGAGTTGGAATTTTTACTCCACCCAAGCTAGGAGCGTCTGATGGTTCGCCCAGAAGATAATCTACCACCCCGTTAATGTAGAGGGAGAATAAGGTGGGGGCCAAGACACAGCCCTGTCTTACTCCCCTCTCGACCCTGATTTTATCGGTCTTTTCCCCATTCAACCCCCATCTAACCTGGGCATAGGTGTTAGTGTGCAGGTTAATGAGGAGGTTCAGTAGGTACGGGGGCATCCCTAAACCGTCAAGCACCCTCCAAAGTTCCTCCCTCGGTACCAGGTCAAAGGCAGTCTTAAGGTCAATAAAGGCCAAATAAAGACTGCCTTTGCCCAGCACCACCACCTTCCAGTGTATCAACAAAAGCCTAAAGGCCTGTTCAATGGTTCCTGTACCCGAACGGAACCCAGCCTGCATGTCGGACAGAATGTGATTGTCGTCCACCCATTGAGTAATTCTCCCCAAGATGGTTTTCCCGGCCAGTTTCTGGCTGGAGTCTATTAGGCTTATAGGCCTATAGTTCCCTGGTGAATCCCGACTGCCCTTTTTGAAAATGGGCACCACCTCCGCACCTCTCCAGGAGTCAGGCACAAGCCCTCCCCCCATGATTGCATTGAGGAGTGCAGAGATTAGAGCCCCCCATTCTTCCGGATAGGCACGGAGAATGTCCCCCGGTAGGCCGTCCGGGCCAGCAGCTTTCAAGGGGACCAAGGTTTTAATTTGCTTTGTTACGTCGAGGGGGGAAAACAATTCCTGGTCTCGGTCTAGAGTAAAGGATGGAATTTTAAAGGGATCATTAAGTGGGCCTTCAATAGCAGAGTAAAGATTTTGGAAATGGGAAAACCAAGTCTGGGCATTAATCGCACAAGTCCTCCGGGAATCGTCGGGACGATTTCTTTTGCCCACCATGTCCCAAAAACCTTTAGCGTCTTTCCCACGGCTGGCCGCCAGGAGGTCCTGCCAGAAATTGTCCTCCCATTCCATCCTTGCATTTTTCTGGCAGAGTGTGTAGTGTCTCCTGGCCTCTCTAGTCCTGAGCGGTAACTTGGACTTAACTGCCTCGATAAGAAGTGATTTCGCCTCCCTACACTTTTGGTTGTACCAGCCCTGACCCGGACGTAGGTTGGGTTTCCTTCCGCTTGGGTGGGCTGGGACTACAAAGAGGTCACCAATGGCCTGGATTATGGCACAAAACCTAGGTGCCACCTCCATCTGCCCTTCCTCTTGACAGTCGAGATTGGCCAGGGCTGAAGCCAGAAGCTGCCTGATCACAGAGGTTTTCTCCTCCGAAAGAGCCAGCTTCGCCCACTTCAGCCTGCGCCCACAATTCGAGACCACTGACAGGTCTGGAGCGGGGTTACAATAAGACCCACTCACGGTGCTATTGACGCACCTGTGTGACAGGGTGAGGGACAGTAGATTGTGGTCACTCTCCACAGAAGGTAAAACTACCATGTCCTCCACCATGCCCCACAGGTGTATGTCAAGGAGGAAATAATCAATGCGTGACGTGTGTCCTGGCCTATTGTAGGTGTGCGCCCCTGCCCTGTCGGACCTGGTCCTGCCATTGGCAGCTCTAAGCCCGAACTCCATAGCTAGGGAGTTGATCTGGAGGGCGACTTCTGTCCACTTTTTAACAGGGCCAAGCTCGAGGGGGGGAATCCCCCACCCATTATCGAATTCCTCCTGATCTGCTAAGATGTCCAGATCAAGAGGCTCGAAAGTGCAGTTCAGGTCACCTGCCAGCAGTGTACAAGACCCGTATGGAGATGATCGGAGTTGCACCTCCAAACAAGCTATGACTGAGGATTCTCTTCCCCCCTTAGTGCCGCGGGCATAGATGTTAAAAATGTTTAAGATGACTCTGCCCTGGGAATTACGAAGCAAAATATTTAGGAGGTCAGGGCAGTTAGTGTCCTTCTCCTCCACCCTACAGTTAAGTTTGGTGGCTACCCAGATTAACAAACCGCCAGAGGGACGGCCCCTACCAGTTGCACTTTCTGCTGCCGGCAAAAAGTGGGTGGAATACCCCGCCTTATGAAGGGGCACCCGGCTCCATGTTTCCTGGAACAGGCATATGGAGTATTGCTCCACACGCTCGCTCCAATCCGGCAATGCCAGCTTCCTTTCGAGGCCCGCAACATTCCAGCTGAAAACCCTAATCGGGGGGTCCGTTACAGCTGCAATGCTACAATCCTCGACAGGGGGTGACAAGTCCGCAAAACCCACATCAGGGGGACCAAGCGGAGAGTTATGGGGAGCCCTGGTCTCCCCCTTCCCCTCTACATACTCGGCCATAGCCAGAGTCTGCAGTGGGGAGGAGGGGCCAATGGATTTGGAGTATGGTGTTGACTCAGCGACAGAACCCTGGGCCACAACGTCCTCCCCCGGATCATAACCGAGTCAACAACTCCCAGGTCCCCAATTTAGCAACACTGGGGCTGTGCATAGCTGCTGGGAAGGAACTCCCGGGGTCAGAAGGCCGTGGGCAGTGTTTTCCACCAAAAATTGGCCCCCTAGGCTGCCAATGAAGGAGGGTTGTCCAAGATGGATGGAGGGGGTGGTCATAATAGGCCGTGGATAAAAGAATGTCAAATCGACTATGTCGATACCCGAACCAGCCGTGGGTTGACCTTGAGAGCATATAAATTGGGCAACCCTAGCATCTTGAAAATTTACGACCACACAATCCCCTTCAAGCGATTTTTTCCTGTGTCCAATCCAACCCACCCTGCGTACACCAAGAATAATTCCATCCACTCCCGCGGGCAAGGGCCTGTTGGCTTTCAGCCAGTGGATGACCTTATTCTTTAGTGCCTGATGGTTTTCACGCTGGGTACTCCCAAGAGGGGGAACTTTCGAGAGGATGACGACATACGGGTGGCACTCAGGGGGGAGGTTAACTGGGGGACACTTGCGTCTACTGATCTGAGGAGGACCCAAAGGGGGCCGATTTGTAGGTGGGACAGGAATAGATGAAACCTTAGGAGTTGATGCAACCCCACCAGTTGCATCAGATATGGCAACCCCAGGTTGCGAAATAGGGCCCGTCCCTCCCTTCTTGTGTTGCCTTGGTGCCTTGCCAGCCACCGGGGATATTACTGCTGGGGGAAGGGTAGCATGCACGTGGGCAACACAAGTGGGAGCCTTCGATTTTGTCTGTCTAGGACCACCCCTAGGAGCAGCCAAGATCGTATTCCCAGGTGCAGGGTACTTAGGCGGCTGCGTCAACTGGTCTCCCAGGGGGGGTCTCACTGGGGCCTCTATCCTATTGGACTCCTCTAACCTGTCTGTCCTATCCTCACTGGGCTTCGGCTGGTGCTTGAGAAGGGTTTTTAGAGCAAAGAAATTGTCCCTAGTAGCCTGCTCAAAGCAGTCAAGCCTTTCCCCCAACCTCTTGACCTGGTCTATAAGTGGCAGCACAAGAGACTTGACCATCTTCTCAAACGCCTCCATAGAGTGACCCACGTTGTCCTTAGCAGGCGTTGGTGGGGCCGACAAGAAAGGTGGCACTAAATCAGTAACAACTGGTGCGCAAGTGGCTGTCCCTGAGGATACCGATCCTGCAGTACTCTGGGGGGGAAGGACCCCTCAGGAGCGGGTACCTGGGGTGGTTAATAGTCTTAAATGGACAACCCTTTCGAATGTGGTTTGCCCTTTTCCCCTTCCTTTTAATGGGCTCCTGGATGGGTTGCTTCTTGGACGGGGCTTGTGGGGCGAGAGCAAGAACCTCAGGGCAGTGTAGGGACTGGGTGCCAGGTGAGTCTGCTAAGGAGAGCTCATTGCAAGGATCTGTAAGCACGGCACATGGGCTGGTACCGTGGACACCAATCAGTGAGCTATCTAACCCCTCTAAACCACCCATTGGAGGTGCAATAAGGGGATCCCCAGATGAATCTCCAAGCAAGAGTGCAGGGGAAGTAGGATTTAAAGGGGACACCACTATTGCTGGCGATGGACTTTTAGCAGGAGGGAAGTCAAGTGAAAGGCGCCGTTCAGATATGGCAAGTTCATTGTCTATGACAGCCGCCACCCTTGTCAGGAATTTGTCCATTGAGCCAAACATAGCACCGCTGGGGGTACTCTCCCCGCAACCCCTCAAGGCCTTACCGGAGCGTGTTGACATGCTGAGTTGCGGCACCACAGGTTGTAGCCGGTACAGTAGATGAAAATGGGGTGGCCCTGCCCTGCCTCCTCCTGCCCCGGACGGCCACAGACGGCCCGCCCTCTGCCCGGGCTCCGCCCGGCGCTGCCCGCGCGCGACTCGCGGGGCGAGAGGGGGTGTCAGGCTTTTACTGGCGCCTCCGGGCGCTCTGGACGCGTCACGGGCGCGCCGCCGCCCAAGAGGCTGCTGGGGAGTGTGGTCCGATGTCGCTGACCGCCTCCTGCAGCCTCCCGGCGTGTTCAGACCTCGGCCGTTTCCCTCACGGCACTGCCCGCTGGCTGGAAGTCAGGTAAGAGTCTCTGGTGTTCCCCCTCTGGGCTCCCGGGGGGTCAGGCTTTTACTGGCGCCTCCGGGCGCTCTGGACGCGTCACGGGCGCGCCGCCGCCCAAGAGGCTGCTGGGGAGTGTGGTCCGATGTCGCTGACCGCCTCCTGCAGCCTCCCGGCGTGTTCAGACCTCGGCCGTTTCCCTCACGGCACTGCCCGCTGGCTGGAAGTCAGGTAAGAGTCTCTGGTGTTCCCCATTATTGATTCAAGTTTTACCCAGATTATTGACAACGAGAAAAGAAGACTGGGATGCAATCTCAGCCTGTAAACAGAAACAAGATGAAGATATTAGTGATTTTTATTCTAGATTTGAGAAATGTTTCAGTATCAACAGTGGTCTCAAGACAAGTAGTGAGTCATACCCTCACCTTTTCGTTACCAAATTAGTCGAGAATTCAAGTCCACAAATTAAAAACCGAGTTTTGAAAGTCGAAAGCACCTGGCAAGCAAATACTCCGTCCCAGATGCTCCAGATGCTCCAGTATCACCAGAATAGAATCAGGGAAGAGCAAGAACACGAAAGAAAACGTATGAAAGACACGAAAATGAAAGTGCTAGTTGCACAATCTGTTCCTCAAGACAGTCAGAAGAGGGGTCCGAATCAAGCCAGTCATCCTGCAGCTCCCGTTAAAGGGAACTGCAATTATTGTAAACAGCCAGGTCATTTTATAAACGAGTGTGCAGTTCTGAAACATAATATAGCTACTGGTAAGACTAAAGAAAGACCACGTCCGCCTAGACAAGAACAAGTTTCACAGATTCCTCAGTCACAGAATGCACAACAGACAGTTTCCGCACCGCAGCCTATCGCTGCAACACAGCACGTTACATCGCAGATGTACCAGTATGCACAGTCTGAGTATCCAGAGTACCAGCCATATTCATGAAACAGCCTAGAGAGGGAGGTAGGCTTGCCTCTCATCGAGATACCTGTAGATCAAGAGGGTCCCTATGTTCACAGTCAAGTATTAGGGAAAGACAGAAAGTTTTTGATCGATACAGGGGCAAGTAGGACCACAATTAGTCATGCCGAAGTTCCAGGGGCTCCACTCTCAGGCTCAAGAAATGTTTCCCTTGGATTTTCAGGAAAACCAATAGTTAATGAGATTTCAAAGCCAGTCACTCTAGAAGTAGGTCCATTGTCCCGTACTACTGATCTGTTACTTACTAAGTCATGTCCAGAAAACCTATTGGGTATTAAGACACTAAAAGAATTAGGTGCAGTTATTTGCTGTTCCCCAGAGGGAATACGTCTGTTCCTACGTGACTTTAAGGGTCACTATGTATTACGAGATTTTGATTCAAGATTGTCTAATGTTCCACAGCACTTATGGGCGCAAGGTCCAACTGATGTAGGTTATATGCAAATCACACCCCATCGTGTGACTCTCAAACCAGGTGTAGTGTTACCCCGAATCAGACAGTACAGATTGCCACCTGAGGCTGTAGCAGCCTTATCCAAAATTATTGACGAGCTCATGGCTCAAGGAGTAGTTGTAGAAACTGACTCCAATGTATGCAATTCTCCGATCATTCCAGTCATGAAACGTACTGATCCAAATGCACCCCCAGTATATCGATTAGTGATTGATTTACGAGAGCTTAATAAATGTATTATTCCTCAGTACCCAGTTGTTCCAGACATTTCTTCCCTGTTAACTGCCATTGATTCCGAAGCCATGTTTTTCACTGTCATAGACCTTAAGAATGCATTTTTTAGTGTTCCAATTCATGCAGATAGCCAGTTTCTTTTCGGATTTTGTTTGAATGGAAGGAGCTATATGTTCACACGCGCTCCTCAAGGTTTCACAGAAAGTCCTAGTATTTACAGTCAAGCACTCAAGAGACAACTAGACAACATTCACATGCCAACTGACACTGCCCTGCTCCAGTATGTCGATGACCTACTGATCACAGCCCGTTCTGAACGTGACTGCGAGCGAGCGTCACTGACAGTTTTGTATTTCCTTGCCGAGATGGGGCACAAGGTGTCACCTTCGAAGCTTCAATTCTGTGTCCAGCAAGTGGTATACTTAGGACACTTACTGTCCAAGAGGGGTAGGCAGTTGACACCCGACCGTATCCAGTTAATAGCGAGTCTTCCCCAGCCCAGAACCCAGAAGGAGGTACGTGCCTTTATCGGCCTTACTTCTTATTGTAGACAATGGATTCCCCAGTATGCATTTCTAGCCAAGCCACTGATACAGTTAACGACACAGGAGGCAGCCGTATCGACTGTCCTCCCTTGGACATCTGAACACACACTTAGTTTCAACGAGTTAAAGAAAGCCCTATGCCAAGCTCCAGTTCTAGCTACACCGAACTACAGTAAGCCTTTTACACTTTTCGTTACTGAACGCGAAGGTACAGCATTATCTGTTCTCACACAAGATCAAGCAGGACAATACAAGCCCTGTGCTTATTTTTCGAGCACATTAGATCCAGTCGCCCAGGCGTTGCCTGCGTGCCTCAAGTCAGTTGCAGCCACAGCACTAGCTATCAGACAAAGTGATTCCATAGTTTTAGGGCATTCCCTGACCGTACAAGTCCCACATTCAGTAGAAGTTCTTTTAAACCGAACACAAACACAGCACTTGACAATTGCACGTTTAACAGGTTATGAATTGACACTGTTCCAGCCACACATAGAAATTAGACGCTGCAACGTTCTGAATCCTGCTACACTGTTACCATCAGTTAATTCAAATCCAGACACACATGACTGTGTGGAAGTTGTTAACATTACGACAAAGCCAAGACAAGACCTGACAGACATTCCGTTACCAGATCCTGACCTGACACTTTATGTGGATGGTTCATGTATGAGAACTAGTACAGGGGAACTAGTCGCAGCATATGCAGTAACTACTGACACCGAAGTTATTGAAACACACCGTATTGATACCCTGTCCGCTCAAGCAGCAGAGCTAGTCGCTCTGACACAAGCCTGTATACATGCCAAGAACCTGAAAGTTAATGTTTACACAGATTCACGTTACGCATTCGGAGTTGTACACGACTTCGGAGTGCTCTGGCAGGAGAGAGGTTTCATGACTTCTCATGGAACCAAGATTCAGCATGGTCTCCTTATTCAAGCCCTGTTAGATGCCATACATTTACCGACATCCATTGCTATCATGAAATGCAAAGCACATACGAAAGTTACTGACATTATTTCCCAAGGTAATGATTTAGCAGACCGCACAGCCAAGCTTACAGCACAGACTCCAGACATTCCAGTTAACCTGACACATACTCCAGATCTGACTCCATGTATGACAGTTAAGGACCCTACACAAGATGTCATAGATATCCAGTTACATGCTACTCCCGATGAAATCAAGAAATGGTCTGAACAAGGAGGGGTCCAGACAGATCAAGGATGGTTAACGAAGGGTAGAGCCACATGGTTTCTCCCCGACTCTATGGTTCAAGTCATTATCAATACCGCACATAGTCCAGCACATTTAGGAGAAAAAGCTATGTTAGACAGTATCCAGAACATTTGGTTCAACAAGCATTTACGAGCTGCAGCCAAGCAGAAAGTCCGTACCTGTATGATATGTTGTCAGTTTAATCCAGGTAAAAGTGTCCCGGTGGAACAAGGTGGTTTCCAGCCCCCTGACCACCCTTTTGAGGTCCTCCAGATGGATTATATTCAGATGGAGCGATGTCGAGGTTTCAAGTATGTCCTTGTAGTTGTATGCGCTTTGTCCAGATGGACAGAAGCATATCCAGTCCCAGATTACACAGCCGCGACCACTGCCAAGCAGTTGGTTCGTGAATTCTTCCCTAGATACGGACTCCCTAGAGTCGTATATTCTGATAACGGTCAGCCATTCTCCTCAGAGTTAATGAAGCACGTTTCCCTTTTGTTAGGGTACCAGTGGAAGTTTCATTGTGTACGCCATCCTGAAGCAGCCGGTCTAGTCGAGAGACATAATCAGACTCTGAAAATCCGCATTGCCAAAGTCTGTAAAGAAAAAGATGTGGACTGGCTAGTAGCTCTGCCAGTCGCTTTGTTTTATATGCGCATGGTCGCACATTCCAGATCAGGTCTGTCCCCGTATGAGGTCGTATTCGGCCGCCCCCCTAACATGTGGGGTACTCCTAGACCCCGAAGTATTACCGATGTTTCATGTAATATGCTGACAGATTACCTAGCTTCCTTGATGTCTGCCCTCAACTCATGTCGTTCACAGGTTGCTGCCGCCTTTCCAGACAATACCGAGGTGGCACCGCATGAAATCGTTCCAGGTTCCCTAGTGATGGTCCGGAATTTCGACAGATCAAGTCCGCTGGAACCACGTTGGAAGGAGCCACGTCAGGTCCTCTTGACCACCCGTACTGCCGTCAAGTTGGAAGGCAGAAAAGGATGGATCCATCTTTCTCATGTAAAACTTTTCAATGGATTGAAACCAGTCTCCAAGAACATTTCCCAGGATTCCCAGGATTTTAAAAACTGTCAAGACATTGTTTTTAAGGACTGTCCCGCAAAAGACATTATTACAACCCCTCCCTGGTTAGAGAAAACTCCGCAGCAGGAGTATAAGTTAAAGCTCAGGTCTAGTAAAATAAGTCAGTCAGTTTGATTGTATAAGTCCTCCCCTAGGTGAAACGGTTAGACTGTTTCTGACATGTATAAAATAGACCCCCATAGTGAGAGAGTTAGTCGAAGTTCAATTCAATGTATCGTTTTCCTGAGTTTCGTATTATTCATCAGCATTTTGATTTCCTGCACCAGCTATGCATTCTATCTGTATTTTCCAGTTCCTCATGCTAATATGTCTGCTAATGCTACAGTAGAGCACACGTTTAGTGATCTGCCTCCTCACGAATATTCATACCGTCTCGCTATGCGCAACAATTCTTTCATCCGTATGTTACATTACTCACACCAGACCAGCAATGCCACTAATTGTTGGGTGTGTGGTCGACTCCCCCCTTTCCAGACACCGAAGGGAGTTCTGCCACTTTTTCCTTATCCATTTTCACATAATGGTTCGTGTGGAGCATGGTCCACGTTAACGTCATCCTTAACAGATATGTCTTTTCTTAACAGCACATGTTTCCCAGACAAGCAAGGTCTCCCCCACAGAACAGGTTTAGATCTAGAAAATGAGGTGTATAATTTAGGTAATTATTCGTCGAATTTCATGGTCCTGAATGTTCAGTCTGATACTACTCCAGACTTACCTGCTATTTCAGTATTACCTGTCAAAGGCGAATTATGTGTCCGTAGTTATGGTTCCATACATGTAGGTCATAGTGATTGTACTACTGTTATCCAGTATAGTGACAGTGGGAAATCTGTTTTCAAAGCTTCACGTCATTCTTATTTTATTTGTGGTCAAACCGCATATGTCCGTCTGCCCCTCGATTGGGAGGGAACCTGTTACATTGCTTTCCTACTGCCACCTGTTTTCCTAGCCCCATCTGATTATCACAGAAACACACATCTAGTACACATTAGACATAGAAGGGAGTCCCCAATTGTCGATTATACTGAAACTACTCTAGAACAGTATACAGATTTCAATAAAGGTTTCTTCTTCTTTGTAGGACCTGTCCAGAATAGTAAACTGATCCGTAGGTTAACAAGAACCCTTGAAGCTGTAGTAAATGAGACTGCCTCTGCTCTAGGTAACTTAACCGAAGAACAATCTGCTATGAGATTTGTCGTTTTGCAAAATCGTCTCGTCCTTGACGTCATACTGGCCGATAGGGGCGGGGCCTGTAGAGTCATCGGATCTAGTTGCTGCATTTTCATTCCAAATAACGCGCCGTCTGTTTATTCAGCTATAACCAGACTCCATAAAATTGCCCATCTGTTACACCAAGATCCAGGCACCTGGACATGGTCCGGTTGGTTCTGGAATATAATTTCCGCCTGGGGATGGAAAGTCCTGTCTTTTCTAGGTATTGCAGTAGCGATCATATTCAGCTGCTGCCTCTGTATACAATGTGGCCCTGCGATTTGCAGCATGTGTGCTACCTCTTGTATTCCTAGTCCCAAGCCCCGTTCTAAATCCCGTTCCAAGACAATTCGAGACAAGCAAATGGTACTGTATGAAATGATAGATGGTATCATGAAAATTGATGTTTCCTGATGGAAACGTAGTGACAAGGAGGGAATGTGGAAAAGTAAATTTTGCCATGTTCTGTGTCCCTACGCCTCATCCATCATATGTTATGTGTGCATGACCAATATGCATATGTTATTCCCCATGTCCGATTAATGACGCAATTATAGTTGTGTCCACCTCTAGTATGCTATTCTCCAGTCCTCGTGAATACTACGAATATCAGGCCTATGTAAAGTTATGTTGCCACGTTTCTCAGTGTGCACGTTATTCCATTATAAAGTCCCCGTTTCCAGGCCTCAACAGGGCCCGGACATCAGATTCAGCTCCTGTCTTCTGAAAGCCTCGCTGAGGAGCGATACAGCCCCCACCTGTATCCTCGACCCTTCACTTACTTCCTGCCTCGCAGTGCCCGGTGCAGCTTGGCTCTGCCTCTGAGTCTGCCAAAAGTATGTTATAGTTCCAGTTATCAGTTCAGTCCTCCTTCTCTGCATTCCTAAGCTACTGAACTGCATCAATAGTTTCCGTCATTGTCTAGCCTTCTCGTCTCCATGTTAGAGAAATACTGCATTTACTGGTCATTTAATATTCTTCATCACGCACTACATGTAGAATAATGCATGGTCCAGTCTTAGAGTCAAGTTAGCTTTTCCCCTCATGACTTCTAGTTTATATCAACATGTTCCCTAAACATCCGATACCAGATAGGGTTTAGGTACATGTCGCTCCGACCCTCCAGACTCTAGTCTCTGCTCCTAGCACAGAGTTCATAGCCCCCAGCTTCTCCTAGTAACACGTCATTGCCAGTTTACGCGCACCATTAGGTTAGAGGTCCCGGCTCCTTAGGTAGCCCCCTCCAAAGTTTCCGCCCATTCATGACATATTCTGTTACGTTTGCATCACATGTCTATGTATACTCCCAGTTACACCTACTTTTACTGTTATCTCTCGCGACTGCTACGCGTCACGCCTTCTGCTCCACCCACTGCTACGCCTACTGCAATGTAATGCTATGTGTTTGCGCTATGTATATAAGTTGATGTATTGTTATTAAAAGTTAGCGCGCTCATCCCTGACCAAGCCCCGGCAGCTGCTGGGCCCCGGTTGTCCTGCCGGGCCCTGTTAACCCCGTTCTATGCAGGTTGTCCTGATCCTGTCCTTATGCTGTAATAAACCTGCAGAAACTCCTACTACCTCGAATCTTGACTCTTATTTTATTGAGCTATCTGTTATTCATTCATTCATTCAAAAATAGATCCGGTATTATTTATTTATATACCACAGTCCCCTCACCACTATGATTTCTTTTGTTTCCCTGTACCTCCAAAAATTTGTCGCTTTTTTTGTCTACCAGGACTTTTATGTGTTGTCTCATGGGGTTAGATGTTCCTTGACGCCCAGTTGCTCACAAGGTTTGTGGCACCTATTTACAAGGCGCCTGGCCCAAACCTGTGGCATTACAAAATGGGATTGTCAACCTGTGTAAATGAACTTAAAATGGTGGACACCCTTTTTCCTCATGTGAAGTGACACCCCTTGGAGCCTTCATGAACCATGGCCTTTTGAGGTTTTGGCGCCCTTTGTTTGGCACGCATTTCTGACAGGAATTCCTTTATTTTCCTCAGGTACACAAAATGGCTGCTCTAGAACCCCAGTACGGTGGCTGTGAGTGTCCTAAATACCCCTCAAGAGTGCCATGTCATTGTCACAGCCAGAGAAGGTTCTAGAACCTTCTGGCTCGTGCCAGTACCCCAGGGCACTGGCTATATAAGGCCCAGTCCCTGGCGGCCATTTTAGATTAGACTAGAGAAGAGGAGATTAAGAGATTCCAGACTTGACACCAGATTGACACCTGCCCTGTTGACCCCTGAGGCGGCTGGTAGCGCAGGCAGTAGAGCAGCAAAGGGTTGCTGGCGTTGTGTCTGACTGGCGTTCCAGGCAGCTACGTGAGAAGTGATCTAGCGCCTACAGCGCCTGCCCAGCGAGTGCCTCATTGCCCCCAAAGACTGTGGCCAGATTCGTGTGCCTCTCCGTCCCCCCCGGTGGTGAACTGTGGTCGATTTATCGAGTCGCGAGGCGAGAGCAAGTTCGCAGCGACCGCGATCGTCAGCTGTGCCCCCTTCGCGACAGGTGCCTCTAGAGGGGAGCTCGGACGTCTCCGAGCCCCACCAGCGTAGAGCGCTTCCTGCGCAGATTGAAGGTGAGGTGGTGCGCCGGGGCGGGGAAAGGCCGGCCTTCGTTGGGCGGGACTAGCGTCTTTGCCACTCCCCAGTGACCCGGGAGCTGTAGCTGTGGGCGGGAACCACCCTGAATGCGGAAGTCGGAGGGAGGTCCGTGGAGCCCCTGAGAGCCCCGTCGCTAACGAGATGAGTGCTGTGCCCGACTGAATCGTATCTTGATTGCAGCCGATGTGAGGTGGGCCCGTTTCCTCATAGTGAATGCAGCGTTGTGAAGAAATTGTGAACCGGCATTTACTTGACTGTGCGCGAAGGTTGTGTGACCTCTCCGGCAGCCCGTTCGTCAGCCTAATGACTTTGAACTGGTGCCGCCTGTGCTCAAGTGGTGCTAAAGCCCGTAGGCGCGCATAGACTTCACCGGCCAAGCAGAGATCCTATCCCGGTGACCGCCGAGTGCAAATGATGTATTTACTGTGTTTCGTTGCCTTCTAGATATACGCACATACGCCTTGAGTGATTATTAAAGAGTCCCAAACCTTATTTTGTGCTCAGAGAAGCCGTATACCTGGTCATTGAAAACAGCATAAACTGTAAGAGTTATCTTTCCCATTTGAAACGTATTGCAGATGTAATGATTCTAAAGTATTTAATTGGTGGCAGCGATACCAGAAGAAACATGTGGTTGTTTATTTAAATGAACCAATATTTATTCTGATATTTATTCTGATATTTAATGTGATATTTATTGTGATACTCATTCCTGAAGTTATTCTATTTATTAATACTATTTATTACTAGAACTGTATGACCAAAAGAAATGTATATGTGCTTTCCCAGTCAACCCTATTTACAACAAATAACTTTTATATAAAGGAATCGTATTTTTCTACAGCAGTGGTGTGGTGTCCTTCTTCTTGGTGTGGATGTACAAGGAGTTATTATTGGGCCAGAGCCGGCTTAACAATACAGCCTTCACTTGCCTTGTCACTTGAGCCAAGCTACCCCCTTTGTGCTGGGCTTGCCCATCGCAGGTCCAACATAAAATTGGTGCTCAGCGGTGGGATTGCGAGCCGTGCTTGTTTTGAACCCCATAATAATTCAGTGTGCACCACAGGTACACACCCGGAGTTTTCTCCTAGCGGCCCTCAAATTAAACGTTTTGCTTTTTCCAAATTCTTTCCTGGAGGTGGGTGGAAGTGACCCTCAAAGTTCTTATCCTGGTCACCTACTTCGGGGTGGTGGTCCACACTTTTCACTGACAAGATGGAATTCGAAATGTCAGAGCTGTTTGTCAGGCGAGGGGCCAAAAGAGAGGAGCTCCGTACTAGTCTGCGAGCATGGGTGGAAGCACACACGGAGGGAACGGTGGAGGAGGAGGAATCGGACAGAGGTACTGTCATTGATAGGACTGCGGAATGTCCCCCGGGGGTGGGTGAGATGTCAAACAGCCCCAAGGCAACCTCGCGGGAGGGCAGCAGTGTGTCATCGAGAGGGTTGTCAGAAACCGAGTTAGCTGACAGGAGAGAGGAAAGACTGTTAAGGTGGGAAATAGCAAAAATGGAGTTGGAAGAAAGGAGGGAGGGGAGGAGGTTGGAACACGAGTTCAAGCTACGAGAACTCGAGTTCCAGGCCCCTAACATCACTCCGAAGGGTGTCGAGTCAAAGGAATTTGCCAGGGAGCCCAGGCCCCATTTACCCAAGGACATAGTCGCCAGTTATACCGCTGGAGATGACATAGCCAAGTGGCTGGCAGCCTATGAGGTCTCCTTAAGAGCCCATGGGATCCATGAGAAGCATTGGGGTGGTGGATTATACCGGTACATGCCTCCAACAGGTAGGGATGCCCTATTGGCCCTAGACCGGGAGGAACAGGTTAATTACCCCGCCATGAAGTTTGGGTTGACCCCCGAGAAATACCGGCAAAGGTTTAGAGGCAGCCACAAGCTGAGCTCACAGAATTGGGTTGACTTCCTGGATTTTGCCAAGAAAGCCCTGGATGGGTGGGTCCAAGGTAATGAGGTGGAGGACTATCGAGGGTTGTACGACCCGATACTCAAGGAACATCTACACGAGAAATGTCTTCCCGAGCTGAGGCAACACCTGGTAGACAGCAAACTTACTTGCCCCCTAAAGCTTGCTGAGGAGGCGGACATTTGGGCAAGTACCCGAGTGTCCACGAAGGGGACGGGAGGAGATTCTCAGAAGTCCGGACAGGGCACTCCCCAGAAGAAAGAGGGGGGAGATAACAAGAAGCAGGAGTTCTCCAGAGGCCCCCAAAATACCTTTAAGGGAAAAAATGTTTCTTCTCCACTTCTAAGGCTAACCCGCAGAAGAACCCTAATCCTGGCCAGAGTCAGCAGCCAAGGGTTATCCATTGCTATGAGTGCGGTGGTATTGGACATTATAAGGGAGACGTGAAATGCCCAAAGAGACCACCCCCTCCCACTGGAGGAAAGGCCCCGGGAGTCGCTAGTGTAGCGCTCGGGGAGGAGATGCCCTTAGTTAAGGGGGGGGAATGGGCGGGTGTCACCTTAGTGTCCCTCGGTGATCGGGAGATGGTTCCAAAGATCCAGGTGCCCTCAAATACTACCAAGTATGGGCAATGGGTCACCATCAATGGCCATAGAGGGGAAGCTCTGAGAGATACAGGAGCCAATATGACTATGGTAAGGAGTCATCTGGTGTCCTCAGAGCAGGTGATTCCAGGCGTACTTCATCCAGCCGCGATGGCTGACGGCAGAATGGGCCACTATCCTGTGGCCGAGGTTCCCTTTGAGTGGGGAGGGGTTGCAGGTTCACTTCGAGTTGCCGTAAGCCCCGCCGTGCCAGTCGATTGTCTGCTGGGAAATGATATGAAGCACAATGCTTGGAAGGAGGTGGAATACCGGACTCATACTGAGATGCTGGGTACACCTGATTGGGCCTGTGTGAGTACCAGGTCTGCGGCTGCTCGGGAGGAGAAGTCGCGTGGGTTGGAGCCTGGAACAATGGCCCACCCAGCTGCTGATGAGGGAACATTTCGAGGACAGGAGGACCCTGCCTCGATGTCCATGCCCCGTGAGACGGATAGGCCACCTGTGGAGGTGGACCCGGAGTCCGCGGAGGAGGACATAGTTCCGTTGGAGGACTTGCCTATCCCCGCTGAGTGGCGAGTGGAAGGAGGACCATCCAGGGAGGAACTGAGCAAGGGACAAAGGGAATGTCCCACCCTCGAGGGTACGAGGCAACAGGCTGAAGCCCAGGCAGCAGGTAACGAGTCTGGGAACTATCGTGTTTACTGGGAGGATGGTCTCCTCTACAGTGAACCCAGGACGCCAGTGCACGGATTGTCACGGGCCCTGGTAGTCCCACAGTGTTACCGAGCCTTCCTATTAGAGTTGGCTCATGAGATTCCCTTGGCAGGACACTTGGGTCAGGACAAGACCTTTGCCCGGCTTGTCCCCCACTTTTATTGGCCTCGAATGAGGGTGGCGTCCGACACATACTGTCGGTCGTGCGTGTCATGCCAAGCTAGTGGGAAAACAGGGACGAAGCTGAAGGCTCCCCTGGAACCACTTCCCGTCGTTGGCACCCCCTTTGAAAGGGTGGGCATCGACATTGCTGGGCCCCTAGATCCACCTACATCATCCGGTCACAGGTTTATCCTGGTCCTGGTGGATCACGCCACAAGGTATCCAGAGGCAATTCCTCTGAGAACCATTACTGCACCAGTAGTGGCCAAGGACCTGATGGGGATCTTTACCCGAGTGGGATTCCCCAAGGAAGTTGTGTCTGACAGGGGGACCAACTTCCTGTCAGCATATATGCGGGCCATGTGGAAGGAGTGTGGAGTGACTTACAGGTTCACCACTCCTTATCACCCACAGACCAATGGTCTTGTGGAAAGGTTCAACCAAACCTTGAAGGGTATGATCAGAAGTCTACCCGAAAGCCTGCGGAGAAAATGGGACGTCCTCCTACCCTGTTTGCTCTTTTCCTACAGGGAAGTGCCGCAAAAGGGAGTGGGCTTCAGCCCCTTTGAGCTTTTGTACGGGCACCCTGTACGTGGACCTCTCAGCCTGGTGAGGGACTCCTGGGAAAAGTCTCCCCGGAAAGTTCCCCAGGATGTGGTGAACTACATGCTGGCCTTCCGAAGCCAAATGGCTAAGTTGTGGAAGCAAGCTTCTGACAACTTGGAAGCCAGTCAGGCAGTTATGAAAGCGTGGTATGACCACAACGCTCACCCAGTGGAGTTGGAGCCAGGCCAGAAGGTGTGGGTGATGGAGCCTGGAGAGCTGAGTGCCCTCCAGGATCGTTGGACAGGCCCCTACGAGGTATTGGAGAAGAAGGGCAAGTCTACCTATCTGGTGGACGTAAAGACCCCTCGGCATCCGCATCGGGTGTTACATGCCAATCGCCTCAAGCCCCACTACGAGAGGCCCGAAGTCATGTTGGTTATGGTGACTGACGGATCGAAGGAAGAGGACACGGAGCCTCTCCTCGACCTTTTTGCGTCTCAAGAAAAGGATGGGTCAGTGGACGGAGTGAAACTCTCGCCAACCCTGACTCCTGAGCAGCAGGAGGAATGTCGCCAGGTCTTGGGGTCATTCGCTCCTCTATTCTCCCTTGTCCCGGGTAAGACCCACTTGTGTACCCATGACGTGGACACAGGGGACAGCCCACCTGTGAAGTCAAAGTCTTACCGGCTGTCTGACAAGGTGAAGGCCAGTATCCAAAGCGAAGTAGCTAAGATGCTGGAGCTAGGAGTCATCGAACCTTCAAGTAGCCCTTGGTCTAGCCCAGTGGTGTTAGTTCCTAAAGCTGCCCCACCTGGCACCACACCAGAATTGAGATTCTGTGTGGACTACCGAGGACTAAATTCGGTAACCAAAACGGATGCTCATCCGATCTCTCGGGCGGATGAATTGATTGACCGGTTGGGAGCTGCCCAATATCTCAGTACCATTGACCTCACTGCAGGGTACTGGCAGATTCCCATGTCTAATGGAGCCAAGGAAAGGTCAGCCTTCTCCACACCTGATGGACACTACCAGTTTTGCGTCATGCCCTTTGGGCTCAAGAACGCTCCTGCCACTTTTTAGCGGCTGGTGAACACGATCCTCACCGGGATGGAGTCATTCTCTGCTGCTTACTTGGATGACATAGCTGTCTTCAGTAGCAGCTGGGAGGATCACTTGCAGCACTTGCAAGCCGTTCTCCAGACCCTGGAACGGGCTGGCTTGACAATCAAGGCCAGCAAATGTCAGATTGGACAGGGGTCGGTAGTGTACTTAGGACACTTGGTGGGCCGGGGAACGGTGCAGCCCCTTCAGGCGAAGATTGAGGCAATCATGGCCTGGAAACCCCCCAAGACCCAGACTGAGGTCCGAGCCTTCCTGGGCCTCACAGGTTACTACAGACGATTTGTGAAGGGGTATGGCACTATCGTGGCACCCCTTACAGAACTCACGGCCAAAAAGCAACCCAGGAGAGTCATTTGGACGGAGGCTTGCCAGCGAGCCTTCGACACTCTGAAACAAGCATTGTGTAAAGCTCCAGTCTTGAAGGCTCCAGATTTTTCAAAAGAGTTCATTGTCCAGACAGATGCATCCGACATTGGCATTGGGGCGGTGCTATCGCAACTCAATGAAGAGGGTCTGGATCAGCCCGTGGTCTTTCTGTCACGAAGACTGCTTCCCCGGGAACAGAGGTGGAGTACCATCGAGCGGGAAGCCTTTGCGGTGGTCTGGGCACTGAAGAAGCTGCGACCATATTTGTTTGGTTCACACTTCCTTGTTCAGACAGACCACCGACTCCTTCGTTGGCTCATGCAAATGAAGGGGGAAAATCCCAAACTGTTGAGGTGGTCTATCTCCCTACAGGGAATGGACTTTCGGGTGGAACACCGGCCCGGAGTTGACCACGCCAATGCAGACGGTCTCTCCAGGTATTTCCGCCTTAGTTTTGAGGACTCCCAAGGGGTTGGGTAGCTCTCCCCACTTACAGCTGGGGGGGACGCGTGTTAGACCCGTCTGCTTCTGAGAGTCCCCTCACCACTATGATTTCTTTTGTTCCCCTGTACCTCCAAAAATGTGTCGCTTTTTATTTGTCTACCAGGACTTTTTATGTGTTGTCAACCTGTGTAAATGAACTTAAAATGGTGGACACCCTTTTTCCTCATGTGAAGTGACTCCCCTTGGAGCCTTCATGAACCCTGGCCTTTTGAGGTTTTGGCGCCCTTTGTTTGGCGCGCATTTCTGACAGGAATTCCTTTATTTTCCTCAGGTACACAAAATGGCTGCTCTAGAACCCCAGTACGGTGGCTGTGAGTGTCCTAAATACCCCTCAAGAGAGCCATGTCATTGTCACAGCCAGAGAAGGTTCTAGAACCTTCTGGCTCGTGCCAGTACCCCAGGGCACTGGCTATATAAGGCCCAGTCCCTGGCGGCCATTTTAGATTAGACTAGAGAAGAGGAGATTAAGAGATTCCAGGCTTGACACCAGATTGACATATGCCCTGTTGACCCCTGAGGCGGCTGGTAGCGCAGGCAGTAGAGCAGCAAAGGGTTGCTGGCGTTGTGTCTGACTGGCGTTCCAGTCAGCTACGTGTGAAGTGATCTAGCGCCTACAGCGCCTGCCCAGCGAGTGCCTCATTGCCCCCAAAGACTGTGGCCAGATTCGTGTGCCTCTCCGTCCCCCCCGGTGGTGAACTGTGGTCGATTTATCGAGTCGCGAGGCGAGAGCAAGTTCGCCGCGACCGCGATCGTCAGCTGTGCCCCCTTCGCGACAGGTGCCTCTAGAGGGGAGCTCGGACGTCTCCGAGCCCCACCAGCGTAGAGCGCTGCCTGCGCAGATTGAAGGTGAGGTGGTGCGCCGGGCGGGGAAAGGCCGGCCTTCGTTGGGCGGGACTAGCGTCTTTGCCACTCCCCAGTGACCCGGGAGCTGTAGCTGTGGGCGGGAACCACCCTGAATGCGGAAGTCGGAGGGAGGTCCGTGGAGCCCCTGAGAGCCCCGTCGCTAATGAGAGGAGTGCTGTGCCCGACTGAATCGTATCTTGATTGCAGCCGATGTGAGGTGGGCCCGTTTCCTCATAGTGAATGCAGCGTTGTGAAGGAATTGTGAACCGGCATTTACTTGACTGTGCGCGAAGGTTGTGTGACCTCTCCGGCAGCCCGTTCGTCAGCCTAATGACTTTGAACTGGTGCCGCCTGTGCTCAAGTGGTGCTAAAGCCCGTAGGCGCTCATAGACTTCACCGGCCAAGCAGAGATCCTATCCCGGGACCGCCGAGTGCAAATGATGTATTTACTGTGTTTCCTTGCCTTCTAGATATACGCGCATACGCCTTGAGTGATTATTAAAGAGTCCCAAACCTTATTTTGTGCTCAGAGAAGCCGTATACCTGGTAATTGAAAACAGCATAAACTGTAAGAGTTATCTTTCCCATTTGAAACGTATTGCAGATGTAATGATTCTAAAGTATTTAATTGGTGGCAGCGATACCAGAAGAAACATGTGGTTGTTTATTTAAATGAACCAATATTTATTCTGATATTTATTCTGATATTTAATGTGATATTTATTGTGATACTCATTCCTGAAGTTATTCTATTTATTAATACTATTTATTACCAGAACTGTATGACCAAAAGAAATGTATATGTGCTTTCCCAGTCAACCCTATTTACAACAAAGAACTTTTATATAAAGGAATCGTATTTTTCTACAGCAGTGGTGTGGTGTCCTTCTTCTTGGTGTGGCTGTACAAGGAGTTATTATTGGGTCAGAGCCGGCTTAACACTACAGCCTTCACTTGCCTTGTCACTTGAGCCAAGCTACCCCCTTTGTGCTGGGCTTGCCCATCGCAGGTCCAACATGCACGCATATAAAAAGGCAGTAAACTAGCATACTCCTACTATGTGAACACTACTCTAAGTGTACCTAAAGTGTGTGTAGGTCTAGAGCCAAGACTCCCCCCAAGGGATTATCCAACCCATTACCTGAGGGGATAAGGTGAAGGACCCCATGGGGGCGTGGCTTGTCGCTGAACATGCGGTCGTACTGTAGCAGAGCTCCCAGTCGGGACTTG
The DNA here is from genome assembly GCF_964261635.1 of Lissotriton helveticus. Taxonomy (NCBI): domain Eukaryota; kingdom Metazoa; phylum Chordata; class Amphibia; order Caudata; family Salamandridae; genus Lissotriton; species Lissotriton helveticus. Next base: position 351,810 of record NW_027611727.1, on the reverse strand, counting down.
AGTCATCCTGATATCCCCGTTGACCCTGGGAGTCTCCCTGCTGCAGTAGCTGTCTGCCAGCTTGCGGAATCCACTCGGGTCTCCTACCTGTAACGACGGGGCTGCAAATCCCCGGTACGGGTGAAATCTCCATTTTTGGACGTTGCCAGCTGCCATCACTGCCTGCCGTGAAGGCAACCGAGAACATGCGCCCGGACTCACATTGTCACAGCGGAGGCAGAGGGCCCCAGCTTCCACATGAGGGCCTTCTGATTTGCGGAGTGCCGACTGCCCTGCTTGTGAGTCTTTCTGGAGAGGTTGGAGCGGCGTGGGGTGCCTTGCTGTGCGGCCTCTGCGTCTGCCTTCTACGAGGGTGCTGTGCCCTGGGCCTCAACCGCTGGCCGGCCGGATGTGTGGCAGCCGCGCTGCTTGTTGGCTGCATCACTGGGAGTGGCTGCGGTGTCCGCCCTCGGGCTGCTGTTGGTGCTCCCAAGGCTGTGTGGCTGGAGCCACTCTACAACGTGCTGAAAAACCCCTTTGACCCTGGACGAGGGGAGGGGAGGGGCCCGCCAGCTGGACTGGGGCTGTAGGTGCGGTGAGCAGGCTCTGTGGTCTGATGGTGGACTACATGCACGCACAGCCGGACGGCCGTTATTGAGGACACGTGTTGTGCTGAATGTGACCCGGGCCCCACGCTTGTCTCCCTGCATGGACGCGGACCCACAAACTGGGACTGGTCACAGAGAGTACTGCTAGCGCTCTCCCTGAGGTCTGCTTTTGCTCCTGGCTGGAGTACATCTCCTCCCCTGTTTGCGGCCTACAGACTGCTTCCACGCGGGCTGTCCACTTGCCCGGTTGTACATAGACTTCTTGTTGTGCTGGGTGCACGACTGCTGCCGACGCCTGTGGGTCCTCTCACTTCCTCTTCTCGCCATTGTGCTCTTTGCCAAGGGGCGCCAGCGGGGGAAGCAACTGGAGGGGCCCGGCACTGAGGATCCACATCAGGGGACTGCAGACTAGGCCTCCCAGGCTTCCTCGATCAGCTGCTTATTTTTAGGTGAATACAAATCACCTGCTGTTCCCCCTCCTTCCATATCTCTTTTTCTCCCCCTTTCTTTGTCTCTCTCGCTCTCTTTATCTCTCCCCCTCTCTATCTCCCACACATTCCTGTTACCTTCAGCTTCATGAATGTCACTGCCACTTCTGGCATTCATACGACAAATCCTTCCGAACATTTGAGGACAAGGGACAATCAGTGTGAAAGACGAGTTGCTGGGAGTGCAACTGATTGTCCTAGTCCATATATGCCTTTGATGTGGGATTTCACTAGTTCACCACATTCTTCAAACAGAGTCTACTGCTTACAGTGGCTCAATCCTGGTAAAAAGAAGAGTTTGGCAAGGCACAAAATGAATAGGGAGAGTCAAGTTGGAGAGGAGCCACAGGTCACACTTCGTTATAAGGTCCGAGGCACAAGCTGATCCATTAACCAAACACAATATGTAAAAGATGCAGCAAATGTCGCTTAAAAACAAGGTATATACTTTTTCATATCTAAAAATAGGTTATTTCTTGAACAACTGTGCTTCGCTTTAGTTCATTACATATACTGCAGTGGCATTTGTTAATAGTAATACATACATTTTACCAATGAAGTTTCCAATCTCCAGAGCCGTGACAACATATCCACTCTGGGTGTGCTGGGTTTGTAGGTTTTATCAAAAATCTGACAAGTTAGCTGAAAGTACCGTTGTTAGTCCCAGTATTGTTCAGTGTTGCTTTTATAGGTAGTGTGGTCAGGTGCGATTGAATGTTTTTCTTTGTATTTCTTCTTCACCAAATAAAAATCAAGAATGTTTCTTTTCTTTTAATCCACATTGTGCTAGTCTCCCACTGTGTATCCTGGTGCATCATGTCGATTTGCTATGTGTACGGAAGTGAACAATCACTGGAAACAAACACTTCTATAATTCTGCAAATACTATTATCTGTTTTTCTTCTTTACTGCTAGTCCGGTCTTCTATCATCTGGTATTTCAATGTCCCACATAATTTGAATTTTATCTTTTTCCGTAATTCATTCCTCTCACAATAACTGCACTGTTCTGCTCTTGTCTATGTCCTCACAGGGGTTAATATTATTTTTGATGTTTTTAAGATCTCTCCGGAGTCTCTGCATCTCTAGGATTATTTCCATGTGAGTTAAATGAAGGAGTGTATTGACTGAGGGCTGTGTGGGATCGAAAATTGACAAAAGCCCTTCACTCTTTCAGTGCCCTTATATATTTTCCCCCTGTGTGTGTTCGCTGATGACTTTGTAGCTCTGATAATTGACTAAAGCTCTTTCCACATTCACTGCACTTGAGTGGCTTTTTTCCCTGTGTGTGTTTGTTGATGTCTTCGTAGGTTTGAAAACAGACTAAAGCTCTTCCAACATTCACAGCAATCATATGGTTTTTCCCCTGTGTGTATTCGCTGATGTGTTTGGAGGTTTGATAACTGACTAAATCACTTTGCACATTTACTGCCCTTGAATGTTTTTTCCCTTGTGTGTGTTTGAGTATGCGTTTGAAGGCGCATTAACTGACTAAAGCACTTTGGACATTCACTGCACTGGTATGGGTTTTCCCCTGTGTGTGTTCGCTGATGTTTTTGTACGTTGTCTAATCGACTACAGCTCTTCCCACATTCACTGCACTGGTATGGTTTTTCCTCAGTGTGTGTTCGCTGATGTCTTTGTAAGTGATGTAATCGACTAAAGCTCTTCACACATTCACTGCACTTGAATGGTTTTTCCCCTGTGTGTATTTGCTGGTGTCTTCGTAGTTCTGATAACCCACTAAAGCTCTTCACACATTCACTGCACTTGAATGGTTTTTCCCCTGTGTGTATTTGCTGGTGTCTTCGTAGGTGTGATAACCCACTAAAGCTCTTCACACATTCACTGCACTTGAATGGTTTTTCCCCTGTGTGTATTCGCTGATGTGTTTGGAGGCTTGATAACCTACTAAAGCTCTTCACACATTCACTGCACTTGAATGGTTTTTCCCCTGTGTGTATTTGCTGGTGTCTTCGTAGGTGTGATAACCCACTAAAGCTCTTCACACATTCACTGCACTTGAATGGTTTTTCCCCTGTGTGTGTTCGCTGATGAGTTTGAAGATTTGATAAGTGACTAAAGCACTTTGCACATTCACTGCACTTGAATGTTCTTTCCCCTGTGTGTATTTGCTGGTGTCTTTGTAGGTTTGATAACCTATTAAAGCATTTCACACATTCACTGCACTTGAATGGTTTTTCCCCTGTGTGTATTCGCTGATGAATTTGAAGATTTGATAAGTGACTAAAGCACTTTGCACATTCACTGCACTTGAATGTTTTTTCCCCTGTGTGTATTCGCTGGTGTATTTGTAGTTCTGATAACCCACTAAAGCTCTTGACACATTCACTGCACTTGAATGGTTTTTGCCCTGTGTTCGTGTGCTGATGAAGCTTGAGTGGTGATGACAAACTAAAGCTTTTGCTGCATGTGTGTGATTCTTCTTTCTTGGTTAGTGTCTGCGGGTCGGGTATATATTTGCCTACATCCCATGACTGCATTTCCTGATGGGCCAACATGGCCCATCACTGTGTGCAGTATTTTGCACGTTTGATTTCTTTTTTAACAATACATTGCAATTGCCACCAAATATTTGCCACACTATAAGGTGTCTTTGTAGGTGATTGTGCCTTTAGATTGGATTATGGCTATGCACGCAAATTGGGGCAGTCTATTGTATTGTAGATAGAAGAAGTCCTCTTTACCCGTCAGTTGTCCGGCTCCGCTCTGTTGTGCTCTTCTCTGGTTACTGTGGTCTGGCCAGAAAGAGTTTACAATTCACCTAGAGCACTGAATGATGGCTTGTCGTCATTTTAGAAAACAGCACTGCGGTAATCACACCATACAAATCCCATGATCAAAGTTGGTATTGGACACTTGTTTATACAGGAGGTGGTTTGTTATTGTTGTTGCCTTAATTTTCCGAAGGTCATTTCTTCATCTTGTGGCGTGGAGATGCACAGCTCAGCCTCTGGCAATCACTGAACTGCCCTTGATGCTTCATCCGGGATCTGTTAGTTTGTGTGCAGGTTCCTCTGTCGCTGACTGCGCTGATGTTTTCCTGACCACTGTAGCTCATTATTTCTGCTAATATTGAAGATTTACAGCATTATCTTCATTATAGATGGTGATTTCCTACATTCGAGGCTTGTTTTCTGTTGGATGTAAAGATATTTAACATTAATAAATTGAAACATAATGGAATGAGAATTCACAATGTTTAATTGGTTTTAAAAGACATTTCGGGGGAGATTTACCAAATTTCCACGCAATGCAGCTTGAGGCTGCACTGCGTTGCGCGACAGGGAGGGAGCAGGAGAGCACCATATTTTCAAAGATATGGCTCTATCCTTCCCTTCCCCTTGCGCTGGCACTGATTACAGCAGCCCTGCGCCATGCACACACCTTAGCACCAGAGCGCTAGGGTGTGTGTGTGTGTGAATTCAGCATAGGTTTTGTACAGGAAGGACACCCTTCCTGTACTAACTACTATGCCTAGGCACGAGGGAAAGCTTTTCCCACTTTGTATGCATGTTGCACATTGCAGCAAGCATGCAAAGTCAGAAAAGGAAGGAGAAATGAAAGCTTTTCTCTTTCCTTGCACCTAGTTTAAAAGGGTGCAGTTTTCTCACGCTAAACCCAATCTACTGTATTTGGTAAATTGGGTTTAGCGTGAGAAGCCTTGGGTGGTTGCACGGGAACACCCATGCACCACCCGTGGCAGGCCCCCATGGCACAAAGTAATGCGACGCAGTGCTATGCAATACTTCACATTACTTTTACATTATTTGCTTGAAAGTAAATTAGGAAAAACTGATTTTGCACTGTTTTGTGCCACTTTTGTGATGCAAATATAGCGCAAAATCTTAGTATATATCCCCCTTCTTCTTTACAGCCTTTGAAACTTAGCACCAAATATTTCATCATACACAGATATTTAACTAAAAGTTCTGTTGATCAGGTGATATCTTATTAATGTCTGAAAAGAGGTGATTTACAAGTGTTCACAGAGTAACTTAGCAAAGTAAGGGCGCTCACGGAACACCCAAGTGCTAGAGGTATAGCTTAAGACAGACGCATATGGTCAAGATTTAATTTAAACAACAATAGATTTGAGAAAAAGCGATAGATCAGGTTGGGCTGCAACATTTCCAGTAACTCTTTACGAAGTATACAACAAAAGTAACTCCAGTCACACACTTCTTCTCGTTCCTTTCCTATTCAATTAAGATCATCTCAAATACCAACTCCTGTCTTTACCTCGCTGTTCATAAGTCACCTTTGACACTTTCAACAGCTCCCTTGGTTCAAGCATTTCTGGTTTCTTTGTACCTGGAAGACGAACATTATTGTGAGTTGAGGGGGGCTTCCTATCGCCATAACAACTGTCCATCTCCCTGAAACTAGTGCAGCTTACAGCACCCGGTTCTGGCCCGAAAAACAACTTTAAAAAGCAAGTCTTTAGTTCTTCCTAAAGTAGATAAAGTTCTGTAAGTTGCAGCTCCTTCCGGGGCTTTTGTGTAAATCAGAGTGAGGAGTTCACTGTAAAGCCCATCCTATGCATTATAAGCGCAGATAAGGCAAACAAACGTTGATTCATATAATTTAATATTCAACAATATCAGTCATTTTGTACTTATAGAGAATCCATCGCAACCAATAATTTACCTGACATATCCCCGCAGCAGATGTGTGCATATTACTCTTTTTTTCCCCTTTTTCCACCATTACATGTCATCTGGCATGATGTTGTCAGTTTGGGGCCCTGGATGCCACTTTTTGACTGGATGGGCATTTGGAAGATCGGGAGGAGGTGTCAGTTATCCACAGGTGATGCAGCATTTCTATCTTTCCATAATTCTAATATTCAAGTTTACTAATTTCCTGTCCTTCGCGCCCCTACTGCCCGGTGGCTGCCCACTCACTCTGTGGGGTTCATCAGAAGTCAGATAATGGCCTGATAGTCACAAGGCCATGGATCTCACTTCTTCTACAACACTTATTGCAGACATAGGGCCTAGTTAGGAGTTTGTCCAACAGATTATTGCCTCAAAACTAGGGGTGGTGGAAGAATTCCGCTCTGCCGGGGGAGCTTGCGATGTTTTAGCCACAGGTGCGGAGTTCCAAAAACCTCCACAAAGTGATGCAGAACTGTGTTTTATGTCTCAAGCGGTTCACCAACGGTAAGGTGGCGAGCGCTTGTGAGAAAATATAATGCGCTAGACGTCCTCCTGGCGAGATTGCTCATTGCGGGAGGTCGCGACCACTTGAGTGTAATGTAGGAGAGTAGGGTCTGCTATCCTATGGTCACCCCAAATTTTTGCTTTTTGCTTCACTGGTTTTCGACTACTGAGGCTGTGGGCCTGCTGATCAGACCCCCAGCCTGCTGTTCTCTCACTAAATTAATGATACATGTGCTATAGGCACATACCAATTGGAAATGGACTCCTTGTCAGCCCCTGTATAATGCACAATAGGTGCCCAGGGCATAGGGGCCACCAAGGCCTACCAGGGGCTGCAGCATATCTTTTGCCACCCCTGGCTGGTTCTTAAATTGACACAACTGGCTGATCACTCAGCTGGGGTAAGGTGGTGTAATCACCCCTTGCTTAGGTATAGTATACCTATATCTAAACCTATATCTGGACACATGTAAACCTGTGAGCCACTCCTATGGAAGGCCTCATCAATCCTGGAGGCAGGGTGCGTGGTTTTATGTGAGATGGAGCTCTAGCATGAGCTGAGCCTGTCTGCAGCTGTCGGGAACAACTCCCTAAGCTGTTTCAGGATAATGCCATACCATATACTCTTAAGTGCCTTATAATCCTCGCGGTTAAATAGCAACTTTGGTTTGGCTTTATCAAAACATGTCGTGTAAGGTGTCATACGATTTGGAATACTATCCCCTCGCCAGTTCTGGCGACGGGGATAGCATTCCACCCCTCTAGAGGGGTAAGACATGTTACTTCACTTAAATGCGGTTAATTTCTCCAAAGACCTTAAGATCCACAAAATGGATGCCTCTGCCACAGACAAATGTCTGGACCCCTGCAGTTGACCGAAACTCAACCAATTGGGTCCTGGACAAAGGGTTTCCTGTCACAGGAGGGTGTCACCGCCCTCCAGACAGGAGATAGTGGATTGTAGCAGGGAGGTTTGAAAGAAACCAGACACTGCCTGGGGCGCACAAGGCTGCCCCTTGCATAATCCGGCCAAACCGGTTCTGGGGCACTCCAGCCCTCGTGCCAGGGCGGCCTGGATCAAAGGAAGGGGGTGTATCCACCCACTTCCTGGGTCCCACCCATAGGAGGGGACCTAGCAGGTAATCACGCCCCCCAGATTGGAATAAGAGGGGGAGCAGTGCCAATGCACATCAGATTTTTTGGAAGAAACATTAGAAACGAAACTCTGGACCCTTGGACCTCCATCTCAACGTGGAAGCCCGAAGAATCTCCCTTGTGGTCAAGGAGTGACCACCCTGCAGCAGCAGGCACCATCCAGCCCTCGACGTCTACTTAGTTGCAGTTCCCGCCGGAACTCGAGTGACTGAGATCGACGAGATCAAGCTTGCCTGCCTTCCAACAGCCGGATCCACAGTCCCTGCAGAGCTGAGACCCGTGGAGGTGACCGGAAGCGTGGGGCACGCCATCTTGAATTGACCACGAGACGCTGACCGTGCAGCCCACGAGTGACCCTCGAAGCTGTGCACCGGGGTTTGAGAAGCCCCCACCCATAGCTACTCCTGAGCCGAAGTTCAGCCCTCCACACTCGACGAGTGCTGCGTGGGGCCCTTCTGCTCCATTTGGCTCAACGCGTTGACCCGGTCACTTGCCAGCCGGCTAGTGGTCCCTGTGCCGACGAAACTACAAAGAAGACTCGTGAATCTGGTTGCTCCAGATCCACACCAGCTCCCCTGAAAAGGAGCCCCGACTCTGACCTTCCTGGTCCGAGTGAGAAGCAATCTTCTGATCCCGCGTGGATTGCTCTTGCCAAGGCTTGTTTGCTCCAAACTTGAAGCCGACTGCACCGACGGTGAGAGCCTGCGTGGGACAGATCGTGACCTGCTCCTGGACGTCGCAGATGCCCCAGAGCCCACGTGACAGTGGAGAGAAGCTCCTCGACGACCACCTGATTGCGCCCGACATTGCCTGGTTCCGTCCTGGTTCCACCCTGGTCACTGCTGAGTGACCCAGACTCTGTCCCCTCTGCTTTCAGGTACTCTTCGACTTGAGTCCACCCTTGGACTCCACCGGACACTTCATCTTTAACCCGCCTGCAGCCCTTTCAGCTCCAAGCACCAAGAGCCTGCGTGTCAAAACCCGACGCCACTTCGACCCTGTGCACCCACTTCCTGTGGGTGAGGTAACTTTGCTCCGCCGGTGTTCCCACACCGGTGCACATCTCTAGGGTCTGTGTGTTAAGTTTTGTTCCTCTAGGTCCAACGTAAGTGTCCTTAAACTTTAACTTTATGACTTTTACGCACCATTGGTTAACATTGGTGCATGCGTGCGCTTTCCGCACATCTCCCGAATCCCGAGGGCCATTCCCGACTTCAGCATTGCTTGTCCTGACTGCTCCCAGCGATTCCCTAGGCCCTAGGCCTAACCACTGCTCGAGTGGCATCTCTTATACCACTTGTTTAGTATATGGTTTGAGTGGCCACCCGCCCTCATCCATAATTGTGCAACTTGTATGTTTAAACAGTGCTTTTGATTTAACGCTTGTGCCCCTTTATTCATAAAGAATACTGGGGATTGTTTTTAGTAATAAATACATATATTTTTATAATATATACTTGTGTGGTGTCCTTTCATTTGATATTACAGGATTGTATGTGGTAAAACAGCTCGCTTAACACAACCTCTTAAGTTAAGCCTTTAGGCTGCTTAGTCCATGCTACCCCTAGGATAGCTTGTCTAATAAGGTTGACTTACAACCAGACACCATAAGGGATTGTTTGGTCTGATAATAGGTGGTTCCAGAATTGGAAACATCACCTATCAGGCCAACTTCTCACATGTAAAATCTGCTATTCTCGTTGATGAAGCGGCCACTCAATTAGAATGTTAATTCGAGCTTCAGAAAGCAGCAGCGCCCTCTGGCGTGACGCGTAGTGCCGTTCATGCTGATTTTACAATGCGGGACAAACTCCTGGCACTAAAGATCAGTGAGAGAAGCGCAATTTAACAAACTCTGCCACTTGCGGAAGTCCGCAGAGTGTGGAGTTTCGTGGAGTTCTGCAAGAGTAAAACTCTGCGAACTACTCCAAGGCATTATAAAAACGTGACATATATCCTGTCTGCTTTATTATGATTGCCACAGGATGTAATGCATTTTTAATGGGGCGGGCAGGATACCTGTCACATTTGTGATGGAATAAACCATCCGCTGAAATCTAAATCAGGCCTTTGATGTACATTGCGCCCAGTGTGGCTAGCTGGGCTCGAAGGATCTTGTGGTTTGTGGGTCTCTCACTGCTTTGAGGTCACCGCCAGGAAGAACTTCTGTCAGCAGCGCTGTTGGACTTTGGCCCTTAGGGCAGGTTCACCCCTAGACTTTTTGCTTGAAATGGTGACCTGGAGATGGTGATTTTAGGATTCTGCGCACTTTCACTGTGTCCCAGTGGAAAGTGCGTGCGTGCGCACTCTGAGTGCATGTGCTGAGCTAGGCCTGCCCGCCCATAGGAATGCATGGGGAATGTATGTGTCCCTGGTAGTTCCTGATGCGTGGGGTGTACAGGCTTGAGTCTGGTATGTGTGAACTCGTGTGAGTGAATGCTGCGCAACGGTGTATGCAGCATGTATGTGTCTAGTAGCGAAGCGCCATTTCTAGACATGGCTGTACGTGTGCTGTGAGGGTGCTGGCGTGTGATTGGCTGGAGCTGGCTGGCATGCCAGGCTCCAGGAAGTCTGGATGGGTCTGCCCGGTGGTGAGTGGGAGATTAGCATGAGTGATGTGTGGGAGGAGTGTACCTGTGTCCTGGATGGGCTGGGTTTTCCCCACACAATGCTGGCTCCGCCCCCCTGTGGTGTGTCTAATGACCCAAGCCCTGCCAGTGAATAGAGAGGGTGGTTGAGGTAAACAGAGTACTCAAGAACCAGCTGCGACTGGTTCCGCCCCCACTCTACACCCTTGAACAAAGGAATGCACTGTATAAAAATGGGGCTGTGTCCCCACAGATGTTGTTCTCTGCCAGGATCCTGAGGGGGCTGTTGCTGCTGCTGGGCCAGAGGACCGCCACTTGGGGTGTCTCCCTGCCTGGAGACCCAGTGTGCTGGCTCTGGGCCCAGCCTTGTCCCCCCTGCCTACCTAAGGACTTTGCCTGGACTTTGCTAGCTTCCAGCGCCTGGAAGCACTGCATTTTGTGCTCTCTAGCGCTTGAGAGCGCTTTATTTCGTCCTAGCGCTGGGAGCGCTGTGGTTTGTGCTCACTAGCGCTTGAGAGCGCTTTATATTGATCAGCAGCGCCTGGGAGCGCTTTATATAGACCACGAGGCGCTTGGGAGCGCTTTTGTAAGGCAGGTGCCCACCCTGCATTTTGCTGCTCTAGCGGCTGCCCACGCCGCATATTTGCGTGATTTATTTTATTATCGGGAGCTCACCCCGTGTTTAAATCACCGCCGCAGCCCAGGAGACCCGGGCCGCCGCGCTGCCTACGGCGACCCGGAAGTCCCGCCTCCACACCCCTGGGGCCGCGCTGCCATTGGCGGCCTCGAAGCAGGAAGTCAGGCGGGCCTCCGGGACAACCGGAACCGGAAGAGGGAGGGCGGGAGCCTACCCCGCCTCCCACAGAGAAGCTGCAGCAGTTTTGAAGCACCGGAGCAGGCAGGAGCCTACCCTGCGCCCCGGTGCAGTCACTGAGAGGAACAGGGCGGCTGGAGAGGCAGGCGGGGCTCCGGTGCCGGAAGGAGAGCCCCGCGCTGCACACAGAGGAGTGCAGGAGAGAGAGGAGAACTGCAGCGCCAGAACCCGGTGAGTGCTGGTGCTTTGGAAAGGAGAGGGGGGCGTCGGGACACATTGCCGGTGTCCGCCCCGCCCCCTCTCATTAGCGCGACCTCTGGGGGCATTGCAGGGTCGCTTGAGCCCCGAGAGGCTCCACTCGGGCTGCATTCGTTCAAAGAGCCTGCGAGGCTCGGGGCATCAGTTGTTGTGAAGAGCCCAGAGAGGCTCAAGAAGGGCACTTGGTGTTCATTGAGCCTAGTGAGAGGCTCGAGGCACCCCCAGTGTTCCCGGGTCCCCCGTAAGGGACCCCCACAGCCCAGTGAGGCTGCATCTGTGCTTTCAGCGCCCAGAGGGGGTGCATTGATTTACTTGGAGCCCTGAGAGGCTCAGAGGGCCAATTTATTTCTTGAGAGCCCAGCGAGGCTCCCACATTGGCCCCATCATTGTGCTACCCAGTTGCCCAGCACTTTGTGGGCAACTGCCACGTTTAGGCCCTGACATTGGGACACATGGACAGTCACAGGTGGTGACTTGTGAGTTTGGCGCAATTGTTATTGTTCTATGCACCTCTGAATGTATTGTTTATGCGTCATGTGCCCTTACACCTCTGAATGAATGTCATGCATTGCATCATGTGTTTTCCCCTTACACCCCTACAGGTATTGTGATACATAGGTGGTTGTTTTCTCCCTAGTACAGGTGGTGCTAGTGAGGTCCTGGTTACCAGTGATTACTGGTTGTGTGTTATTCTGTGCTAAAGATTTTACATGCAAAAGTGCTATTTCTGAAAGTGCTACTTCTGATTCCTGACAGTGGTCCAGGTGGCCCTGTCTTGTAAATAATCCCTTGTAAATTCTGCCCGTGCCTCTGGCACATTGTAAAGTGTGTGTTTTATCTAATGTGTTTTGGTGTAATACAAAGGCTATTTTTATATAACCTTGTGTGGAGTTTCCTTTGTGGTGGGCCTTTGGTTGTTGTTGCTGGGGTGCGTGCGCAAATACTTAGCCTACATCGCCTCCAAGTTTAGCCTTGCTGCTCGCGCCACGTTACCTAGAGGGTGAGTAGGGGTTATCTTGGCGTGTAACTCCCTTGCCCTGACTTGGGAGTGGTGGTCTCTGACTGACTTTGGCGAAAGCCCTGGCCGGCCGGGGATCCCATTTCCAACATTGGCGGCAAGCGGCGGGATAAGGATTTGTGTTTGCGTTGTACCTTAGTAGTAACTGGCCATACCACAAAACTCTGCATTTAGATGACCACATTTTTAGGGGATTGTATTGTTTTGGAAGTTTCATTATTTTCTTCTCCTGAAGAGTGTCATTTGATTGTGTTCAGTACATTTGTCCCCCGCCCTGCTTCCAGAGTTTGGTACCTGTGTCGCTTTTGGTCAGGTTGAGAAGTCAGGGGTGGTAGAAACTGCCTTACCGATCCGAGGGGAGGGTGTGTGTGGATGAATGGTGTGTTTTTCCTGGACGCATGAGTATGAGTTCTCTTTGATAAGGAGATTGTTGAAGTTTTGGAATTGTGTCCTCTTACTTCAGATTGTTCAGTCCCCTGTGTTGCACGTGTCTGTGAGCATCTTGCCAAGATGGAGTCTGCTTTTAATGTCTGGGGTCTGTTTTTGCATGAACTGAGAGAGTTTTGCGAAGAGAGAGACATTGCAGTGAATGAGTCAGACACCCAGTCCCAACTTAGGGGTAACCTGATCCAATGGCAGAAGGATGACTGGGAGCGTGAGCACAGTGCGGAGAGGGCCCGGGTCTCACACCATGAGGGTGGTGGGTCAGAGGGGAGCCCTGAAGAGTCTGAGGAGGAAGAAGATGACAGCACAGGGACGCCAGCAGAGAGTGAGGACCCCATAGATAGGGAGTCCCTTGCTGGGTCCAGTTTAGGAGGCAGCGCCTCATCCCTTTCCCTGTCCCCAGAGGAGCTGGAAGATAGGAGGAGAGAAAGGGAGCACCAGCTGGCTTTAGAAAAGCTCAGGTTGGAGCATGCCCAGGCTATGGCACAGCTGGGCATTAGAAGGCAACAGCTGGAGGTTAAGAAGCAACAGCTGGAGACCGAGAGGGTCTTAGCGCAGGACAGGATAGAGGAGGCTGAGAGGGCCGCCACCAGAGGCAAAGTAGCTCTGGAGGGTAGACTATCCCCTGCGCGCAGTGTTGAGTGTCTGGATCCCCCAGGGTGGGTTGGGTCCAGTGGTGGCAGCTATTTAGATTCCAGTGTAGGAAATCCCAGTCCCAGTTCCCCCAGTCTGGTACCTGTTTCCCAAGAGGAGGAGTATAGGTTGAAATTCAGGGGCAGTAGGAAGCTGCCTCACCAGTCGTGGGAGAAGTTTGAGGATGAATGTTGTGGAGCACTGTGGGCTTGGGTAGAGGTTCACACTGACTCTGATTTTGAAGTCTTGTTTGATCTTATTGTCAAAGAGCAGGTGCTCAGTGGTTGTTCGCCAGAGTTGCGCCAACACCTGTTGCAAGTTGGATTTACTGATACAGAGTTACTGGCAAGGGAAGCCGACCGCTGGGAAAGGGCCAGAGGTTCTCTAGGGTCAGTGGTGAGTGACTCCAAAAGTAGTGGTTCAGGTATCTTCCAGCCCAGCGTGGTGGAAGAGGCTCAGTGTAGCCCAGCTAGGTCCCAGTATAGTGAGGAGGGTGTAGGGGCTCACTGCCTGGCTCAGTGGAGCAGGAGTGAGGGGGAGACCAAGGTTCCCCAGACGCCCGAAGCCCTGCCTCAGGACTTGGATGGTTTCTTGAGGGAACACCAGGTTGGGGACCTAGGCTGTCCTGTTAGTCCACTTGAGGAGGATCTCCTAGTGAGTAGAGGACCTGGAGCGTCTGTAACCAGAGCTCCTATGGTTCTAGAGTCTGGCAGTACCGCTCCGATAGGGAGGGTACAGGAGTCCAGAGTGAGGAGTGATTGGGGGAGTTCCCCAGTGGAAGGACCAGTGGGTCAGGGACTACCCAGTTGGGCTAGGTTCCCGTGTAGTGACCATGGTAACACCACTTCTGGTCTGGGGGATCGTCACGCACTGTCAGGTGGACAGAGGGCGGGAGATCTGCGCCAGACAGACAGTCACGCAACAGATGTGTCAGTTGTTAGCCTCAGGAGGATTGTGTGTGAGTCCCCAGAAGTCCTGGAGTGCCAGGCAATTGTTCCACCGAAGGATTTAGACCAGAGGTTGGAAGGCCAGGTTCAGGGTCAGCCTGACCTGAAGGGTAGGACGACTGTAACCAGTGTCCTGACCGGTTCTTCTTCCAGAGGAACTTCTCCAGGTGGGAGAGGGCAGACCTCTGGAAGGGGGTGCAGAGGGTGGGAGAGCCCACCTCTGACCCCGGTGCAACCTGAGTGGATAAGTCCTGGGTTGGAATGGCGTTCTAGGGGTACCCCTCGCAGAGGGAGGAGGAACCCTAGGAGAAGAGGTAGGGGGAGGAGAGCCTTCCCCGAGACTCCTGGTCCGCCTGAGGTTGTAGGCCCTAGGCTGGAGTACCAGTGGCAGTCTAGTCCTATCTTGCAGACAGGAAGAGTGGAGAATGGCTCCTATGTGCCAGGGGTTACTACCCCCCGCTCTGCGAATTGGCATGGACCAGTGGCACCTGGGTGGCCCAGGGCCTGGTCCTGGCCGCGGACAACTTGGGAGTACCAGTGGGGTAGCCCAGTTGGTCCAGACAGTGTGTTTAGAAGGAATCCCATGGGTTCACCGTGGCGTAGAACAGGAGGGTGTCCCTGTAGTTGCGGGCCCGCGTCCGTGTTCTATCGCCCCAAGCAGGGAAGTCCATCACGGTGGTGATCGGTCTACCCTGCGTTTTGGCTGGAAGGGGGTTATGTTGGACTTTGGCCCTTAGGGCAGGTTCACCCCTAGACTTTTTGCTTGAAATGGTGACCTGGAGATGGTGATTTTAGGATTCTGCGCACTTTCACTGTGTCCCAGTGGAAAGTGCGTGCGTGCGCACTCTGAGTGCATGTGCTGAGCTAGGCCTGCCCGCCCATAGGAATGCATGGGGAATGTATGTGTCCCTGGTAGTTCCTGATGCGTGGGGTGTACAGGCTTGAGTCTGGTATGTGTGAACTCGTGTGAGTGAATGCTGCGCAACGGTGTATGCAGCATGTATGTGTCTAGTAGCGAAGCGCCATTTCTAGACATGGCTGTACGTGTGCTGTGAGGGTGCTGGCGTGTGATTGGCTGGAGCTGGCTGGCATGCCAGGCTCCAGGAAGTCTGGATGGGTCTGCCCGGTGGTGAGTGGGAGATTAGCATGAGTGATGTGTGGGAGGAGTGTACCTGTGTCCTGGATGGGCTGGGTTTTCCCCACACAATGCTGGCTCCGCCCCCCTGTGGTGTGTCTAATGACCCAAGCCCTGCCAGTGAATAGAGAGGGTGGTTGAGGTAAACAGAGTACTCAAGAACCAGCTGCGACTGGTTCCGCCCCCACTCTACACCCTTGAACAAAGGAATGCACTGTATAAAAATGGGGCTGTGTCCCCACAGATGTTGTTCTCTGCCAGGATCCTGAGGGGGCTGTTGCTGCTGCTGGGCCAGAGGACCGCCACTTGGGGTGTCTCCCTGCCTGGAGACCCAGTGTGCTGGCTCTGGGCCCAGCCTTGTCCCCCCTGCCTACCTAAGGACTTTGCCTGGACTTTGCTAGCTTCCAGCGCCTGGAAGCACTGCATTTTGTGCTCTCTAGCGCTTGAGAGCGCTTTATTTCGTCCTAGCGCTGGGAGCGCTGTGGTTTGTGCTCACTAGCGCTTGAGAGCGCTTTATATTGATCAGCAGCGCCTGGGAGCGCTTTATATAGACCACGAGGCGCTTGGGAGCGCTTTTGTAAGGCAGGTGCCCACCCTGCATTTTGCTGCTCTAGCGGCTGCCCACGCCGCATATTTGCGTGATTTATTTTATTATCGGGAGCTCACCCCGTGTTTAAATCACCGCCGCAGCCCAGGAGACCCGGGCCGCCGCGCTGCCTACGGCGACCCGGAAGTCCCGCCTCCACACCCCTGGGGCCGCGCTGCCATTGGCGGCCTCGAAGCAGGAAGTCAGGCGGGCCTCCGGGACAACCGGAACCGGAAGAGGGAGGGCGGGAGCCTACCCCGCCTCCCACAGAGAAGCTGCGGCAGTTTTGAAGCACCGGAGCAGGCAGGAGCCTACCCTGCGCCCCGGTGCAGTCACTGAGAGGAACAGGGCGGCTGGAGAGGCAGGCGGGGCTCCGGTGCCGGAAGGAGAGCCCCGCGCTGCACACAGAGGAGTGCAGGAGAGAGAGGAGAACTGCAGCGCCAGAACCCGGTGAGTGCTGGTGCTTTGGAAAGGAGAGGGGGGCGTCGGGACACATTGCCGGTGTCCGCCCCGCCCCCTCTCATTAGCGCGACCTCTGGGGGCATTGCAGGGTCGCTTGAGCCCCGAGAGGCTCCACTCGGGCTGCATTCGTTCAAAGAGCCTGCGAGGCTCGGGGCATCAGTTGTTGTGAAGAGCCCAGAGAGGCTCAAGAAGGGCACTTGGTGTTCATTGAGCCTAGTGAGAGGCTCGAGGCACCCCCAGTGTTCCCGGGTCCCCCGTAAGGGACCCCCACAGCCCAGTGAGGCTGCATCTGTGCTTTCAGCGCCCAGAGGGGGTGCATTGATTTACTTGGAGCCCTGAGAGGCTCAGAGGGCCAATTTATTTCTTGAGAGCCCAGCGAGGCTCCCACATTGGCCCCATCATTGTGCTACCCAGTTGCCCAGCACTTTGTGGGCAACTGCCACGTTTAGGCCCTGACATTGGGACACATGGACAGTCACAGGTGGTGACTTGTGAGTTTGGCGCAATTGTTATTGTTCTATGCACCTCTGAATGTATTGTTTATGCGTCATGTGCCCTTACACCTCTGAATGAATGTCATGCATTGCATCATGTGTTTTCCCCTTACACCCCTACAGGTATTGTGATACATAGGTGGTTGTTTTCTCCCTAGTACAGGTGGTGCTAGTGAGGTCCTGGTTACCAGTGATTACTGGTTGTGTGTTATTCTGTGCTAAAGATTTTACATGCAAAAGTGCTATTTCTGAAAGTGCTACTTCTGATTCCTGACAGTGGTCCAGGTGGCCCTGTCTTGTAAATAATCCCTTGTAAATTCTGCCCGTGCCTCTGGCACATTGTAAAGTGTGTGTTTTATCTAATGTGTTTTGGTGTAATACAAAGGCTATTTTTATATAACCTTGTGTGGAGTTTCCTTTGTGGTGGGCCTTTGGTTGTTGTTGCTGGGGTGCGTGCGCAAATACTTAGCCTACATCGCCTCCAAGTTTAGCCTTGCTGCTCGCGCCACGTTACCTAGAGGGTGAGTAGGGGTTATCTTGGCGTGTAACTCCCTTGCCCTGACTTGGGAGTGGTGGTCTCTGACTGACTTTGGCGAAAGCCCTGGCCGGCCGGGGATCCCATTTCCAACAAGCGCCTTGTGCAGATCTTCCTTTCCAGGCAGCCCTTCTGTCAGCTGCCCCTTGTGCAGATTTCCTTTCTAGGCAGAACTTCTGTCAGCCGCGTCTTGTGCAGATCTTCCTTCCAGGCAGGGGCTTCTGTCAGCTGCGCCTTGTGCATATCTTTCTCCCAGGCCAGACTTCTGTCAGCTGTGCCTTGTGCAGATCTTCCTCCCTGGCCAGACTTCTGTCAGCTGCGCCTTGTGCGGATCTTCCTTTCAGGGTGGACTTCAATCAGCTGTGCCTTGTGCAGATCTTCCTCCCAGGCCGCACTTCTGTCAGCTGCGCCTTGTGCGGATCTTCCTTCCAGGCAGGGGCTTCTCTCAGCTGCACCTTGTGCAAATCTTCCTTCCAGGCAGGGGGTTCTGTCAGCTGCACCTTGTACAGATCTTCCTTCCAGGCAGGACTTCTGTCAGCTGCGCCTTGTGCAGATCTTCCTCCGAGGCCGCACTTCTGTCAGCTGCGCCTTGTGCGGATCTTCCTTCCAGGCAGGGGGTTCTGTCAGCTGCGCCTTGTGCGAATCTTCCTTCCAGGCAGGACTTCCGTCAGCTGCACCTTGTACAGATCTTCCTTCCAAGCAGGACTTCTGTCAGGTGTGCCTTGTGCGGATCTTCTTTTGATGTAGGGGCTTCTGTCAGCTGCGTCCTGTGCAGATCTTCCTTCCAGGCAGGGCTTCTGTCAGCTGCTCCTTGTGCAGATCTTCCTTCCAGGCAGGGGCTTCTGTCAGCTGCACCTTGTGCGAATCTTCCTTCCAGGCAGGACATCTGTCAGCTGCACCTTGCGCAGATCTTCCTTCCAGGCAGGACATCTGTCAGCTGCACCTTGTGCAGATCTTCCTTCCAGGCAGGACTTCTGTCCGCTGTGCCTTGTGCAGATCTTACTTCCAGGCAGGACCTCTGTCAGCTGTGCCTTGTGCAGATCTTCCTTCCAGGCAGGGGCTTGTGTCAGCTGCACCTTGTGCAGATCTTCCTTCCAGGCAGGGTCTTCTGTCAGCTGCACCTTGTGCATATCTTCCTCTCAGGCAGGACTTCTGTCAGCTGTGCCTTATGCAGATCTTCCTTCCTGGCAGGGGCTTCTGTCAGCTGAGTCTCGTGCAGATCTTTCTCCCAGGCAGGGGCTTCTGTCAGCTGCACCTTGTGCGAATCTTCCTTCCAGGCAGGACATCTGTCAGCTGCACCTTGTGCAGATCTTCCTTCCAGGCAGGACATCTGTCAGCTGCACCTTGTGCAGATCTTCCTTCCAGGCAGGACTTCTGTCCGCTGTGCCTTGTGCAGATCTTACTTCCAGGCAGGACGTCTGTCAGCTGTGCCTGGTGCAGATCTTCCTTCCAGGCAGGGGCTTGTGTCAGCTGCACCTTGTGCAGATCTTACTTCCAGGCAGGGTCTTCTGTCAGCTGCACCTTGTGCATATCTTCCTCTCAGGCAGGACTTCTGTCAGCTGTGCCTTATGCAGATCTTCCTTCCTGGCAGGGGCTTCTGTCAGCTGAGTCTCGTGCAGATCTTTCTCCCAGGCAGGGTCTTCTGTCAGCTGTGCCTTATGCGGATCTTCCTTCCAGGCAGGGCTTCTGTCAGCTGAGCCTTGTGCAGATCTTCCTTCCTGGCTGGTCATCTATCAGCTGTGCCTTGTGCAGATCTTTCTCCCACGCAAGGTCTTCTATTAGCTGTGCCTTGTGTAGATCTGCTTTCCAGGCAAGGTCTTCTTTCCTCAATGATCAGTTCAAAGGTCGGGCGAGGTAGGACTGGTCTAGGTCATCTTCTTTATTGCAGTTCTACTGGTCATGCCACAGAGCTCGAGCTCTGAGATGAAGGAGAGTCTGGATTTGTAGAGTCTGTAGAGCATTGAGACAGCTCTACCGCATTCAGCACACACGACAAGTCTCCAGAAGTCAACACTACAAGTGCTGTTCCAAGGTTTAATTCAACCACTGAATCTGAACATCCCGTGCAGGACGCTTTTCAAAACTAGAGGTACCTGGGCTTTCTCTCAGTGGCGGCAGGTGACATTTGAAAGTGGTGAGGCATAAAACAATTGTTGTACTTCACTGTGGCGACCGAGTGAGACTGAACCACCCACGTAGGGTGCAAATGGTGCATTTTCAAGCAAATTTGAGAGTGTAATCCCACTATTCGGACTCCTGCCTCATATTCGTCATTCCTACTGATGCCCTGCACCAAAACACGGACAGACCACACCCACCCTACATTAGGATAAGGTCTTCTGCCACTACCACACGCTACACAGAGACAGATCCCACATACTACATCACAACAAGTGATACCCGTAGAGTCCATTTTCATGGCTTCCTGCGTGCATAGACAAGCATGGGTGCAAATTCAAAGACAGAGCCATATCAAACAAAAGAAAATATTTTAAAAACATGATTTAAAAAAAACGAGGCCTGACAGTTTCCATTCACTCACCTTTTAGATGAGCCTCGGTGTGAGGAAACAAAATCGTAGCCAATGAATGAATAGTTTTTCTGATGAATTGGTGTTATTCCCGACGTCATTGCGAGGCAGTTACAAACACACGTTTTATATTTCACAGACCAAAGTTGAATACATCAACCACTCGAAAGAAGTTAATAATTAATGAACTAAGAACTGCTTAAACAATTGCAGACAAAGGTTGTTTCTGGTTTGGTAACGCCTGTTACAATGCAGCCCCGATTAAAAAAAAATGAACTCTTCACATTGTGTACAACACAATATCAGATGAAAATGATGTTTAATAAAACAAACACTTATGATTCTTATGTACGTACGCAGCCTGTGGTGTGATTCTTTTAAGCACGCAGCCAGCTCCAATACATGTCTGTTGAAAGAAGGGCGAATGCCAAGAGTAATGAGGTAGCTAGGTTAAAAAAAAAGGGCCAGATGTAGGTAGCCTAATGGTCGGTAATGGCCGAAATTACAGAATTTCGTCCGTTACCGACCGGTATTAGGCTTTTCAGATGTAGGGGCCTAATTTAAGGATTCGATAATTTACCGAATCGGTAATTTAAGGAATCGGTGAATTACCGAATTCTTAAATACCGATTTGGTAAATTACCGAAACCTTAATGTAGGGAGCGCTCAAATGAGTGCTTTTCCCATTTTAGGATTTGTTATTTACCACCAACTACAAGTTGGTAGTAAATATCAAAAACCCAAAAGAAGCAATTTTTTGCAAATTATTACAGTGCCATGTGGCAGACATAAATGCCCTTAGGGCATGTATGTGTGCCACATATGCACCCATACACTATTCAGGGGTGCAACAGGATGTCAAAGTGACACCCTGCCACCCTTCAATGTGTTCCCCCTTTTACCGAATCAGTATTGTATTTACCGAATCTTACCGATCCGGTAATACTTACCAAATGAATACCAACATCCCATTTACCGATTCTAAAATTCCGAATCGGTAAAATTCGGTATTTTAGAATCGGTAAATCTGGATTACCTACATCTGGCCCTAAGTCTTGAACTGACCCACCCACTGGCACTTTGCACGAGATGGGGAGTGAAAACACTCGTATTCATGACTAACCTTCACGATTCCCACTGCTTTCGTACATTTCCTGCTGCGACTACACCTGGAAACAGCCAAGATAAAAGTGGCCTGACCCCATGGTTATGTGTTCCTCTTCGGGAAGCCCCGCAGAGGACGTCTGGTGCCTCTGCAGCCTCTGTGAATGAGAGTTTAGCCACACAGCTTGTTAGCAGGAAAAGAATAAATAAAGTTCACTATCGTAAAGATTAAGGACTGAGCCACACATAACAGGCAGTGAGAGTGTGAGATGCCTCCTGCTTGTCTGGCATCTGGTCGACGACACTGCAGGGAAGACAATCCGTGGTCCACAGATACGGCCCTGGCAGGGTGGACTGGAGGACGGGTCATTTAGATCGTATTCCCAAGCAGGGGAGGCTATTAAGATATTATCAACATAAACACGGCAGCATCTTTGAAACGGCAGATAATATATTGTGTCAGGAGAGATGCCGATTTCCAAGCAGGAACACAAGCAGATCGGCGGGAAGCAGAAAACAGGCAGAGAGTTCTTGCAGGCCAGGCCAGGCACTTCAGCACTCATCCCTCCTATGACTCCTGAAAAGCCTGTCATCAGAATGGAACAGCGTTTGCAGGACACAACAGATCAGTAAATATGCACATGCTATGTATATTGTATTCAAGTTTGATTTGTTTTGCTCGGTTTTACAGTGCAGAGACTGCGGGATTTAGGATGCTAACGGTTATCCACAGTTGAGAGCTTAGTAAAGAACGTTGTTGATGCAGATAACTGCACTAGACATTGATACAACCGTATCGTCTACCCTGGGTGGGCGGCTTTATGTGCACCGTGTTTGAGTCTCACAGACTATCTTTATTAACCAATACTCCACTTGGGAAAACGCCATCTTCTTTTTATTCCAGTGTCTTTTTCAGCTCAACTGTTACGTGGCTATACAGTTATGAAAGTTCCTGAATAGTTAGCAAAGACACAAGCCCAGGGACATAACACAGGCCCCCACATCCCCCGCAGCCCCCTCAGTACTGTACTCACGCCGGAGAGCTCCAGATTAAACCTGGAGGGGGGCCCCTCTGTGAACCTTGCCCCTTCAACTTTCGTTACGCCACTGCACAAGCCTTCTCTACAAAATGCGTCGGAGGATAAGGTACGCTGGAAAACCGTGATAGCATCTTGCTTGTTAACAGAGAACGCTTTTGGTTTTGTCAGCCTGAGAAACGATGGTGACACTATACGTAAGAACCTTGACATATTAATACGCAAATTTATGCAAACAGTGCTACCATGCACTGTCAATCAAAGAGGACCCCTGCTGTTGATCTATAGCCTAATTGTTTTCAATGATAGGGTTCCATAATTTTAGGAAGATGAAGCATTTATGGTGGGAACATTTAATCGGATCCCATGCGGTCATGTAAACAGTCGCGGCCGGCAAAGCGGGTGAGTTCACGCCGGGGGGTAATCTATCAGTATCTTATCTATATAAAATAAAAAAACATACCTGCTTCCTCCGGGACCGCATCACGCGCCTCCGCCTCAGCTCCTGCTTGCTCCGGAGTCCTGGCGCCCTTTTAGGCAGCCTCCTTCTTCCTTCTCCCCTAATCCAATCACAACGCTTTGTGATTGGTTAGGCGCAGCGGAGAGCGCCCTGGCAGGGCCATTTTCTCTATGTAGGCTGCATGCAACCTAAAAAAAAGGTCAACACTAGCTACAGTATGATTGCAGATACTAAAAATGTAACATCTGATAGCACAGTAAGCATTTACACGTTCTACCTTTTTGCAAATAAAGCGCAACTGATCTTATACTCTCTCCAGCCCATCCTATAATTTGTGTAGCGTATTTTATATTTTGTTTAATTCTTTCTTTAAACTATTGGCTTTCCTATTCAAAGTGCTGTCTCTCACAGGCAGGGCTGTCATAGCACTGTAAATATACAAGTCACTATTCCCTAGTGCACCAACCAGGATTCAAATTAGCGACCCTTCAGTTTGAGATGAAGGCATCAGAAATTGTAACACTACGCAATTGACCACTTCATACAGAATAGTTTAACTTGCATTTTCTTTTCATTTTAGATGTGTATATTATATTACAATTCCTCCCACTCCTCCCTGATTGGTAGGACCCTCATACAGTTCAAAGTTCTGCTGCATTTTTTTGTAATTTTATAAATGAAGGTTAACATAAATAAATGAAATATCAGAGGCTAATTATATTAGGGGAAGACAACAATATAGACTGGCTAAGCCCTGCTTGGTAACCCTTTCCCCCACCTCGGCCAAAGCCAGTGCACCCTTGCCTTGAGAGACGGAACTGCAAGTGACTCTGGTATCCTGATTTCATTTTGGCCTCAGCAGGCAGAAGATACTTTGATTGCACTGCATGAATAGGCCCAAAATTGACCCGAAGACCCAGAGCCTGGCTCTGGGGACATTGACGGACACTACAACCACTCTGTTGGTGGGGCAAAGACTACGGTCTGTGTCCCTGGCTATGTACAGTGAGTAGTGGTAGCAGTGTACCATGTTCTTAGAGGTCACCAGCTGAACTGGTCACTTTACTTGTCAGAGGGCGGCTGCGATGCATACAGGGCATTGGGTAAAGTTCCATCCACGTGTCATGACCAGACCTCGCATTGGCATCCCCGTTTGAATTTCGAGACGTGTATTTATAATATAAGGTAGCAGGGCTCTATATTGTTTCAAATGTGTAAGTATATTGTTACCAGTTACATCCATGTTCGATTGACCACCATCTAACATGGCACAAGATGGGCAATATTGTCAGCAATCCAGACGAGAAGGGTGTAACTTTGGACACAAGGGTGGAGGGATGGAGTCAGGACCGCCTTTTAGAAGGTTCACACTTACTGTGCTCATGTTGTAAGTATTCCCACATGGAGGCATCATCATCACTACCTGCTGTGAGCAGCAATCACCCTGCACAAAGTCCTTGTTTGTGCAGCAGAAGAAAATGGATGATGAAATGCAACCAGGGAAACCAGTAAACCCAGACAGGGAATAAGCATTCAGGGTCTGAAAATACTACAGAAAAGTGGGTCGCAATCATATGGGCTTTGTTGTAACTCAAGTTGCTTTACTGCCCGACACGAAGAGCTGCTGTTTCAAGATAAGTATCACTGATAGTGACTCCCCCGTAGGCGAGGGCACATTGCCTGGTTTCTGCAAGTCTTCCGGGATGAAACTATTGCCTGAGCAGTGGCCGTGTGAGCTGCCTGTCTGATGAGAGGGAGGAGGAGAGAGCCTTGTCTGGAAGAAGTCTCCCTGCCCTTTGAGGAGGACCAGCAGCAGAGCACGTTGTGAAGGACGGCCCCGAAGGAACAGAGGAAATGTGGCAGAGTGCCGAGAAGTCCTGTGAAGTGCCCGGGGTCCCCCAGTCTCCCTGACGGAGCAAGTCTGTGTAGAGGTTGTGTCTCACTTGCCAGTGTCAACTGCTAAATAAAAAAAGCTGATTCGGAGACCGCAGAGGGGAAGATGCAGACAACCACTGCTGACTCTACCGTTGTTGCACTTCTGCGATAACACCAGCACCTCAGACCCAAGAAGGAGATCCTTCCCCCGCGACTACTCGACCTTCCGCCATGACTTCTGGGGCAGACATCTCAATGTGTCTTCATGGAGACACTGTCACACCAGCGAGCTGCCCATGGAGAGGAAATCAAAGGGACAGCGATGGTCTGTCCCTTTGCCCCAGAGCTGGCCGTGTTATTCATGGCCAAATTTCAGGAGAAATTTACCTATGATAGCAATCCATTTGTGCATCATATCCACAAATGGTTTCGGTTTATTGATCACATTTTTTGCATTTGGGATGGACAAGATGATATTTTAAATGTGTTTATTGAATGGTTGAATGCCAGATTAGTAGATATACAATTCTGTGTGTCCAGTAGCCAGTCATCTATCACATCTTTAGATGTAGCAGTCTTTGGCCACAATGGCCGATTATGAACTACATTGTTTACCAAATCAAGGGTTAGGAACAATGCCCTGCATTACACTATTCATCATCTACGCAGTTTACGTGACAAGTTGCCTTAGGGCCAATTTCTCCGAATAAGAGGGAATTGCTCAGGTAAAAGTGATTATTTCATGAATGCAGAAATTCTTGTGCACAAATTAAAGGAACGCGCATACCCAAACAAGTTGCTGAAAATACGATGAAACGTGCTTGGTGGAGTCCAAGAGAGACCCTTCTGGAAAATAGACCAGCAAATGACAAGTTAGAACGCATGGTATGCATCTCCACATTTTGTTCAAAGACTACCTGTAGGAAAGGGGGTTTCTGTTATAGTAACCCCCCCACTTTTTTCCAGACCACTGATGCAATTTGACTTGATGTGCCCTGGTACCCTGCCAATCAGGTTCCCAGGGCCTGTGTTCTTTCCCCAAAACTAACCCAATTGGCATCTCTGGCCACATGTCAGCCCCTGGTAAATGGTACCACAGGTACCCAAGGCACTGTGACCAGAGAAGGCCTCAAAGGGCTGCAGCACTTATTGTGCCACCCTTAGAGGCCCGGTACCTCTAGACATACACACACTGCCTTTGCAGGCTGCGTGTTTTGATGCAGAACAAAGTGAAGAGTCAACATGGCACACATCCCTGTAAGCCATGCCTACAAAACACTGCCCTGGCCTAGATCAGCCACCCCTCCAGCTAGGTGTACTATACCAGTGGTGAGGGTACAGGTGAATGAGCCCTGCACCCCTCCAGCTAGGTGTACTATACCAGTGGTGAGGGTACAGGTGAATGAGCCCTGCACCCCTCCAGCTAGGTGTACTATACCAGTGGTGAGGGTACAGGTGAATGAGCCCTGCACCCCTCCAGCTAGGTGTACTATGCCAGTGGTGAGGGTACAGGTGAATGAGCCCTGCACCCCTCCAGCCAGGTGTACTGTACCAGTGGTGAGGGTACAGGTGAATGAGCCCTGCACCCCTCCAGCTAGGTGTACTATACCAGTGGTGAGGGTACAGGTGAATGAGCCCTGCACCCCTCCAGCTAGGTGTACTATACCAGTGGTGAGGGTACAGGTGAATGAGCCCTGCACCCCTCCAGCTAGGTGTACTGTACCAGTGGTGAGGGTACAGGTGAATGAGCCCTGCACCCCTCCAGCTAGGTGTACTGTACCAGTGGTGAGGGTACAGGTGAATGAGCCCTGCACCCCTCCAGCTAGGTGTACTGTACCAGTGGTGAGGGTACATGTGAATGAGCCCTGCACCCCTCCAGCTAGGTGTACTGTACCAGTGGTGAGGGTACAGGTGAATGAGCCCTGCACCCCTCCAGCTAGGTGTACTATACCAGTGGTGAGGGTACAGGTGAATGAGCCCTGCACCCCTCCAGCTAGGTGTACTATGCCAGTGGTGAGGGTACAGGTGAATGAGCCCTGCACCCCTCCAGCTAGGTGTACTGTACCAGTGGTGAGGGTAAAGGTGAATGAGCCCTGCACCCCTCCAGCTAGGTGTACTATGCCAGTGGTGAGGGTAGAGGTGAATGAGCCCTGCACCCCTCCAGCTAGGTGTACTGTACCAGTGGTGAGGGTACAGGTTAATGAGCCCTGCACCCCTCCAGCTAGGTGTACTATGCCAGTGGTGAGGGTACAGGTGAATGAGCCCTGCACCCCTCCAGCTAGGTGTACTATACCAGTGGTGAGGGTACAGGTGAATGAGCCCTGCACCCCTCCAGCTAGGTGTACTATACCAGTGGTAAGGGTACAGGTGAATGAGCCCTGCACCCCTCCAGCTAGGTGTACTATACCAGTGGTGAGGGTACAGGTGAATGAGCCCTGCACCCCTCCAGCTAGGTGTACTATGCCAGTGGTGAGGGTACAGGTGAATGAGCCCTGCACCCCTCCAGCTAGGTGTACTATACCAGTGGTGAGGGTACAGGTGAATGAGCCCTGCACCCCTCCAGCTAGGTGTACTATGCCAGTGGTGAGGGTACAGGTGAATGAGCCCTGCACCCCTCCAGCTAGGTGTACTATACCAGTGGTGAGGGTACAGGTGAATGAGCCCTACACCCCTCCAGCTAGGTGTACTATGCCAGTGGTGAGGGTACAGGTGAATGAGCCCTGCACCCCTCCAGCTAGGTGTACTGTACCAGTGGTGAGGGTACAGGTGAATGAGCCCTGCACCCCTCCAGCTAGGTGTACTGTACCAGTGGTGAGGGTACAGGTGAATGAGCCCTGCACCCCTCCAGCTAGGTGTACTATGCCAGTGGTGAGGGTACAGGTGAATGAGCCCTGCACCCCTCCAGCTAGGTGTACTGTACCAGTGGTGAGGGTACAGGTGAATGAGCCCTGCACCCCTCCAGCTAGGTGTACTATGCCAGTGGTGAGGGTACAGGTGAATGAGCCCGGCACCGCTCCAGCTAGGTGTACTATACCAGTGGTGAGGGTACAGGTGAATGAGCCCTGCACCCCTCCAGCTAGGTGTACTATACCAGTGGTGAGGGTACAGGTGAATGAGCCCTGCACCCCTCCAGCTAGGTGTACTGTACCAGTGGTGAGGGTACAGGTGAATGAGCCCTGCACCCCTCCAGCTAGGTGTACTGTGCCAGTGATGAGGGTACAGGTGAATGAGCCCTGCACCCCTCCAGCTAGGTGTACTGTACCAGTGGTGAGGGTACAGGTGAATGAGCCCTGCACCCCTCCAGCTAGGTGTACTGTACCAGTGGTGAGGGTACAGGTGAATGAGCCCTGCACCCCTCCAGCTAGGTGTACTATGCCAGTGGTGAGGGTACAGGTGAATGAGCCCTGCACCCCTCCAGCTAGGTGTACTATACCAATGGTGAGGGTACAGGTGAATGAGCCCTGCACCCCTCCAGCTAGGTGTACTATGCCAGTGGTGAGGGTACAGGTGAATGAGCCCTGCACCCCTCCAGCTAGGTGTACTATGCCAGTGGTGAGGGTACAGGTGAATGAGCCCTGCACCCCTCCAGCTAGGTGTACTATACCAGTGGTGAGGGTACAGGTGAATGAGCCCTGCACCCCTCCAGCTAGGTGTACTATACCAGTGGTGAGGGTACAGGTGAATGAGCCCTACACCCCTCCAGCTAGGTGTACTATGCCAGTGGTGAGGGTACAGGTGAATGAGCCCTGCACCCCTCCAGCTAGGTGTACTGTACCAGTGGTGAGGGTACAGGTGAATGAGCCCTGCACCCCTCCAGCTAGGTGTACTATGCCAGTGGTGAGGGTACAGGTGAATGAGCCCTGCACCCCTCCAGCTAGGTGTACTGTACCAGTGGTGAGGGTACAGGTGAATGAGCCCTGCACCCCTCCAGCTAGGTGTACTATGCCAGTGGTGAGGGTACAGGTGAATGAGCCCGGCACCGCTCCAGCTAGGTGTACTATACCAGTGGTGAGGGTACAGGTGAATGAGCCCTGCACCCCTCCAGCTAGGTGTACTATACCAGTGGTGAGGGTACAGGTGAATGAGCCCTGCACCCCTCCAGCTAGGTGTACTGTACCAGTGGTGAGGGTACAGGTGAATGAGCCCTGCACCCCTCCAGCTAGGTGTACTGTGCCAGTGGTGAGGGTACAGGTGAATGAGCCCTGCACCCCTCCAGCTAGGTGTACTGTACCAGTGGTGAGGGTACAGGTGAATGAGCCCTGCACCCCTCCAGCTAGGTGTACTGTACCAGTGGTGAGGGTACAGGTGAATGAGCCCTGCACCCCTCCAGCTAGGTGTACTATGCCAGTGGTGAGGGTACAGGTGAATGAGCCCTGCACCCCTCCAGCTAGGTGTACTATACCAATGGTGAGGGTACAGGTGAATGAGCCCTGCACCCCTCCAGCTAGGTGTACTATGCCAGTGGTGAGGGTACAGGTGAATGAGCCCTGCACCCCTCCAGCTAGGTGTACTATGCCAGTGGTGAGGGTACAGGTGAATGAGCCCTGCACCCCTCCAGCTAGGTGTACTATACCAGTGGTGAGGGTACAGGTGAATGAGCCCTGCACCCCTCCAGCTAGGTGTACTATACCAGTGGTGAGGGTACAGGTGAATGAGCCCTGCACCCCTCCAGCTAGGTGTACTATACCAGTGGTGAGGGTACAGGTGAATGGGCCCTGTACCCCTCCAGCTAGGTGTACTGTACCAGTGGTGAGGGTTCAGGTGAATGAGCCCTGCACCCCTCCAGCTAGGTGTACTATGCCAGTGGTGAGGGTACAGGTGAATGAGCCCTGTACCCCTCCAGCTAGGTGTACTATACCTGTGGTGAGGGTACAGGTGAATGGGCCCTGTACCCCTCCAGCTAGGTGTACTATGCCAGTGGTGAGGGTACAGGTGAATGAGCCCTGCACCCCTCCAGCTAGGTGTACTGTACCAGTGGTGAGGGTACAGGTGAATGGGCCCTGTACCCCTCCAGCTAGGTGTACTATACCAGTGGTGAGGGTACAGGTGAATGAGCCCTGCACCCCTCCAGCTAGGTGTACTATGCCAGTGGTGAGGGTACAGGTGAATGAGCCCTGCACCCCTCCAGCCAGGTGTACTGTACCAGTGGTGAGGGTACAGGTGAATGAGCCCTGCACCCCTCCAGCTAGGTGTACTATACCAGTGGTGAGGGTACAGGTGAATGAGCCCTGCACCCCTCCAGCTAGGTGTACTATACCAGTGGTGAGGGTACAGGTGAATGAGCCCTGCACCCCTCCAGCTAGGTGTACTGTACCAGTGGTGAGGGTACAGGTGAATGAGCCCTGCACCCCTCCAGCTAGGTGTACTGTACCAGTGGTGAGGGTACAGGTGAATGAGCCCTGCACCCCTCCAGCTAGGTGTACTGTACCAGTGGTGAGGGTACATGTGAATGAGCCCTGCACCCCTCCAGCTAGGTGTACTGTACCAGTGGTGAGGGTACAGGTGAATGAGCCCTGCACCCCTCCAGCTAGGTGTACTATACCAGTGGTGAGGGTACAGGTGAATGAGCCCTGCACCCCTCCAGCTAGGTGTACTATGCCAGTGGTGAGGGTACAGGTGAATGAGCCCTGCACCCCTCCAGCTAGGTGTACTGTACCAGTGGTGAGGGTAAAGGTGAATGAGCCCTGCACCCCTCCAGCTAGGTGTACTATGCCAGTGGTGAGGGTAGAGGTGAATGAGCCCTGCACCCCTCCAGCTAGGTGTACTGTACCAGTGGTGAGGGTACAGGTTAATGAGCCCTGCACCCCTCCAGCTAGGTGTACTATGCCAGTGGTGAGGGTACAGGTGAATGAGCCCTGCACCCCTCCAGCTAGGTGTACTATACCAGTGGTGAGGGTACAGGTGAATGAGCCCTGCACCCCTCCAGCTAGGTGTACTATACCAGTGGTAAGGGTACAGGTGAATGAGCCCTGCACCCCTCCAGCTAGGTGTACTATACCAGTGGTGAGGGTACAGGTGAATGAGCCCTGCACCCCTCCAGCTAGGTGTACTATGCCAGTGGTGAGGGTACAGGTGAATGAGCCCTGCACCCCTCCAGCTAGGTGTACTATACCAGTGGTGAGGGTACAGGTGAATGAGCCCTGCACCCCTCCAGCTAGGTGTACTATGCCAGTGGTGAGGGTACAGGTGAATGAGCCCTGCACCCCTCCAGCTAGGTGTACTATACCAGTGGTGAGGGTACAGGTGAATGAGCCCTACACCCCTCCAGCTAGGTGTACTATGCCAGTGGTGAGGGTACAGGTGAATGAGCCCTGCACCCCTCCAGCTAGGTGTACTGTACCAGTGGTGAGGGTACAGGTGAATGAGCCCTGCACCCCTCCAGCTAGGTGTACTGTACCAGTGGTGAGGGTACAGGTGAATGAGCCCTGCACCCCTCCAGCTAGGTGTACTATGCCAGTGGTGAGGGTACAGGTGAATGAGCCCTGCACCCCTCCAGCTAGGTGTACTGTACCAGTGGTGAGGGTACAGGTGAATGAGCCCTGCACCCCTCCAGCTAGGTGTACTATGCCAGTGGTGAGGGTACAGGTGAATGAGCCCGGCACCGCTCCAGCTAGGTGTACTATACCAGTGGTGAGGGTACAGGTGAATGAGCCCTGCACCCCTCCAGCTAGGTGTACTATACCAGTGGTGAGGGTACAGGTGAATGAGCCCTGCACCCCTCCAGCTAGGTGTACTGTACCAGTGGTGAGGGTACAGGTGAATGAGCCCTGCACCCCTCCAGCTAGGTGTACTGTGCCAGTGATGAGGGTACAGGTGAATGAGCCCTGCACCCCTCCAGCTAGGTGTACTGTACCAGTGGTGAGGGTACAGGTGAATGAGCCCTGCACCCCTCCAGCTAGGTGTACTGTACCAGTGGTGAGGGTACAGGTGAATGAGCCCTGCACCCCTCCAGCTAGGTGTACTATGCCAGTGGTGAGGGTACAGGTGAATGAGCCCTGCACCCCTCCAGCTAGGTGTACTATACCAATGGTGAGGGTACAGGTGAATGAGCCCTGCACCCCTCCAGCTAGGTGTACTATGCCAGTGGTGAGGGTACAGGTGAATGAGCCCTGCACCCCTCCAGCTAGGTGTACTATGCCAGTGGTGAGGGTACAGGTGAATGAGCCCTGCACCCCTCCAGCTAGGTGTACTATACCAGTGGTGAGGGTACAGGTGAATGAGCCCTGCACCCCTCCAGCTAGGTGTACTATACCAGTGGTGAGGGTACAGGTGAATGAGCCCTACACCCCTCCAGCTAGGTGTACTATGCCAGTGGTGAGGGTACAGGTGAATGAGCCCTGCACCCCTCCAGCTAGGTGTACTGTACCAGTGGTGAGGGTACAGGTGAATGAGCCCTGCACCCCTCCAGCTAGGTGTACTATGCCAGTGGTGAGGGTACAGGTGAATGAGCCCTGCACCCCTCCAGCTAGGTGTACTGTTCCAGTGGTGAGGGTACAGGTGAATGAGCCCTGCACCCCTCCAGCTAGGTGTACTATGCCAGTGGTGAGGGTACAGGTGAATGAGCCCGGCACCGCTCCAGCTAGGTGTACTATACCAGTGGTGAGGGTACAGGTGAATGAGCCCTGCACCCCTCCAGCTAGGTGTACTATACCAGTGGTGAGGGTACAGGTGAATGAGCCCTGCACCCCTCCAGCTAGGTGTACTGTACCAGTGGTGAGGGTACAGGTGAATGAGCCCTGCACCCCTCCAGCTAGGTGTACTGTGCCAGTGGTGAGGGTACAGGTGAATGAGCCCTGCACCCCTCCAGCTAGGTGTACTGTACCAGTGGTGAGGGTACAGGTGAATGAGCCCTGCACCCCTCCAGCTAGGTGTACTGTACCAGTGGTGAGGGTACAGGTGAATGAGCCCTGCACCCCTCCAGCTAGGTGTACTATGCCAGTGGTGAGGGTACAGGTGAATGAGCCCTGCACCCCTCCAGCTAGGTGTACTATACCAATGGTGAGGGTACAGGTGAATGAGCCCTGCACCCCTCCAGCTAGGTGTACTATGCCAGTGGTGAGGGTACAGGTGAATGAGCCCTGCACCCCTCCAGCTAGGTGTACTATGCCAGTGGTGAGGGTACAGGTGAATGAGCCCTGCACCCCTCCAGCTAGGTGTACTATACCAGTGGTGAGGGTACAGGTGAATGAGCCCTGCACCCCTCCAGCTAGGTGTACTATACCAGTGGTGAGGGTACAGGTGAATGAGCCCTGCACCCCTCCAGCTAGGTGTACTATACCAGTGGTGAGGGTACAGGTGAATGGGCCCTGTACCCCTCCAGCTAGGTGTACTGTACCAGTGGTGAGGGTTCAGGTGAATGAGCCCTGCACCCCTCCAGCTAGGTGTACTATGCCAGTGGTGAGGGTACAGGTGAATGAGCCCTGTACCCCTCCAGCTAGGTGTACTATACCTGTGGTGAGGGTACAGGTGAATGGGCCCTGTACCCCTCCAGCTAGGTGTACTATGCCAGTGGTGAGGGTACAGGTGAATGAGCCCTGCACCCCTCCAGCTAGGTGTACTGTACCAGTGGTGAGGGTACAGGTGAATGGGCCCTGTACCCCTCCAGCTAGGTGTACTATACCAGTGGTGAGGGTACAGGTGAATGAGCCCTGCACCCCTCCAGCTAGGTGTACTGTACCAGTGGTGAGGGTACGGGTGAATGAGCCCTGCACCCCTCCAGCTAGGTGTACAATACCAGTGGTGAGGGTACAGGTGAATGAGCCCTGCACCCCTCCAGCTAGGTGTACTATTCCAGTAGTGAGGGTACAGGTGAATGAGCCCTGCACCCCTCCAGCTAGGTGTACTATGCCAGTGGTGAGGGTACAGGTGAATGAGCCCTGCACCCCTCCAGCTAGGTGTACTATACCAGTGGTGAGGGTACAGGTGAATAGGCCCTGTACCCCTCCAGCTAGGTGTACTATGCCAGTGGTGAGGGTACAGGTGAATGAGCCCTGTACCCCTCCAGCTAGGTGTACTATACCAGTGGTGAGGGTACAGGTGAATGAGCCCTGCACCCCTCCAGCTAGGTGTACTATACCAGTGGTGAGGGTACAGGTGAATGAGCCCTGCACCCCTCCAGTTAGGTGTACTATACCAGTGGTGAGGGTACAGGTGAATGAGCCCTGCACCCCTCCAGCTAGGTGTACTATGCCAGTGGTGAGGGTACAGGTGAATGAGCCCTGCACCCCTCCAGCTAGGTGTACTGTACCAGTGGTGAGGGTACAGGTGAATGAGCCCTGCACCCCTCCAGCTAGGTGTACTGTACCAGTGGTGAGGGTACAGGTGAATGAGCCCTGTACCCCTCCAGCTAGGTGTACTGTACCCGTAGTGAGGGTACAGGTGAATGAGCCCTGCACCCCTCCAGCTAGGTGTACTATGCCAGTGGTGAGGGTAAAGGTGAATGAGCCCTGCACCCCTCCAGCTAGGTGTACTATACCAGTGGTGAGGGTACAGGTGAATGAGCCCTGCACCCCTCCAGCTAGGTGTACTATACCAGTGGTGAGGGTACAGGTGAATGAGCCCTGTACCCCTCCAGCTAGGTGTACTATACCAGTGGTGAGGGTACAGGTGAAAGAGCCCTGCACCCCTCCAGCTAGGTGTACTATACCAGTGGTGAGGGTACAGGTGAATGAGCCCTGCACCCCTCCAGCTAGGTGTACTGTACCAGTGGTGAGGGTACAGGTGAATGAGCCCTGCACCCCTCCAGCTAGGTGTACTATACCAGTGGTGAGGGTACGGGTGAATGAGCCCTGCACCCCTCCAGCTAGGTGTACTATACCAGTGGTGAGGGTACAGGTGAATGAGCCCTGCACCCCTCCAGCTAGGTGTACTATACCAGTGGTGAGGGTACAGGTGAATGAGCCCTGCACCCCTCCAGCTAGGTGTACTATACCAGTGGTGAGGGTACAGGTGAATGAGCCCTGCACCCCTCCAGCTAGGTGTACTGTACCAGTGGTGAGGGTACGGGTGAATGAGCCCTGCACCCCTCCAGCTAGGTGTACAATACCAGTGGTGAGGGTACAGGTGAATGAGCCCTGCACCCCTCCAGCTAGGTGTACTATTCCAGTAGTGAGGGTACAGGTGAATGAGCCCTGCACCCCTCCAGCTAGGTGTACTATACCAGTGGTGAGGGTACAGGTGAATGAGCCCTGCACCCCTCCAGCTAGGTGTACTATACCAGTGGTGAGGGTACAGGTGAATAGGCCCTGTACCCCTCCAGCTAGGTGTACTATGCCAGTGGTGAGGGTACAGGTGAATGAGCCCTGTACCCCTCCAGCTAGGTGTACTATACCAGTGGTGAGGGTACAGGTGAATGAGCCCTGCACCCCTCCAGCTAGGTGTACTATACCAGTGGTGAGGGTACAGGTGAATGAGCCCTGCACCCCTCCAGCTAGGTGTACTATACCAGTGGTGAGGGTACAGGTGAATGAGCCCTGCACCCCTCCAGCTAGGTGTACTGTGCCAGTGGTGAGGGTACAGGTGAATGAGCCCTGCACCCCTCCAGCTAGGTGTACTGTACCAGTGGTGAGGGTACAGGTGAATGAGCCCTGCACCCCTCCAGCTAGGTGTACTGTACCAGTGGTGAGGGTACAGGTGAATGAGCCCTGTACCCCTCCAGCTAGGTGTACTATACCCGTGGTGAGGGTACAGGTGAATGAGCCCTGCACCCCTCCAGCTAGGTGTACTATGCCAGTGGTGAGGGTACAGGTGAATGAGCCCTGCACCCCTCCAGCTAGGTGTACTATACCAGTGGTGAGGGTACAGGTAAATGAGCCCTGCACCCCTCCAGCTAGGTGTACTATACCAGTGGTGAGGGTACAGGTGAATGGGCCCTGTACCCCTCCAGCTAGGTGTACTATACCAGTGGTGAGGGTACAGGTGAAAGAGCCCTGCACCCCTCCAGCTAGGTGTACTATACCAGTGGTGAGGGTACAGGTGAATGGGCCCTGTACCCCTCCAGCTAGGTGTACTATACCAGTGGTGAGGGTACAGGTGAATGAGCCCTGCACCCCTCCAGCTAGGTGTACTATACCAGTGGTGAGGGTACAGGTAAATGAGCCCTGCACCCCTCCAGCTAGGTGTACTATACCAGTGGTGAGGGTATAGGTGAATGGGCCCTGTACCCCTCCAGCTAGGTGTACTATACCAGTGGTGAGGGTACAGGTGAAAGAGCCCTGCACCCCTCCAGCTAGGTGTACTATAC
The DNA here is from genome assembly GCF_964261635.1 of Lissotriton helveticus. NCBI lineage: Eukaryota > Metazoa > Chordata > Amphibia > Caudata > Salamandridae > Lissotriton > Lissotriton helveticus. Next base: position 316,233 of record NW_027611727.1, on the reverse strand, counting down.
CAGTGGTGAGGGTACAGGTGAATGAGCCCTGTACCCCTCCAGCTAGGTGTACTATACCAGTGGTGAGGGTACAGGTGAATGAGCCCTGCACCCCTCCAGCTAGGTGTACTATGCCAGTGGTGAGGGTACAGGTGAATGAGCCCTGCACCCCTCCAGCTAGGTGTACTATACCAGTGGTGAGGGTACAGGTGAATGAGCCCTGCACCCCTCCAGCTAGGTGTACTGTACCAGTGGTGAGGGTACAGGTGAATGAGCCCTGTACCCCTCCAGCTAGGTGTACTATGCCAGTGGTGAGGGTACAGGTGAATGAGCCCTGCACCCCTCCAGCTAGGTGTACTGTACCAGTGGTGAGGGTACAGGTGAATGAGCCCTGTACCCCTCCAGCTAGGTGTACTGTACCAGTGGTGAGGGTACAGGTGAATGAGCCCTGCACCCCTCCAGCTAGGTGTACTGTACCAGTGGCCAGGGTACAGGTGAATGAGCCCTGCACCCCTCCAGCTAGGTGTACTGTACCAGTGGTGAGGGTACAGGTGAATGAGCCCTGCACCCCTCCAGCTAGGTGTACTATACCTGTGGTGAGGGTACAGGTGAATGAGCCCTGCACCCCTCCAGCTAGGTGTACTGTACCAGTGGTGAGAGTACAGGTGAATGAGCCCTGCACCCCTCCAGCTAGGTGTACTGTACCAGTGGTGAGGGTACAGGTGAATGAGCCCTGCACCCCTCCAGCTAGGTGTACTATGCCAGTGGTGAGGGTACAGGTGAATGAGCCCTGCACCCCTCCAGCTAGGTGTACTATACCAGTGGTGAGGGTACAGGTGAATGAGCCCTGCACCCCTCCAGCTAGGTGTACTATACCAGTGGTGAGGGTACAGGTGAATGAGCCCTGCACCCCTCCAGCTAGGTGTACTGTACCAGTGGTGAGGGTACAGGTGAATGAGCCCTGCACCCCTCCAGCTAGGTGTACTGTACTGTGGTAAATAAATAAATAATACCCTATTTTTGACTAGACTTATAGCATAACAGATAGCTCAATAAAATAAGAGTCAAGATTCGAGGTAGTAGGAGTTTCGGCAGGTTTATTACAGCATAAGGACAGGATCAGGACAACCTGCATAGGAACAGAATGACAGGGCCCAGCAGGACAACTGGGGCCCAGCAGCTGCCGGGGCTTGGTCTGGGATGAGCGCGCTAACATTTAATAACAAAACATTGACTTATATACATAGCGCAAACACATAGCATTACATTGCAGTAGGCGTAACAGTAGGTGGAGTAGAAGGCGTGACGCGTAGCAGTCGCGAGAGATAAGAGAAATAAGAGGTGTAACTGGGAGTTTACTTAGACATGTGATGCAAAACGTAACAGAATATGTCATGAATGGGCGGAAACTTTGGAGGGGGCTACCTAAGGAGCCGGGACCTCTAACCTAATGGTGCGCGAAAACTGACAATGACGTGTTACTAGGAGAAGCTGGGGGCTACGAACTCTGTGCTAGGAGCAGAGACTAGAGTCTGGAGGGTCGGAGCGACATGTACCTAAACCCTATCTGGTATCTAATGTTTAGGGAACATGTTGATATAAACTAGAAGTCATGAGGGGAGAGGCTAACTTGATTCTAAGACTGGACCATGCATTATTCTACATGTAGTGCGTGATGAAGAATACTAAATGACCATTAAATACAGTATTTCTCTAACGTGGAGACGAGAAGGCTAGACAAATGACGGAAACTATTGATGCAGTTCAGTAGCTTAGGAATGCAGAGGAGGAGGACTGAACTGATAGCAGGAACTATAACATACTTTTGGCAGACTCAGAGGCAGAGCCGGGGTGCACCGGGCACTGCAAGGCAGGAAGTAAGTGAAGGGTCGAGGATACAGGTGGGGGCTGTATCGCTCCTTAGCGAGGCTTTCAGGAGACAGGAGCTGAATCTGTGGTCCGGGCCCTTTTTGAGGCCTGGAAACGGGGACTTTATAATTGAATAACGTGCACACTGAGAAACGTGGCAACATTACTTACATAGGCCTGATATTCGTAGTATTCACGAGGACTGGAAACTAACATACCAGAGGTGGACACAACTGGAATTGCGTCTTTAATCAGAAATGGGGAATAACATATGCATATTGGTCATGCACACATAACATATGATGGATGAGGCGTAGGGACACAGAACATGGCAAAATTTACTTTTCCACATTCCCTCCTTGTCACTACGTTTTCATCAGGAAACATCAATATTCATGATACCATCTATCATTTCATACAGTACCATTTGCTCGTCTCGAATTGCCTTGGAACGAGATTCAGAACGGGGCTTGGGAATACAAGAAGTAGCACACATGCTGCAAATCGCAGGGCCACATTGTATACAGAGGCAGCAGCTAAATATGATCGCTACTGCAATACCTAAAAAGGACAGGACTTTCCAACCCCACGCGGAAATTATATTCCAGAACCAACCGGACCATGTCCAGGTGCCTGGATCTTGGTGTAACAGATGGGCAATTTTATGGAGTCTGGTTATAGCTGAATAAACAGACGGCGCGTTATTAGGAATGAAAATACAACAACTGGATCCGAGAACTCTACAGGCCCCGCCCCTATCGGCCAGTATGACGTCAAGGACGAGACGATTCTGTAAAACGACAATTCTCATAAAGGATTGCTCTTCAGTTAAGTTACCTAGAGCGGAGGCAGTCTCATCTACTACTGCTTCAAGGGTTCTTGTTAACCTACGAATAAGCTTACTATTTACAACTGTACCTAAATAAGGGAAAACACCTTTATCTATATTAATGAATTGCTCTGCGGCAGTTTCAGTATAATCGACAATCGGGAGATTTCTCTTGTGTCTAGTGTGTACTAAGAAAGAATTCCTATGATAGTCAGGTGGGGCTAGAAAAACAGGTGGCAGTAGGAAAGCAATGTAACAGGTTCCCTCCCAATCGAGGGGCAGACGGACATATGCAGTTTGACCACAAATAAAATAAGAATGACGTGAAGCTTTGAAAATAGATTTCCCACTGTCACTATACTTGATAACAGTAGTACATTCACTATGACCTATATGTACAGAACCATAACTACGGACACATAATTCGCCTTTGACTGGTAGTACTGAAATAGCGGGTGAGTCTGGAATAGTATCAGACTGAACATTCAGAACCATGAAATTCGACGAATAATTTCCTAAATTATATACTTCATTTTCTAAATCTAAACCTGTTCTGTGGGGGAAACCTTGCTTGTCTGGGAAACATGTACTGTTAAGAAAAGACATATCTGTTGAGGATGACGTTAACGTGGACCATGCTCCACACGAACCATTGTGTGAGAATGGATAAGGAAAGAGTGGCAGAACTCCCTTCAAGGTCTGGAAAGGGGGGAGTCGACCACACACCCAACAATTAGTGGCATTGCTGGTCTGGTGTGAATAATGTAACATACGGATAAATGTGTTATTACGCATAGCGAGGCGGTATGCATATTCGTGAGGAGGCAGATCACTAAACGTGTGCTCTACTGTAGCATGAGCAGACATATTTACATGAGGAACTGGAAAACACAGATAGAAAGCATAGCTGGTACAGGAAATCATTATGCTGAGAAATAATACGAAACTCAGAAAAACGATACATTTGATTGAGCTTTGACTGACTCTCTCACTATGGGGGTCTATTTTATACATGTCAGAAACAGTCTAACCGTTTCACCTAGGGGAGGACTTATACAATCAAACTGGCTGACTTATTAGACCTGAGCTTTAACTTATACTCCTGTTGCGGAGTTTTCTCTAACAAGGGAGGGGTTGTAATAATGTCTTGTGCGGGACAGTCCTTTAAAACAATGTTCTGGCAATCCTTCGAATCCTGGGAAATGTTCTTGGAAATATTTTTGAAGACTGGTTTCGATCCTTTGAAAAGTTTTACATGAGAAAGGTGGACCCACCCCTTCCTGCCTTCCAACTTGACGGCAGTTCGGGTGGTCAAGAGGACCTGACGTGGCTCCTTCCAACGTGGTTCCAGCGGACTTGATCTGTCAAAATTTCTGATCATCACAAGGGAGCCTGGAACGATCTCGTGCGGTGCCACCTCGGTATTGTCTGGAAATGCGGCGGCAACCTGTGAACGACATGAGTTGAGGGCAGACATCAAGGAAGCTAGGTAATCTGTCAGCATATTACATGAAACATCGGTAATACTTCGGGGTCTAGGAGTACCCCACATGTTAGGGGGGCGGCCGAAAACGACCTCATACGGGGACAGACCTGATCTGGAATGTGCGACCATACGCATGTAAAACAGAGCGACTGGCAAAGCTACTAACCAGTCCACACCCTTGTCTTTACAGACTTTTGCTATACGGATTTTCAGAGTCTGATTATGCCTTTCGACTAGTCCAGCTGCTTCTGGATGGCGTACACAATGGAACTTCCACTGGTACCCTAACAAAAGGGAAACATGTTTCATGAGTTCAGATGAGAATGGCTGGCCGTTATCAGAATATACGACTCTAGGGAGTCCATATCTAGGGAAGAATTCACGAACCAACTGCTTGGCAGTGGTCGCGGCTGTGTAATCTGGGACTGGATATGCTTCTGTCCATCTGGACAAGGCGCATACAACTACAAGGACATACTTGAAACCTCGACATCGCTCCATTTGAATATAATCCATCTGGAGGACCTCAAAAGGGTGGTCAGGGGGCTGGAAACCACCTTGTTCCACCGGGACACTTTTACCTGGATTAAACTGACAACATATCATACAGGTACGGACTTTCTGCTTGGCTGCAGCTCGTAAATGCTTGTTGAACCAAATGGTCTGGATACTGTCTAACATAGCTTTTTCTCCTAAATGTGCTGGACTATGTGCGGTATTGATAATAACTTGAACCATAGAATCGGGGAGAAACCATGTGGCTCTACCCTTCGTTAACCATCCTTGATCTGTCTGGACCCCTCCTTGTACAGACCATTTCTTGATTTCATCAGGAGTAGCATGTGACTGGATATCTATGACATCTTGAGTAGGGTCCTTAACTGTCATGCATGTAATCGGATCTGGAGTATGTGTCTGTGTCTGATTAACTGGAATGTCTGGAGTCTGTGCTGTAAGCTTGGCTGTGCGGTCTGCTAAATCATTACCTTGGGAAATAATGTCAGTGACTTTCGTATGTGCTTTGCACTTCATGATAGCAATAGATGTCGGTAAATGTATGGCATCTAACAGGGCTTGAATAAGGAGACCATGCTGAATCTTGGTTCCATGAGAAGTCATAAAACCTCTCTCCTGCCAGAGCACTCCGAAGTCGTGTACAACTCCGAATGCGTAACGTGAATCTGTGTAAACATTAACCTTCAGGTTCTTGGCATGTATACAGGCTTGTGTCAGAGCGACTAGCTCTGCTGCTTGAGCGGACAGGGTATCAATACGGTGTGTTTCAATAACTTCAGTGTCAGTAGTCACTGCATACGCGGCGACTAGTTCTCCTGTACTAGTTCTCATACATGAACCATCCACATAAAGTGTCAGGTCAGGATCTGGTAACGGAATATCTGTCAGGTCTTGTCTTGGCTTTGTCGTAATGTTAACTACTTCCACACAATCATGTGGGTCTGGATTTGAATTAACTGATGGTAACAGTGTAGCAGGATTCAGAACGTTGCAGCGTCTAATTTCTATGTGTGGCTGGAACAGTGTCAATTCATAACCTGTTAAACGTGCAATTGTCAAGTGCTGAGTTTGTGTTCGGTTTAAAAGAACTTCTACTGAATGTGGAACTTGTACTGTCAGGGAATGTCCTAAAACTATAGAATCACTTTGTCTGATAGCTAGTGCTGTGGCTGCAACTGACTTGAGGCACGCAGGCAACGCCTGGGCGACTGGATCTAATGTGCTCGAAAAATAAGCACAGGGCTTGTATTGACCTGCTTGATCTTGTGTGAGGACAGATAATGCTGTACCTTCGCGTTCAGTAACGAAAAGTGTAAAAGGCTTACTGTAGTTCGGTGTAGCTAGAACTGGAGCTTGACATAGGGCTTTCTTTAACTCGTTGAAACTAAGTGTATGGTCAGATGTCCAAGGGAGGACAGTCGATACGGCTGCCTCCTGTGTCGTTAACTGTATCAGTGGCTTGGCTAGGAATGCATACTGGGGAATCCATTGTCTACAATAAGAAGTAAGGCCGATAAAGGCACGTACCTCCTTCTGGGTTCTTGGCTGGGGAAGACTCGCTATTAACTGGATACGGTCGGGTGTCAACTGCCTACCCCTCTTGGACAGCAAGTGTCCTAAGTATACCACTTGCTGGACACAGAATTGAAGCTTCGAAGGTGACACCTTGTGCCCCATCTCGGCTAGAAAATACAGAACTGTAAGTGATGCTCGCTCGCAAGCACGTTCAGAACGGGCTGTGATCAGTAGATCATCGACATACTGGAGCAGGGCAGTGTCAGTTGGCATGTGAATGTTGTCTAGTTGTCTCTTGAGTGCTTGACTGTAAATACTAGGGCTTTCTGTGAAACCTTGAGGAGCGCGTGTAAACATATAGCTCCTTCCATTTAAACAAAATCCGAAAAGAAACTGGCTGTCTGGATGAATTGGAACACTAAAAAATGCATTCTTGAGGTCAATAACAGTGAAAAACATGGCTTCGGAATCAATGGCTGTTAACAGGGAAGAAATATCTGGAACAACTGGGTACTGAGGAATAATACATTTATTAAGCTCTCGTAAATCAATCACTAATCGATATACTGGGGGTGCATTTGGATCAGTACGTTTCATGACTGGAATGATCGGAGAATTACACACATTGGAGTCAGTTTCTACAACTACTCCTTGAGCCATGAGCTCGTCAATAATTTTGGATAAGGCTGCTACAGCCTCAGGTGGCAATCTGTACTGCCTGATTCGGGGTAACACTACACCTGGTTTGAGAGTCACACGATAGGGTGTGATTTGCATGTAACCTACATCAGTTGGACCTTGCGCCCATAAATGCTGCGGAACATTAGACAATCTTGAATCAAAATCTCGTAATACATAGTGACCCTTGAAGTCACGTAGGAACAATCGTATTCCCTCTGGGGAACAGCAAATAACTGCACCTAACTCTTTCAGTGTCTTAATGCCTAATAGATTTTCTGGACATGACTTAGTAAGTAACAGATCAGTAGTACGGGACAATGGACCTACTTCTAGAGTAACTGGCTTAGATATTTCATTAACTATGGGTTTTCCTGAAAATCCAAGGGAAACATTTCTTGAGCCTGAGAGCGGAGCCCCTGGAACTTCGGCATGACTAATTGTGGTCCTACTTGCCCCTGTATCGATCAAAAACCCTCGGCTATATTATCACTCCACCTTGTTAAGATTCTCATTTCGGCGGGATCTTTAGACGGATAATCTTGTTCTCTTATTAGACAATTGATCAGGAACTTTAATACCATGAGCTGAATCTCGGCTTTCCTTTGAGACATAATCTCGCCAATACTTTCTGGATCATCCCCTGTACGGATGAAACGATATATTCTGTCTAGATCTTCTTTCATATTTGGTAAGGTGACTAGATACTCGGTCACCCTTCTTACGCGTACGGAATATAAAACCATATTATACTCGCCTGGGACTGTGTCATAGACACATTCGGCAAGGGCTTGTCTGATTTCTGTAACAGACTTATTACTTTTTAGGAGTACGTTGTGATGCTTGAGCATGTAATTCGAGTGCTGATAGACGCTTGTGTGGCGGTGGGGTTTGAGGAGGACCTCCTCCTGCGGCCCCTAGACTGGAATCGTCGACTGACATTCTTCGTGCTTGCAGGGTCGGTAATTGTAACGTGGGCTGGACTTGTATGACAGGCTGACCCGGGGGTACCGTAACAGGTACTCCGGTGTCTGGAGGAACGGGAAATGCCTGATTTACAGGGACAGGTGGAGCGCGAACTGGATTTGCATATTCTGGAACTGTGTCGTCCAAATAGGACGAAATAAAAATATCAGCTGCGGTCGGTTGGTGACGTAGCTTGGTCGGAACTAATGGTGGCGGGAAATTACTGGGTGCCTCTGGGGTCGCTTTTGGCAAGCCTTCGGCAAGGAGAGGATACATACCCTTAATAAGGGCATGCCTCTGTCTGTCTGACTGTTCGACTTTGACTTGTTCACCTATCTCGATTAATTCTCTTTCTTGGGCTCGTTCTTGGGATTCTCTACTTAACTCTGACTTTCTGACTTCCTTTTCCGTTCTTCTATGCGCTTCCTTACGCCATAACTCGATGGCATCTTTCTGTGACTGTCTGGCTTTCTTTTTCCATAATGCTTCTTCTACTCGCATGATACATTCGGCATCCCATGTACCCGATACGGGCCATCTATACTTTTCTTCTAACTGTTTGGTATACTCTACCCATAAATCTAGATACAATATGGCGCTTATGCCATGTTTCTGATACATAAAGTGACCTGGACTGTCCCTAGGCGGAACAGGAACTGCTGCTTCCAGCAGACCCTTTCTAGTTTTTAACTGACGTAACTTGGAAAAGAGCGGCATTCTAAACTTGAATCGGAACACAATACAATACACGAAAAACAATAACAATTGGAAAAACAATTCAGGCATACCACGACATTGGAAATACATTAAACAATATCATAACATAACAGTTCGAACAGAATACTACCTGAAAATACTGAAAACAGAAACAGAACAGAATTCTCGAGAACGGAACAGACTAGAGTTACTGGATGCACTGCTGTAACAGTACGGAACATACCGGTCCCATAAAGGAACGCATCAAGACCCGTATCCACCTAGGTGAACACTTCGTTTGTGGGCTTGGGTACCACCAACCCACGGACCAGGAGTCAATTTAGACTGACCCTGTCTAGACACTACCCCAGCAATGGTACTCACCGGGCAGCACGGAACGGAAGGCCTCGAACGGGACTGGACTACGACGGACTTCGGACTTCGGACTTCAGTTACGGGTGGGCCTCCGGATACCTCGGACCTTGGACTCTCGGCTTGGGCTCTGGTCGGGACTCGCCGCGTTCCTCCACCGTCTCGTTCGGATGCTGGACCGCCTCCTCCGTCTCCTCCGTGGGCCTGAGGGATACTTTGAAGCAGAAATATCTGCACTTGGCCAGTATGGTTCCGTCACGACTGCAGAGGGTCAGGGGGTCGGCGTGGCTTCACCGACGCGTGGGGAAAGGGCAAGTCCCTATTCGGGCGCCATTATGTGGTAAATAAATAAATAATACCCTATTTTTGACTAGACTTATAGCATAACAGATAGCTCAATAAAATAAGAGTCAAGATTCGAGGTAGTAGGAGTTTCGGCAGGTTTATTACAGCATAAGGACAGGATCAGGACAACCTGCATAGGAACAGAATGACAGGGCCCAGCAGGACAACTGGGGCCCAGCAGCTGCCGGGGCTTGGTCTGGGATGAGCGCGCTAACATTTAATAACAAAACATTGACTTATATACATAGCGCAAACACATAGCATTACATTGCAGTAGGCGTAACAGTAGGTGGAGTAGAAGGCGTGACGCGTAGCAGTCGCGAGAGATAAGAGAAATAAGAGGTGTAACTGGGAGTTTACTTAGACATGTGATGCAAAACGTAACAGAATATGTCATGAATGGGCGGAAACTTTGGAGGGGGCTACCTAAGGAGCCGGGACCTCTAACCTAATGGTGCGCGAAAACTGACAATGACGTGTTACTAGGAGAAGCTGGGGGCTACGAACTCTGTGCTAGGAGCAGAGACTAGAGTCTGGAGGGTCGGAGCGACATGTACCTAAACCCTATCTGGTATCTAATGTTTAGGGAACATGTTGATATAAACTAGAAGTCATGAGGGGAGAGGCTAACTTGATTCTAAGACTGGACCATGCATTATTCTACATGTAGTGCGTGATGAAGAATACTAAATGACCATTAAATACAGTATTTCTCTAACGTGGAGACGAGAAGGCTAGACAAATGACGGAAACTATTGATGCAGTTCAGTAGCTTAGGAATGCAGAGGAGGAGGACTGAACTGATAGCAGGAACTATAACATACTTTTGGCAGACTCAGAGGCAGAGCCGGGGTGCACCGGGCACTGCAAGGCAGGAAGTAAGTGAAGGGTCGAGGATACAGGTGGGGGCTGTATCGCTCCTTAGCGAGGCTTTCAGGAGACAGGAGCTGAATCTGTGGTCCGGGCCCTTTTTGAGGCCTGGAAACGGGGACTTTATAATTGAATAACGTGCACACTGAGAAACGTGGCAACATTACTTACATAGGCCTGATATTCGTAGTATTCACGAGGACTGGAAACTAACATACCAGAGGTGGACACAACTGGAATTGCGTCTTTAATCAGAAATGGGGAATAACATATGCATATTGGTCATGCACACATAACATATGATGGATGAGGCGTAGGGACACAGAACATGGCAAAATTTACTTTTCCACAGTACCAGTGGTGAGGGTACAGGTGAATGAGCCCTGCACCCCTCCAGCTAGGTGTACTGTACCAGTGGTGAGGGTACAGGTGAATGAGCCCTGCACCCCTCCAGCTAGGTGTACTGTACAAGTGGTGAGGGTACAGGTGAATGAGCCCTGCACCCCTCCAGCTAGGTGTACTGTACCAGTGGTGAGGGTACAGGTGAATGAGCCCTGCACCCCTCCAGCTAGGTGTACTATGCCAGTGGTGAGGTTACAGGTGAATGAGCCCTGCACCCCTCCAGCTAGGTGTACTGTACCAGTGGTGAGGGTACAGGTGAATGAGCCCTGCACCCCTCCAGCTAGGTGTACTATACCAGTGGTGAGGGTACAGGTGAATGGGCCCTGTACCCCTCCAGCTAGGTGTACTATACCAGTGGTGAGGGTACAGGTGAATGAGCCCTGCACCCCTCCAGCTAGGTGTACTATATCAGTGGTGAGGGTACAGGTGAATGAGCCCTGCACCCCTCCAGCTAGGTGTACTATGCCAGTGGTGAGGGTACAGGTGAATGAGCCCTGCACCCCTCCAGCTAGGTGTACTATACCAGTGGTGAGGGTACAGGTGAATGAGCCCTGCACCCCTCCAGCTAGGTGTACTATGCCAGTGGTGAGGGTACAGGTGAATGAGCCCTGCACCCCTCCAGCTAGGTGTACTATACCAGTGGTGAGGGTACAGGTGAATGAGCCCTGCACCCCTCCAGCTAGGTGTACTATGCCAGTGGCGAGGGTACGGGTGAATGAGCCCTGCACCCCTCCAGCTAGGTGTACTATACCAGTGGCGAGGGTACAGGTGAATGAGCCCTGTACCCCTCCAGCTAGGTGTACTATACCAGTGGTGAGGGTACAGGTGAATGAGCCCTGCACCCCTCCAGCTAGGTGTACTATACCAGTGGTGAGGGTACAGGTGAATGAGCCCTGCACCCTTCCAGCTAGGTGTACTATACCAGTGGTGAGGGTACAGGTGAATGAGCCCTGCACCCCTCCAGCTAGGTGTACTATACCAGTGGTGAGGGTACAGGTGAATGAGCCCTGCACCCCTCCAGCTAGGTGTACTGTACCAGTGGTGAGGGTAAAGGTGAATGAGCCCTGCACCCCTCCAGCTAGGTGTACTATGCCAGTGGTGAGGGTAGAGGTGAATGAGCCCTGCACCCCTCCAGCTAGGTGTACTGTACCAGTGGTGAGGGTACAGGTTAATGAGCCCTGCACCCCTCCAGCTAGGTGTACTAAGCCAGTGGTGAGGGTACAGGTGAATGAGCCCTGCACCCCTCCAGCTAGGTGTACTATACCAGTGGTGAGGGTACAGGTGAATGAGCCCTGCACCCCTCCAGCTAGGTGTACTATACCAGTGGTGAGGGTACAGGTGAATGAGCCCTGCACCCCTCCAGCTAGGTGTACTATACCAGTGGTGAGGGTACAGGTGAATGAGCCCTGCACCCCTCCAGCTAGGTGTACTATGCCAGTGGTGAGGGTACAGGTGAATGAGCCCTGCACCCCTCCAGCTAGGTGTACTATACCAGTGGTGAGGGTACAGGTGAATGAGCCCTGCACCCCTCCAGCTAGGTGTACTATGCCAGTGGTGAGGGTACAGGTGAATGAGCCCTGCACCCCTCCAGCTAGGTGTACTGTACCAGTGGTGAGGGTACAGGTGAATGAGCCCTGCACCCCTCCAGCTAGGTGTACTGTGCCAGTGGTGAGGGTACAGGTGAATGAGCCCTGCACCCCTCCAGCTAGGTGTACTGTGCCAGTGGTGAGGGTACAGGTGAATGAGCCCTGCACCCCTCCAGCTAGGTGTACTGTACCAGTGGTGAGGGTACAGGTGAATGAGCCCTGCACCCCTCCAGCTAGGTGTACTATGCCAGTGGTGAGGGTACAGGTGAATGAGCCCTGCACCCCTCCAGCTAGGTGTACTGTACCAGTGGTGAGGGTACAGGTGAATGAGCCCTGCACCCCTCCAGCTAGGTGTACTGTGCCAGTGGTGAGGGTACAGGTGAATGAGCCCTGCACCCCTGCAGCTAGGTGTACTGTACCAGTGGTGAGGGTACAGGTGAATGAGCCCTGCACCCCTCCAGCTAAGTGTACTGTACCAGTGGTGAGGGTACAGGTGAATGAGCCCTGCACCCCTCCAGCTAGGTGTACTATGCCAGTGGTGAGGGTACAGGTGAATGAGCCCTGCACCCCTCCAGCTAGGTGTACTATACCAATGGTGAGGGTACAGGTGAATGAGCCCTGCACCCCTCCAGCTAGGTGTACTATGCCAGTGGTGAGGGTACAGGTGAATGAGCCCTGCACCCCTCCAGCTAGGTGTACTATGCCAGTGGTGAGGGTACAGGTGAATGAGCCCTGCACCCCTCCAGCTAGGTGTACTATACCAGTGGTGAGGGTACAGGTGAATGAGCCCTGCACCCCTCCAGCTAGGTGTACTATACCAGTGGTGAGGGTACAGGTGAATGACCCCGGCACCCCTCCAGCTAGGTGTACTATACCAGTGGTGAGGGTACAGGTGAATGGGCCCTGTACCCCTCCAGCTAGGTGTACTGTACCAGTGGTGAGGGTACAGGTGAATGAGCCCTGCACCCCTCCAGCTAGGTGTACTATGCCAGTGGTGAGGGTACAGGTGAATGAGCCCTGTACCCCTCCAGCTAGGTGTACTATACCAGTGGTGAGGGTACAGGTGAATGGGCCCTGTACCCCTCCAGCTAGGTGTACTATGCCAGTGGTGAGGGTACAGGTGAATGAGCCCTGCACCCCTCCAGCTAGGTGTACTGTACCAGTGGTGAGGGTACAGGTGAATGGGCCCTGCACCCCTCCAGCTAGGTGTACTATACCAGTGGTGAGGGTACAGGTGAATGAGCCCTGCACCCCTCCAGCTAGGTGTACTGTACCAGTGGTGAGGGTACGGGTGAATGAGCCCTGCACCCCTCCAGCTAGGTGTACTATACCAGTGGTGAGGGTACAGGTGAATGAGCCCTGCACCCCTCCAGCTAGGTGTACTATGCCAGTAGTGAGGGTACAGGTGAATGAGCCCTGCACCCCTCCAGCTAGGTGTACTATGCCAGTGGTGAGGGTACAGGTGAATGAGCCCTGCACCCCTCCAGCTAGGTGTACTATACCAGTGGTGAGGGTACAGGTGAATAGGCCCTGTACCCCTCCAGCTAGGTGTACTATGCCAGTGGTGAGGGTACAGGTGAATGAGCCCTGTACCCCTCCAGCTAGGTGTACTATACCAGTGGTGAGGGTACAGGTGAATGAGCCCTGCACCCCTCCAGCTAGGTGTACTATACCAGTGGTGAGGGTACAGGTGAATGAGCCCTGCACCCCTCCAGTTAGGTGTACTATACCAGTGGTGAGGGTACAGGTGAATGAGCCCTGCACCCCTCCAGCTAGGTGTACTATGCCAGTGGTGAGGGTACAGGTGAATGAGCCCTGCACCCCTCCAGCTAGGTGTACTGTACCAGTGGTGAGGGTACAGGTGAATGAGCCCTGCACCCCTCCAGCTAGGTGTACTGTACCAGTGGTGAGGGTACAGGTGAATGAGCCCTGTACCCCTCCAGCTAGGTGTACTATACCCATAGTGAGGGTACAGGTGAATGAGCCCTGCACCCCTCCAGCTAGGTGTACTATGCCAGTGGTGAGGGTACAGGTGAATGAGCCCTGCACCCCTCCAGCTAGGTGTACTATACCAGTGGTGAGGGTACAGGTGAAGGAGCCCTGCACCCCTCCAGCTAGGTGTACTATACCAGTGGTGAGGGTACAGGTGAATGGGCCCTGTACCCCTCCAGCTAGGTGTACTATACCAGTGGTGAGGGTACAGGTGAAAGAGCCCTGCACCCCTCCAGCTAGGTGTACTATACCAGTGGTGAGGGTACAGGTGAATGAGCCCTGCACCCCTCCAGCTAGGTGTACTGTACCAGTGGTGAGGGTACGGGTGAATGAGCCCTGCACCCCTCCAGCTAGGTGTACAATACCAGTGGTGAGGGTACAGGTGAATGAGCCCTGCACCCCTCCAGCTAGGTGTACTATACCAGTGGTGAGGGTACGGGTGAATGAGCCCTGCACCCCTCCAGCTAGGTATACTATACCAGTGGTGAGGGTACAGGTGAATGAGCCCTGCACCCCTCCAGCTAGGTGTACTATACCAGTGGTGAGGGTACAGGTGAATGAGCCCTGCACCCCTCCAGCTCGGTGTACTATACCAGTGGTGAGGGTACAGGTGAATGAGCCCTGCACCCCTCCAGCTAGGTGTACTGTACCAGTGGTGAGGGTACGGGTGAATGAGCCCTGCACCCCTCCAGCTAGGTGTACAATACCAGTGGTGAGGGTACAGGTGAATGAGCCCTGCACCCCTCCAGCTAGGTGTACTATGCCAGTAGTGAGGGTACAGGTGAATGAGCCCTGCACCCCTCCAGCTAGGTGTACTATACCAGTGGTGAGGGTACAGGTGAATGAGCCCTGCACCCCTCCAGCTAGGTGTACTATACCAGTGGTGAGGGTACAGGTGAATGAGCCCTGCACCCCTCCAGCTAGGTGTACTATACCCGTAGTGAGGGTACAGGTGAATGAGCCCTGCACCCCTCCAGCTAGGTGTACTGTACCAGTGGTGAGGGTACGGGTGAATGAGCCCTGCACCCCTCCAGCTAGGTGTACAATACCAGTGGTGAGGGTACAGGTGAATGAGCCCTGCACCCCTCCAGCTAGGTGTACTATGCCAGTAGTGAGGGTACAGGTGAATGAGCCCTGCACCCCTCCAGCTAGGTGTACTATACCAGTGGTGAGGGTACAGGTGAATGAGCCCTGCACCCCTCCAGCTAGGTGTACAATACCAGTGGTGAGGGTACAGGTGAATGAGCCCTGCACCCCTCCAGCTAGGTATACTATACCCGTAGTGAGGGTACAGGTGAATGAGCCCTGCACCCCTCCAGCTAGGTGTACTATACCAGTGGTGAGGGTACAGGTGAATGAGCCCTGCACCCCTCCAGCTAGGTGTACTATACCAGTGGTGAGGGTACAGGTGAATGGGCCCTGTACCCCTCCAGCTAGGTGTACTATACCAGTGGTGAGGGTACAGGTGAAAGAGCCCTGCACCCCTCCAGCTAGGTGTACTATACCAGTGGTGATGGTACAGGTGAATGAGCCCTGCACCCCTCCAGCTAGGTGTACTGTACCAGTGGTGAGGGTACGGGTGAATGAGCCCTGCACCCCTCCAGCTAGGTGTACAATACCAGTGGTGAGGGTACAGGTGAATGAGCCCTGCACCCCTCCAGCTAGGTGTACTATACCAGTGGTGAGGGTACGGGTGAATGAGCCCTGCACCCCTCCAGCTAGGTATACTATACCAGTGGTGAGGGTACAGGTGAATGAGCCCTGCACCCCTCCAGCTAGGTGTACTATACCAGTGGTGAGGGTACAGGTGAATGAGCCCTGCACCCCTCCAGCTCGGTGTACTATACCAGTGGTGAGGGTACAGGTGAATGAGCCCTGCACCCCTCCAGCTAGGTGTACTGTACCAGTGGTGAGGGTACGGGTGAATGAGCCCTGCACCCCTCCAGCTAGGTGTACAATACCAGTGGTGAGGGTACAGGTGAATGAGCCCTGCACCCCTCCAGCTAGGTGTACTATGCCAGTAGTGAGGGTACAGGTGAATGAGCCCTGCACCCCTCCAGCTAGGTGTACTATACCAGTGGTGAGGGTACAGGTGAATAGGCCCTGTACCCCTCCAGCTAGGTGTACTATGCCAGTGGTGAGGGTACAGGTGAATGAGCCCTGTACCCCTCCAGCTAGGTGTACTATACCAGTGGTGAGGGTACAGGTGAATGAGCCCTGCACCCCTCCAGCTAGGTGTACTATACCAGTGGTGAGGGTACAGGTGAATGAGCCCTGCACCCCTCCAGCTAGGTGTACTATACCAGTGGTGAGGGTACAGGTGAATGAGCCCTGCACCCCTCCAGCTAGGTGTACTATGCCAGTGGTGAGGGTACAGGTGAATGAGCCCTGCACCCCTCCAGCTAGGTGTACTGTACCAGTGGTGAGGGTACAGGTGAATGAGCCCTGCACCCCTCCAGCTAGGTGTACTGTACCAGTGGTGAGGGTACAGGTGAATGAGCCCTGCACCCCTCCAGCTAGGTGTACTATACCCGTGGTGAGGGTACAGGTGAATGAGCCCTGCACCCCTCCAGCTAGGTGTACTATGCCAGTGGTGAGGGTACAGGTGAATGAGCCCTGCACCCCTCCAGCTAGGTGTAC
The DNA here is from genome assembly GCF_964261635.1 of Lissotriton helveticus. Taxonomy (NCBI): domain Eukaryota; kingdom Metazoa; phylum Chordata; class Amphibia; order Caudata; family Salamandridae; genus Lissotriton; species Lissotriton helveticus. The sequence goes on along the minus strand of NW_027611727.1, from coordinate 299,492 downwards.
TATACCAGTGGTGAGGGTACAGGTAAATGAGCCCTGCACCCCTCCAGCTAGGTGTACTATACCAGTGGTGAGGGTACAGGTGAATGGGCCCTGTACCCCTCCAGCTAGGTGTACTATACCAGTGGTGAGGGTACAGGTGAAAGAGCCCTGCACCCCTCCAGCTAGGTGTACTATACCAGTGGTGAGGGTACAGGTGAATGGGCCCTGCACCCCTCCAGCTAGGTGTACTATACCAGTGGTGAGGGTACAGGTGAATGAGCCCTGCACCCCTCCAGCTAGGTGTACTATACCAGTGGTGAGGGTACAGGTGAATGGGCCCTGTACCCCTCCAGCTAGGTGTACTATACCAGTGGTGAGGGTACAGGTGAAAGAGCCCTGCACCCCTCCAGCTAGGTGTACTATACCAGTGGTGAGGGTACAGGTGAATGAGCCCTGTACCCCTCCAGCTAGGTGTACTATACCAGTGGTGAGGGTACAGGTGAATGAGCCCTGCACCCCTCCAGCTAGGTGTACTATGCCAGTGGTGAGGGTACAGGTGAATGAGCCCTGCACCCCTCCAGCTAGGTGTACTATACCAGTGGTGAGGGTACAGGTGAATGAGCCCTGCACCCCTCCAGCTAGGTGTACTGTACCAGTGGTGAGGGTACAGGTGAATGAGCCCTGTACCCCTCCAGCTAGGTGTACTATGCCAGTGGTGAGGGTACAGGTGAATGAGCCCTGCACCCCTCCAGCTAGGTGTACTGTACCAGTGGTGAGGGTACAGGTGAATGAGCCCTGCACCCCTCCAGCTAGGTGTACTGTACCAGTGGTGAGGGTACAGGTGAATGAGCCCTGCACCCCTCCAGCTAGGTGTACTATACCAGTGGCCAGGGTACAGGTGAATGAGCCCTGCACCCCTCCAGCTAGGTGTACTGTACCAGTGGTGAGGGTACAGGTGAATGAGCCCTGCACCCCTCCATCTAGGTGTACTATACCTGTGGTGAGGGTACAGGTGAATGAGCCCTGCACCCCTCCAGCTAGGTGTACTGTACCAGTGGTGAGGGTACAGGTGAATGAGCCCTGCACCCCTCCAGCTAGGCGTACTATGCCAGTGGTGAGGGTACAGGTGAATGAGCCCTGCACCCCTCCAGCTAGGCGTACTATACCAGTGGTGAGGGTACAGGTGAATGAGCCCTGCACCCCTCCAGCTAGGCGTACTATACCAGTGGTGAGGGTACAGGTGAATGAGCCCTGCACCCCTCCAGCTAGGTGTACTATACCAGTGGTGAGGGTACAGGTGAATGAGCCCTGCACCCCTCCAGCTAGGTGTACTATACCAGTGGTGAGGGTACAGGTGAATGAGCCCTGCACCCCTCCAGCTAGGTGTACTGTACCAGTGGTGAGGGTACAGGTGAATGAGCCCTGCACCCCTCCAGCTAGGTGTACTATACCTGTGGTGAGGGTACAGGTGAATGAGCCCTGCACCCCTCCAGCTAGGTGTACTGTACCAGTGGTGAGGGTACAGGTGAATGAGCCCTGCACCCCTCCAGCTAGGTGTACTATGCCAGTGGTGAGGGTACAGGTGAATGAGCCCTGCACCCCTCCAGCTAGGTGTACTATACCAGTGGTGAGGGTACAGGTGAATGAGCCCTGCACCCCTCCAGCTAGGTGTACTATACCAGTGGTGAGGGTACAGGTGAATGAGCCCTGCACCCCTCCAGCTAGGTGTACTATACCAGTGGTGAGGGTACAGGTGAATGAGCCCTGCACCCCTCCAGCTAGGTGTACTATACCAGTGGTGAGGGTACAGGTGAATGAGCCCTGCACCCCTCCAGCTAGGTGTACTGTACCAGTGGTGAGGGTACAGGTGAATGAGCCCTGCACCCCTCCAGCTAGGTGTACTGTGCCAGTGGTGAGGGTACAGGTGAATGAGCCCTGCACCCCTCCAGCTAGGTGTACTGTGCCAGTGGTGAGGGTAGAGGTGAATGAGCCCTGCACCCCTCCAGCTAGGTGTACTGTGCCAGTGGTGAGGGTACAGGTGAATGAGCCCTGCACCCCTCCAGCTAGGTGTACTGTGCCAGTGGTGAGGGTACAGGTTAATGAGCCCTGCACCCCTCCAGCTAGGTGTACTATGCCAGTGGTGAGGGTACAGGTGAATGAGCCCTGCACCCCTCCAGCTAGGTGTACTATACCAGTGGTGAGGGTACAGGTGAATGAGCCCTGCACCCCTCCAGCTAGGTGTACTATACCAGTGGTGAGGGTACAGGTGAATGAGCCCTGCACCCCTCCAGCTAGGTGTACTATACCAGTGGTGAGGGTACAGGTGAATGAGCCCTGCACCCCTCCAGCTAGGTGTACTATGCCAGTGGTGAGGGTACAGGTGAATGAGCCCTGCACCCCTCCAGCTAGGTGTACTATACCAGTGGTGAGGGTACAGGTGAATGAGCCCTACACCCCTCCAGCTAGGTGTACTGTGCCAGTGGTGAGGGTACAGGTGAATGAGCCCTGCACCCCTCCAGCTAGGTGTACTGTACCAGTGGTGAGGGTACAGGTGAATGAGCCCTGCACCCCTCCAGCTAGGTGTACTGTACCAGTGGTGAGGGTACAGGTGAATGAGCCCTGCACCCCTCCAGCTAGGTGTACTATGCCAGTGGTGAGTGTTGGACCTGGGCCTCTTGGCAGGGTCATCCCTAAACTTTTTGCCTTCCTCCAATACTCTCTCTGACCTGTTTTTGTTGGTTTACTGACTCTGGGCACTTTGCCACTGCTGACCAGTGCTAAAGTGCATATGCTCTCCCTGTTGTAAAGTGTACATGTGATTGATGTCCATGATTGGTTCATTGGATTTACTGTTAGTCCCTAGTAAAGTGCACCAGGAGTGCCAGGGCTTGTGAATGCCAATACTGCTAGTGGGCCTGCAGCGCTGGTTGCGCCACCCACAGAAGCAGCCTTAAAATGTGTCTAGGGTCTGCCATTGCAGAACCTGCGTGCAGTCTGGTACTGTCACCCTGGCTGGGCAAGTGCACACACTTGCCAGCCCCTAAACCTTCCCTTAACTTCATATTAGTCACCCCTATGGTAGGCCTGAGGGCAGGGTGCATTGTAAGTGTAAGGTAGAACATGCCCTGATGTGTGTGGCATGTTCTAATAGTGAATTACTGCCAAATTCGTTTTTCACTATTGTAAGGCTACCTGTTCCCTTCTAGGCCAGATGGGCTGCTGGAATTATTACACTCTATAATCCCAGCAGGCTCAGGGAACATGGTAGAAATTCATGTTTAGTATGCCTGAACTCAGAATAATAAAATACTTCTTTTAGTAAAGTTTATTTTAATATCCTGTGTTTGCAAATGCTACTTTTAGAAAGTTAGCATTTGCTTGCCTAACCATTTCAGCCCGCCTCTGCTTGGATGTGGATCTGACTGTCTGGTGTGTGTGAGTGACAGGGCTGGGAGTTGACAGGTAGTGATTAGCAGGAGGACCCCTTAATGGGTGGTGGGAGTTTCCCCTGAATGATGCATCAGGCTGTGCCCCTGCCACCACAATGCTGGCTCCGCCCTCCTGGGGAGCGACTGATGACTCAGCCTGCACCTGGCCCAGGAAGGACCGAAGCTTGTAAACAAAGTGCTCAGGCCACTCCTGCCCTCTCAATGCCGGCTCCGCCCCCCTGGGGAGCGGCTGATGTGCCTGCCCTCACACTGAATGCAGAAGTCATAAGTACCCACAACAAGTACTCAGAGACTGGAGCAGTTATGCAGAGGCCCCCCTGGCTTGCTAGAACAAAAGAAACTGGGTATAAAAGTAGGAGCCCTGCTCCTTGTAAATTAGATCCTGTTTGCGCTACAGAAGAAACTCTGCCCGAAGAGAAGGACCTGGAAGGACTACAAGGAGGAGTGCTGACTCTGGCCTGTGTCTGGTGCCTTGCTGCCAAAGGAGAGGAAAAGAAGAGACTACAAGAGACTTTTGCTTTTATTGAACTTTGTGCCAAACTCTGCTAAAGATCTCCAAGGGCTTGCCTGTGAACTTGCCCCCTGACCAGCGCTCCAGGAACAGTGAGCGCTACCCCCTGACAGCGGGACCACTACAAGACGCTGATTCCCTTTTGCGAGCCTCTCCAGGAAAAGCAGAGCGCGCTCTGATAATCGCGCTTTCTAGCACCACTCTGGGAGCTGCCCACGCTCTGAACAAAGTAACTGCCGCCTGCCTGGCCCAGAAGCAACGTGAGGACCAGCCCGGCTGATCTAAACACCGTGACTGGCCCCGAGCGGCAGCTCGCATCGTGAAGAGAGGGTGGCGCCCGGTGCCTGCTTGCACCCCTTCGAGTCTTGTGCCCCTGAACGCGCCGCCGCTGACACAGCTGTTGCGTGGGGTGCCTGATCGTCGCCTGGAACTAAAGAGGCCTGCCCCGAGGATCACCGCCCTCTGTGTGTGCCCTCCCGTCAGGAAATCCGGAGGCGCTTGTCCAGAGCAGCCCGGCCCGCGCCGCACCGCCAACCCCCGAGCCAGAGCCGAGCCGCCGCTCGCTCCGGACCTCGGACGGAAGACAACGCAACACGGACTACAGCGCTGACCTGCGCCCAGCCGACTCCCCAGCGAAGGTACTGTTTCTCTCCCTCTGTCCGCCCAGCCTCGGAGCTGCGTGTGGAGCGCTCCCAGGGCCCCCGCTCTCTCCCCCTGTCAGCCGCGCCGCCGCCCGGCGAGGCAGGCACTGATTCCCCGGCCGCCGCTCCCCGCCAGAAGCGTGAGAGGAGGCCGACCGGGCCCGTATGTTGATCACGGAGTAACGAAGGGGCACAGAGAGGCCACGGGCCGCTGGGGGAATCCTGGTTAACAATCAGAAAGGAGAAAAGTATCGTGAGGAGCCTGGAATCCCCGGTTTTGGGGAAATAAGCCGAATAAGAACTATTTGTAAGAAACCCTAAAGAAAGAACTGTGACATTGATAAAAGAGTAACTGGAACCTGCTTTGAAAAGTAACCAAGACTGTATTTACAAGCCTGCTTGAGATTTATATAAAGAGATATATTTTCACAAATACAGTTTGGTGTCATTGTGTGGTGGGTTGGTTGTGATGGTGTAATATTGCAAATGTTTAACCCTACATGCCCCAGAGATTAGCCTAAGACTGCTTAAGCCACACTACCTAGAGGGTAAGCAGAGGTTGTCTTGAAGGTAACCCTCAGCCCTGACGAGGAAGAGAGAGGCCCTGCTTGTCGCCAGTGTTGCACTGCGCCAACCAGAGACTCCCCCTTCCTACATTGGACGCAGCGGTGAGGATAGCGAATTTACATTTGCAGTGTTCATGCCTTAACTATTGACCATTGCACAGTGATGACAGTCCAGTAACTAAGCCACAGACTTTGTTTTTTTTGGATTTATGATTTGCGAGAAGAGATCTCCATGTGTTTTTGAAGTCATGCCTGTGTCAGTGAAAATGGAAAAGGCAGCATCCATTTCTTCTATTGACTGTGATTGGGAGAAACTAGAAAACTACACTGGGAAACAGCTCAGGAGCTTCTGCAAAAATTTGAACATTTCCATGACCGGACTCTCCAGAAGGGAGCAGTTCCAAAAGGCGCTGAGGGCCTGGGTCAAGGCAAGGAATGCCCCTGGAAAGGATTTTGAATTTGAGGATGCAGAACAGCAGCTGGAGGGACCCCTGACTCCAGAGTGTAGGGGTGCAACCTCCCCATTGGGTAGCAGTGTTTCTGGCCGAGGTCTGTCGCCAGAGGAGCTGGCGGACAGACAGGCAACCCGAGATCATGAATTGAAGTTGGCAGAGCTGGAAATAAATGGGCAACTGGAGCTAGAATCTAGGAGGTTAGCCCTGGAAGTAATGAAAATGGAGCTTGCGCATGACTTAAGAATGAGGAAACTTGACTTGGAGCTCGAGGCGCTTGAGGCCAGGAGGGCTTCAGCCCAGCAACAAGAAATGTGTGTAGCTCAGAGATTGAGCTTTGCTGAGTTGGAGGTGGAGTCCAGCTCAGATGGTGGCAGCAACATTCAGGTATCTAGTGCAGACAGCATAGCGCGCGCACCTAGAGATATGGCACCTGACTTGGAGGGGGTTAACATACACCAGGAGGTTCAAGGGCATGAGGTAGCTCCAGTAGTGCGCAGCGTCCCTGAAGGGAATAGGGTAGCTGGCGTAGGAGTTCATGGTCCTAGTGGTGGGAGGGATTCCCCCATGGTTGAGGTCCTGGTGGGTGAGTGTAAGGACCGCCCAGAAGAGTGTGGGTTGTGTGACAGAGACAGTTCGCTACTGTCTGGCCAGTCTCAGAAGAATGGTGTGGAGTATGTGTGTGAGGCGCTGGATGGTGAGGTGAAGGATAATTTGGTTAACCCTACTAGGGGGCTGTGTAATCCAATTGTGGGAGAGCATACTTTAAGTCCCAGTTTTCCAGAGCTATGCCAACACCTGTTTGAGAGTGAGTTCTCTGGCCCCAGGGAGCTCACATTGGAGGCAGACCTTGTGGTGGATTCCCGAGGGTCTGGAGAGGCATTGGGGTGTGATCCTGTGGGGAGTGTCTCAGGTATCTTCCAGCCCAGAGTGGTGGAAGTGGCGCAGAGTAGCCCAGCTAGGTCCTGTAGTAGTGAGAGGGGTGTAGGGCCTCACGTCCTGTCCTTAAGGGGAAGGAGTGAGAATGGGTTTTGTCCCGGTAGTGCCCAACCTCAGTCTCAGAGCCTGGATGGTTCTTTAAGGGAACACCAGGTGGGGAGCCTAGGCTGTCCGGATGAGTCACCCGCTGAGGGGGATCCCCCAGTGGCTAGAGAACGTGGAGGCTCTGTAAACAGGGCTCCAGTAGTTCTGGTGACTGGCAGTACCACTCCAGTTGGGAGGGTGCAGAAGTCCAGAAAGAGGGGCGAGAGGGGGAAAGAGTCCCCAGTGGAAGAACCAGTGGGTCAGGGGCCAGCCAGCAGGGCTGCGTCCCCAGTGAATGACCAGGGGGACACCACTTCTGTCCTGGGGGATCTTCCCGCACTGTCAGAGGGACAGGGGTTGGGAGATCCGCGCCGGGCAGGCTGTTGCACGACACATGAGCTATGTGCCACCCTCAGGGGGGGCAGGCGTGCTCCCCGGAAAGTCCTGGTGCGCCAGGCAAGTGTTCAACTGCAGGGTTGGGTCCCTGAGTTGAGAAGCCAGGGTCAGGTGTTGTCTGACCTGGAGGGCAGGGCCACTGTAATCAGTGTCCTGGCCCATGTCACTTCTAGGGGTACCACTCCAGTTGGGAGTGGGCAGTACTGTGGAAGGGGGTGCAGAGGGAGGGAGTCCTCGCCTCTGACCCCGGTGCAGTTTGAGGGTTTAGACCCTAGGTTTAAGGGCCAGGTGCAGGGTGTCCCCCCTGACCTGGTGCCCCAGTTGCAGGATAGCACCCCTGAACTGGTGGGCGAATTGTGCAGGTCACCTGCCACAGGTGCCCTGACAATTCTGGAAGGGGGTACCACTCCAGGTGGGAGGGTACAGAGCCCTCAGGAGGAGGACCGGGTGTGGGAGAGGCCACCCCAGTCTTTAGTACAGCCGTCAGGTACAGACCTGAGGCTGGTGGGTCAGTGCCAGGATGGCATACCTGACCTGACAGGAGGGAGAGTGGACCAAGGGTGCCAAGCACCTGGGGCTAATGCCCCCCACTCTTTAAGGCCACAGAGGTTTGAGAGCCCTGAGAGGCGTAAGGCTTGGGTCTCATTCCTGACTACTGTCAGTGGCCACTGTGACATTTTTCTGTCTGCCTGTTGGGACACACCTGTGAGCGAATTAAGGTTCAAGGCTGCACAGGTGGTGTCCACAGGTGTAGAGAAGGGTTTCCCATGGATTGGCTTGGTGGACCCTGAGAGTATGAACAGAGGATTTGAAGGAGGTGCAGATTGGCGTAGAACTGGAATGTGCCCCTGCTGTTGCGGGCCAGGTCCAGGTTCTATCGCCCAAAGCAGGGAAGCCCATCACAGTGGTGATTGGTCTACCCTGCGTTTTGGCTGGAAGGGGGTTGTGTTGGACCTGGGCCTCTTGGCAGGGTCATCCCTAAACTTTTTGCCTTCCTCCAATACTCTCTCTGACCTGTTTTTGTTGGTTTAATGACTCTGGGCACTTTGCCACTGCTGACCAGTGCTAAAGTGCATATGCTCTCCCTGTTGTAAAGTGTACATGTGATTGATGTCCATGATTGGTTCATTGGATTTACTGTTAGTCCCTAGTAAAGTGCACCAGGAGTGCCAGGGCTTGTGAATGCCAATACTGCTAGTGGGCCTGCAGCGCTGGTTGCGCCACCCACAGAAGCAGCCTTAAAATGTGTCTAGGGTCTGCCATTGCAGAACCTGCGTGCAGTCTGGTACTGTCACCCTGGCTGGGCAAGTGCACACACTTGCCAGCCCCTAAACCTTCCCTTAACTTCATATTAGTCACCCCTATGGTAGGCCTGAGGGCAGGGTGCATTGTAAATGTAAGGTAGAACATGCCCTGATGTGTGTGGCATGTTCTAATAGTGAATTACTGCCAAATTCGTTTTTCACTATTGTAAGGCTACCTGTTCCCTTCTAGGCCAGATGGGCTGCTGGAATTATTACACTCTATAATCCCAGCAGGCTCAGGGAACATGGTAGAAATTCATGTTTAGTATGCCTGAACTCAGAATAATAAAATACTTCTTTTAGTAAAGTTTATTTTAATATCCTGTGTTTGCAAATGCTACTTTTAGAAAGTTAGCATTTGCTTGCCTAACCATTTCAGCCCGCCTCTGCTTGGATGTGGATCTGACTGTCTGGTGTGTGTGAGTGACAGGGCTGGGAGTTGACAGGTAGTGATTAGCAGGAGGACCCCTTAATGGGTGGTGGGAGTTTCCCCTGAATGATGCATCAGGCTGTGCCCCTGCCACCACAATGCTGGCTCCGCCCTCCTGGGGAGCGACTGATGACTCAGCCTGCACCTGGCCCAGGAAGGACCGAAGCTTGTAAACAAAGTGCTCAGGCCACTCCTGCCCTCTCAATGCCGGCTCCGCCCCCCTGGGGAGCGGCTGATGTGCCTGCCCTCACACTGAATGCAGAAGTCATAAGTACCCACAACAAGTACTCAGAGACTGGAGCAGTTATGCAGAGGCCCCCCTGGCTTGCTAGAACAAAAGAAACTGGGTATAAAAGTAGGAGCCCTGCTCCTTGTAAATTAGATCCTGTTTGCGCTACAGAAGAAACTCTGCCCGAAGAGAAGGACCTGGAAGGACTACAAGGAGGAGTGCTGACTCTGGCCTGTGTCTGGTGCCTTGCTGCCAAAGGAGAGGAAAAGAAGAGACTACAAGAGACTTTTGCTTTTATTGAACTTTGTGCCAAACTCTGCTAAAGATCTCCAAGGGCTTGCCTGTGAACTTGCCCCCTGACCAGCGCTCCAGGAACAGTGAGCGCTACCCCCTGACAGCGGGACCACTACAAGACGCTGATTCCCTTTTGCGAGCCTCTCCAGGAAAAGCAGAGCGCGCTCTGATAATCGCGCTTTCTAGCACCACTCTGGGAGCTGCCCACGCTCTGAACAAAGTAACTGCCGCCTGCCTGGCCCAGAAGCAACGTGAGGACCAGCCCGGCTGATCTAAACACCGTGACTGGCCCCGAGCGGCAGCTCGCATCGTGAAGAGAGGGTGGCGCCCGGTGCCTGCTTGCACCCCTTCGAGTCTTGTGCCCCTGAACGCGCCGCCGCTGACACAGCTGTTGCGTGGGGTGCCTGATCGTCACCTGGAACTAAAGAGGCCTGCCCCGAGGATCACCGCCCTCTGTGTGTGCCCTCCCGTCAGGAAATCCGGAGGCGCTTGTCCAGAGCAGCCCGGCCCGCGCCGCACCGCCAACCCCCGAGCCAGAGCCGAGCCGCCGCTCGCTCCGGACCTCGGACGGAAGACAACGCAACACGGACTACAGCGCTGACCTGCGCCCAGCCGACTCCCCAGCGAAGGTACTGTTTCTCTCCCTCTGTCCGCCCAGCCTCGGAGCTGCGTGTGGAGCGCTCCCAGGGCCCCCGCTCTCTCCCCCTGTCAGCCGCGCCGCCGCCCGGCGAGGCAGGCACTGATTCCCCGGCCGCCGCTCCCCGCCAGAAGCGTGAGAGGAGGCCGACCGGGCCCGTATGTTGATCACGGAGTAACGAAGGGGCACAGAGAGGCCACGGGCCGCTGGGGGAATCCTGGTTAACAATCAGAAAGGAGAAAAGTATCGTGAGGAGCCTGGAATCCCCGGTTTTGGGGAAATAAGCCGAATAAGAACTATTTGTAAGAAACCCTAAAGAAAGAACTGTGACATTGATAAAAGAGTAACTGGAACCTGCTTTGAAAAGTAACCAAGACTGTATTTACAAGCCTGCTTGAGATTTATATAAAGAGATATATTTTCACAAATACAGTTTGGTGTCATTGTGTGGTGGGTTGGTTGTGATGGTGTAATATTGCAAATGTTTAACCCTACATGCCCCAGAGATTAGCCTAAGACTGCTTAAGCCACACTACCTAGAGGGTAAGCAGAGGTTGTCTTGAAGGTAACCCTCAGCCCTGACGAGGAAGAGAGAGGCCCTGCTTGTCGCCAGTGTTGCACTGCGCCAACCAGAGACTCCCCCTTCCTACAGTGAGGGTACAGGTGAATGAGCCCTGCACCCCTCCAGCTAGGTGTACTGTACCAGTGGTGAGGGTACAGGTGAATGAGCCCTGCACCCCTCCAGCTAGGTGTACTATGCCAGTGGTGAGGGTACAGGTGAATGAGCCCGGCACCGCTCCAGCTAGGTGTACTATACCAGTGGTGAGGGTACAGGTGAATGAGCCCTGCACCCCTCCAGCTAGGTGTACTGTACCAGTGGTGAGGGTACAGGTGAATGAGCCCTGCACCCCTCCAGCTAGGTGTACTGTGCCAGTGGTGAGGGTACAGGTGAATGAGCCCTGCACCCCTCCAGCTAGGTGTACTGTACCAGTGGTGAGGGTACAGGTGAATGAGCCCTGCACCCCTCCAGCTAGGTGTACTATGCCAGTGGTGAGGGTACAGGTGAATGAGCCCTGCACCCCTCCAGCTAGGTGTACTATACCAATGGTGAGGGTACAGGTGAATGAGCCCTGCACCCCTCCAGCTAGGTGTACTATGCCAGTGGTGAGGGTACAGGTGAATGAGCCCTGCACCCCTCCAGCTAGGTGTACTATGCCAGTGGTGAGGGTACAGGTGAATGAGCCCTGCACCCCTCCAGCTAGGTGTACTATGCCAGTGGTGAGGGTACAGGTGAATGAGCCCTGCACCCCTCCAGCTAGGTGTACTATACCAGTGGTGAGGGTACAGGTGAATGAGCCCTGCACCCCTCCAGCTAGGTGTACTATACCAGTGGTGAGGGTACAGGTGAATGAGCCCTGCACTCCTCCAGCTAGGTGTACTATACCAGTGGTGAGGGTACAGGTGAATGAGCCCTGCACCCCTCCAGCTAGGTGTACTGTGCCAGTGGTGAGGGTACAGGTGAATGAGCCCTGCACCCCTCCAGCTAGGTGTACTGTACCAGTGGTAAGGGTACAGGTGAATGAGCCCTGCACCCCTCCAGCTAGGTGTACTGTACCAGTGGTGAGGGTACAGGTGAATGAGCCCTGCACCCCTCCAGCTAGGTGTACTATGCCAGTGGTGAGGGTACAGGTGAATGAGCCCTGCACCCCTCCAGCTAGGTGTACTATACCAATGGTGAGGGTACAGGTGAATGAGCCCTGCACCCCTCCAGCTAGGTGTACTATGCCAGTGGTGAGGGTACAGGTGAATGAGCCCTGCACCCCTCCAGCTAGGTGTACTATGCCAGTGGTGAGGGTACAGGTGAATGAGCCCTGCACCCCTCCAGCTAGGTGTACTATGCCAGTGGTGAGGGTACAGGTGAATGAGCCCTGCACCCCTCCAGCTAGGTGTACTATACCAGTGGTGAGGGTACAGGTGAATGAGCCCTGCACCCCTCCAGCTAGGTGTACTATACCAGTGGTGAGGGTACAGGTGAATGAGCCCTGCACCCCTCCAGCTAGGTGTACTATACCAGTGGTGAGGGTACAGGTGAATGGGCCCTGTACCCCTCCAGCTAGGTGTACTGTACCAGTGGTGAGGGTACAGGTGAATGAGCCCTGCACCCCTCCAGCTAGGTGTACTATACCAGTGGTGAGGGTACAGGTGAATGAGCCCTGCACCCCTCCAGCTAGGTGTACTATACCAGTGGTGAGGGTACAGGTGAATGAGCCCTGCACCCCTCCAGCTAGGTGTACTATACCAGTGGTGAGGGTACAGGTGAATGAGCCCTGCACCCCTCCAGCTAGGTGTACTATACCAGTGGTGAGGGTACAGGTGAATGAGCCCTGCACCCCTCCAGCTAGGTGTACTGTACCAGTGGTGAGGGTAAAGGTGAATGAGCCCTGCACCCCTCCAGCTAGGTGTACTATGCCAGTGGTGAGGGTAGAGGTGAATGAGCCCTGCACCCCTCCAGCTAGGTGTACTGTACCAGTGGTGAGGGTACAGGTTAATGAGCCCTGCACCCCTCCAGCTAGGTGTACTATGCCAGTGGTGAGGGTACAGGTGAATGAGCCCTGCACCCCTCCAGCTAGGTGTACTATACCAGTGGTGAGGGTACAGGTGAATGAGCCCTGCACCCCTCCAGCTAGGTGTACTATACCAGTGGTGAGGGTACAGGTGAATGAGCCCTGCACCCCTCCAGCTAGGTGTACTATGCCAGTGGTGAGGGTACAGGTGAATGAGCCCTGCACCCCTCCAGCTAGGTGTACTATACCAGTGGTGAGGGTACAGGTGAATGAGCCCTGCACCCCTCCAGCTAGGTGTACTATGCCAGTGGTGAGGGTACAGGTGAATGAGCCCTGCACCCCTCCAGCTAGGTGTACTATACCAGTGGTGAGGGTACAGGTGAATGAGCCCTACACCCCTCCAGCTAGGTGTACTATGCCAGTGGTGAGGGTACAGGTGAATGAGCCCTGCACCCCTCCAGCTAGGTGTACTGTACCAGTGGTGAGGGTACAGGTGAATGAGCCCTGCACCCCTCCAGCTAGGTGTACTGTACCAGTGGTGAGGGTACAGGTGAATGAGCCCTGCACCCCTCCAGCTAGGTGTACTATGCCAGTGGTGAGGGTACAGGTGAATGAGCCCTGCACCCCTCCAGCTAGGTGTACTGTACCAGTGGTGAGGGTACAGGTGAATGAGCCCTGCACCCCTCCAGCTAGGTGTACTATGCCAGTGGTGAGGGTACAGGTGAATGAGCCCGGCACCGCTCCAGCTAGGTGTACTATACCAGTGGTGAGGGTACAGGTGAATGAGCCCTGCACCCCTCCAGCTAGGTGTACTATACCAGTGGTGAGGGTACAGGTGAATGAGCCCTGCACCCCTCCAGCTAGGTGTACTGTACCAGTGGTGAGGGTACAGGTGAATGAGCCCTGCACCCCTCCAGCTAGGTGTACTGTGCCAGTGGTGAGGGTACAGGTGAATGAGCCCTGCACCCCTCCAGCTAGGTGTACTGTACCAGTGGTGAGGGTACAGGTGAATGAGCCCTGCACCCCTCCAGCTAGGTGTACTGTACCAGTGGTGAGGGTACAGGTGAATGAGCCCTGCACCCCTCCAGCTAGGTGTACTATGCCAGTGGTGAGGGTACAGGTGAATGAGCCCTGCACCCCTCCAGCTAGGTGTACTATACCAATGGTGAGGGTACAGGTGAATGAGCCCTGCACCCCTCCAGCTAGGTGTACTATGCCAGTGGTGAGGGTACAGGTGAATGAGCCCTGCACCCCTCCAGCTAGGTGTACTATACCAATGGTGAGGGTACAGGTGAATGAGCCCTGCACCCCTCCAGCTAGGTGTACTATGCCAGTGGTGAGGGTACAGGTGAATGAGCCCTGCACCCCTCCAGCTAGGTGTACTATGCCAGTGGTGAGGGTACAGGTGAATGAGCCCTGCACCCCTCCAGCTAGGTGTACTATACCAGTGGTGAGGGTACACGTGAATGAGCCCTGTACCCCTCCAGCTAGGTGTACTATACCAGTGGTGAGGGTACAGGTGAATGAGCCCTGCACCCCTCCAGCTAGGTGTACTATACCAGTGGTGAGGGTACAGGTGAATGAGCCCTGCACCCCTCCAGCTAGGTGTACTATACCAATGGTGAGGGTACAGGTGAATGAGCCCTGCACCCCTCCAGCTAGGTGTACTATGCCAGTGGTGAGGGTACAGGTGAATGAGCCCTGCACCCCTCCAGCTAGGTGTACTATGCCAGTGGTGAGGGTACAGGTGAATGAGCCCTGCACCCCTCCAGCTAGGTGTACTATACCAGTGGTGAGGGTACAGGTGAATGAGCCCTGCACCCCTCCAGCTAGGTGTACTATACCAGTGGTGAGGGTACAGGTGAATGAGCCCTGCACCCCTCCAGCTAGGTGTACTATACCAGTGGTGAGGGTACAGGTGAATGGGCCCTGTACCCCTCCAGCTAGGTGTACTGTACCAGTGGTGAGGGTACAGGTGAATGAGCCCTGCACCCCTCCAGCTAGGTGTACTATGCCAGTGGTGAGGGTACAGGTGAATGAGCCCTGTACCCCTCCAGCTAGGTGTACTATACCAGTGGTGAGGGTACAGGTGAATGGGCCCTGTACCCCTCCAGCTAGGTGTACTATGCCAGTGGTGAGGGTACAGGTGAATGAGCCCTGCACCCCTCCAGCTAGGTGTACTGTACCAGTGGTGAGGGTACAGGTGAATGGGCCCTGTACCCCTCCAGCTAGGTGTACTATACCAGTGGTGAGGGTACAGGTGAATGAGCCCTGCACCCCTCCAGCTAGGTGTACTGTACCAGTGGTGAGGGTACGGGTGAATGAGCCCTGCACCCCTCCAGCTAGGTGTCCTATACCAGTGGAGAGGGTACAGGTGAATGAGCCCTGCACCCCTCCAGCTAGGTGTACTATGCCAGTAGTGAGGGTACAGGTGAATGAGCCCTGCACCCCTCCAGCTAGGTGTACTATGCCAGTGGTGAGGGTACAGGTGAATGAGCCCTGCACCCCTCCAGCTAGGTGTACTATACCAGTGGTGAGGGTACAGGTGAATAGGCCCTGTACCCCTCCAGCTAGGTGTACTATGCCAGTGGTGAGGGTACAGGTGAATGAGCCCTGTACCCCTCCAGCTAGGTGTACTATACCAGTGGTGAGGGTACAGGTGAATGAGCCCTGCACCCCTCCAGCTAGGTGTACTATACCAGTGGTGAGGGTACAGGTGAATGAGCCCTGCACCCCTCCAGTTAGGTGTACTATACCAGTGGTGAGGGTACAGGTGAATGAGCCCTGCACCCCTCCAGCTAGGTGTACTATGCCAGTGGTGAGGGTACAGGTGAATGAGCCCTGCACCCCTCCAGCTAGGTGTACTGTACCAGTGGTGAGGGTACAGGTGAATGAGCCCTGTACCCCTCCAGCTAGGTGTACTATACCCGTAGTGAGGGTACAGGTGAATGAGCCCTGCACCCCTCCAGCTAGGTGTACTATGCCAGTGGTGAGGGTACAGGTGAATGAGCCCTGCACCCCTCCAGCTAGGTGTACTATACCAGTGGTGAGGGTACAGGTGAATGAGCCCTGCACCCCTCCAGCTAGGTGTACTATACCAGTGGTGAGGGTACAGGTGAATGGGCCCTGTACCCCTCCAGCTAGGTGTACTATACCAGTGGTGAGGGTACAGGTGAAAGAGCCCTGCACCCCTCCAGCTAGGTGTACTATACCAGTGGTGAGGGTACAGGTGAATGAGCCCTGCACCCCTCCAGCTAGGTGTACTGTACCAGTGGTGAGGGTACGGGTGAATGAGCCCTGCACCCCTCCAGCTAGGTGTACAATACCAGTGGTGAGGGTACAGGTGAATGAGCCCTGCACCCCTCCAGCTAGGTGTACTATACCAGTGGTGAGGGTACAGGTGAATGAGCCCTGCACCCCTCCAGCTAGGTGTACTATACCAGTGGTGAGGGTACAGGTGAATGAGCCCTGCACCCCTCCAGCTAGGTGTACTGTACCAGTGGTGAGGGTACGGGTGAATGAGCCCTGCACCCCTCCAGCTAGGTGTACAATACCAGTGGTGAGGGTACAGGTGAATGAGCCCTGCACCCCTCCAGCTAGGTGTACTATGCCAGTAGTGAGGGTACAGGTGAATGAGCCCTGCACCCCTCCAGCTAGGTGTACTATACCAGTGGTGAGGGTACAGGTGAATGAGCCCTGCACCCCTCCAGCTAGGTGTACTATACCAGTGGTGAGGGTACAGGTGAATAGGCCCTGTAACCCTCCAGCTAGGTGTACTATGCCAGTGGTGAGGGTACAGGTGAATGAGCCCTGTACCCCTCCAGCTAGGTGTACTATACCAGTGGTGAGGGTACAGGTGAATGAGCCCTGCACCCCTCCAGCTAGGTGTACTATACCAGTGGTGAGGGTACAGGTGAATGAGCCCTGCACCCCTCCAGCTAGGTGTACTATACCAGTGGTGAGGGTACAGGTGAATGAGCCCTGCACCCCTCCAGCTAGGTGTACTATGCCAGTGGTGAGGGTACAGGTGAATGAGCCCTGCACCCCTCCAGCTAGGTGTACTGTACCAGTGGTGAGGGTACAGGTGAATGAGCCCTGTACCCCTCCAGCTAGGTGTACTATACCCGTGGTGAGGGTACAGGTGAATGAGCCCTGCACCCCTCCAGCTAGGTGTACTATGCCAGTGGTGAGGGTACAGGTGAATGAGCCCTGCACCCCTCCAGCTAGGTGTACTATACCAGTGGTGAGGGTACAGGTAAATGAGCCCTGCACCCCTCCAGCTAGGTGTACTATACCAGTGGTGAGGGTACAGGTGAATGGGCCCTGCACCCCTCCAGCTAGGTGTACTATACCAGTGGTGAGGGTACAGGTGAAAGAGCCCTGCACCCCTCCAGCTAGGTGTACTATACCAGTGGTGAGGGTACAGGTGAATGGGCCCTGTACCCCTCCAGCTAGGTGTACTATACCAGTGGTGAGGGTACAGGTGAATGAGCCCTGCACCCCTCCAGCTAGGTGTACTATACCAGTGGTGAGGGTACAGGTAAATGAGCCCTGCACCCCTCCAGCTAGGTGTACTATACCAGTGGTGAGGGTATAGGTGAATGGGCCCTGTACCCCTCCAGCTAGGTGTACTATACCAGTGGTGAGGGTACAGGTGAAAGAGCCCTGCACCCCTCCAGCTAGGTGTACTATACCAGTGGTGAGGGTACAGGTGAATGAGCCCTGTACCCCTCCAGCTAGGTGTACTATACCAGTGGTGAGGGTACAGGTGAATGAGCCCTGCACCCCTCCAGCTAGGTGTACTATGCCAGTGGTGAGGGTACAGGTGAATGAGCCCTGCACCCCTCCAGCTAGGTGTACTATACCAGTGGTGAGGGTACAGGTGAATGAGCCCTGCACCCCTCCAGCTAGGTGTACTGTACCAGTGGTGAGGGTACAGGTGAATGAGCCCTGTACCCCTCCAGCTAGGTGTACTATGCCAGTGGTGAGGGTACAGGTGAATGAGCCCTGCACCCCTCCAGCTAGGTGTACTGTACCAGTGGTGAGGGTACAGGTGAATGAGCCCTGTACCCCTCCAGCTAGGTGTACTGTACCAGTGGTGAGGGTACAGGTGAATGAGCCCTGCACCCCTCCAGATAGGTGTACTATACCAGTGGTGAGGGTACAGGTGAATGAGCCCTGCACCCCTCCAGCTAGGTGTACTGTACCAGTGGTGAGGGTACAGGTGAATGAGCCCTGCACCCCTCCAGCTAGGTGTACTATACCTGTGGTGAGGGTACAGGTGAATGAGCCCTGCACCCCTC
Source organism: Lissotriton helveticus (assembly GCF_964261635.1). NCBI lineage: Eukaryota > Metazoa > Chordata > Amphibia > Caudata > Salamandridae > Lissotriton > Lissotriton helveticus. The sequence goes on along the minus strand of NW_027611727.1, from coordinate 281,714 downwards.
CAGCTAGGTGTACTGTACCAGTGGTGAGAGTACAGGTGAATGAGCCCTGCACCCCTCCAGCTAGGTGTACTGTACCAGTGGTGAGGGTACAGGTGAATGAGCCCTGCACCCCTCCAGCTAGGTGTACTATGCCAGTGGTGAGGGTACAGGTGAATGAGCCCTGCACCCCTCCAGCTAGGTGTACTATACCAGTGGTGAGGGTACAGGTGAATGAGCCCTGCACCCCTCCAGCTAGGTGTACTATACCAGTGGTGAGGGTACAGGTGAATGAGCCCTGCACCCCTCCAGATAGGTGTACTGTACCAGTGGTGAGGGTACAGGTGAATGAGCCCTGCACCCCTCCAGCTAGGTGTACTGTACCAGTGGTGAGGGTACAGGTGAATGAGCCCTGCACCCCTCCAGCTAGGTGTACTGTACCAGTGGTGAGGGTACAGGTGAATGAGCCCTGCACCCCTCCAGCTAGGTGTACTGTACAAGTGGTGAGGGTACAGGTGAATGAGCCCTGCACCCCTCCAGCTAGGTGTACTGTACCAGTGGTGAGGGTACAGGTGAATGAGCCCTGCACCCCTCCAGCTAGGTGTACTATGCCAGTGGTGAGGTTACAGGTGAATGAGCCCTGCACCCCTCCAGCTAGGTGTACTGTACCAGTGGTGAGGGTACAGGTGAATGAGCCCTGCACCCCTCCAGCTAGGTGTACTATACCAGTGGTGAGGGTACAGGTGAATGGGCCCTGTACCCCTCCAGCTAGGTGTACTATACCAGTGGTGAGGGTACAGGTGAATGAGCCCTGCACCCCTCCAGCTAGGTGTACTATATCAGTGGTGAGGGTACAGGTGAATGAGCCCTGCACCCCTCCAGCTAGGTGTACTATGCCAGTGGTGAGGGTACAGGTGAATGAACCCTGCACCCCTCCAGCTAGGTGTACTATACCAGTGGTGAGGGTACAGGTGAATGAGCCCTGCACCCCTCCAGCTAGGTGTACTATGCCAGTGGTGAGGGTACAGGTGAATGAGCCCTGCACCCCTCCAGCTAGGTGTACTATACCAGTGGTGAGGGTACAGGTGAATGAGCCCTGCACCCCTCCAGCTAGGTGTACTATGCCAGTGGCGAGGGTACGGGTGAATGAGCCCTGCACCCCTCCAGCTAGGTGTACTATACCAGTGGCGAGGGTACAGGTGAATGAGCCCTGTACCCCTCCAGCTAGGTGTACTATACCAGTGGCGAGGGTACAGGTGAATGAGCCCTGCACCCCTCCAGCTAGGTGTACTATACCAGTGGTGAGGGTACAGGTGAATGAGCCCTGCACCCCTCCAGCTAGGTGTACTATACCAGTGGTGAGGGTACAGGTGAATGAGCCCTGCACCCCTCCAGCTAGGTGTACTGTACCAGTGGTGAGGGTACAGGTGAATGAGCCCTGCACCCCTCCAGCTAGGTGTACTGTACCAGTGGTGAGGGTACAGGTGAATGAGCCCTGCACCCCTCCAGCTAGGTGTACTATACCAGTGGTGAGGGTACAGGTGAATGAGCCCTGCACCCCTCCAGCTAGGTGTACTATACCAGTGGTGAGGGTACAGGTGAATGGGCCCTGTACCCCTCCACCTAGGTGTACTTTACCAGTGGTGAGGGTACAGGTGAATGAGCCCTGCACCCCTCCAGCTAGGTGTACTATGCCAGTGGTGAGGGTACAGGTGAATGAGCCCTGCACCCCTCCAGCTAGGTGTACTATACCAGTGGTGAGGGTACAGGTGAATGAGCCCTGCACCCCTCCAGCTAGGTGTACTGTACCAGTGGTGAGGGTACAGGTGAATGAGCCCTGCACCCCTCCAGCTAGGTGTACTGTGCCAGTGGTGAGGGTACAGGTGAATGAGCCCTGCACCCCTCCAGCTAGGTGTACTGTACCAGTGGTGAGGGTACAGGTGAATGAGCCCTGTACCCCTCCAGCTAGGTGTACTGTACCAGTGGTGAGGGTACAGGTGAATGAGCCCTGCACCCCTCCAGCTAGGTGTACTATACCAGTGGCCAGGGTACAGGTGAATGAGCCCTGCACCCCTCCAGCTAGGTGTACTGTACCAGTGGTGAGGGTACAGGTGAATGAGCCCTGTACCCCTCCAGCTAGGTGTACTATACCCGTGGTGAGGGTACAGGTGAATGAGCCCTGCACCCCTCCAGCTAGGTGTACTATGCCAGTGGTGAGGGTACAGGTGAATGAGCCCTGCACCCCTCCAGCTAGGTGTACTATACCAGTGGTGAGGGTACAGGTAAATGAGCCCTGCACCCCTCCAGCTAGGTGTACTATACCAGTGGTGAGGGTACAGGTGAATGGGCCCTGTACCCCTCCAGCTAGGTGTACTATACCAGTGGTGAGGGTACAGGTGAAAGAGCCCTGCACCCCTCCAGCTAGGTGTACTATACCAGTGGTGAGGGTACAGGTGAATGGGCCCTGTACCCCTCCAGCTAGGTGTACTATACCAGTGGTGAGGGTACAGGTGAATGAGCCCTGCACCCCTCCAGCTAGGTGTACTATACCAGTGGTGAGGGTACAGGTAAATGAGCCCTGCACCCCTCCAGCTAGGTGTACTATACCAGTGGTGAGGGTATAGGTGAATGGGCCCTGTACCCCTCCAGCTAGGTGTACTATACCAGTGGTGAGGGTACAGGTGAAAGAGCCCTGCACCCCTCCAGCTAGGTGTACTATGCCAGTGGTGAGGGTACAGGTGAATGAGCCCTGCACCCCTCCAGCTAGGTGTACTATACCAGTGGTGAGGGTACAGGTGAATGAGCCCTGCACCCCTCCAGCTAGGTGTACTGTACCAGTGGTGAGGGTACAGGTGAATGAGCCCTGCACCCCTCCAGCTAGGTGTACTATGCCAGTGGTGAGGGTACAGGTGAATGAGCCCTGCACCCCTCCAGCTAGGTGTACTGTACCAGTGGTGAGGGTACAGGTGAATGAGCCCTGTACCCCTCCAGCTAGGTGTACTGTACCAGTGGTGAGGGTACAGGTGAATGAGCCCTGCACCCCTCCAGCTAGGTGTACTATACCAGTGGCCAGGGTACAGGTGAATGAGCCCTGCACCCCTCCAGCTAGGTGTACTGTACCAGTGGTGAGGGTACAGGTGAATGAGCCCTGCACCCCTCCAGCTAGGTGTACTATACCTGTGGCGAGGGTACAGGTGAATGAGCCCTGCACCCCTCCAGCTAGGTGTACTGTACCAGTGGTGAGAGTACAGGTGAATGAGCCCTGCACCCCTCCAGCTAGGTGTACTGTACCAGTGGTGAGGGTACAGGTGAATGAGCCCTGCACCCCTCCAGCTAGGTGTACTATGCCAGTGGTGAGGGTACAGGTGAATGAGCCCTGCACCCCTCCAGCTAGGTGTACTATACCAGTGGTGAGGGTACAGGTGAATGAGCCCTGCACCCCTCCAGCTAGGTGTACTGTACCAGTGGTGAGGGTACAGGTGAATGAGCCCTGCACCCCTCCAGCTAGGTGTACTGTACCAGTGGTGAGGGTACAGGTGAATGAGCCCTGCACCCCTCCAGCTAGGTGTACTGTACCAGTGGTGAGGGTACAGGTGAATGAGCCCTGCACCCCTCCAGCTAGGTGTACTATACCCGTAGTGAGGGTACAGGTGAATGAGCCCTGCACCCCTCCAGCTAGGTGTACTATGCCAGTGGTGAGGGTACAGGTGAATGAGCCCTGCACCCCTCCAGCTAGGTGTACTATACCAGTGGTGAGGGTACAGGTGAATGAGCCCTGCACCCCTCCAGCTAGGTGTACTATACCAGTGGTGAGGGTACAGGTGAATGGGCCCTGTACCCCTCCAGCTAGGTGTACTATACCAGTGGTGAGGGTACAGGTGAAAGAGCCCTGCACCCCTCCAGCTAGGTGTACTGTACCAGTGGTGAGGGTACGGGTGAATGAGCCCTGCACCCCTCCAGCTAGGTGTACTGTACCAGTGGTGAGGGTACGGGTGAATGAGCCCTGCACCCCTCCAGCTAGGTGTACAATACCAGTGGTGAGGGTACAGGTGAATGAGCCCTGCACCCCTCCAGCTAGGTGTACTATACCAGTGGTGAGGGTACGGGTGAATGAGCCCTGCACCCCTCCAGCTAGGTGTACTATACCAGTGGTGAGGGTACAGGTGAATGAGCCCTGCACCCCTCCAGCTAGGTGTACTATACCAGTGGTGAGGGTACAGGTGAATGAGCCCTGCACCCCTCCAGCTAGGTGTACTATACCAGTGGTGAGGGTACAGGTGAATGAGCCCTGCACCCCTCCAGCTAGGTGTACTGTACCAGTGGTGAGGGTACGGGTGAATGAGCCCTGCACCCCTCCAGCTAGGTGTACAATACCAGTGGTGAGGGTACAGGTGAATGAGCCCTGCACCCCTCCAGCTAGGTGTACTATGCCAGTAGTGAGGGTACAGGTGAATGAGCCCTGCACCCCTCCAGCTAGGTGTACTATACCAGTGGTGAGGGTACAGGTGAATGAGCCCTGCACCCCTCCAGCTAGGTGTACTATACCAGTGGTGAGGGTACAGGTGAATAGGCCCTGTACCCCTCCAGCTAGGTGTACTATGCCAGTGGTGAGGGTACAGGTGAATGAGCCCTGCACCCCTCCAGCTAGGTGTACTATACCAGTGGTGAGGGTACAGGTGAATGAGCCCTGCACCCCTCCAGCTAGGTGTACTATACCAGTGGTGAGGGTACAGGTGAATGAGCCCTGCACCCCTCCAGCTAGGTGTACTATACCAGTGGTGAGGGTACAGGTGAATGAGCCCTGCACCCCTCCAGCTAGGTGTACTATGCCAGTGGTGAGGGTACAGGTGAATGAGCCCTGCACCCCTCCAGCTAGGTGTACTGTACCAGTGGTGAGGGTACAGGTGAATGAGCCCTGCACCCCTCCAGCTAGGTGTACTGTACCAGTGGTGAGGGTACAGGTGAATGAGCCCTGTACCCCTCCAGCTAGGTGTACTATACCCGTGGTGAGGGTACAGGTGAATGAGCCCTGCACCCCTCCAGCTAGGTGTACTATGCCAGTGGTGAGGGTACAGGTGAATGAGCCCTGCACCCCTCCAGCTAGGTGTACTATACCAGTGGTGAGGGTACAGGTAAATGAGCCCTGCACCCCTCCAGCTAGGTGTACTATACCAGTGGTGAGGGTACAGGTGAATGGGCCCTGTACCCCTCCAGCTAGGTGTACTATACCAGTGGTGAGGGTACAGGTGAATGAGCCCGGCACCGCTCCAGCTAGGTGTACTATACCAGTGGTGAGGGTACAGGTGAATGAGCCCTGCACCCCTCCAGCTAGGTGTACTATACCAGTGGTGAGGGTACAGGTGAATGAGCCCTGCACCCCTCCAGCTAGGTGTACTGTACCAGTGGTGAGGGTACAGGTGAATGAGCCCTGCACCCCTCCAGCTAGGTGTACTGTGCCAGTGGTGAGGGTACAGGTGAATGAGCCCTGCACCCCTCCAGCTAGGTGTACTGTACCAGTGGTGAGGGTACAGGTGAATGAGCCCTGCACCCCTCCAGCTAGGTGTACTGTACCAGTGGTGAGGGTACAGGTGAATGAGCCCTGCACCCCTCCAGCTAGGTGTACTATGCCAGTGGTGAGGGTACAGGTGAATGAGCCCTGCACCCCTCCAGCTAGGTGTACTATACCAATGGTGAGGGTACAGGTGAATGAGCCCTGCACCCCTCCAGCTAGGTGTACTATGCCAGTGGTGAGGGTACAGGTGAATGAGCCCTGCACCCCTCCAGCTAGGTGTACTATGCCAGTGGTGAGGGTACAGGTGAATGAGCCCTGCACCCCTCCAGCTAGGTGTACTATACCAGTGGTGAGGGTACAGGTGAATGAGCCCTGCACCCCTCCAGCTAGGTGTACTATACCAGTGGTGAGGGTACAGGTGAATGAGCCCTGCACCCCTCCAGCTAGGTGTACTATACCAGTGGTGAGGGTACAGGTGAATGGGCCCTGTACCCCTCCAGCTAGGTGTACTGTACCAGTGGTGAGGGTACAGGTGAATGAGCCCTGCACCCCTCCAGCTAGGTGTACTATGCCAGTGGTGAGGGTACAGGTGAATGAGCCCTGTACCCCTCCAGCTAGGTGTACTATACCAGTGGTGAGGGTACAGGTGAATGGGCCCTGTACCCCTCCAGCTAGGTGTACTATGCCAGTGGTGAGGGTACAGGTGAATGAGCCCTGCACCCCTCCAGCTAGGTGTACTGTACCAGTGGTGAGGGTACAGGTGAATGGGCCCTGTACCCCTCCAGCTAGGTGTACTATACCAGTGGTGAGGGTACAGGTGAATGAGCCCTGCACCCCTCCAGCTAGGTGTACTGTACCAGTGGTGAGGGTACGGGTGAATGAGCCCTGCACCCCTCCAGCTAGGTGTACTATACCAGTGGTGAGGGTACAGGTGAATGAGCCCTGCACCCCTCCAGCTAGGTGTACTATGCCAGTGGTGAGGGTACAGGTGAATGAGCCCTGCACCCCTCCAGCTAGGTGTACTATGCCAGTGGTGAGGGTACAGGTGAATGAGCCCTGCACCCCTCCAGCTAGGTGTACTATACCAGTGGTGAGGGTACAGGTGAATAGGCCCTGTACCCCTCCAGCTAGGTGTACTATGCCAGTGGTGAGGGTACAGGTGAATGGGCCCTGTACCCCTCCAGCTAGGTGTACTATACCAGTGGTGAGGGTACAGGTGAATGAGCCCTGCACCCCTCCAGCTAGGTGTACTATACCAGTGGTGAGGGTACAGGTGAATGAGCCCTGTACCCCTCCAGCTAGGTGTACTATACCAGTGGTGAGGGTACAGGTGAATGAGCCCTGCACCCCTCCAGCTAGGTGTACTATGCCAGTGGTGAGGGTACAGGTGAATGAGCCCTGCACCCCTCCAGTTAGGTGTACTGTACCAGTGGTGAGGGTACAGGTGAATGAGCCCTGCACCCCTCCAGCTAGGTGTACTGTACCAGTGGTGAGGGTACAGGTGAATGAGCCCTGCACCCCTCCAGCTAGGTGTACTATACCCGTAGTGAGGGTACAGGTGAATGAGCCCTGCACCCCCCCAGCTAGGTGTACTATGCCAGTGGTGAGGGTACAGGTGAATGAGCCCTGCACCCCTCCAGCTAGGTGTACTATACCAGTGGTGAGGGTACAGGTGAATGAGCCCTGCACCCCTCCAGCTAGGTGTACTATACCAGTGGTGAGGGTACGGGTGAATGAGCCCTGCACCCCTCCAGCTAGGTGTACAATACCAGTGGTGAGGGTACAGGTGAATGAGCCCTGCACCCCTCCAGCTAGGTGTACTATACCAGTGGTGAGGGTACGGGTGAATGAGCCCTGCACCCCTCCAGCTAGGTGTACTATACCAGTGGTGAGGGTACAGGTGAATGAGCCCTGCACCCCTCCAGCTAGGTGTACTATACCAGTGGTGAGGGTACAGGTGAATGAGCCCTGCACCCCTCCAGCTAGGTGTACTATACCAGTGGTGAGGGTACAGGTGAATGAGCCCTGCACCCCTCCAGCTAGGTGTACTGTACCAGTGGTGAGGGTACGGGTGAATGAGCCCTGCACCCCTCCAGCTAGGTGTACAATACCAGTGGTGAGGGTACAGGTGAATGAGCCCTGCACCCCTCCAGCTAGGTGTACTATGCCAGTAGTGAGGGTACAGGTGAATGAGCCCTGCACCCCTCCAGCTAGGTGTACTATACCAGTGGTGAGGGTACAGGTGAATGAGCCCTGCACCCCTCCAGCTAGGTGTACTATACCAGTGGTGAGGGTACAGGTGAATAGGCCCTGTACCCCTCCAGCTAGGTGTACTATGCCAGTGGTGAGGGTACAGGTGAATGAGCCCTGTACCCCTCCAGCTAGGTGTACTATACCAGTGGTGAGGGTACAGGTGAATGAGCCCTGCACCCCTCCAGCTAGGTGTACTATACCAGTGGTGAGGGTACAGGTGAATGAGCCCTGCACCCCTCCAGCTAGGTGTACTATACCAGTGGTGAGGGTACAGGTGAATGAGCCCTGCACCCCTCCAGCTAGGTGTACTATGCCAGTGGTGAGGGTACAGGTGAATGAGCCCTGCACCCCTCCAGCTAGGTGTACTGTACCAGTGGTGAGGGTACAGGTGAATGAGCCCTGCACCCCTCCAGCTAGGTGTACTGTACCAGTGGTGAGGGTACAGGTGAATGAGCCCTGCACCCCTCCAGCTAGGTGTACTATACCCGTGGTGAGGGTACAGGTGAATGAGCCCTGCACCCCTCCAGCTAGGTGTACTATGCCAGTGGTGAGGGTACAGGTGAATGAGCCCTGCACCCCTCCAGCTAGGTGTACTATACCAGTGGTGAGGGTACAGGTAAATGAGCCCTGCACCCCTCCAGCTAGGTGTACTATACCAGTGGTGAGGGTACAGGTGAATGGGCCCTGTACCCCTCCAGCTAGGTGTACTATACCAGTGGTGAGGGTACAGGTGAAAGAGCCCTGCACCCCTCCAGCTAGGTGTACTATACCAGTGGTGAGGGTACAGGTGAATGGGCCCTGTACCCCTCCAGCTAGGTGTACTATACCAGTGGTGAGGGTACAGGTGAATGAGCCCTGCACCCCTCCAGCTAGGTGTACTATACCAGTGGTGAGGGTACAGGTAAATGAGCCCTGCACCCCTCCAGCTAGGTGTACTATACCAGTGGTGAGGGTATAGGTGAATGGGCCCTGTACCCCTCCAGCTAGGTGTACTATACCAGTGGTGAGGGTACAGGTGAAAGAGCCCTGCACCCCTCCAGCTAGGTGTACTATACCAGTGGTGAGGGTACAGGTGAATGAGCCCTGTACCCCTCCAGCTAGGTGTACTATACCAGTGGTGAGGGTACAGGTGAATGAGCCCTGCACCCCTCCAGCTAGGTGTACTATGCCAGTGGTGAGGGTACAGGTGAATGAGCCCTGCACCCCTCCAGCTAGGTGTACTGTACCAGTGGTGAGGGTACAGGTGAATGAGCCCTGCACCCCTCCAGCTAGGTGTACTGTACCAGTGGTGAGGGTACAGGTGAATGAGCCCTGCACCCCTCCAGCTAGGTGTACTATGCCAGTGGTGAGGGTACAGGTGAATGAGCCCTGCACCCCTCCAGCTAGGTGTACTGTACCAGTGGTGAGGGTACAGGTGAATGAGCCCTGTACCCCTCCAGCTAGGTGTACTGTACCAGTGGTGAGGGTACAGGTGAATGAGCCCTGCACCCCTCCAGCTAGGTGTACTATACCAGTGGCCAGGGTACAGGTGAATGAGCCCTGCACCCCTCCAGCTAGGTGTACTGTACCAGTGGTGAGGGTACAGGTGAATGAGCCCTGCACCCCTCCAGCTAGGTGTACTATACCTGTGGTGAGGGTACAGGTGAATGAGCCCTGCACCCCTCCAGCTAGGTGTACTGTACCAGTGGTGAGAGTACAGGTGAATGAGCCCTGCACCCCTCCAGCTAGGTGTACTGTACCAGTGGTGAGGGTACAGGTGAATGAGCCCTGCACCCCTCCAGCTAGGTGTACTATGCCAGTGGTGAGGGTACAGGTGAATGAGCCCTGCACCCCTCCAGCTAGGTGTACTATACCAGTGGTGAGGGTACAGGTGAATGAGCCCTGCACCCCTCCAGCTAGGTGTACTATACCAGTGGTGAGGGTACAGGTGAATGAGCCCTGCACCCCTCCAGATAGGTGTACTGTACCAGTGTTGAGGGTACAGGTGAATGAGCCCTGCACCCCTCCAGCTAGGTGTACTGTACCAGTGGTGAGGGTACAGGTGAATGAGCCCTGCACCCCTCCAGCTAGGTGTACTGTACCAGTGGTGAGGGTACAGGTGAATGAGCCCTGCACCCCTCCAGCTAGGTGTACTGTACAAGTGGTGAGGGTACAGGTGAATGAGCCCTGCACCCCTCCAGCTAGGTGTACTGTACCAGTGGTGAGGGTACAGGTGAATGAGCCCTGCACCCCTCCAGCTAGGTGTACTATGCCAGTGGTGAGGTTACAGGTGAATGAGCCCTGCACCCCTCCAGCTAGGTGTACTGTACCAGTGGTGAGGGTACAGGTGAATGAGCCCTGCACCCCTCCAGCTAGGTGTACTATACCAGTGGTGAGGGTACAGGTGAATGGGCCCTGCACCCCTCCAGCTAGGTGTACTATACCAGTGGTGAGGGTACAGGTGAATGAGCCCTGCACCCCTCCAGCTAGGTGTACTATATCAGTGGTGAGGGTACAGGTGAATGAGCCCTGCACCCCTCCAGCTAGGTGTACTATGCCAGTGGTGAGGGTACAGGTGAATGAACCCTGCACCCCTCCAGCTAGGTGTACTATACCAGTGGTGAGGGTACAGGTGAATGAGCCCTGCACCCCTCCAGCTAGGTGTACTATGCCAGTGGTGAGGGTACAGGTGAATGAGCCCTGCACCCCTCCAGCTAGGTGTACTATACCAGTGGTGAGGGTACAGGTGAATGAGCCCTGCACCCCTCCAGCTAGGTGTACTATGCCAGTGGCGAGGGTACGGGTGAATGAGCCCTGCACCCCTCCAGCTAGGTGTACTATACCAGTGGCGAGGGTACAGGTGAATGAGCCCTGCACCCCTCCAGCTAGGTGTACTATACCAGTGGTGAGGGTACAGGTGAATGAGCCCTGCACCCCTCCAGCTAGGTGTACTATACCAGTGGTGAGGGTACAGGTGAATGAGCCCTGCACCCCTCCAGCTAGGTGTACTATACCAGTGGTGAGGGTACAGGTGAATGAGCCCTGCACCCCTCCAGCTAGGTGTACTGTACCAGTGGTGAGGGTACGGGTGAATGAGCCCTGCACCCCTCCAGCTAGGTGTACTATACCAGTGGTGAGGGTACAGGTGAATGAGCCCTGCACCCCTCCAGCTAGGTGTACTATGCCAGTAGTGAGGGTACAGGTGAATGAGCCCTGCACCCCTCCAGCTAGGTGTACTATGCCAGTGGTGAGGGTACAGGTGAATGAGCCCTGCACCCCTCCAGCTAGGTGTACTATACCAGTGGTGAGGGTACAGGTGAATAGGCTCTGCACCCCTCCAGCTAGGTGTACTATGCCAGTGGTGAGGGTACAGGTGAATGAGCCCTGTACCCCTCCAGCTAGGTGTACTATACCAGTGGTGAGGGTACAGGTGAATGAGCCCTGCACCCCTCCAGCTAGGTGTACTATACCAGTGGTGAGGGTACAGGTGAATGAGCCCTGCACCCCTCCAGTTAGGTGTACTATACCAGTGGTGAGGGTACAGATGAATGAGCCCTGCACCCCTCCAGCTAGGTGTACTATGCCAGTGGTGAGGGTACAGGTGAATGAGCCCTGCACCCCTCCAGCTAGGTGTACTGTACCAGTGGTGAGGGTACAGGTGAATGAGCCCTGCACCCCTCCAGCTAGGTGTACTGTACCAGTGGTGAGGGTACAGGTGAATGAGCCCTGTACCCCTCCAGCTAGGTGTACTATACCCGTAGTGAGGGTACAGGTGAATGAGCCCTGCACCCCTCCAGCTAGGTGTACTATGCCAGTGGTGAGGGTACAGGTGAATGAGCCCTGCACCCCTCCAGCTAGGTGTACTATACCAGTGGTGAGGGTACAGGTGAATGAGCCCTGCACCCCTCCAGCTAGGTGTACTATACCAGTGGTGAGGGTACAGGTGAATGGGCCCTGTACCCCTCCAGCTAGGTGTACTATACCAGTGGTGAGGGTACAGGTGAAAGAGCCCCGCACCCCTCCAGCTAGGTGTACTATACCAGTGGTGAGGGTACAGGTGAATGAGCCCTGCACCCCTCCAGCTAGGTGTACTGTACCAGTGGTGAGGGTACGGGTGAATGAGCCCTGCACCCCTCCAGCTAGGTCTACAATACCAGTGGTGAGGGTACAGGTGAATGAGCCCTGCACCCCTCCAGCTAGGTGTACTATACCAGTGGTGAGGGTACGGGTGAATGAGCCCTGCACCCCTCCAGCTAGGTGTACTATACCAGTGGTGAGGGTACAGGTGAATGAGCCCTGCACCCCTCCAGCTAGGTGTACTATACCAGTGGTGAGGGTACAGGTGAATGAGCCTTGCACCCCTCCAGCTAGGTGTACTATACCAGTGGTGAGGGTACAGGTGAATGAGCCCTGCACCCCTCCAGCTAGGTGTACTGTACCAGTGGTGAGGGTACGGGTGAATGAGCCCTGCACCCCTCCAGCTAGGTGTACAATACCAGTGGTGAGGGTACAGGTGAATGAGCCCTGCACCCCTCCAGCTAGGTGTACTATGCCAGTAGTGAGGGTACAGGTGAATGAGCCCTGCACCCCTCCAGCTAGGTGTACTATACCAGTGGTGAGGGTACAGGTGAATGAGCCCTGCACCCCTCCAGCTAGGTGTACTATACCAGTGGTGAGGGTACAGGTGAATAGGCCCTGTACCCCTCCAGCTAGGTGTACTATGCCAGTGGTGAGGGTACAGGTGAATGAGCCCTGTACCCCTCCAGCTAGGTGTACTATACCAGTGGTGAGGGTACAGGTGAATGAGCCCTGCACCCCTCCAGCTAGGTGTACTATACCAGTGGTGAGGGTACAGGTGAATGAGCCCTGCACCCCTCCAGCTAGGTGTACTATACCAGTGGTGAGGGTACAGGTGAATGAGCCCTGCACCCCTCCAGCTAGGTGTACTATGCCAGTGGTGAGGGTACAGGTGAATGAGCCCTGCACCCCTCCAGCTAGGTGTACTGTACCAGTGGTGAGGGTACAGGTGAATGAGCCCTGCACCCCTCCAGCTAGGTGTACTGTACCAGTGGTGAGGGTACAGGTGAATGAGCCCTGTACCCCTCCAGCTAGGTGTACTATACCCGTGGTGAGGGTACAGGTAAATGAGCCCTGCACCCCTCCTGCTAGGTGTACTATGCCAGTGGTGAGGGTACAGGTGAATGAGCCCTGCACCCCTCCAGCTAGGTGTACTATACCAGTGGTGAGGGTACAGGTAAATGAGCCCTGCACCCCTCCAGCTAGGTGTACTATACCAGTGGTGAGGGTACAGGTGAATGGGCCCTGTACCCCTCCAGCTAGGTGTACTATACCAGTGGTGAGGGTACAGGTGAAAGAGCCCTGCACCCCTCCAGCTAGGTGTACTATACCAGTGGTGAGGGTACAGGTGAATGGGCCCTGTACCCCTCCAGCTAGGTGTACTATACCAGTGGTGAGGGTACAGGTGAATGAGCCCTGCACCCCTCCAGCTAGGTGTACTATACCAGTGGTGAGGGTACAGGTAAATGAGCCCTGCACCCCTCCAGCTAGGTGTACTATACCAGTGGTGAGGGTATAGGTGAATGGGCCCTGTACCCCTCCAGCTAGGTGTACTATACCAGTGGTGAGGGTACAGGTGAAAGAGCCCTGCACCCCTCCAGCTAGGTGTACTATACCAGTGGTGAGGGTACAGGTGAATGAGCCCTGCACCCCTCCAGCTAGGTGTACTATGCCAGTGGTGAGGGTACAGGTGAATGAGCCCTGCACCCCTCCAGCTAGGTGTACTATGCCAGTGGTGAGGGTACAGGTGAATGAGCCCTGCACCCCTCCAGCTAGGTGTACTATACCAGTGGTGAGGGTACAGGTGAATGAGCCCTGCACCCCTCCAGCTAGGTGTACTGTACCAGTGGTGAGGGTACAGGTGAATGAGCCCTGTACCCCTCCAGCTAGGTGTACTATGCCAGTGGTGAGGGTACAGGTGAATGAGCCCTGCACCCCTCCAGCTAGGTGTACTGTACCAGTGGTGAGGGTACAGGTGAATGAGCCCTGTACCCCTCCAGCTAGGTGTACTGTACCAGTGGTGAGGGTACAGGTGAATGAGCCCTGCACCCCTCCAGCTAGGTGTACTATACCAGTGGCCAGGGTACAGGTGAATGAGCCCTGCACCCCTCCAGCTAGGTGTACTGTACCAGTGGTGAGGGTACAGGTGAATGAGCCCTGCACCCCTCCAGCTAGGTGTACTGTACCTGTGGTGAGGGTACAGGTGAATGAGCCCTGCACCCCTCCAGCTAGGTGTACTGTACCAGTGGTGAGAGTACAGGTGAATGAGCCCTGCACCCCTCCAGCTAGGTGTACTGTACCAGTGGTGAGGGTACAGGTGAATGAGCCCTGCACCCCTCCAGCTAGGTGTACTATACCAGTGGTGAGGGTACAGGTGAATGAGCCCTGCACCCCTCCAGCTAGGTGTACTGTACCAGTGGTGAGGGTACAGGTGAATGAGCCCTGCACCCCTCCAGATAGGTGTACTGTACCAGTGTTGAGGGTACAGGTGAATGAGCCCTGCACCCCTCCAGCTAGGTGTACTGTACCAGTGGTGAGGGTACAGGTGAATGAGCCCTGCACCCCTCCAGCTAGGTGTACTGTACCAGTGGTGAGGGTACAGGTGAATGAGCCCTGCACCCCTCCAGCTAGGTGTACTGTACAAGTGGTGAGGTTACAGGTGAATGAGCCCTGCACCCCTCCAGCTAGGTGTACTGTACCAGTGGTGAGGGTACAGGTGAATGGGCCCTGCACCCCTCCAGCTAGGTGTACTATACCAGTGGTGAGGGTACAGGTGAATGAGCCCTGTACCCCTCCAGCTAGGTGTACTATACCAGTGGTGAGGGTACAGGTGAATGAGCCCTGCACCCCTCCAGCTAGGTGTACTATATCAGTGGTGAGGGTACAGGTGAATGAGCCCTGCACCCCTCCAGCTAGGTGTACTATGCCAGTGGTGAGGGTACAGGTGAATGAACCCTGCACCCCTCCAGCTAGGTGTACTATACCAGTGGTGAGGGTACAGGTGAATGAGCCCTGCACCCCTCCAGCTAGGTGTACTATGCCAGTGGTGAGGGTACAGGTGAATGAGCCCTGCACCCCTCCAGCTAGGTGTACTATACCAGTGGTGAGGGTACGGGTGAATGAGCCCTGCACCCCTCCAGCTAGGTGTACTATGCCAGTGGCGAGGGTACGGGTGAATGAGCCCTGCACCCCTCCAGCTAGGTGTACTATACCAGTGGCGAGGGTACAGGTGAATGAGCCCTGTACCCCTCCAGCTAGGTGTACTATACCAGTGGCGAGGGTACAGGTGAATGAGCCCTGCACCCCTCCAGCTAGGTGTACTATACCAGTGGCGAGGGTACAGGTGAATGAGCCCTGCACCCCTCCAGCTAGGTGTACTATACCAGTGGCGAGGGTACAGGTGAATGAGCCCTGCACCCCTCCAGCTAGGTGTACTATACCAGTGGCGAGGGTACAGGTGAATGAGCCCTGCACCCCTCCAGCTAGGTGTACTATACCAGTGGTGAGGGTACAGGTGAATGAGCCCTGCACCCCTCCAGCTAGGTGTACTATACCAGTGGTGAGGGTACAGGTGAATGAGCCCTGCACCCCTCCAGCTAGGTGTACTGTGCCAGTGGTGAGGGTACAGGTGAATGAGCCCTGCACCCCTCCAGCTAGGTGTACTGTACCAGTGGTGAGGGTACAGGTGAATGAGCCCTGCACCCCTCCAGCTAGGTGTACTATACCCGTGGTGAGGGTACAGGTGAATGAGCCCTGCACCCCTCCAGCTAGGTGTACTATGCCAGTGGTGAGGGTACAGGTGAATGAGCCCTGCACCCCTCCAGCTAGGTGTACTATACCAGTGGTGAGGGTACAGGTGAATGGGCCCTGCACCCCTCCAGCTAGGTGTACTATACCAGTGGTGAGGGTACAGGTGAATGGGCCCTGCACCCCTCCAGCTAGGTGTACTATACCAGTGGTGAGGGTACAGGTGAATGGGCCCTGTACCCCTCCACCTAGGTGTACTTTACCAGTGGTGAGGGTACAGGTGAATGAGCCCTGCACCCCTCCAGCTAGGTGTACTATGCCAGTGGTGAGGGTACAGGTGAATGAGCCCTGCACCCCTCCAGCTAGGTGTACTGTACCAGTGGTGAGGGTACAGGTGAATGAGCCCTGCACCCCTCCAGCTAGGTGTACTGTACCAGTGGTGAGGGTACAGGTGAATGAGCCCTGCACCCCTCCAGCTAGGTGTACTGTGCCAGTGGTGAGGGTACAGGTGAATGAGCCCTGCACCCCTCCAGCTAGGTGTACTGTACCAGTGGTGAGGGTACAGGTGAATGAGCCCTGCACCCCTCCAGCTAGGTGTACTATACCAGTGGCCAGGGTACAGGTGAATGAGCCCTGCACCCCTCCAGCTAGGTGTACTGTACCAGTGGTGAGGGTACAGGTGAATGAGCCCTGCACCCCTCCAGCTAGGTGTACTATACCCGTGGTGAGGGTACAGGTGAATGAGCCCTGCACCCCTCCAGCTAGGTGTACTATGCCAGTGGTGAGGGTACAGGTGAATGAGCCCTGCACCCCTCCAGGTAGGTGTACTATACCAGTGGTGAGGGTACAGGTAAATGAGCCCTGCACCCCTCCAGCTAGGTGTACTATACCAGTGGTGAGGGTACAGGTGAATGGGCCCTGTACCCCTCCAGCTAGGTGTACTATACCAGTGGTGAGGGTACAGGTGAAAGAGCCCTGCACCCCTCCAGCTAGGTGTACTATACCAGTGGTGAGGGTACAGGTGAATGGGCCCTGTACCCCTCCAGCTAGGTGTACTATACCAGTGGTGAGGGTACAGGTGAATGAGCCCTGCACCCCTCCAGCTAGGTGTACTATACCAGTGGTGAGGGTACAGGTAAATGAGCCCTGCACCCCTCCAGCTAGGTGTACTATACCAGTGGTGAGGGTACAGGTGAATGGGCCCTGTACCCCTCCAGCTAGGTGTACTATACCAGTGGTGAGGGTACAGGTGAAAGAGCCCTGCACCCCTCCAGCTAGGTGTACTATACCAGTGGTGAGGGTACAGGTGAATGAGCCCTGTACCCCTCCAGCTAGGTGTACTATGCCAGTGGTGAGGGTACAGGTGAATGAGCCCTGCACCCCTCCAGCTAGGTGTACTATGCCAGTGGTGAGGGTACAGGTGAATGAGCCCTGCACCCCTCCAGCTAGGTGTACTGTACCAGTGGTGAGGGTACAGGTGAATGAGCCCTGCACCCCTCCAGCTAGGTGTACTGTACCAGTGGTGAGGGTACAGGTGAATGAGCCCTGTACCCCTCCAGCTAGGTGTACTATGCCAGTGGTGAGGGTACAGGTGAATGAGCCCTGTACCCCTCCAGCTAGGTGTACTATACCAGTGGTGAGGGTACAGGTGAATGAGCCCTGCACCCCTCCAGCTAGGTGTACTATGCCAGTGGTGAGGGTACAGGTGAATGAGCCCTGCACCCCTCCAGCTAGGTGTACTATACCAGTGGTGAGGGTACAGGTGAATGAGCCCTGCACCCCTCCAGCTAGGTGTACTATACCAGTGGTGAGGGTACAGGTGAATGAGCCCTGCACCCCTCCAGCTAGGTGTACTGTACCAGTGGTGAGGGTACAGGTGAATGAGCCCTGTACCCCTCCAGCTAGGTGTACTATGCCAGTGGTGAGGGTACAGGTGAATGAGCCCTGCACCCCTCCAGCTAGGTGTACTGTACCAGTGGTGAGGGTACAGGTGAATGAGCCCTGCACCCCTCCAGCTAGGTGTACTGTACCAGTGGTGAGGGTACAGGTGAATGAGCCCTGCACCCCTCCAGCTAGGTGTACTATACCAGTGGCCAGGGTACAGGTGAATGAGCCCTGCACCCCTCCAGCTAGGTGTACTGTACCAGTGGTGAGGGTACAGGTGAATGAGCCCTGCACCCCTCCAGCTAGGTGTACTATACCTGTGGTGAGGGTACAGGTGAATGAGCCCTGCACCCCTCCAGCTAGGTGTACTGTACCAGTGGTGAGAGTACAGGTGAATGAGCCCTGCACCCCTCCAGCTAGGTGTACTGTACCAGTGGTGAGGGTACAGGTGAATGAGCCCTGCACCCCTCCAGCTAGGTGTACTATACCAGTGGTGAGGGTACAGGTGAATGAGCCCTGCACCCCTCCAGCTAGGTGTACTATACCAGTGGTGAGGGTACAGGTGAATGAGCCCTGCACCCCTCCAGCTAGGTGTACTGTACCAGTGGTGAGGGTACAGGTGAATGAGCCCTGCACCCCTCCAGCTAGGTGTACTGTACCAGTGGTGAGGGTACAGGTGAATGAGCCCTGCACCCCTCCAGCTAGGTGTACTATACCCGTAGTGAGGGTACAGGTGAATGAGCCCTGCACCCCTCCAGCTAGGTGTACTATGCCAGTGGTGAGGGTACAGGTGAATGAGCCCTGCACCCCTCCAGCTAGGTGTACTATACCAGTGGTGAGGGTACAGGTGAATGAGCCCTGCACCCCTCCAGCTAGGTGTACTATACCAGTGGTGAGGGTACAGGTGAATGGGCCCTGTACCCCTCCAGCTAGGTGTACTATACCAGTGGTGAGGGTACAGGTGAAAGAGCCCTGCACCCCTCCAGCTAGGTGTACTGTACCAGTGGTGAGGGTACGGGTGAATGAGCCCTGCACCCCTCCAGCTAGGTGTAAAATACCAGTGGTGAGGGTACAGGTGAATGAGCCCTGCACCCCTCCAGCTAGGTGTACTATACCAGTGGTGAGGGTACGGGTGAATGAGCCCTGCACCCCTCCAGCTAGGTGTACTATACCAGTGGTGAGGGTACAGGTGAATGAGCCCTGCACCCCTCCAGCTAGGTGTACTATACCAGTGGTGAGGGTACAGGTGAATGAGCCCTGCACCCCTCCAGCTAGGTGTACTATACCAGTGGTGAGGGTACAGGTGAATGAGCCCTGCACCCCTCCAGCTAGGTGTACTGTACCAGTGGTGAGGGTACGGGTGAATGAGCCCTGCACCCCTCCAGCTAGGTGTACAATACCAGTGGTGAGGGTACAGGTGAATGAGCCCTGCACCCCTCCAGCTAGGTGTACTATGCCAGTAGTGAGGGTACAGGTGAATGAGCCCTGCACCCCTCCAGCTAGGTGTACTATACCAGTGGTGAGGGTACAGGTGAATGAGCCCTGCACCCCTCCAGCTAGGTGTACTATACCAGTGGTGAGGGTACAGGTGAATGAGCCCTGTACCCCTCCAGCTAGGTGTACTATACCAGTGGTGAGGGTACAGGTGAATGAGCCCTGCACCCCTCCAGCTAGGTGTACTATACCAGTGGTGAGGGTACAGGTGAATGAGCCCTGCACCCCTCCAGCTAGGTGTACTATACCAGTGGTGAGGGTACAGGTGAATGAGCCCTGCACCCCTCCAGCTAGGTGTACTATGCCAGTGGTGAGGGTACAGGTGAATGAGCCCTGCACCCCTCCAGCTAGGTGTACTGTACCAGTGGTGAGGGTACAGGTGAATGAGCCCTGCACCCCTCCAGCTAGGTGTACTGTACCAGTGGTGAGGGTACAGGTGAATGAGCCCTGTACCCCTCCAGCTAGGTGTACTATACCCGTGGTGAGGGTACAGGTGAATGAGCCCTGCACCCCTCCAGCTAGGTGTACTATGCCAGTGGTGAGGGTACAGGTGAATGAGCCCTGCACCCCTCCAGCTAGGTGTACTATACCAGTGGTGAGGGTACAGGTAAATGAGCCCTGCACCCCTCCAGCTAGGTGTACTATACCAGTGGTGAGGGTACAGGTGAATGGGCCCTGTACCCCTCCAGCTAGGTGTACTATACCAGTGGTGAGGGTACAGGTGAAAGAGCCCTGCACCCCTCCAGCTAGGTGTACTATACCAGTGGTGAGGGTACAGGTGAATGGGCCCTGTACCCCTCCAGCTAGGTGTACTATACCAGTGGTGAGGGTACAGGTGAATGAGCCCTGCACCCCTCCAGCTAGGTGTACTATACCAGTGGTGAGGGTACAGGTAAATGAGCCCTGCACCCCTCCAGCTAGGTGTACTATACCAGTGGTGAGGGTACAGGTGAATGGGCCCTGCACCCCTCCAGCTAGGTGTACTATACCAGTCGTGAGGGTACAGGTGAAAGAGCCCTGCACCCCTCCAGCTAGGTGTACTATACCAGTGGTGAGGGTACAGGTGAATGAGCCCTGTACCCCTCCAGCTAGGTGTACTATGCCAGTGGTGAGGGTACAGGTGAATGAGCCCTGCACCCCTCCAGCTAGGTGTACTATACCAGTGGTGAGGGTACAGGTGAATGAGCCCTGCACCCCTCCAGCTAGGTGTACTGTACCAGTGGTGAGGGTACAGGTGAATGAGCCCTGCACCCCTCCAGCTAGGTGTACTATGCCAGTGGTGAGGGTACAGGTGAATGAGCCCTGCACCCCTCCAGCTAGGTGTACTGTACCAGTGGTGAGGGTACAGGTGAATGAGCCCTGTACCCCTCCAGCTAGGTGTACTGTACCAGTGGTGAGGGTACAGGTGAATGAGCCCTGCACCCTTCCAGCTAGGTGTACTATACCAGTGGCCAGGGTACAGGTGAATGAGCCCTGCACCCCTCCACCTAGGTGTACTGTACCAGTGGCGAGGGTACAGGTGAATGAGCCCTGCACCCCTCCAGCTAGGTGTACTATACCTGTGGTGAGGGTACAGGTGAATGAGCCCTGCACCCCTCCAGCTAGGTGTACTGTACCAGTGGTGAGAGTACAGGTGAATGAGCCCTGCACCCCTCCAGCTAGGTGTACTGTACCAGTGGTGAGGGTACAGGTGAATGAGCCCTGCACCCCTCCAGCTAGGTGTACTATGCCAGTGGTGAGGGTACAGGTGAATGAGCCCTGCACCCCTCCAGCTAGGTGTACTATACCAGTGGTGAGGGTACAGGTGAATGAGCCCTGCACCCCTCCAGCTAGGTGTACTATACCAGTGGTGAGGGTACAGGTGAATGAGCCCTGCACCCCTCCAGCTAGGTGTACTATACCAGTGGTGAGGGTACAGGTGAATGAGCCCTGCACCCCTCCAGCTAGGTGTACTGTACCAGTGGTGAGGGTAAAGGTGAATGAGCCCTGCACCCCTCCAGCTAGGTGTACTGTGCCAGTGGTGAGGGTAGAGGTGAATGAGCCCTGCACCCCTCCAGCTAGGTGTACTGTACCAGTGGTGAGGGTACAGGTTAATGAGCCCTGCACCCCTCCAGCTAGGTGTACTATGCCAGTGGTGAGGGTACAGGTGAATGAGCCCTGCACCCCTCCAGCTAGGTGTACTATACCAGTGGTGAGGGTACAGGTGAATGAGCCCTGCACCCCTCCAGCTAGGTGTACTATACCAGTGGTGAGGGTACAGGTGAATGAGCCCTGCACCCCTCCAGCTAGGTGTACTATGCCAGTGGTGAGGGTACAGGTGAATGAGCCCTGCACCCCTCCAGCTAGGTGTACTATACCAGTGGTGAGGGTACAGGTGAATGAGCCCTGCACCCCTCCAGCTAGGTGTACTATGCCAGTGGTGAGGGTACAGGTGAATGAGCCCTGCACCCCTCCAGCTAGGTGTACTATACCAGTGGTGAGGGTACAGGTGAATGAGCCCTACACCCCTCCAGCTAGGTGTACTATGCCAGTGGTGAGGGTACAGGTGAATGAGCCCTGCACCCCTCCAGCTAGGTGTACTGTACCAGTGGTGAGGGTACAGGTGAATGAGCCCTGCACCCCTCCAGCTAGGTGTACTGTACCAGTGGTGAGGGTACAGGTGAATGCGCCCTGCACCCCTCCAGCTAGGTGTACTATGCCAGTGGTGAGGGTACAGGTGAATGAGCCCTGCACCCCTCCAGCTAGGTGTACTGTACCAGTGGTGAGGGTACAGGTGAATGAGCCCTGCACCCCTCCAGCTAGGTGTACTATGCCAGTGGTGAGGGTACAGGTGAATGAGCCCGGCACCGCTCCAGCTAGGTGTACTATACCAGTGGTGAGGGTACAGGTGAATGAGCCCGGCACCGCTCCAGCTAGGTGTACTATACCAGTGGTGAGGGTACAGGTGAATGAGCCCTGCACCCCTCCAGCTAGGTGTACTATACCAGTGGTGAGGGTACAGGTGAATGAGCCCTGCACCCCTCCAGCTAGGTGTACTGTGCCAGTGGTGAGGGTACAGGTGAATGAGCCCTGCACCCCTCCAGCTAGGTGTACTGTGCCAGTGGTGAGGGTACAGGTGAATGAGCCCTGCACCCCTCCAGCTAGGTGTACTGTGCCAGTGGTGAGGGTACAGGTGAATGAGCCCTGCACCCCTCCAGCTAGGTGTACTGTACCAGTGGTGAGGGTACAGGTGAATGAGCCCTGCACCCCTCCAGCTAGGTGTACTGTACCAATGGTGAGGGTACAGGTGAATGAGCCCTGCACCCCTCCAGCTAGGTGTACTATGCCAGTGGTGAGGGTACAGGTGAATGAGCCCTGCACCCCTCCAGCTAGGTGTACTATGCCAGTGGTGAGGGTACAGGTGAATGAGCCCTGCACCCCTCCAGCTAGGTGTACTATACCAGTGGTGAGGGTACAGGTGAATGAGCCCTGCACCCCTCCAGCTAGGTGTACTATACCAGTGGTGAGGGTACAGGTGAATGAGCCCTGCACCCCTCCAGCTAGGTGTACTATACCAGTGGTGAGGGTACAGGTGAATGGGCCCTGTACCCCTCCAGCTAGGTGTACTGTACCAGTGGTGAGGGTACAGGTGAATGAGCCCTGCACCCCTCCAGCTAGGTGTACTATGCCAGTGGTGAGGGTACAGGTGAATGAGCCCTGTACCCCTCCAGCTAGGTGTACTATACCAGTGGTGAGGGTACAGGTGAATGGGCCCTGTACCCCTCCAGCTAGGTGTACTATGCCAGTGGTGAGGGTACAGGTGAATGAGCCCTGCACCCCTCCAGCTAGGTGTACTGTACCAGTGGTGAGGGTACAGGTGAATGGGCCCTGTACCCCTCCAGCTAGGTGTACTATACCAGTGGTGAGGGTACAGGTGAATGAGCCCTGCACCCCTCCAGCTAGGTGTACTGTACCAGTGGTGAGGGTACGGGTGAATGAGCCCTGCACCCCTCCAGCTAGGTGTACTATACCAGTGGTGAGGGTACAGGTGAATGAGCCCTGCACCCCTCCAGCTAGGTGTACTATGCCAGTAGTGAGGGTACAGGTGAATGAGCCCTGCACCCCTCCAGCTAGGTGTACTATGCCAGTGGTGAGGGTACAGGTGAATGAGCCCTGCACCCCTCCAGCTAGGTGTACTATACCAGTGGTGAGGGTACAGGTGAATAGGCCCTGCACCCCTCCAGCTAGGTGTACTATGCCAGTGGTGAGGGTACAGGTGAATGAGCCCTGTACCCCTCCAGCTAGGTGTACTATACCAGTGGTGAGGGTACAGGTGAATGAGCCCTGCACCCCTCCAGCTAGGTGTACTATACCAGTGGTGAGGGTACAGGTGAATGAGCCCTGCACCCCTCCAGTTAGGTGTACTATACCAGTGGTGAGGGTACAGGTGAATGAGCCCTGCACCCCTCCAGCTAGGTGTACTATGCCAGTGGTGAGGGTACAGGTGAATGAGCCCTGCACCCCTCCAGCTAGGTGTACTGTACCAGTGGTGAGGGTACAGGTGAATGAGCCCTGCACCCCTCCAGCTAGGTGTACTGTACCAGTGGTGAGGGTACAGGTGAATGAGCCCTGTACCCCTCCAGCTAGGTGTACTATACCCGTAGTGAGGGTACAGGTGAATGAGCCCTGCACCCCTCCAGCTAGGTGTACTATGCCAGTGGTGAGGGTACAGGTGAATGAGCCCTGCACCCCTCCCGCTAGGTGTACTATACCAGTGGTGAGGGTACAGGTGAATGAGCCCTGCACCCCTCCAGCTAGGTGTACTATACCAGTGGTGAGGGTACAGGTGAATGGGCCCTGTACCCCTCCAGCTAGGTGTACTATACCAGTGGTGAGGGTACAGGTGAAAGAGCCCTGCACCCCTCCAGCTAGGTGTACTATACCAGTGGTGAGGGTACAGGTGAATGAGCCCTGCACCCCTCCAGCTAGGTGTACTGTACCAGTGGTGAGGGTACGGGTGAATGAGCCCTGCACCCCTCCAGCTAGGTGTACAATACCAGTGGTGAGGGTACAGGTGAATGAGCCCTGCACCCCTCCAGCTAGGTGTACTATACCAGTGGTGAGGGTACGGGTGAATGAGCCCTGCACCCCTCCAGCTAGGTGTACTATACCAGTGGTGAGGGTACAGGTGAATGAGCCCTGCACCCCTCCAGCTAGGTGTACTATACCAGTGGTGAGGGTACAGGTGAATGAGCCCTGCACCCCTCCAGCTAGGTGTACTATACCAGTGGTGAGGGTACAGGTGAATGAGCCCTGCACCCCTCCAGCTAGGTGTACTGTACCAGTGGTGAGGGTACGGGTGAATGAGCCCTGCACCCCTCCAGCTAGGTGTACAATACCAGTGGTGAGGGTACAGGTGAATGAGCCCTGCACCCCTCCAGCTAGGTGTACTATGCCAGTAGTGAGGGTACAGGTGAATGAGCCCTGCACCCCTCCAGCTAGGTGTACTATACCAGTGGTGAGGGTACAGGTGAATGAGCCCTGCACCCCTCCAGCTAGGTGTACTATACTAGTGGTGAGGGTACAGGTGAATAGGCCCTGTACCCCTCCAGCTAGGTGTACTATGCCAGTGGTGAGGGTACAGGTGAATGAGCCCTGTACCCCTCCAGCTAGGTGTACTATACCAGTGGTGAGGGTACAGGTGAATGAGCCCTGCACCCCTCCAGCTAGGTGTACTATACCAGTGGTGAGGGTACAGGTGAATGAGCCCTGCACCCCTCCAGCTAGGTGTACTATACCAGTGGTGAGGGTACAGGTGAATGAGCCCTGCACCCCTCCAGCTAGGTGTACTATGCCAGTGGTGAGGGTACAGGTGAATGAGCCCTGCACCCCTCCAGCTAGGTGTACTGTACCAGTGGTGAGGGTACAGGTGAATGAGCCCTGCACCCCTCCAGCTAGGTGTACTGTACCAGTGGTGAGGGTACAGGTGAATGAGCCCTGCACCCCTCCAGCTAGGTGTACTATACCCGTGGTGAGGGTACAGGTGAATGAGCCCTGCACCCCTCCAGCTAGGTGTACTATGCCAGTGGTGAGGGTACAGGTGAATGAGCCCTGCACCCCTCCAGCTAGGTGTACTATACCAGTGGTGAGGGTACAGGTAAATGAGCCCTGCACCCCTCCAGCTAGGTGTACTATACCAGTGGTGAGGGTACAGGTGAATGGGCCCTGTACCCCTCCAGCTAGGTGTACTATACCAGTGGTGAGGGTACAGGTGAAAGAGCCCTGCACCCCTCCAGCTAGGTGTACTATACCAGTGGTGAGGGTACAGGTGAATGGGCCCTGTACCCCTCCAGCTAGGTGTACTATACCAGTGGTGAGGGTACAGGTGAATGAGCCCTGCACCCCTCAAGCTAGGTGTACTATACCAGTGGTGAGGGTACAGGTAAATGAGCCCTGCACCCCTCCAGCTAGGTGTACTATACCAGTGGTGAGGGTATAGGTGAATGGGCCCTGTACCCCTCCAGCTAGGTGTACTATACCAGTGGTGAGGGTACAGGTGAAAGAGCCCTGCACCCCTCCAGCTAGGTGTACTATACCAGTGGTGAGGGTACAGGTGAATGAGCCCTGTACCCCTCCAGCTAGGTGTACTATACCAGTGGTGAGGGTACAGGTGAATGAGCCCTGCACCCCTCCAGCTAGGTGTACTGTGCCAGTGGTGAGGGTACAGGTGAATGAGCCCTGCACCCCTCCAGCTAGGTGTACTATGCCAGTGGTGAGGGTACAGGTGAATGAGCCCTGCACCCCTCCAGCTAGGTGTACTGTACCAGTGGTGAGGGTACAGGTGAATGAGCCCTGCACCCCTCCAGCTAGGTGTACTATGCCAGTGGTGAGGGTACAGGTGAATGAGCCCTGCACCCCTCCAGCTAGGTGTACTGTACCAGTGGTGAGGGTACAGGTGAATGAGCCCTGTACCCCTCCAGCTAGGTGTACTGTACCAGTGGTGAGGGTACAGGTGAATGAGCACTGCACCCCTCCAGCTAGGTGTACTATACCAGTGGCCAGGGTACAGGTGAATGAGCCCTGCACCCCTCCAGCTAGGTGTACTGTACCAGTGGTGAGGGTACAGGTGAATGAGCCCTGCACCCCTCCAGCTAGGTGTACTATACCTGTGGTGAGGGTACAGGTGAATGAGCCCTGCACCCCTCCAGCTAGGTGTACTGTACCAGTGGTGAGAGTACAGGTGAATGAGCCCTGCACCCCTCCAGCTAGGTGTACTGTACCAGTGGTGAGGGTACAGGTGAATGAGCCCTGCACCCCTCCAGCTAGGTGTACTATGCCAGTGGTGAGGGTACAGGTGAATGAGCCCTGCACCCCTCCAGCTAGGTGTACTATACCAGTGGTGAGGGTACAGGTGAATGAGCCCTGCACCCCTCCAGCTAGGTGTACTATACCAGTGGTGAGGGTACAGGTGAATGAGCCCTGCACCCCTCCAGATAGGTGTACTGTACCAGTGGTGAGGGTACAGGTGAATGAGCCCTGCACCCCTCCAGCTAGGTGTACTGTACCAGTGGTGAGGGTACAGGTGAATGAGCCCTGCACCCCTCCAGCTAGGTGTACTGTACCAGTGGTGAGGGTACAGGTGAATGAGCCCTGCACCCCTCCAGCTAGGTGTACTGTACAAGTGGTGAGGGTACAGGTGAATGAGCCCTGCACCCCTCCAGCTAGGTGTACTGTACCAGTGGTGAGGGTACAGGTGAATGAGCCCTGCACCCCTCCAGCTAGGTGTACTATGCCAGTGGTGAGGTTACAGGTGAATGAGCCCTGCACCCCTCCAGCTAGGTGTACTGTACCAGTGGTGAGGGTACAGGTGAATGAGCCCTGCACCCCTCCAGCTAGGTGTACTATACCAGTGGTGAGGGTACAGGTGAATGGGCCCTGTACCCCTCCAGCTAGGTGTACTATACCAGTGGTGAGGGTACAGGTGAATGAGCCCTGCACCCCTCCAGCTAGGTGTACTATATCAGTGGTGAGGGTACAGGTGAATGAGCCCTGCACCCCTCCAGCTAGGTGTACTATGCCAGTGGTGAGGGTACAGGTGAATGAACCCTGCACCCCTCCAGCTAGGTGTACTATACCAGTGGTGAGGGTACAGGTGAATGAGCCCTGCACCCCTCCAGCTAGGTGTACTATGCCAGTGGTGAGGGTACAGGTGAATGAACCCTGCACCCCTCCAGCTAGGTGTACTATACCAGTGGTGAGGGTACAGGTGAATGAGCCCTGCACCCCTCCAGCGAGGTGTACTATGCCAGTGGTGAGGGTACGGGTGAATGAGCCCTGCACCCCTCCAGCTAGGTGTACTATACCAGTGGTGAGGGTACAGGTGAATGAGCCCTGCACCCCTCCAGCTAGGTGTACTATGCCAGTGGCGAGGGTACGGGTGAATGAGCCCTGCACCCCTCCAGCTAGGTGTACTATACCAGTGGCGAGGGTACAGGTGAATGAGCCCTGTACCCCTCCAGCTAGGTGTACTATACCAGTGGCGAGGGTACAGGTGAATGAGCCCTGCACCCCTCCAGCTAGGTGTACTATACCAGTGGTGAGGGTACAGGTGAATGAGCCCTGCACCCCTCCAGCTAGGTGTACTGTACCAGTGGTGAGGGTACAGGTGAATGAGCCCTGCACCCCTCCAGCTAGGTGTACTATACCAGTGGTGAGGGTACAGGTGAATGAGCCCTGCACCCCTCCAGCTAGGTGTACTGTACCAGTGGTGAGGGTACAGGTGAATGAGCCCTGCACCCCTCCAGCTAGGGGTACTATGCCAGTGGTGAGGGTACAGGTGAATGAGCCCTGCACCCCTCCAGCTAGGTGTACTGTACCAGTGGTGAGGGTACAGGTGAATGAGCCCTGCACCCCTCCAGCTAGGTGTACTATACCCGTGGTGAGGGTACAGGTGAATGAGCCCTGCACCCCTCCAGCTAGGTGTACTATGCCAGTGGTGAGGGTACAGGTGAATGAGCCCTGCACCCCTCCAGCTAGGTGTACTATACCAGTGGTGAGGGTACAGGTGAATGGGCCCTGCACCCCTCCAGCTAGGTGTACTATACCAGTGGTGAGGGTACAGGTGAATGAGCCCTGCACCACTCCAGCTAGGTGTACTATACCAGTGGTGAGGGTACAGGTGAATGGGCCCTGTACCCCTCCACCTAGGTGTACTTTACCAGTGGTGAGGGTACAGGTGAATGAGCCCTGCACCCCTCCAGCTAGGTGTACTATGCCAGTGGTGAGGGTACAGGTGAATGAGCCCTGCACCCCTCCAGCTAGGTGTACTATACCAGTGGTGAGGGTACAGGTGAATGAGCCCTGCACCCCTCCAGCTAGGTGTACTGTACCAGTGGTGAGGGTACAGGTGAATGAGCCCTGCACCCCTCCAGCTAGGTGTACTATGCCAGTGGTGAGGGTACAGGTGAATGAGCCCTGCACCCCTCCAGCTAGGTGTACTGTACCAGTGGTGAGGGTACAGGTGAATGAGCCCTGCACCCCTCCAGCTAGGTGTACTGTACCAGTGGTGAGGGTACAGGTGAATGAGCCCTGCACCCCTCCAGCTAGGTGTACTATACCAGTGGCCAGGGTACAGGTGAATGAGCCCTGCACCCCTCCAGCTAGGTGTACTATACCAGTGGTGAGGGTACAGGTGAATGAGCCCTGCACCCCTCCAGATAGGTGTACTGTACCAGTGGCGAGGGTACAGGTGAATGAGCCCTGCACCCCTCCAGCTAGGTGTACTGTACCAGTGGCGAGGGTACAGGTGAATGAGCCCTGCACCCCTCCAGCTAGGTGTACTGTACCAGTGGTGAGGGTACAGGTGAATGAGCCCTGCACCCCTCCAGCTAGGTGTACTGTACAAGTGGTGAGGGTACAGGTGAATGAGCCCTGCACCCCTCCAGCTAGGTGTACTGTACCAGTGGTGAGGGTACAGGTGAATGAGCCCTGCACCCCTCCAGCTAGGTGTACTATGCCAGTGGTGAGGTTACAGGTGAATGAGCCCTGCACCCCTCCAGCTAGGTGTACTGTACCAGTGGTGAGGGTACAGGTGAATGAGCCCTGCACCCCTCCAGCTAGGTGTACTATACCAGTGGTGAGGGTACAGGTGAATGGGCCCTGCACCCCTCCAGCTAGGTGTACTATACCAGTGGTGAGGGTACAGGTGAATGAGCCCTGCACCCCTCCAGCTAGGTGTACTATACCAGTGGTGAGGGTACAGGTGAATGAGCCCTGCACCCCTCCAGCTAGGTGTACTATGCCAGTGGTGAGGGTACAGGTGAATGAACCCTGCACCCCTCCAGCTAGGTGTACTATACCAGTGGTGAGGGTACAGGTGAATGAGCCCTGCACCCCTCCAGCTAGGTGTACTATGCCAGTGGTGAGGGTACAGGTGAATGAGCCCTGCACCCCTCCAGCTAGGTGTACTGTACCAGTGGTGAGGGTACAGGTGAATGAGCCCTGCACCCCTCCAGCTAGGTGTACTATACCAGTGGTGAGGGTACAGGTGAATGGGCCCTGCACCCCTCCAGCTAGGTGTACTATACCAGTGGTGAGGGTACAGGTGAATGAGCCCTGCACCCCTCCAGCTAGGTGTACTATACCAGTGGTGAGGGTACAGGTGAATGAGCCCTGCACCCCTCCAGCTAGGTGTACTATGCCAGTGGTGAGGGTACAGGTGAATGAACCCTGCACCCCTCCAGCTAGGTGTACTATACCAGTGGTGAGGGTACAGGTGAATGAGCCCTGCACCCCTCCAGCTAGGTGTACTATGCCAGTGGTGAGGGTACAGGTGAATGAGCCCTGCACCCCTCCAGCTAGGTGTACTATACCAGTGGTGAGGGTACAGGTGAATGAGCCCTGCACCCCTCCAGCTAGGTGTACTATGCCAGTGGCGAGGGTACGGGTGAATGAGCCCTGCACCCCTCCAGCTAGGTGTACTATACCAGTGGTGAGGGTACAGGTGAATGAGCCCTGCACCCCTCCAGCTAGGTGTACTATGCCAGTGGCGAGGGTACGGGTGAATGAGCCCTGCACCCCTCCAGCTAGGTGTACTATACCAGTGGCGAGGGTACAGGTGAATGAGCCCTGTACCCCTCCAGCTAGGTGTACTATACCAGTGGCGAGGGTACAGGTGAATGAGCCCTGTACCCCTCCAGCTAGGTGTACTATACCAGTGGTGAGGGTACAGGTGAATGAGCCCTGCACCCCTCCAGCTAGGTGTACTATACCAGTGGTGAGGGTACAGGTGAATGAACCCTGCACCCCTCCAGCTAGGTGTACTATACCAGTGGTGAGGGTACAGGTGAATGAGCCCTGCACCCCTCCAGCTAGGTGTACTATGCCAGTGGTGAGGGTACAGGTGAATGAGCCCTGCACCCCTCCAGCTAGGTGTACTGTACCAGTGGTGAGGGTACAGGTGAATGAGCCCTGCACCCCTCCAGCTAGGTGTACTATACCAGTGGTGAGGGTACAGGTGAATGGGCCCTGCACCCCTCCAGCTAGGTGTACTATACCAGTGGTGAGGGTACAGGTGAATGAGCCCTGCACCCCTCCAGCTAGGTGTACTATACCAGTGGTGAGGGTACAGGTGAATGAGCCCTGCACCCCTCCAGCTAGGTGTACTATGCCAGTGGTGAGGGTACAGGTGAATGAACCCTGCACCCCTCCAGCTAGGTGTACTATACCAGTGGTGAGGGTACAGGTGAATGAGCCCTGCACCCCTCCAGCTAGGTGTACTATGCCAGTGGTGAGGGTACAGGTGAATGAGCCCTGCACCCCTCCAGCTAGGTGTACTATACCAGTGGTGAGGGTACAGGTGAATGAGCCCTGCACCCCTCCAGCTAGGTGTACTATGCCAGTGGCGAGGGTACGGGTGAATGAGCCCTGCACCCCTCCAGCTAGGTGTACTATACCAGTGGTGAGGGTACAGGTGAATGAGCCCTGCACCCCTCCAGCTAGGTGTACTATGCCAGTGGCGAGGGTACGGGTGAATGAGCCCTGCACCCCTCCAGCTAGGTGTACTATACCAGTGGCGAGGGTACAGGTGAATGAGCCCTGTACCCCTCCAGCTAGGTGTACTATACCAGTGGTGAGGGTACAGGTGAATGAGCCCTGCACCCCTCCAGCTAGGTGTACTATACCAGTGGTGAGGGTACAGATGAATGAGCCCTGCACCCCTCCAGCTAGGTGTACTGTACCAGTGGTGAGGGTACAGGTGAATGAGCCCTGCACCCCTCCAGCTAGGTGTACTATACCAGTGGTGAGGGTACAGGTGAATGAGCCCTGCACCCCTCCAGCTAGGTGTACTGTACCAGTGGTGAGGGTACAGGTGAATGAGCCCTGCACCCCTCCAGCTAGGTGTACTATGCCAGTGGTGAGGGTACAGGTGAATGAGCCCTGCACCCCTCCAGCTAGGTGTACTGTACCAGTGGTGAGGGTACAGGTGAATGAGCCCTGCACCCCTCCAGCTAGGTGTACTATACCCGTGGTGAGGGTACAGGTGAATGAGCCCTGCACCCCTCCAGCTAGGTGTACTATGCCAGTGGTGAGGGTACAGGTGAATGAGCCCTGCACCCCTCCAGCTAGGTGTACTATACCAGTGGTGAGGGTACAGGTGAATGGGCCCTGTACCCCTCCAGCTAGGTGTACTATACCAGTGGTGAGGGTACAGGTGAATGAGCCCTGCACCCCTCCAGCTAGGTGTACTATACCAGTGGTGAGGGTACAGGTGAATGGGCCCTGTACCCCTCCACCTAGGTGTACTTTACCAGTGGTGAGGGTACAGGTGAATGAGCCCTGCACCCCTCCAGCTAGGTGTACTATGCCAGTGGTGAGGGTACAGGTGAATGAGCCCTGCACCCCTCCAGCTAGGTGTACTATACCAGTGGTGAGGGTACAGGTGAATGAGCCCTGCACCCCTCCAGCTAGGTGTACTGTACCAGTGGTGAGGGTACAGGTGAATGAGCCCTGCACCCCTCCAGCTAGGTGTACTATGCCAGTGGTGAGGGTACAGGTGAATGAGCCCTGCACCCCTCCAGCTAGGTGTACTGTACCAGTGGTGAGGGTACAGGTGAATGAGCCCTGTACCCCTCCAGCTAGGTGTACTGTACCAGTGGTGAGGGTACAGGTGAATGAGCCCTGCACCCCTCCAGCTAGGTGTACTATACCAGTAGTGAGGGTACAGGTGAATGAGCCCTGCACCCCTCCAGCTAGGTGTACTGTACCAGTGGTGAGGGTACAGGTGAATGAGCCCTGCACCCCTCCAGCTAGGTGTACTGTACCAGTGGCCAGGGTACAGGTGAATGAGCCCTGCACCCCTCCAGCTAGCTGTACTGTACCAGTGGTGAGAGTACAGGTGAATGAGCCCTGCACCCCTCCAGCTAGGTGTACTGTACCAGTGGTGAGGGTACAGGTGAATGAGCCCTGCACCCCTCCAGCTAGGTGTACTATGCCAGTGGTGAGGGTACAGGTGAATGAGCCCTGCACCCCTCCAGCTAGGTGTACTATACCAGTGGTGAGGGTACAGGTGAATGAGCCCTTCACCCCTCCAGCTAGGTGTACTATACCAGTGGTGAGGGTACAGGTGAATGAGCCCTGCACCCCTCCAGATAGGTGTACTATACCAGTGGTGAGGGTACAGGTGAATGAGCCCTGCACCCCTCCAGCTAGGTGTACTGTACCATTGGTGAGGGTACAGGTGAATGAGCCCTGCACCCCTCCAGCTAGGTGTACTGTACCAGTGGTGAGGGTACAGGTGAATGAGCCCTGCACCCCTCCAACTAGGTGTACTGTACAAGTGGTGAGGGTACAGGTGAATGAGCCCTGCACCCCTCCAGCTAGGTGTACTGTACCAGTGGTGAGGGTACAGGTGAATGAGCCCTGCACCCCTCCAGCTAGGTGTACTATGCCAGTGGTGAGGGTACAGGTGAATGAGCCCTGCACCCCTCCAGCTAGGTGTACTGTACCAGTGGTGAGGGTACAGGTGAATGAGCCCTGCACCCCTCCAGCTAGGTGTACTATACCAGTGGTGAGGGTACAGGTGAATGGGCCCTGTACCCCTCCAGCTAGGTGTACTATACCAGTGGTGAGGGTAGAGGTGAATGAGCCCTGCACCCCTCCAGCTAGGTGTACTATATCAGTGGTGAGGGTACAGGTGAATGAGCCCTGCACCCCTCCAGCTAGGTGTACTGTGCCAGTGGTGAGGGTACAGGTGAATGAGCCCTGCACCCCTCCAGCTAGGTGTACTATACCAGTGGTGAGGGTACAGGTGAATGAGCCCTGCACCCCTCCAGCTAGGTGTACTATGCCAGTGGTGAGGGTACAGGTGAATGAGCCCTGCACCCCTCCAGCTAGGTGTACTGTACCAGTGGTGAGGGTACAGGTGAATGAGCCCTGCACCCCTCCAGCTAGGTGTACTATGCCAGTGGTGAGGGTACAGGTGAATGAGCCCTGCACCCCTCCAGCTAGGTGTACTATACCAGTGGTGAGGGTACAGGTGAATGGGCCCTGTACCCCTCCAGCTAGGTGTACTATACCAGTGGTGAGGGTACTGGTGAATGAGCCCTGCACCCCTCCAGCTAGGTGTACTATACCAGTGGTGAGGGTACAGGTGAATGAGCCCTGCACCCCTCCAGCTAGGTGTACTATACCAGTGGTGAGGGTACAGGTGAATGAGCCCTGCACCCCTCCAGCTAGGTGTACTGTGCCAGTGGCGAGGGTACGGGTGAATGAGCCCTGTACCCCTCCAGCTAGGTGTACTGTACCAGTGGCGAGGGTACAGGTGAATGAGCCCTGTACCCCTCCAGCTAGGTGTACTATACCAGTGGCGCGGGTACAGGTGAATGAGCCCTGCACCCCTCCAGCTAGGTGTACTATACCAGTGGCGAGGGTACAGGTGAATGAGCCCTGCACCCCTCCAGCTAGGTGTACTATACCAGTGGCGAGGGTACAGGTGAATGAGCCCTGCACCCCTCCAGCTAGGTGTACTGTACCAGTGGTGAGGGTACAGGTGAATGAGCCCTGCACCCCTCCAGCTAGGTGTACTGTACCAGTGGTGAGGGTACAGGTGAATGAGCCCTGCACCCCTCCAGCTAGGTGTACTATACCAGTGGTGAGGGTACAGGTGAATGAGCCCTGCACCCCTCCAGCTAGGTACACTATGCCAGTGGTGAGGGTACAGGTGAATGAGCCCTGCACCACTCCAGCTAGGTGTACTGTACCAGTGGTGAGGGTACAGGTGAATGAGCCCTGCACCCCTCCAGCTAGGTGTACTGTACCAGTGGTGAGGGTACAGGTGAATGAGCCCTGCACCCCTCCAGCTAGGTGTACTGTACCAGTGGTGAGGGTACAGGTGAATGAGCCCTGCACCCCTCCAGCTAGGTGTACTATGCCAGTGGTGAGGGTACAGGTGAATGAGCCCTGCACCCCTCCAGCTAGGTGTACTATGCCAGTGGTGAGGGTACAGGTGAATGAGACCTGCACCCCTCCAGCTAGGTGTACTGTACCAGTGGTGAGGGTACAGGTGAATGAGCCCTGCACCCCTCCCGCTAGGTGTACTATGCCAGTGGTGAGGGTACAGGTGAATGAGCCCTGCACCCCTCCAGCTAGGTGTACTATGCCAGTAGTGAGGGTACAGGTGAATGAGCCCTGCACCCCTCCAGCTAGGTGTACTGTACCAGTGGTGAGGGTACAGGTGAATGGGCCCTGTACCCCTCCAGCTAGGTGTACTATACCAGTGGTGAGGGTACAGGTGAATGAGCCCTGCACCCCTCCAGCTAGGTGTACTATGCCAGTGGTGAGGGTACAGGTGAATGAGCCCTGCACCCCTCCAGCTAGGTGTACTGTACCAGTGGTGAGGGTACAGGTGAATGAGCCCTGCACCCCTCCAGCTAGGTGTACTATACCAGTGGTGAGGGTACAGGTGAATGAGCCCTGCACCCCTCCAGCTAGGTGTACTATGCCAGTGGTGAGGGTACAGGTGAATGAGCCCTGCACCCCTCCAGCTAGGTGTACTATGCCAGTAGTGAGGGTACAGGTGAATGAGCCCTGTACCCCTCCAGCTAGGTGTACTATACCAGTGGTGAGGGTACAGGTGAATGGGCCCTGCACCCCTCCAGCTAGGTGTACTATACCAGTGGTGAGGGTACAGGTGAATGAGCCCTGCACCCCTCCAGCTAGGTGTACTATACCAGTGGTGAGGGTACAGGTGAATGAGCCCTGCACCCCTCCAGCTAGGTGTACTGTACCAGTGGTGAGGGTACAGGTGAATGAGCCCTGCACCCCTCCAGCTAGGTGTACTATACCAGTGGTGAGGGTACAGGTGAATGAGCCCTGCACCCCTCCAGCTAGGTGTACTATGCCAGTGGTGAGGGTACAGGTGAATGAGCCCTGCACCCCTCCAGCTAGGTGTACTGTACCAGTGGTGAGGGTACAGGTGAATGAGCCCTGCACCCCTCCAGCTAGGTGTACTGTACCAGTGGTGAGGGTACAGGTGAATGAGCCCTGCACCCCTCCAGCTAGGTGTACTGTACCAGTGGTGAGGGTACAGGTGAATGAGCCCTGCACCCCTCCAGCTAGGTGTACTATGCCAGTGGTGAGGGTACAGGTGAATGAGCCCTGCACCCCTCCAGCTAGGTGTACTATGCCAGTGGTGAGGGTACAGGTGAATGAGCCCTGCACCCCTCCAGCTAGGTGTACTGTACCAGTGGTGAGGGTACAGGTGAATGAGCCCTGCACCCCTCCAGCTAGGTGTACTATGCCAGTGGTGAGGGTACAGGTGAATGAGCCCTGCACCCCTCCAGCTAGGTGTACTGTACCAGTGGTGAGGGTACAGGTGAATGAGCCCTGCACCCCTCCAGCTAGGTGTACTGTACCAGTGGTGAGGGTACAGGTGAATGGGCCCTGTACCCCTCCAGCTAGGTGTACTATACCAGTGGTGAGGGTACAGGTGAATGAGCCCTGCACCCCTCCAGCTAGGTGTACTATGCCAGTGGTGAGGGTACAGGTGAATGAGCCCTGCACCCCTCCAGCTAGGTGTACTGTACCAGTGGTGAGGGTACAGGTGAATGAGCCCTGCACCCCTCCAGCTAGGTGTACTATACCAGTGGTGAGGGTACAGGTGAATGAGCCCTGCACCCCTCCAGCTAGGTGTACTATGCCAGTGGTGAGGGTACAGGTGAATGAGCCCTGCACCCCTCCAGCTAGGTGTACTATGCCAGTGGTGAGGGTACAGGTGAATGGGCCCTGTACCCCTCCAGCTAGGTGTACTATACCAGTGGTGAGGGTACAGGTGAATGGGCCCTGTACCCCTCCAGCTAGGTGTACTGTACCAGTGGTGAGGGTACAGGTGAATGAGCCCTGCACCCCTCCAGCTAGGTGTACTGTACCAGTGGTGAGGGTACAGGTGAATGAGCCCTGCACCCCTCCAGCTAGGTGTACTGTACCAGTGGTGAGGGTACAGGTGAATGAGCCCTGCACCCCTCCAGCTAGGTGTACTGTACCAGTGGTGAGGGTACAGGTGAATGAGCCCTGCACCCCTCCAGCTAGGTGTACTATACCAGTGGTGAGGGTACAGGTGAATGAGCCCTGCACCCCTCCAGCTAGGTGTACTATACCAGTGGTGAGGGTACAGGTGAATGAGCCCTGCACCCCTCCAGCTAGGTGTACTGTACCAGTGGTGAGGGTACAGGTGAATGAGCCCTGCACCCCTCCAGCTAGGTGTACTGTACCAGTGGTGAGGGTACAGGTGAATGAGCCCTGCACCCCTCCAGCTAGGTGTACTATACCAGTGGTGAGGGTACAGGTGAATGAGCCCTGCACCCCTCCAGCTAGGTGTACTGTATCAGTGGTGAGGGTACAGGTGAATGAGCCCTGCACCCCTCCAGCTAGGTGTACTATGCCAGTGGTGAGGGTACAGGTGAATGAGCCCTGCACCCCTCCAGCTAGGTGTACTATGCTAGTGGTGAGGGTACAGGTGAATGAGCCCTGCACCCCTCCAGCTAGGTGTACTATACCAGTGGTGAGGGTACAGGTGAATGAGCCCTGCACCCCTCCAGCTAGGTGTACTATGCCAGTGGTGAGGGTACAGGTGAATGAGCCCTGCACCCCTCCAGCTAGGTGTACTGTGCCAGTGGTGAGAGTACAGGTGAATGAGCCCTGCACCCCTCCAGCTAGGTGTACTATACCAGTGGTGAGGGTACAGGTGAATGAGCCCTGTACCCCTCCAGCTAGGTGTACTGTACCAGTGGTGAGGGTACAGGTGAATGAGCCCTGCACCCCTCCAGCTAGGTGTACTATACCAGTGGTGAGGGTACAGGTGAATGAGCCCTGCACCCCTCCAGCTAGGTGTACTGTACCAGTGGTGAGGGTACAGGTGAATGAGCCCTGCACCCCTCCAGCTAGGTGTACTGTACCAGTGGTGAGGGTACAGGTGAATGAGCCCTGCACCCCTCCAGCTAGGTGTACTATGCCAGTGGTGAGGGTACAGGTGAATGAGCCCTGTACCCCTCCAGATAGGTGTACTGTACCAGTGGTGAGGGTACAGGTGAATGAGCCCTGCACCCCTCCAGCTAGGTGTACTATGCCAGTGGTGAGGGTACAGGTGAATGAGCCCTGCACCCCTCCAGCTAGGTGTACTGTACCAGTGGTGAGGGTACAGGTGAATGAGCCCTGCACCCCTTCAGCTAGGTGTACTATACCAGTGGTGAGGGTACAGGTGAATGAGCCCTGCACCCCTCCAGCTAGGTGTACTATACCAGTGGTGAGGGTACAGGTGAATGAGCCCTGCACCCCTCCAGCTAGGTGTACTATACCAGTGGTGAGGGTACAGGTGAATGAGCCCTGCACCCCTCCAGCTAGGTGTACTGTGCCAGTGGTGAGGGTACAGGTGAATGAGCCCTGCACCCCTCCAGCTAGGTGTACTATGCCAGTGGCGAGGGTACAGGTGAATGAGCCCTGCACCCCTCCAGCTAGGTGTACTGTACCAGTGGTGAGGGTACAGGTGAATGAGCCCTGTACCCCTCCAGCTAGGTGTACTATGCCCGTGGCGAGGGTACAGGTGAATGAGCCCTGCACCCCTCCAGCTAGGTGTACTATACCAGTGGTGAGGGTACAGGTGAATGAGCCCTGCACCCCTCCAGCTAGGTGT
This sequence comes from Lissotriton helveticus, assembly GCF_964261635.1. Lineage (NCBI taxonomy): Eukaryota > Metazoa > Chordata > Amphibia > Caudata > Salamandridae > Lissotriton > Lissotriton helveticus. Next base: position 243,627 of record NW_027611727.1, on the reverse strand, counting down.
ACTATGCCAGTGGTGAGGGTACAGGTGAATGAGCCCTGCACCCCTCCAGCTAGGTGTACTGTACCAGTGGTGAGGGTACAGGTGAATGAGCCCTGCACCCCTCCAGCTAGGTGTACTGTACCAGTGGTGAGGGTACAGGTGAATGAGCCCTGCACCCCTCCAGCTAGGTGTACTGTACCAGTGGTGAGGGTACAGGTGAATGAGCCCTGCACCCCTCCAGCTAGGTGTACTATGCCAGTGGTGAGGGTACAGGTGAATGAGCCCTGCACCCCTCCAGCTAGGTGTACTATGCCAGTGGTGAGGGTACAGGTGAATGAGCCCTGCACCCCTCCAGCTAGGTGTACTATGCCAGTGGTGAGGGTACAGGTGAATGAGCCCTGCACCCCTCCAGCTAGGTGTACTATGCCAGTGGTCAGGGTACAGCTGAATGAGCCCTGCACCCCTCCAGCTAGGTGTACTATGCCAGTGGTGAGGGTACAGGTCAATGAGCCCTGCACCCCTCCAGCTAGGTGTACTATGCCAGTGGTGAGGGTACAGGTGAATGAGCCCTGTACCCCTACAGTGGCCAAGTCCATTCTTAGGCATTGAAATTACAGTGCTGACATTAAGAGTATATGGTGCTGGGAGATTGTCATTACGAACTCCACACCATAATGGCTACACTGAAACCTGGGAAGTTTGGTATCAAACTTCTCAGCACATTAAACCCGCACTGATGCCAGTACCTCATGTATTTTTATCTGAAGTGTTTTAGTGCGCCAAATTATATTTTGTACTGGGGGATTAAAATTAGAACTGTTTATAGGGAGTCACATATATAATCTACTTTTTAAGTAAAAACACAATAACATGAGTTGTATTTTTTTATATTAAAGCTATTATGTGGAATTTGTTTCTTGGTGGTATATATGTGTAATTAACGGATCTTGTGTAGATGTGATTGAGTAGAGTGGATTGAATGGTGGCTATACCTATTTGGTGATATTTTTGACTCCAAGAGGACATTTTATTTTCTACTCTTCAATAAAGATCAGATCTCCAGAGGACTGCGGACCTGTCCAGAAAACCTTTAACTTTAAAGATTTCGAACAATTGAACTTTGAAGTTCCGTCGTCTGACCTTCACAACTCTCAACGCACATCCAGGCCTGGCCACTGTGACTATAAACCTGTCAATTTATAAAGACATGTTTTCTTTTTGGTTTCAGTTTCGAAAAGGTGTCAGCCCAGTGTGGGTAGGGTATGCCTCTCCTGGAGTTCACGGCCCTAAGGGGTCATTCCTGGTAAAAAGAACGGGTGACAGGGGGCGTCCCAGCCCAGTGCCCAGGCGATCTGAATGTTTGTGTACATTTGAGTAGAGGTGATATTGAATGGCTCGATCAGACGTATTTTCTTCTAATCTAATGATTTCTGTATTATCGAGTAGAGGTGATATCGATTATCGAATGACTCAATCAGGTGTATTTTCTTCGAATCTAATGATCTGTGTATCATCGAGTAGAGGGGATGTCGAATGACTCGATCAGGCTGGCCAAGTGGGCCATGTATAGATTGAAAAGATTGTGGCTCAAAACCAGCCGGGGGAGGGGTAATTGTCTTAGGGGTTGATCTGAAGTTAGCTGAGGCCACCGCTTGGGTCAGATCTGAAAAAGGATAAGAACAAAGCAGGCACTTTCCCCAAAGACCTACCATCTCCAATCTCTGTAGTAATGTGGAGTGGGAGATGGTGTCAAAGGTTTCTGATAGATCTAATCAGATCAGAGCCCCACCTCCCTACCCCCATACATAATGTCTCTAATATCCCACGTGGCTTTAGCTCTTTTGGAGCCCTGGATGGACTTTGTGCAAAAGTTGGTCGGACTCAAGGTATTTGGTGAGCTGCTTGTTCACCGTGGCCTCAGTTAGTTTGGTGAACATCAGGAGCAGAGAGACAGGCCGATCCTTAGAGTTAGAACTTCTGTGACTACTGAAGCAGACAACAATGGAAGTAATGTTAGCTAAAGCTCTCTGATTGGCTGTATGCTGAGGTGTAACGGAGCGCAAGAACAAGAAGGTTGGGCTGGGATGTGTCCCAGAGTAATTACCAGTGGCAGAGATGAACTCAAACGTTCCACCCATCATTTTTCTTGTTGATAAATACGCCAGGTGTGCCCATGTGTGGGTCCCGTGCTCTCTGCACCGCTGGAATGAAGTCTCACCCTGCAGTCAGTGCCCAGATGTGGGTCCCGTGCTCGCTGCACCACTGGAATAAGCGGCACCCTACAGTCAACGCCCAGATAGGCTGAAACCGGTCTTGGGTTGATTGTGTTCCGGTTCAGAAAGGATCTGGATTGGATCTTCAGGCTGGACTGCCCTAATGGAAGAAGTCTAAAGCTGATTTGCATATGTCTGCTTCCTGTTTAAGGTGGCATTGTGGGCCAACAACCAATTGATCTCCCTCTCCGGCTTGGCCTGGTGAGGACCTGGACATAAGCCGGAGTCTAGTGAGGAAGAGGATGTGATCAGGGCCTGTTGAGGACCAGGACGTGAGTCAGGGGCTTGTGAAGACCAGGACTTGAGCCAGGGCCTTGTGAGGACCAGGACGTGAGCCGGGGCCTTGTGAGGACCAGGAAGTAAACTGTGGCCTTGTGAGGACCAGGACGTGAGCCGGGGCCTTGTGAGGACCAGGACGTGAGCTGAGGCCTTGTGAGGACCAGGACGTGAGCCGGGGCCTTGTGAGGACCAGGAAGTGAGCTAGGGCCTGGTGAGGACCAGGCCGTGAGCCGGGGCCTTGTGTGAACCAGGACATGAGACGGGGCCTTGTGAGGACCAGGACGTGAGCCAGGGCTTTGTGAGGACCAGGATGTGAGACGGGGCCTTGTGTGGACCAGGACATGAGCCGGGGCCTGGTGGAACAGGATGTGAGCTGGAGCCTGGTGGACCAGGACGTGAGCCAGGGCCTTGTGAGGACCAGGACGTAAGCGTGGGCCTGGTAGACCCGGACGTGAGCCAGGGTCTGGTGGACCAAGACATGACCCAGGGCCTTGTGAGGACCAGGACGTGAGCCAGGACCTTGTGAGGACCAAGACGTGAACTGGGGCCTTCTGAGGACCAGGACGTGAGCCGGTGCCTTGTGAGGATCAGGATGTGAGCCGCAGGGCCTTGTGAGGATCAGGAAATGAGCCGGGCCTTCTGAGGACCAGGACGTGAACCAGGTCCTTGGGAGGACCAGGACGTGAGTCGAGGCCTTGTGAGGACAAGGACGGGTGACGGGACTTGATGGACCAGGATACTGAGCCAGCTCTCGCTCCCTTAGAGAGGCCAGACTAAACACCTGGTGGAATAAACATTATTCTTTTGGAACTATTTTTGCAAAATTGGTTTAATTTTGCTTATTAGTGGAATCCTATACTGGAACCATGTAAGTGTGCCCTATGGGATGCACCCAATTACTAATTGGAAGCACAATTAAAGCTTTTAGACATTCTGCGTCACCAGGACAGGAGGCGTTACCAAAGGAGCACCCAAACTAGCAGAATTCGACACATAAACATCTTAAAACAAGGCAGGGCACTCACGAAAGAGAAATTAGCCAGTTTGCCTTTGTCAGGAGCCATCTGAGGCTCTAAGGTAACTCCAGATACTTTTCAAAAATTCGGATTATGAACTCTTAAAATAAAATGATATGCCTGGAAAGGAGCATCTCTGGGCGGTGCGAGCAGCGGCTGAGGTGGTCCACATTCTTCATACCAAGAGAACAGGACAGGCCTCACCTCCTACCCCTACAGGACAGGTTTCATCCCAGCAGACGACACGCCTCCACTCCTCTGCATCGTCCTGGACAGGCCTCAACCACTCTGCACCCCTCGCGGATACGCCTCACCTCCTCTGCACCCCCAGCCAGGAACAGGTACCACCTCCTCTGCACCCCTGGACAGGCCTCACCTGCGCTTAACCCCCTTGACAGGACATGCTTCACCTCCTCTTCACCCCGGACAGGCATCTCCCCTGCACCCCATCAGGACTGGCCTCACCTCCCCTGCACAGGCCTCACCTGCTCTGCACCCCTGGACGGGCCTCACCTGCGCTTAACTCCCTGGACAGGACATGCTTCACCTCCTCTACACCCCGGACAGTCCTCGCCTCCTCTGCTCCCCATGGACAGGCATCTCCCCTGCAACCCTCAGGACAGGCCTCACCTCCTCTGCACCCCGGGACGGGCCTCACCTCCACTGCACACCCGGGACAGGCCTCACCACTTCTGCTCCCCCTGGACAGGCATCTCCTCTGCAACCCTCAGGACAGGCCATACCTCCTCTGCACCCCGGCGGAACAGGCCTCAACTCTTCTGCATCAGCTTCGCAGGCCTCATCACCTCTGCACCCCTGGACAGGCCTCACCTCCTCTACTCCCTCTGGACAGGCCACCTCCTCTCCTCCCCCTGGGGAGGCTTCACCTCCTCTGTACCGCTTTACAGGCATCACCATCTTTGCAACTCCCCTGAAAATGACATTCCTCACCTCCTTTGCACCCTTTAGACAAGCCTCACCTCTGCTGTATCCCCCTGGACAGGCCTCACCTCGTCTGCACCCCGGACAAGCCTCACCTCCTCTGCACCCCTGGACAGGCCTCACCTTCTCTGCACCCCAGGACAGGCCTCGCCTCCTCTGCACCCCTGGACAGGCCTCGCCTCCTCTGCACCCCTAGACAGGACTCACCTCCTCTGCACCCCCTGGACAGGCCTCACCTCCTCTGCACCCCTGGAGAGGCCTTACCTCCTCTACACCCCTGGACAGGCCTCTCCTCCTCTGTACCCCTGGACAGGCCTTTCCTCCTCTGCACCCCTGGACAGGCCTCACCTCCTCTGTACCCCGAGGACAGGCCTCACCTCCAATGCACCCCTGGACAGGCCTCACCTCCTCTGCACCCCTGGACAGACCTCACCTCCTCTGTATCCCTGGTCAGGCCTGACCTCCTCTACACCCCTGGACAGGCCTCACATCCTCTGCACCCCTGGACAGGCCTTACCTCCTCTGCACCCCTGGACTGGCCTCACCTCCTCTGCACCCCTGGACAGGCCTCACCTCCTCTGCACCCCTGGACAGGCCTCTCGGTGCTTCTCTCAGGAGCTCTCGGTGAAGGATTCTCATTAAGGTCAGAGGAGCCCAGACTTCATTCCATCCCATACAGTGCCTCTCACTCCGCCCTGAGCCTCGAGGTGCTATGCCCAGTCACCCGATGAGAGACACTGCTCCCCTGGATAGGCCTCATCTCCTCTGTACCACTGGACTGGCCTCACCTCCTCTGCACCCCAGACAGGCCTCTCCTCCTCTGCACCCTGGACAGGCCTCTCCTCCTCTGCACCCCTGGACAGGCCTCTCCTCCTCTGCACCCCTGGACAGGCCTCACCTCCTCTGCACCCATGGACTGGCCTCGCCTCCTCTGCACTCCTCTGGACAGGCCTCTCCTCCTCTGCACCCCCTCGACAGGCCTCACCTCCTCTGCACCCCCTCGACAGGCCTCACCTCTTCTGCATCCCTGGAGAGGCCTCACCTCCTCTACACCCCTGGATAGGCCTCTCCTCCTCTGTACCCCTGGACAGGCCTTTCCTTCTCTGCTCCCCTGGACAGGCATCTTCTCCTCTGCACCCCTGGACAGGCCTCGCCTCCTCTGCACCCCTGGACAGGCCTCGCATCCTATGCACCCCTGGACAGACCTCACCTCCACTGCACCCCTGGACTGGCCTCGCCTCCTCTGCACTCCTCTGGACAGGCCTCACCTCCTCTGCACCCCTGGACAGGCCTCACCTCCTCTGCACCCCCTGGACAGGCCTCACCTCCTCTGCATCCCCTGGACAGGCCTCACCTCCTCTGCACCCCTGGACAGGCCTCTCCTCCTCTGCACCCCTGGACAGGCCTCTCCTCCTCTGCACCCCTGGACAGGCCTCTCCTCCTCTGCACCCCAGGACAGGCCTCACCTCCTCTGCCCCTGGACAGGCCTCTCCTTCTCTGCCCCTCCTCTGGACAGGCCTCTCCTCATCTGCCCCTGGACAGGCCTCTCCACTTCAGCCCCTCCTTTGGACAGGCCTCTCCTCCTCTGTACCCCTGGGCAGGCCTCCCCTCTGCTTCACCCCTGGACAGGCCTCACTTCCTATGCACCCCTGGACAGGCCTCACCTCTTCTGCACCACTGGACAGGCCTTTCCTCCTCTACCCCCCTGAACAGGCCTCTCCTCCTCTGCACCCCTGGACAGGCCTCACCTCCTCTGCACCCCTGGACAGGCCTCACCTCCTCTGCCCCTGGACAGGCCTCTCCTCCTCTGCACCCCCTGGACAGGCCTCACCTCCTCTGCACCCCCCGGACAGGCCTCACCTCCTCTGCATCCCTGGAGAGGCCTCACCTCCTCTACACCCCTGGACAGGCCTTTCCTCCTCTGTACCCCTGGACAGGCCTTTCCTCCTCTGCACCCCTGGACAGGCATCTTCTCCTCTGCACCCCTGGACAGGCCTCGCATCCTCTGCACCCCTGGACAGGCCTCGCGACCTATGCACCTCTGGACAGGCCTCACCTCCACTGCACCCCTGGACTAGCCTCGCCTCCTCTGCACTTCTCTGGACAGGCCTCACCTCCTCTGCACCCCTGGACAGGCCTTACCTCCTCTGTACCCCCACCTCCCAGCACCCCTGGACAGGCCTCACCTCCCCTGCATCCCCTGGACAGGCCTCTCCTCCTCTGCACTCCTGGACAGGCCTCTCCTCCTCTGCACCCCCTCGACAGGCCTCTCCTCCTCTGCACCCCTGGACAGGCCTCACCTCCTCTGCACCCCTGGACAGGCAACACCTCCTCTGCACCCCTGGACAGGCCTCACCTCCTCTGCACCCCTGGACAGGCCTCACCTCCTCTGCACCCCCTGGACAGGCCTCTCCTCCTCTGCACCCCTGGACAGGCCTCACCTCCTCTGCACTCCTGGACAGGCCTCACCTCCTCTGCCCCCCTGGACAAGCCTCACCTCCTCTGCCCCCCTGGACAGGCCTCTCCTCCTCTGCACCCCCTGGACAGGCCTCACCTCCTCTGCACCCCCTGGACAGGCCTCACCTCCTCTGCACCCCTGGACAGGCCTCACCTCCTCTGCACCCCCTGGACAGGCCTTACCTCCTCTAGACCCCTGGACAGGCCTTTCCTCCTCTGCACCCCTGGGCAGGCATATTTTCCTCTGCAACCCTGAACAGGCCTCGCATCCTCTGTCCCTGGACAGGTCTCTCCTCCTCTGCACCTCTGGACAGGCCTCTCCTCCTCTGCATCCCTGGACAGGCCTCACCTCCTCTGCACCCCTGGACAGGCCTCACCTCCTCTGCACCCCTGGACAGGCCTCACCTCCTCTGCACCTCTGGACAGGCCTCTCCTCCTCTGCACCCTGGACAGGCCTCACCTCCTCTGCACCTCTGGACAGGCCTCTCCTCCTCTGCACCCTGGACAGGCCTCACCTCCTCTTCACCCCCTGGACAGGCCTCTCCTCCTCTGCACCCCTGGACAGGCCTCAACTCCTCTGCACCCCTGGAAAGGTCTCTGCTCCTCTGTACCCCTGGGCAGGCCTCCCCTCTGCTTCACCCCTGGACACCTCTCCTCCTCTCCACCCCTGGGCAGGCCTCGTCTCCTCTTCACCCCATGGACAGGCCTCTACTCCTCTCCACCCCTGGACAGGCCTCACCTCCTCTGCACCCCTGGACAGGCCCCTCCTCCTCTCCACCCCTGGACAGGCCTCACCTCCTCTGCACCCCTGGACAGGCCTCACCTCCTCTGCACCCCTGGACAGGCCCTTCCTCCTCTGCAACCCTGGACAGGCCTCACCTCCTCTACTCCCTCTGGACAGGCCACCTCCTCTCCTCCCCCTGGGGAGGCTTCACCTCCTCTGTACCTCTTTACAGGCATCACCATCTTTGCAACTCCCCTGAAAAGGACATTCCTCACCTCCTTTGCACCCTTTAGACAAGCCTCACCTCTGCTGTATCCCCCTGGACAGGCTTCACCTCGTCTGCACCCCGGACAAGCCTCACCTCCTCTGCACCCCTGGACAGGCCTCACCTTCTCTGCACCCCGGGACAGGCCTCGCCTCATCTGCACCCCTGGACAGGCCTCGCCTCCTCTGCACCCCTGGACAGGACTCACCTCCTCTGCACCCCTGGACAGACCTCACCTCCTCTGGACCCCTGGACAGGCCTCACATCCTCTGCACCCCTGGACAGGCCTTACCTCCTCTGCACCCCTGGACTGGCCTCACCTCCTCTGCACCCCTGGACAGGCCTCACCTCCTCTGCACCCCTGGACAGGCCTCTCAGTGCTTCTCTCGGGAGCTCTCGGTGACAGATTCTCATTAAGGTCAGAGGAGCCCAGACTTCATCCCATCCCATACAGTGCCTCTCACTCCGCCCTGAGCCTCGAGGTGCTATGCCCAGTTACCCGATGAGAGACACTGCTCCCCTGGATAGGCCTCATCTCCTCTGTACCACTGGACATGCCTCTCCTCCTCTGCACCCCTGGACAGGCCTCTCCTCCTCTGCACCCCTTGACAGGCCTCTCCTCCTCTGCACCCCTGGACAGGCCTCAGCTCCTCTGCACCCCTGGACAGGCCTCTCCTCCTCTGCTCCCCTGGACTGGCATCACGTTCTCTGCACCCCTGGACAGGCCTCACCTCCTCTGCACCCATGGACTGGCCTCGCCTCCTCTGCACTCCTCTGGACAGGCCTCTCCTCCTCTGCACCCCCTGGACAGGCCTCACCTCCTCTGCACCCCCTCAACAGGCCTCACCTCCTCTACACCCCTGGATAGGCCTCTCCTCCTCTGTACCCCTGGACAGGCCTTTCCTTCTCTGCACCCCTGGACAGGCATCTTCTCTTCTGCACCCCTGGACAGGCCTCGCCTCCTCTGCACCCCTGGACAGGCCTCCCATCCTATGCACCCCTGCACAGGCCTCACCTCCACTGCACCCCTGGACTGGCCTCACCTCCTCTGCCCCTGGACAGGCCTCCCCTCCTCTGCACGCCTGGACAGGCCTCGCCTCCTCTGCACTCCTCTGGGCAGGCCTCACCTCCTCTGCACCCCTGGACAGGCCTCACCTCCTCTGCACCCCCTGGACAGGCCTCACCTCCTCTGCATCCCCTGGACAGGCCTCTCCTCCTATGCACCCCTGGACAGGCCTCTCCTCCTCTGCACCCCAGGACAGGCCTCACCTCCTCTGCCCCTGGACAGGCCTCTCCTTCTCTGCCCCTCCTCTGGACAGGCCTCTCCTCATCTGCCCCTGGACAGGCCTCTCCACTTCTGCCCCTCCTTTGGACAGGCCTCTCCTCCTCTGTACCCCTGGGCAGGCCTCCCCTCCTCTACACCTCCTCGACAGGCCTCACCTCCTCTACACCCCTGGATAGGCCTCTCCTCCTCTGTACCCCTGGACAGCCCTTTCCTTCTCTGCACCCCTGGACAGGCATCTTCTCCTCTGCACCCCTGGACAGGCCTCCCATCCTATGCACCCCTGGACAGGCCTCACCTCCACTGCACCCCTGGACTGGCCTCACCTCCTCTGCCCCTGGACAGGCCTCCCCTCCTCTGCACCCCTGGACAGGCCTCGCCTCCTCTGCACTCCTCTGGACAGGCCTCACCTCCTCTGCACCCCTGGACAGGCCTCACCTCCTCTGCACCCCCTGGACAGGCCTCAACTCCTCTGCATCCCCTGGACAGGCCTCTCCTCCTCTGCACCCCTGGACAGGCCTCTCCTCCTCTGCACCCCAGGACAGGCCTCACCTCCTCTGCCCCTGGACAGGCCTCTCCTTCTCTGCCCCTCCTCTGGACAGGCCTCTCCTCATCTGCCCCTGGACAGGCCTCTCCACTTCTGCCCCTCCTTTGGACAGGCCTCTCCTCCTCTGTACCCCTGGGCAGGCCTCCCCTCTGCTTCACCCCTGGACAGGCCTCACCTCCTCTGCCCCCCTGGACAAGCCTCACCTCCTCTGCCCCCCTGGACAGGCCTCTCCTCCTCTGCACCCCCTGGACAGGCCTCACCTCCTCTGCACCCCCCGGACAGGCCTCACCTACTCTGCATCCCTGGAGAGGCCTCACCTCCTCTACACCCCTGGACAGGCCTTTCCTCCTCTGTACCCCTGGACAGGCCTTTCCTCCTCTGCACCCCTGGACAGGCATCTTCTCCTCTGCACCCCTGGACAGGCCTCGCATCCTCTGCACCCCTGGACAGGCCTCGCGACCTATGCACCTCTGGACAGGCCTCACCTCCACTGCACCCCTGGACTAGCCTCGCCTCCTCTGCACTTCTCTGGACAGGCCTCACATCCTCTGCCCCCTGGATTGGCCTCACCTCCTCTGCACCCCTGGACAGGCCTCACCTCCTCTGCACCCCTGGACAGGCCACACCTCCCAGGCCTCTCCTCCTCTGCACCCCTGGACAGGCCTCACCTCCTCTGCACTCCTGGACAGGCCTCACCTCCTCTGCCCCCCTGGACAAGCCTCACCTCCTCTGCACCCCTGGACTGGCCTCAACTCCTCTGCACCCCTGGACAGGCCTCACCTCCTCTCCACCTCTGGACAGGCCTCACCTCCTCGGTACCCCCTGGACAGGCCTCACCTCCTCTGCACCCCTGGACAGGCCTCACCTCCTCTGCACCCCCTGGACAGGCCTCACCTCCTCTACACCCCTGGACAGGCCTTTCCTCCTCTGCACCCCTGGACAGGCATCTTTTCCTCTGCACCCCTGGACAGGCCTCGCATCCTCTGTCCCTGGACAGGTCTCCCCTCCTCTGCACCTCTGGACACAGGCCTCTCCTCCTCTGCACCTCTGGACACCTCTGGACAGGCCTCACCTCCTCTGCACCCCTGGACACAGGCCTCTCCTCCTCTGCACCCCTGGACAGGCCTCTCCTCCTCTGCACCCCAAGACAGGCCTCACCTCCTCTGCCCCCCTGGACAGAACTCTCCTCCTCTGCACCCCAGGACAGGCCTCACCTCCACTGCACCCCTGGACAGGCCTCACCTCCTCTGCATCCCTGGACAGGCCTCACCTCCTCTGCACCCCTGGACAGACCTCTCCTCCTCTGCACCCCAGGACAGGCCTCACCTCCTCTGCATCCCTGGACAGGCCTCGCCTCCTCTGCACCCCTGGACAGGCCTCACCTCATCTTCACCCCTGGACAGGCCTCACCTCCTCTGCACCCCTGGACGGGCCTCACCTCCTCTGCACCCCTGGACAAGCCTCACCTCCTCTGCATCCCTGGACAGGCCTCACCTCCTTTGCTCCCCTGGGAAGGCCTCACCTCCTCTGCACCCCTGGACAGGCCTCACCTCATCTTCACCCCTGGACAGGCCTCACCTCCTCTGCACCCCTGGACAGGCATCTTTTCCTCTGTACCCCTGGACAGGCCTCGCATCCTCTGTCCCTGGACAGGCCTCACCTACTCTGCACCTCTGGACACAGGCCTCACCTCCTCTTCACCCCTGGACAGGCCTCTCCTCCTCTGACCCCTGGACAGACCTCGGCACCAAAAAGAGCTGAGCTCTCCTGACCTCACCATAAATGCCAGGGGGAGATCTGATCAATGGGTTAATAAATTGCAGCCAAGTGAGTTAGCAGCTCTCCTACCTGATCAGAAACCTGTCCAGGCTCTCTCTTCCTCCTGGGGAGGGGGGGGCAGATCTGGGATCTGAGGGGGGGGGGTCTGTGGGGGTCTGAAGATGGAGGTAACTGCCCACCAGACAGGACTCCTTCCTCCTCTGCTGCAGGCTGCACACACCAGGAGAGACAGGAAGTGATGTCAGCATTTGCTGCTGGTGCTGTCTCTGCCACCGCTGACCCGGAAGAGGAAACCCTTCTCCCTTCCATACAATGTGCAGCTCAGTGGGTTTCATCATCAGGCGAGGAGCGCCCTCTGGTGGCCGCTGACAGAACCACCGCCTCCAGGCTCCAGCAGGGAAACAAGCTTTGGTGACTGTTAAGACCTGGGTTTTTAAATGTCACAGAGGTGTGGACACTCACAGTCCATGACAGGGTCTTGTATGGGAAACAAGCATTGGCGCCTGCAAAGGAACAGACATGACATTCAGGAGTGAATTTAAATGAGGACTTGTATTTCATTCAATGTGTGAAATGTAGACGCAGCTGCTGCAATGAGACTGAGCAGCGTTTCTAATGTTCCTGTTCCTGGGGGTGATTCTTTATATTTGACAGGGCCACAAATCCTCAAACCATAGCTGCCAAGGTTTCAGATTGCTATGTGTGACATTTTCATAATTTCAGTGAAATTATGAGTGACATTTCAATGACTATGAGTGACACTGACTTGCGGCGGGCAAAATCAAGTAATGAAGATTAGGGAAACAGATAAATATCAGAAATTACCCCCATTTGAGCAACAAGAAACTCTAACAAGGTCTTAAAACTGCAGCAAAGCAGCAGAAAGGGAAGGAAGGGCACTAACCGGAGACAGCAGCATGACTGCAGCTCCTTTAAAGCAGTAATAAGCTTTGGAAAGACGTTCAAGCTGCTACATAGCCCCTGAATTGCAAACTTACTAACCTACAGCCCCTTTCTAAGATGAATGTTACTGGAAGGGGGCCTGCTACAAAAGGCATATGTTTTAAAACTCACTATTCACAGGGTAGAGGGTGAAAGAAATTATACAACTCCACCACCCTGAACCCCCTAAGTCAAAGTATACACACAAGAAGGGGTGGAGAGATTAGAGTACACGTGTAACAACACGAGACAGAAAAAATAAATCTGTTTTGAAAACTGCCCTCACCCACACACAAAAGTGTGTGACATGCTTCATCATCGGGTCTGCTTACAAAACGCCCTGGTGTAGCCACACTCAGGCCGGAGCATAAGGGAAGGGGAAAAACTAATAATGTTTTGAGAACCTAGTCTTCTCTTCTAACACAACCCATCCTCATTCTTTTTAAGCCTGGTTGTGGAACCTATAAATAAAGGTTTTATTGGTATCCACAAACCAGTTTTAAAGCACTTTCCCATAAACTGCACTTTGTCTTATCACCATTCCCAGTCACAGGGTGATATTCACTGTTCTATCACTTGGTTTGTTACATTTGTGTTGTGTCTTGTCATTTCTCAATATTTTATTATTTTTTCCCCTTCCCTTATGCTCCGCCCTGAGCGTGGCTACACCAGGGCGTTTTGTGAGCATATGTTTTAAAACTTCATGGGATATAAATTGCACACAGATGATCAATCATGGTAATTAAGAAATCATTTTTAGAAGCATTAAATGTGAACTGTAACTCGTCCAAGCATGTTTTTTTTTAAGGGACAACTTCTCCCTTGTCCGTCTTCATACTGCTTTTCAAAAAAGGTTTTTGTTTTGGCATTTATAAAAACAGAAGAGTTCAGGTCTTACAAGCAATATTCTGCTTAGGCCGCATGTGGAGAGCAAGGCACGTACACACTCTAGTACGGATGACAGCGCTAGGTCAGGTGTAACATGAAAACGAAGTACAGAACTCCCATGATCGCTTTTAGGTGACCTCGAGACGCCACAATGTACTAAAGAAACAGCCCATGGAAAATAAAATGCAATCGTTAGACTAAAACGCAGTCATGTAGCTAAGAACCGGAGTATGTGCAAAACAAGAGAGGTTCGGTGTTAAATACACTCGTATCACTGCTAAACAATTCCCAAGCAGGCCTCTGCAACAGGTTATGAAATAATTGCATAACATTATGATGTGAATGCAGAGCCCGCACACTGCCCAGATGAACAGAAGGGCCCTACACACATTTGTTTTCAGAAGTGGCTGTCAAGGAGAGCTACAACATAGATACTGAGCACGTGAGCTGTGCTGAATTAAGTTTGCTAGAAGAAACCAAGAGTACCTGTTTACTAAATAGAATAATTCAGTCTAAAAACAAAGCTACATTGGCACAACTTAGCTGAATAGCTTAGACATTTGTGACAAATGAGGCCTCTGTCTTTACAACAATGGAATAAGACACCTGCAATGTATTCGCATGTCTTGTAAAAAAAAAAGCTCTGTCACACACGCTAGTTACATGATGAAGGAGAGCGCACAACGGGAACGTCGTACCACACATAAATCAAGGACAATTTGCAACTAAAGAAATTTTTACTTTTTAAGGAACGCTACAAATTGAAGATATTTTCCATTCTTATTGAACGATGCCACTCCAGTAAGCAAAAACATAGCCGGGACTGCATAGAAGAGGGTTTCGCTGTGAATAAGCATCACAACCTTTTACTATTTAGTACAAACAACTCAGGTCACAAACTGGCACTGAACGTATTAGGAACGGCAGCACTAGCAGCGCGCTAGCGCTTTTAATAAAATATAAAGTACACTTTGAAGAAGACTGATACCTCTCGAGCAGCAGCAATTGTACGGTCCGGACCTCGCCGCAATGACTACCTCTGACAATCAACACTCTCCCGTTGCTTTGCACCACATCAGGGTTTGCATTTCTCTGCTGCTTTCTTGTTCACCTCCCCCTTCAAGGGTTCACTCATAAAACAAGGAAAGAAGCAGGTTGTAGTCACAATAAAGTCATAACACAGACCATCAGGTATAACCCACATGGGGGTCTCTCACTCAGTGGAGAGGGTTAGAGGATGGAGGGGGTAATTTTAACCACACAGGGGTCTCTCACTCAGTGGATGGGGTCTGAGGACGGAGGGGATGTTTCACCCACACAGGGGTCTCTGACTCAGTGGATGGGGTCTGAGGACGGAGGGGATGTTTCACCCACACAGGGGTCTCTTACTCAGTGGACGGGGTCTGAGGATGGAGGGGGTATTTCACCCACACAGGGGTCTCTGACTCAGCGGATGGGGTCTGAGGACGGAGGGGATATTTCACCCACACAGGGATGGTGGCGAGGGTGAGGTCAGCGGAGCTAAGCTGGCGGTTCGGAGTGTAGAAGCTGAGTCGTCTGTTGAGGTACGCTGGTCCGGTGTTGTGGAGTGCATTGTATGCATGGGTGAGGAGCTTGAAGGTGATCCTCTTGTTGACGGGGAGCCAGTGCAGGTCTCTCAGGTGGGATGTGATGTGGCTGTGGCAGGGGATGTCGAGGCTGAGGAATGCAGAGGCATTCTGTATGCGTTGAAGTCTTTTCTGGAGTTTGGCCGAGGTTCCTGCGTAGAGGGCATTGGCGTATTCCTGCCTGCTGGTGACGAGGGCCTGGGTGACTGTCTTTCTGGTTCCGGAGGGGATCCATCTGTAGATCTTGTGGAGCATGCAGAGGGTGTTGAAGCAGGAGGAGGATACAGTGTTGACTTGCTGGGTCATTAACAGCGATGAGTCCAGGATGGACCCCAGATTGCATGCGTGGTCGGTGGAAGTTGATGAAGCTCCCAGTGTGGCCGGCCATCAGGCGTCGTCCCAGGTGGACGGGGTACAGCCGTCTTGTCCAAGTACAGTTTCAGACAGCTGTTCTTCATACATTCGACGACAGCCTTCATTCCTTCGTGGAGGATGGTTTTGGCGGTGGTGGGGGCCTTGGTGAGGGAGAGGATCAGTTGGAGCTGGGGTTGGAGAGTTCCTTCATGATGTTGAAGAGCTCTTTGCTGTTGTGTGCGTTGTTGTAAAGCGTTCCTTGAAGGAAGTCCTTTTGGCAGTTTGGATGAGTTGGTGGTGTCTGCGCTCTTTTGGGCTGCATTGCTGTCCGGTGTTTGTTCGTGGTGCCACTTCATCTCGAGCCTTCGACAGGTCTGCTTGGATGCCTGGAGGTCGGCAGTGAACCAGATGGCTTTTCTGTTGGTGAGTCTGTTTGAGGGTTTCTTTATCGGGCGAGAGTCTTGGCACAGTCGTCGATCCATTGCCTGAGGTTGCGTGCGGCAGTGTCGGTGTCGGCGCTGTCAGTTGGTGGGTTTCGGGCAAGGGTGGCGCTTAGCTGGTCTTCGGTGACTTTTGCTCCAGCTGTAGTGGGGGGTCCGCAGTGTGTGGTGGTACATGGTGGGTTTCTCAAAGGTGAAGTGGTGGTCGGTCCAGTGGAGTTCGGTGGTGTGGTTGAAGGTGACGTAGTTGCTGGCGGAAAAGATGCTGTTGAGCATGTGTCTGGCGGAGTGGGTGGGAGTCGTGACTAGCTGTTTGAGTCCGAGGTTGTCAAGCAGGGTGGAAGAGTTGATGTTGAGGTGGAAGTTCAGGTCTCCGAGGCGGATGTAGTCCGTGGATGGAGTCGCTGCACTGTGGCCGGGGTGTCTATAAATGAGGGTTCCTCTGAGAGGGGTATTGGGGTCGATGTGGATCTAAAGTGCTGGTGTTCGGCCGCGCTGAGAGTGTCGTCGGTGCTGGTCAAGATTCTGAGGGTGTTCCTGTGGCTGATGGTGATTCCTCCTCCTGCACTGTTGGTACGGTCCCTGCGGGTGATCTTGTAGCCCTCCGGGATGGCTATGGCGATGTCGGGTGCAGAGGAGGGGTTCATCCAGGTCTCCGTCAGGAAGGCGTCATCCGGGGAGGATGAGTCGAGTAGGTTCCAGAGTTCGATGGCGTGCTTGCCGGCAGAGCGGGTGTTGAGTAGTATGCATCTGAGGTGGTGGCATCCTACCCCGGTGGGCGAGGTGGCGGCTTGGAGGCTGGTGAAGCTGCAGATCTGGCAGGAGAAGCGTCCTTGGGTGCGCTTCAGGGTGGCCAGGGAGCAGGTGTATGATCGGCAGGCGTTGAGTGCGTGAAGGGTGCTGGCGTCGTAGTGGCGTTCGGGGGGGGCAGGTGGTCTGGCGCTGGGCGCGGTTCAGACACGGAGGAGTGCAGGCAGGATTGCATTTGGTGCGCTTTTTGTACGGACGCCATTAGAAGGGGAGGTGGGAGGGAGGAGCAGGGGACGCAGCAGCGGGAAGGGGAGAGGAAGGCTGGAATGCTGGAGGGCTATAGAGCGAATAACGGACGGAAGCACAGAATACAAAGAAAAGGAATACAACAGTGGGCACAAAATAATACAGCAGCAGAATACAAAGTAGTAATACAGCAGTGGGTAACAGATACTGCAAAAAGTAATACAACAGCAGACAAATAACAGGCAAAAAGGAACAGAGCGAGCACACAGATACTTACGGCTCACCACTGGGCCACCAGGGATGAGGCGCAGGTGGGAGCCTGCGGGTGGAGGAGGAACTTGAACTCGTGGAAGCAGCGAGATCAGGGAGCAGGGACATTGGCACACACAAGTAGAGCTGTGCGGCGTGGGGAGCGACGTGCCTGGATCAGGGTCAAGGGTCGCTCCTTTATCTCACTCTTGATTCATGGCTCTTTAATCCACCACCAGCCACTCTCGGCTCCTTTATCTCACTCTTAATTCCACCTCATGGCTCTTTAATCCACCCCAGACACTCTTGGCTCCTTTATCTCACTCTTGATTCTTCCTCATGGCTCTTTAATCCACCACCAGCCACTCCCGGCTTCTTTATCTCAATCTTGATTCCACTTCATGACTCTTTATTCCACCCCCAGACACTCTCTGCTCCTTTATCTGACTCTTGATTCCACCCCGTGGCTCTTTAATCCACCCCAGACACTCCCGGCTCCATTATCTCACTCCTGTAGGTCCCTGCTTTATCCCTTTGTCACTTTGTTTCATCTTTCTCTTCCCCTTTCTTCCCCTTGTGTGTTTTTCACTCCCTTGTTATGTGTCAAAGTCTGATGAGGAAAAATAAGTGCCGGCCCTCAAAAAGAGAGTGCTGATGGGCCCCACCTGCGACCACCGGCTCAAATTAAGATCTAATTAACATCTTACCTCTTGGTTGATAAATAAAAGAATTTAGGGCAATCTGGCAGGATGGGGAAAGAAGAAAAACAGAGAGGAAGGAGAAGAATTAAAGGAAAGAAAACACAAAAAAGAGAATGCTGAGGAAGAGCATACACGCGAGTCACTCCATGACCGCATCTCCTCGACCCGCCGCTGTGGACTTCTGATACAGCGAATGTCTGCGTCTTAGCCGTTGCTTCTTGCTCAAATGCTATGGTGGTCTCAGGATCCTACGGGTGGTCTGGCTCATGGTGGTCTCATGATCCTATGGGTGGGGGGGTAATCTGGCTTGACTCATGGTGGTCTGATGATCCTACGGGTTGTCTGGCTCTTTCTTCCAAACATCTTGTGTCGGTGTAAATGCCGCCAACATTCTTTATCTCATCTTTTTCTAGTTCACGCTTGACTGGATTCAGTCAATCGAACGCCGTCCTGCTGCAGGTCTCTCCCCCTCAGTCTGGAAGCCCAGAGACTCTGGGCCTCATTTATGAGAGCGGGAATCATCCCTGAGCAAATTATGTTTTTGAATGACACTGTCCAACAGACGTCTTGTCTTGGGATAGCCAAGATAAAAGACTTGAACAATCCGTCTATACCTACACCTACACCTGTTAGTGATAACACTTCAGAGGGGGTGGGGGGGTCGACGTACATACTATTTTGCATCACAACAGAACAGATCCAGATTGGAATAAATGGTTGATCTGGCCCACAGACACAAACAACTGTCAAGATAGATTCCTGAATAAAACAAAGGGGTTCACATTCATTAGGCCAGAACCAAGATATGTTCAAAGTCAGCAACCAGGAATAGTAACAACATACAGTGTAGGTAAATTTTGCCCTGATTGGCTACCTAGATCTACACTTAAGGATGTAAAGCAACACTTATCTTTACTTAAAGATGGCGTTGATCTCAGGGAATTGTTGCAAAGACCAAGAACACCGCGTCATAAACATTTTATATATGCCGGTATCTATACTGCTTACAATGAAGCATGGAAAAACTCAAGCAGAGACTGCAGAACGAATACGAGAAATTGATCGTATTAATTTAGAGAAATCTCTCTCTGTGGTTGACAATGGGTTAACGACTCTGTCGTCTAGGATATATTCTTTGGACAGCATAATGTCTTCTTCCATAGACCCCATGGAACAGGACTTGGTCATGTTGCAACATGGTCAGTGGCAATTACGTTCTATCATGCTATTAGGCTGGACGTTGCAAAACCTTTGTTCAGGCTATGTGCCTTGACCTTTAATCAATACTACGTCACTGTTTTCAGAATTCAATCTCACTGATAAACAGATCAAATTGGCACAAAGGGGAGCAGACAATACGGTGCTGAGCATTAAAAAACTGGAAAGATTGCCATTTACTGTCGCTGAAAAGCCAGTTATGGAATGGATTATACATTGGAACAATCACTCTGCCTGTTACAATTTTCCATTTTCAATATTGCCTGCAACATATACCAGCAGGCACATGTAAAAGGTTGGGTAAAGAATACATCAAGACATCCTGGGAATTACCATACACATATAGATGTTGGAGTCTTGAAGTGTTTCTTAGCGGGAAAACTGTTAAAACGCACTAAGCAGTTCTCTCTTATGTCAGGGTTTAAACTTACAAGGGCCTGCGATGGTTCCTCTAACAACTTATCCTGCCACCTGCAAGGTTCACCAGCCGCGGTGATTGACCCAATCTTTGGACAACTCTCGAATGGGAGTTACCTTATGTTGAATTTTCAAAGCTGCTGTGGCATGTTGCCAGGAATACCATATCTAGTAACTGTGTCAGCCAGGGTCACTTGCTGTATGCAAGTATTGTTTCCTAAAACCAAGACAGACCGGGAGTCCCAACTTTGGCCTTCACTGAACATCTCTTCTATATGAATTGATACTTTAAGCAGAATGAAAGCCATTCTTTAGCAAAAAACTGTGCACTGACCTCGGACAAAGAAACCTTTGATCTGCAAGTTGCAAGGACTTCTGCAGAGTTACATTCCCTCTTAACTACAAATTGCCCTATACATTTCTCCGAAAATGTTAAGTCATTTTTTAAACATGTCTGATACGAGTGGTATTGTTTATGTATTTAGGACCTTATTTTCTGGACTGTTAGCACCTTTTGAAGCAGTCCTAGGAATATTTCCAAACTTTGTGCACTCTGTGTTTGGCGGATTGCCTCTCATTTTGGGACTCGCTGCAGGAATACTATTTTTGCTCCTATTGCTGCGATATGGCAAGTCATTTCTACAAATCCTTCATAGGAATGAATTAGAAATAATTCGGCATAACGGGCATCAGTAACGCAGTAGGCACTTCCATATAGACACCACTTGAACGCGACACTATAACAAGTAAGGTACACTGCACTCGTAAAACTGTAGTGTTAGCTTTATTTGTGAAACGAGAGAGGGCCATATTATCATTCCTTGGCGACAAAATTATCACCACTTTATCGGCAGCAAACTGCCGCTAAAGTGGCCATAGGTTTGGTAATATGCTCTATGGAATTCCAATCAAAGCTCATGTTAGATGTGAAGGACATCTGACATGAGCTTCGATTGGAATTCCATAGAGCATATTATCAAACCCATTATCGCCACTTTAGCAACACTTTCCTGCCGATAAAGTGGCAATAATTTTTGTCGCCCAGGCTTGATATTATGGCCCAGAGTGCGTAGTGTACAGCAGCTTCTCTGTAAAATCTATAATTACCTCCGAGCAGTGACAACGGATAGGTTCCAACAGTCTGACAAACAGATCATCAACCTTATTACGCCACTTTTGAGTCACTTTTACCATGGGTAAAGTGATGCAAGGAGCTAGTGAATCTACATCTGGTTCAACAAAAAATCTCAACTCCAGACTCTGAGACACGGTTTTAATGTTTTCTCTATCTCTCACTCTCTGTGACATCATTTTACTATCTCTCTTAAACTTAGACACTGCTGTCTACTTGAACGTGTAGAAGACCAGCCCACCTGAAGTTGTCCATCCCAGTGGCTGCAGTGTTTGGCCGCAAGGTTTATACAACGGTAAGCACAGAGGCCTAGATCTACAAATCCTTCATAGGAATGCATTAGAAATAAGTCGCCATAACGGGCATCAGTAACGCAATAGGCACGTCCATATGGACACCTCTTGAACGCGGCACAATAACAGAACAGGAATATACGAGTCACACTGCACACGTAAAACTGTAGAGTTACCACAACTTGTAATGCTTCAGCTCATTTACTCACATCTACATAATTCTAAACTCTAATTTTCTTTTTTCTTTTGCAGATTACCAATTGGACACCTTTTGGAATCCATTTCACAATTTCTTTATTACATTGTTTAAGTTATTTTGCCAGTTCTAATACAGTTATAATTGAGTTTTGTTTATATTTATTGTTTAATAAAAGGTAACAAAAAAACCTACATACTTCTTTTATTTTGTGGGGGAGGGGTATGACGGTCCACAATAAAAATAATGTTGAAATACTATAGTAAGATATTCAAGACTAGGATTGAAAACTACTGAGTTCTAACTAACTGATATAATAAATACAACGGTGAGAAACTACTAAAATGGCGGTGGACGGAGTACGTAATCAATGTTTGGTGCCTCGGCACTACCTTTCAAATATATATAAAATATGACTATTAATACTGTACTAAAGTACAGCACCGGATGAATCACACGAATTGGGAAAAGAAAGCGACAGATTTACTAAATGATATGAAGAAAGGTTTGCTTGTTGAACTTGAAGAAAAAGAAAATGTGAACTTCGATACGACGCTGAGCATGCGAAGAGAGTACAACTGCTACACCAAAAAAAAGCAAAGCTTTACATACAAAAGGCGATACATTATCGCCGCTTTTATCGACAGGAAACTGCCGATAAAGCGGTGATAATGTGCTTCATAATAGGCCCTTGTAACTTCCCATAGCAGCCCAGGTTCCGATCCTAACCTAGGCTGCTATGGATATTCACAAGTACATATTATCAATCCCATTATCTCTGCTTTATCAGCAGTTTCCTGCCAATAAAAGCGACGATAATGTATCGCCTTTTGTTGATAATATGGCCCATTGCTCTTTTTTTGACCAGTAAACTTAGGTGCATATTATCAAGGAACGGTGTTAAAATTATCGCCGTTTTATTGGCAAGAAACTGACGATAAAACGGCGATAATGAGCTTGATAATACGGCCTTGTTATTTCCCATAGAACCCCATGTTAGCACCAGAACATAGGCTTCTATGGGAATTAACAATGACGTATTATCAAGCCCACCCTCCCAACATTAATAAAAAACTCCAGACAACGCAGATACCCAGAGCTGGAAGGTCATTTTACATATCACTGCCCCAGAAAGGTGGCGTTCCCCGCGACGTGTACGGGGAGAGAGAGAGAGAGCTCAAAACATATATTTTTTTTAAAAAGACCCGAGGGCTGCAGCTCACCGAGACTGCGGGGAGTAGGACCGTAACCCCCTCTGCATACGTTAAAATAAAACCAGAGGAGTGCCGTTCCCCAGTGCTCGGGGCACCTTACAAACCCCCATTATGCAGAAAAATTGCCCCCGTAATTTACCCCCCCCCCGAACCCCTAATGAAGAAAACGGACTTCTACTTTTTTTTCACCTTTTCCACCACGTACAAGTACTGAACAAGTACCCCGCCATTTTTTATTTAAAAATAAAATAAAAATGGAGCCTAAAGATCCATGTACCACCCCCTGACCAAGACTATAGGCTCAGAATGTTTCTACCCGGCCCCCTTTCCTTAATTCTCAACTTTGTTTTACTGTTTTCTTGTGACTCTGCTCTCCCGACAAACAACATGGCTGCCAACACTTCCTGGTTTGGAGTATTGACAGCCAATCAGCATGCAGCTCCTGCTCGTAAATGTAGGTATTTATATACGCGTACGCCGCGATTTTTCTTTAAAATAAAATACATAAAAAATAGAGCCTAAACATCCATGTATGACCCCCTGAGCAAGCCTAGAGGGTCAGAATATCTCTCCCCCACCCCCTTCCCTTATTTCTCAACTTTGTTTTACTGTTTTCTTGTGACTCGGTTTTAGCGAGGCACAAGATGGCCGCCAATACTTCCTGGTTTCGAGTGTTGACAGACAGTTCAAAGCCAATCAGCATGCAGCTCGTGCTCGAAATTGAACAGATTTCAGTTTGTGTACTGAACTCCGACTCTAGATATCGCTATGATTTTACTTGCTATTTTCTCAGAAACTACTGTACGGATTTACACCATTTAACAAAAAGCACAATCTGCGAAGGGAACTCTACCTCTCTGCCAAATTTCGTTTAATTTCGTTCAGCTGTTCGGGCTGTAGCCCTGGCTAAAGGTCCCTATGGAAAATTGCATGGGGAAAACACGTTTTGGGTCCCCCCTTTTTTCTCAGCCCCCACTTGATGAATCACCCCCGGAACTGAGCAGGCCATTTTCTTGGAGAAATTCACGAAGATTCGTCCACCGGCGCCAAAGTTATTCCAGAAAGAATGTTGTGGATTTCCTATGGAAACTAAGTCCTAACTATAACTACCTACTGGTGACCGCCAGTAGGTAATATACATATACACCAAGGTGTATTGAAGAATGAGTGTGTGTATGATCACCAACACAGCTATACGTACACTCACTCACGTGTACAGACCTTAACACACGCACTCAAACCCATATACCCAGTGAATCACCCACTCACACATCATCCATGCAGGAAGTCACACCCACACAGACATTCAGGCACTCATACAGGTAATCAGACAATCAATCATTAACCCATATTGACACTGATGTAGCTACTCACCAACCCATACACTTACACACCAACTGAAAGACTGATAGAGACATTCACTCAGATTAATCGTTCACCCATGCATTCAGCAAGACACGTTTAATCACTCACTTAAACAGTCAGTCACGGACCCACTAAATCATCCATTCAGACACTCATACACCCACACATTCTTCAATACAACTTGGCATGTAAATATATAAATATATAAATTATAATGAGAACTACAGTTACCAGCATGCCTTTAAAGATCACACCGGGGAAAAATTTTGTGCATGCACATAAGAACTGTAACAGCAGCTTCTTCTGTTTTCCAGTGCTGTATCCTCCGCCGAAGAGGCCAGGAGGCCTTGAAACGCGTTAGGATGATGCCATAATAAATTAACTTGGGACGGAGCAAACATGGTGTCATTAATTCAGGTCCCACTCATCGCAAGTTCTCACAGCAGGGCAACTTGTTTGATGGATTTAAATGCGGCAGCCTGGCTGCAGAGAACTTGCCACTATGGATATTTTCACGGGGCCATAGACGAAGGAAAGTGTTTTCACATCGTAATTTGGCACAGTGGTACTTTCAATGATTTTTGCCTGTTTCTCATGCCCGAGGCCCACTTGGGTATTTTCATGGACTGTGAAGTAGTGTTGGATTAACAGTGCCACCGGGGGTTAATAATGTTCTGCCTATTATAATGAGATCTAGTTACCAGCATGCCGTCAAAGATCACACCTGAGAAAAATGTTGTGCATAAATACTGTAACAGCAGCTTGTTCTGTTTTCCAGCTCAGTAGCCTCTGACGAAGAGGCCAGGAGGCCTTGAAATGCTTTAGTACAAAGAAACTAAGGAGATGATATTTGAGGTCCGCTACCTCGCCGTGAGCCCGACGCCGTCAGAGGCAGGAGAACTCGCAAAATTGCTATGACACATATTAATAAAGTATCCTGCCCGCCACTACGACGTTTGAAATAACACCAGGATTATAAAGGAACCGTGAAGCGCTCACAGCTGTGAGGCGAGTGGCGGAGTTTTCAGGACATCCGTCGATCAGCTGGTTCACCGGAGCAGTAAGAGGAGTCCCAAAACCGTCTATTGCGAACGCAGAGAGGCTGGCGAAATCGGTATGGCTGAACGAGTTCAGCTACAGCCGAATAAAGCATGTAACGTGCTTGTGAATACCATGAGAGTGTTGTGTTTGGGATAACAAACCCCGAGTTGGAAAATCATTATGGCAGCGAATAGAGATGCAAAGAGACGATATGCGGCTGAGGTGCGGTTTGCCCCCATGTCTAAGGAAACGACAAGGGTGAGAAGCCAAGTGAGTTTCAAACAAAAAACAATTATTGGACAAACCGTGGAAAGCAGCCAAATTGGAACAGGCGAAGTGATGGGAAGCAACAGCTTTACAAAAGTATGTGGAATGTAAGAGTCCCAAGGGGTTTAAGGATCTTCATCACTCCCAACCTTTAATAAACCTGATCCTGATTTAATTAATGAATGGGCTACCAATAACCACAACTGTTCCACTGTTATGTTGAAATTATTGCTAAAATATGCACTAAAGGACACACTGAGACTATCATTGGAGATTGAAAAAATAACAAATACGTTGAAAGAAAAATAAACGGATACTGAATTAAACTTGGAGATGAATAAAGTAAATGCGAGATTAGACAAAGCAGATGATGAAATTAAAATGACGAAACAACGAAAATTTCATAAAGATTAAATTGACTAGGAAATGGGACAGAGTTTCAAATTTTGATAAAAATGTGATCATTTAAGCGAAGCAAGCCAGGACAAATCTGGAGGAAATAAGCAGTGATACATCCAGTCTTACAATAGGTGATATAGAAATTTGACACACAATGAGAAAATTGGAAAGCGGTGAGGGATGGATTGATAACCCTATGTTGAGTCTAGCAAGAGAAGATCTTGATATAGATCGTGTCAGTGTAAGTGGTTTTAGACCTAAATCCATGTTTTTACACAATGATGCAATAGAAGGGTTTGAAAGATGTGTAAAAAATTAATTAGAAAAAACTGGACAAACGTAAAAACTTTAAATACAATAACCTAACTTTAGAACAGCAGAAGGCAATTAAAGAACTACATGACAACAAATCAGTAGTAATTAAAAAAAATCTGAAAAGGGAGGGAATGTAGTTGTCTAGCCCTTAGAAATGTATTTGAGTGAGCTGGAAAGAAGCAATGAGAGATACAGAGCCAATCTAACAAAATGGAAAGATGATTGTTTATTAACAATGGAAGAGTATAATTTCTTTAGCTGAGATTTTTTCGAATCTATCAGCAATGTATATGTTGCCTAAAATCAACAAGGATAACCCTGCGGGAAACCAATAGTCTCGTCCATGGGTAGCCTAAATGAAATACTTGAAAGTATATTGACTACTTTTTGAGACCCTTTGTGCAACTTCTTCCATCCTATGTAAGAGATACAGGCTACTTCTTACGGTTGATCAACAATATAATTTGGAAAAAAAGCCTGTTGATGATGGTATTGGATGTAAATAGTCTGTACACATGCATACCGCACGATTTAGGCATGAATGCGTGTCACCATTTCTTAAGAGCACGGTCCAGGTCCTACTTCATGCATACTGACATGTTGTTAGACATGATGTAGACATGTTTGACAAATAATTTCTTCATTTTCAATCATGTAATATACAAATGGGTCGACTCCTGAGGCGGAAAGCCGGGAGTAAGGCAATTTGAATTGTAAATAATTGTGTCACTGAATAATCTGCAATTGAACTTTTTAAAACTTTTAAACTTTATTGTCACAGAGTACTTGTGCTACTTATTGTCACAGATTACTTGTGCATCGCTTCCACTTACCGGACAGAACGGCCGTGTACTCAGCGGAGCCAGCGCTGACGTCAGACGCGTTCTCCCCCTCGCGCCCTCCCGCCACGAGCAGAGGCCACGCCCCCTTTAGGCCACGCCCCCAAACAAACACTCGCGCATAAAAAGCGCGTGTTAGGGCACCTAGCAAAGACAAAGGGTCGACTCCTGAGGCGGAAAGCCGGGAGTAAGGCAATTTGAATTGTAAATAATTGTGTCACTGCATAATCTGCAATTGAACTTTTTAAAACTTTTAAACTTTATTGTTACAGAATACTTGTGCTACTTATTGTCACAGATTACTTGTGCATCGCTTCCACTTACCGGACAGAACGGCCGTGTACTCAGCGGAGCCAGCGCTGACATCACACGCGTTCTCCCCCTCGCGCCCTCCCGCCACGAGCGGAGGCCACGCCCCCTTTAGGCCACACCCCTCTGTTCCACAACCTCAGAACAGTATAAAATATGTGTCAATCTCAGTCGCGCAGCGGGCGAGCGCAGCGGGCGCGACGTTTGCGCGCCGAAGGCGCGCTTAAGGCAAGCCCGACTGCGCCCGTCCGCGACCGACCGGGACTAGGGGCTATACCCCCTGCAGGCTTCAGCTCATCCTCGGTCAAACCCATCCATTACTCCCGCAATGACTTACTAACCCTTAACAAAACTACCACGGTTGCTAGATCGCTCCCGTGCGTCCAATCCGGCCCTGGTCTATCCTATGGACCTACCTCTTGCCGTTCATGCCGATGGTCAAGCCTGGGTCAACTTTCAACTGTTCACCACACACTCTCCACTAACAATCAGCTGGAGTTGGACTGCCTATATTTTAACGCCAGATCTCTACCTAAACATGCATTAGACATCTGGGACATATTGACATCCAGGAACCCTGACTTGGTTTTTATCACCGAAACATGGTTATCTGATGCCAGCGCTCCAGACCTAGCCAATGCCCTTCCACCTGAATACAAAATAATCACACAAAACAGACAAAGCAAAAAGAAAGGAGGCGGAGTCGCGGTGATTTTCAGAGACCACCTAACATGCCTCACGGAGACGATAACCGTCTACCCCGAACATGAGATACTACCATTTAAAATTCTCGTAGAGAACCTTATCATAGTAGCCGGTGCTGTCGTCTATAACCCACCAGGACAACAAACTAGCGTCGGCACTAAACTATTGAACCAATTGCTCCCATCCTGCCTGAAACATAAAAATTACATGGTCATTGGTGACTTCAATGTCCACTATGAAAATCCGCATGCCCCTGGATCATCACAGCTAAAGTATGACATGGAAATCTTGCAACTCAAGCAGCTGGTCGAGGGCCCCACGCACTCAGCAGGACACACCTTGGATCTCCTCTTTACTAATATAGAGTCGATCATCATGAAGGAAATCCTCCCCCTGTCCTGGTCTGACCACTCCATGCTATCCTTCTCCTTTAAACTTCACGGTAAACCCGCAAAGTCCAGACCCACCCTCCCCATCACCAGCAGAGCTTGGAGACTAATTAATGACTCCAACTTTCAAAATCACTTTCTGGAGATAGACGTTACTTTGCAGGAGGATTCCACCATCTGTAATAACGTCACTCTGCTAGAAACCGGAATCCGCCAAACGCTAGACAAACTAGCACCCCTGCGGGAATCAAGAAAAAAAACAACTACCAGAGAAAAATGGTATACCCCTCTCCTCAAAAGCCTCAAAAAGGAATGCCAAAAAACTGAACATCGATGGAGACAAACCAAAGACTCAGAAACTAGAGCAAATTATGTCACCAAGCGGAAACAATACATTCTTGCCATTCGAGATGCGAAAAAAGCATTCTTTACGCAACGAATCCATGAAAACCACAACTCCACAAAAGAATTATTCAAAATCGTAAAAGAGCTTAGTAATCCATCTAGTACCTCACAAACCCTCACCCCCTCAACTGAGGCCTGTGAACGCATTAGCATCTTCTTTACCGAGAAAATCAACAAAATCTACTCTACCTTCACTCCCTCACTTTCCCCTTCCTTGCCTGGCAACACCGATGAATATCTGCCTACATCAGATAAAGACAATGTCCATTCAGATGCAGGCAATTCCCCATGTCTTACTAACTTTCAACTATTTTCTGAAAGCGAGGTATTATCAGTTCTAAAGACAATCAAATCCGGCTCTCCCGCAGACCCATGTCCCCACTTTGTGTTCTCCGAAATTGCACCGACACTTTGCCCCTTTATCACCAAACTTTTTAACCAGTACCTCACCACCACGTCCTTCCCAGAAATCTGGAAACACGCATCTGTAACCCCCCTCCTGAAGAAAGCCGGATCTGACATCCTTTTCTTTTTTTTTTTAAAAGACGTTTATTTAATATTCCAGTTGTACACAGCGTCTTGCACACAACCCTGAGGCTGGCCGCTATTTATCATATGAAATTATCATGACAGTAATACAATGTTAACGACCATCCCTGCCCCGTTGCTGAATATGGATACAACATCTGGAGTTATTCGGATAACAATAGTCACTGAACTAGTCCGTCTTATTTTATATAAAACAACCATAACTTGTCTCTATCACCAAGAGTATTAAATCATTCGATGTCCACATCCTACAGGGTTATACATCACTAGCATTGGTAAACGGGTCCTAAGCACACATATCATACTATGGAACAATCCCTATCACAAGCTACACCACCCACCCTGTGTGGCACTCTCCGTGCCTCCTCCCATCTAGCACGACATACCTCATAATTCCAACCACGAACCCCCCCTAGGTGAAGCATAAGCCTCAGACGCCAAATTGCATTTCCCTGAACCACTGCTCAGCAGACGTAGTCCCAAAGAAGTCTCCCTCCGAGTTTCAAAACATAGTGAAGGCCAAGACAGAGCACAGTCATAGCATCATCCGGTTCTAGCAGTTCTTCCGGGGGGTCACATAAGTTCCCTCTATATTCGTTCCAATTATTCCATATTTTTGACCATTTCTTAGGGCATCCTCTATGCACATATACTGCTTTCTCTGCTACCATTGCAGAATCCATATCGTTACATCACCGAGTACATGAGGGTTTCACACCAGATCCCCATCTCCTAGCAATGTTACGCTTTGCAATGGCCATCCCCAGTGTTGCCCAGAGTTGCAATCCCTTGTTCATATCAGTTGGTGACCAGATATTCAGTATACAACACTTAGGTTCATTCTGCAACACCACCCCCGTCGCCTCCGATATCTCAAACAATACCTCCTCCCAATATGATTGTATTTTGGGGCATTCCCATAGGGTATGAAAGAAGGTCCCTGGGGATCCACAACCTCTTAGGCAAGTAGGTTCCAGGGTGCGCCCTAGCTTGTGCAGTAGAGTACGTGAATAGTACACTCTATGTAATACTTTTAATTGTACCAGTTTCAGTCGCGAAGGTATGGTGGTCTCCCTGGGTGATGCCAGTGCATGTAACCAGTCCTCATCCGCTATGTCCCCCAGATCCACCTCCCATCGACTGCGCAGGACCACCGTGGGGTCAGGGAGATTATTGACGAGCTTCCGATACGTAAGGGAGATCGCCTTCTTATCCAGGTGATCAGTGAGGAGTCTATCCTCCAGGGGGGAGGATGCAGGAAGTATTGGACCAGATGGGATAGCTCCCTGCAAGGCATGTTTGATTTGTGCATAACGGAAGCGTTAATTTACCCCCATTCCATACTTCTCTTGTAGGGCAGGGAATGAAATAATCTCCCCTCTGATCCAAAGGTCTCCAATTGTCGAGATGCCAATTAGATCCCACTTCCTGAAACCTTTCGAATTTGACAGCGTGCCAAGTTTGTGGGTATCCCAGAGTGGCGTAGCAAGTGTAAGAACCCCCTCCCACCCCAGAGCTCTCTGCGCAGTGTGCCAGATCTTGATTGTGTGAGCCGTGAGGCCCGTGAGTTCGTGGCGGCGTTTGTCAAAATACAGCGCCCTCATAAGTTTGTCTGGGGGCAGGACGGTCCTGTCAAGAGCGTAGGCCGGATCTTGTTGCGGGGCATGAAGCCACTGATTCACCACCATAAGCTGTGCTGCCCAGTAATACAATTTGACGTTCGGTAAGGCAATGCCCCCATCGTACCAACTACGTGTCAATTTAGCCTGTGCTATGCGGGCCGGTTTACCGTCCCATAAGAGTGCGGTGATCTCTGCATCGACCGATTTGAGGTAAGTGAGTGGGACCGGAAATGGGGTGTTTTGCAAGACATAGAGGAGTCTAGGAAGTGAGAGCATTTTAAAGAGGGCCACCCTGCCTAGTAAAGTCAACGGAAGGGAGCGCCAGTGCTTCACATCCGACTTCAGCCTTTGCAGAGGCTTCAGCAGGTTTTCTTCCATAAAGACTGTGACCTGTGGGGTGACGTATATGCCGAGATATTTAAACCCTCTGGTTACTGTTTGCAAGGTGCAGCCATGGGGTAGTGTGGGCGTTGAACCGTGCAGGACATACAAGAGCGATTTTGCCCAGTTAATTGTATATCCCGAGACCTCTCCGTAGGTCTTAAGTATGGTCATTAGTGTCGTTAGGGACGGGGTTGGAGACATTAAATACAGCAGCACGTCATCCGCATAGAGGGAGATGCGGTCTTCCCAGCCCTCTCCCCATGATATGCCCCGGATCTGTGGATCCATACGGATTTTCACCACCAGCGGTTCTAGTATGAGGGCGAATAATAGCGGGGATAGGGGGCATCCCTGTCGTGTGCCGCGACCCAAAGAGATCACTCGTGACGTGTGCCCATTCGCAACGATCTGTGCCAGAGGTGCTGTATATAGGAGCCTAACCCAGCCACAGAATTTAGGGCCAAAGCCCATTTTCCTGAGCACCGCAAAGAGGAACGGCCACTCCACAAGATCGAATGCCATGGTTG
This sequence comes from Lissotriton helveticus, assembly GCF_964261635.1. Lineage (NCBI taxonomy): Eukaryota > Metazoa > Chordata > Amphibia > Caudata > Salamandridae > Lissotriton > Lissotriton helveticus. The sequence goes on along the minus strand of NW_027611727.1, from coordinate 212,321 downwards.
CGTCTAATGAGAGAATTGCGGCATCCTCCCCGAGGGAAGGAATGCGGTGTAGTATCCCATTAAGACGCCGCAGATTAAGGGAGGTGTTTCGCCCTGGCATAAAGCCGGACTGGTCGGGGTGGACAAGTGTCGTGAGGTGGGGCTGCAGACGCTGAGCGAGGAGTTTCGCTAGCACTTTAGCATCCGCGTTCATCAGCGCGATCGGCCGGTATGAGGATGTCAGGTCAGGCGGTTTACCAGGCTTGTGTATGGTGACAATAGTGGCCAACCTCTGATCCGGCGAGAGGGAACCCCGCTCCAAGCAGTCTGAATACATGGGAAGCATATGTTGAGTAAGGACTGATGACATCGTTTTATACAGTTCGATTGGTAGGCCGTTAGGTCCCATTGCCTTCCCAGTGTTTAGGGCTGCTAGGGCCAGCCCCAGCTCCTCCCCCGTTAGGTCATCTTCTAGTGACTGTGCATCTTCCTGCGAGAGTGTGGAGAGAGGAATGTCATGCAGGAAGTGTGCGCAGTTATCCTCCGATATTCCGGCACGTGCTGTGTACACTGATTCATAGTAAGAGGTGAGTTCCTCCACTATTTCAGCGGGAGAGGTTGTGTGCGTGCCATCTGAAAGTGTTAAGGTCGCTATCCATCTACTCGCCCTTTCCTTCCTCTCAATCCATGCCAGCATTTTCCCGGTCTTATCCCCTAATTCATAGACCCTGTGTAACGTATCAGTTAACCTCGACTTTGTCATGGCCTCTGCATACGCTCCGAATTCCTGAGATGCTAACGTCAGTGTGTGTGCTGAGTCTTCCGTGGGGTCAGAGGCGTGCGCCAACTCCGCGGACTGGACCGCTGTTTTGAGTGACTCGATGGCTGCCCTCTGTGCTGCTTTATGCCTAGTGATAGTGGAGATAGCTTGTCCCCTGATCACTGTTTTGTATGCCTCCCACAGTATCGATGGTGAGTCGACCGAGCCCACATTGTCTTCGAAGTAATTAGTGGTAGCCGTCTTTAGTACTTTAGAAATGGTACAAATCTTAAGATACCCAGGATAGATCGGATAAATCCGTTGCCTTCTGGTGGGGTGTACTGTGTAGGTGAGTAGCACCGGGGAGTGGTCAGATATCCCCCGCGGTAAGTGTTCAATGGATGCAATCTTTTCTGGGGGAACGGCTAGTGTCAGTAGGTAGTCTAATCGGGAAAGACTATAATGTACTCCCGAAAGAAAGGTGTAATGTCGATCTCGGGGATGCTTGAGTCTCCATATATCTAACAAACCCAGTGCATCCAAGAATTCTCGGAACAGGTGATCCGCCCTGGTAGCCTCCCGAGGAGGCTGTCGATCCATAGCAGCGTCTAGCACCGCATTGAAATCGCCTCCGATGATTAATTCCCCTTCCGGGAGTCTAAGCAGCAAGTTGCCCAGGTCTTGGAAGGCCCCTTGATGCAACGCCGGGGGGATGTAGACCGTCAGTACATTGTATGGCCGTCCCTCCCATTGGCAACTGATCGCAGCAAAGCGTCCCTGGTCGTCGGCCCATGTGTGTTTAATAAGTAGGGGTGCATTTTTGGAAACCAGGATACCGACTCCACGCGAACCAGAGGAGAATTCAGCGTGGGTGACCATTTTAAATCCCCAGCGGTTAAGGGCCTTACAGGCTGTACCCACCAGATGTGTCTCCTGGAGTAATACTATTGTCGGTGCCTTCCTCTTAAGAAATTGGAGGACCAAACCCCGTTTAATTTTGTGGCCCAGCCCATTGACATTCCAGGAGATGATAGTGAGTGGGGGGGTAACCAGTGATTGTGAGTGGGGGGAGGCGTTAACAAGTTTTGGTCAGCCATGGGTGTAGGAGCTCTTGTGTGTCAGTGGCGCTGAATACAGCATGCGGTCCGGGGTCCAACAACAGTGCGTATGGGAAGTTCTGTCTGTGCCAATGAAGAGTGCTTGGCGTCGCGCTGAGGCAACATAGAGAGTGTTCTGTGCTAGAGTGTAGAGCTGGCCTAGATAGGAACCTGAGACTATGGGCACATTGGGATCCAATTGCTGAACAATCATTGTTTACTAAGTGCCGGGGCGGCAACGCCCCCGAAGAAGTCACTCGGACCGGGGTCCCACACCATCTATCGTATCGTGTATTGCACAGAGCGGTTCCAAACCCCCCCCCCCTGTCTAGCTAGACGGTCCCTGGAGAACACCGGGCTCACCAGGAAGCCTCGTCTGTGGCGGCATTGAGGACCTAGCAGTGTGTAGTGGTGCCAGAGTAATTGCCCTGTGGACGTGTGTACATATAACCCTAGGAAAAACATGAGACTCAAAAGAGAACAATAGAACTTTGCAAACCATCCCCCCTGCCCATCCCCCCTCCCTGCCTCCCTGCTACACGGACATAGAACCGCCCGCTTCCCCAACTTAGCAGAGTGCCTACTCCCATTTCTCCCCAATGTACTTGCTTGCGGGGTAAGTGTTCCGTGGCTCGAGTGACCCCATCAGTCACAGTCTGCTCTTCTCGTACATAGTCCAACGGCCGCCCTTTCACCTCACGTTGCCACCGATGGATCTTACAGCGCCATTAAGGAACTCATATGTCAGGACCGTGTTCGTCGGCTTCCGGCCCCTCCTCCAACTCCCTGTCCCGATTTTCGGGGGTCGATGTCGGTGAAGCTCCTGCATTGTCGGATCGATGGTTTCGCTGGTCTCTGCCCTTGCGCCCAGTTGTTTCCACACGACGCCAACCGTCCAGCCAATCCCACGCCGCCTCCGGGGTATCAAAGAACCAGGCTTTATGGTTGTCTATGACCCTCAATTTCGCCGGGAACAGCATCGAATAGGGCAATTCCTTTGCTCGCAAGGCCTGTTTTACCTCCATGAAGGTCTTGCGGCGTCGGGCCACCTCGGCAGTATAGTCAGGAAAGAAGGCCAACGTGGAGTTTTGTATTTTGATGGGTGGGGAATTCCGACCGAGCCGCCTGGAGTATGACATCCCTGTCCCGGAAATTGAAGAGCCTGGCCAGGACAGGCCTTGGCGTCGCTCCCGGTTTCGGCGTTCCACCTGGGACCCTGTGTGCCCTCTCCACCGAGAAGAAGTTCGATAGACCTTTCGGTTTCAGTTCCGTCTTGATTAGGTCTTCTATGTACAGGTCCATCGCCCGTTTGCCTTCCGACTCCGGTAGGCCAAGGATTCGGACATTGTTACGCCTAGCCCGCCCCTCCTGATCGTCCAGCCTGTCCTGCAGCTTCTTAGTGACCGCCTCCATCCGTTCCACGGTCAGCTGTAGTTCGGAGGTGTCCTCAACCAGGGATTTCGTGACCACTTCAACCTGCGCCACCCTCTCGGTCATCTTGTGAAGGTCCGCCCTCAGTAATCCGACGTCCGAGGAGATGGCCCCCACTGTAGTTTGGACATTAGTGAGCGTCCTCATTAAGTCCTCGAGTGTCACCTTTTTCCCTCCGTCACCTTCGGGCTTTTTCCTGCAGACGAACGTACCTCTGGGTGTTGCGAGGGGGTTTTCTCGAACGCGAATTTGTCCAGCCTCGACTGAGCAGTGTTGTGTCGCGTTCCCTTTCCCTGCCATTCCACCGGCCTTTCGTGGGCCGTCAGGCGTGTCAGCCCTGGCTAGTGTCCTGACAGTTTCTTGGCCCCCTGAGGATCAGGCGTGCAATTAGGACGGTCCGCTGACGAGGCAGGCCCCGTCAGGCGTCAGGGGCAGGCTCTGAGACTGGCACAGCGGATGGGATCCCCCAGGTCCGAGGTCTGCTAACGCGGCGAACAAAGACAGAACGGGGGATGAGATGAGGCCTGGACAGATGGAAACCTCAATGCAGAGCGCCTCGTGATTTGCAGGCCGCTACGCCACAGCGTGCTCACCGTCACCCCGGGCGATCAATGTCTCAGGGGAATGAGGGCGCACACAATGGTCAGTACTTGCTCTCCATGTAATGGGGGATCCCTTCAGGTTCAATGCGCCCCCTCAAAGTTTTGGCAGGATCGCAGCACTGGCTGGTGCACGCGCTACAGAGCCCACAGGACGGAGGCCCCGGTCCGGGGCGTATCTTCACTCGCTCGCCCCCAGGCACGAATCCGGTATGCCGGCACCTCACCAGCTCGGACCCCCGGCCCGGCAACAGCGTATGTTAGGTCGGCTCCGCAGGATGGACGGTACGCCCGGTAGCAAACGGTCGGGTTTGCCCCGTCACCGCAGCAATGGATTGCTCACCTCTCGCTGGCAGTACAGGCGGTGTCAGGGGGGGGCGAGGGGAGGATCAAGCCACAGCGGCAGTCTCACCCACCCTCACAGATGTCGCCGAGTCCCCGGCCTCAGGACGTTCTCCACCGGCCCCTTCGACCACTTCCAAGTCAAGGGAGGGGGGGTGGTGCGGGGGGGTCGCCGACCCACCTCAGGAGCGCGCCGTCACTGGTGCACACGTCCGTTGTGCAAAGCAGGATATTTCCTCCGGGCTATGGTCGGAGCCGCGATGCGGGAGCTTCCGGTCCGGTCTCCCGGCGGCCCTTCACTTCCGGCCGGATGGGGCTGCAGGACAGGCCGGTGCAGCCACGATGCGGGCAGGCCGCAGGTAGGCGCTCCACCGCGGGGCAGTTGCCGGTGTCGGATCAACACCGGAGTTGTGGCGGAGGACGCCGCTTGGAACCCTTTCACAGAAGCAATCGCCTGAGCAGCAAAGATAGCGGATGAATGCGAGGATAATGATATGGGGTCTCGGTTACCACGGAGCTCCTCTGCTAGTCAGCCATTCCAGTCGGCTGCTAGCCACGCCCCCCCGGATCTGACATCCTTAACCCGGAGAACTACAGACCAATTTCCAAGCTCCCTTACCTCTCCAAGGCTTTGGAGAAAATGGTTAATTCACAACTATCCAGATACCTGGAAGAAAACTCACTTCTGGATCCCACCCAGACCGGCTTTAGAGCCAATAATAGCACCGAAGCAACGTTGCTGGCAGTGTCGGACAGTGTCAGATGCATCACAGATCAAGGGGGATCTGTGGCTCTGATACTGCTAGACCTGTCAGCAGCGTTTGACACGGTATCACATGACTGTCTATTAAACATCCTCCTGAGCAAGGGAGTGCAATCATCTGCGTTAAGATGGATTAAATCATTCCTTAGCAATCGCACCCAAGCAGTGCACATGGGACAATTTCAATCAAAACCCTGTCCCATCGGCTGTGGGGTCCCACAAGGGGCCTCACTAAGCCCCACTCTCTTTAATGTCTATGTTTCATCTCTGGCCGACATTGGAAGAAAGTGGGGCATCGGCATATGTTCTTATGCCGATGACACACAGCTGATGGTGACAATGGAGGAAGGGTCGGAAACAACAAAGAAAAACCTTCACAGTTGTCTCTCCGAAATGGCAGAATGGATGCGTAACCATTGCCTAAAACTAAACGCCGGGAAATCGGAGATACTACTGTTCGGAGGAGCCAAACTCTCATGGAATGACACATGGTGGCCACCATCTCTGGGATCAGCCCCCATCCCGAAACAGTACGCCAGAAACCTTGGTATCATGATGGATGACGCACTGTCTATGAAGGACCACATTCGCATACTCTGGGGCAAAGGTTTCGCAATTCTCAAACTCCTGGCAAAAATCTTCTCCTGGATACCTCTGGATTGTTGACGCACAATTACCCAGGCCCTCCTGGTCAGCCGCCTGGATTACGGTAATGCCCTGTTTGAAGGGATGAACGAGCAACTGTTCTCCCGCCTACAGGTCCTGCAAAACCAGGCGGCTAAACTGGTCTGTAACAAAGGCAAGCGAGACTCGGCTTCCGCATGCCTTAAAAAACTTCACTGGCTACCAATGCGTCAGAGGGCCACCTTCAAACTACTCTGTCACGCGCACAGAGCCCTCCACAAAACGGGCCCTACCATCCTTCAAGGGAAAATCGAATTTTATATCCCTAACAGGAATCTAAGATCCAACAACTTAGCCCTGGCAAAACCTAAACGCATCTACAAGGCAAGGACAGGTGGACGCGCCTTCTCACACTTAGCGGCTAAAAGATGGAATGAGCTACCTGTGGACCTCAGACACACCACACACCTCCTCCAATTCCGCCAAAAATTAAAAACCCAACTCTTTCCCAAAAACTAATCTCCCAGCACTGTCTCAGCAGTCTCCTTTTTCTTACAGCGCCGTGATATCCCATGGGATGAGTGTCGCGCTCTACAAATGCAAGAAATAAAATAAATAAATAAAATAAATAAACCCAGGGAACAGAAATGGGGACCTAATTCGCCCCTAGTTATGCAGGGTTGTACCTAGGCTGGTGGGGGGCGTAGGTGGCCAATAGCATCAACGCCTTTGACCAACATGTCATCCTCTGTGTAAGGTATATCAATGATATATTTTGGATTTAGAAAGGAACAGAAATGGATGCTAATGATTTTGTGGAAACCCTGAATAGGAATGAATTTAATCTTAGATTTTCTAGTGAAGTACATGCAAATGAAAATGAATTTCAAGATGTAAAAATAAGGGTTGTAAACATCAAATTGGAAAGCACATTATTTCGCAAAAAAAAGCTGGCAATAGTTTCCTGCATGCTGATAGGTGTCACCCCACAAATTTAATTAACAGCATACCATACGGAGTACTTTTTAGGGCAAGAACGAACTGTAGCTCCGAGGAAGCTCTCTATGATGAAATGATTAAGAAGAAAGTGAGATTCAGAGAAAGAGGCTACTCTAAGAAAGTGATAGAACAGGCAAGTAATAAAAGTAACAACTGTGAAAAGGGATGAATTACTGTGGTTTTGACAAAACAAACTGACACATTGTTTGCTAATAAGCCTTGATTTAGATGCCAATTATTGGCTTGGATACAAGATATAAATATTCTAACTTGTCAAAATTGTACTAGAGTACCACTAAAGCAGCTACTTTAGTATTCAAACAAATGTATGTAACTTCACTCGCTGTCCATCTTTAGTGTTGATATGACCAGTGGGGTTTAAAAACAGATCATCCGATCACATCACAAGATGCATATGAAAAAAAGCCTAGAGGAGGCTGAAACACGTTATGCTGAACCTTCCAACTAATTAATACAGGATTCTAAACAACTACACCGGCTGGTGGTCTCTATTTGCCTCTGGAAGCAGAGGCTGTCTCTTTTGGAATATATGATACATTTGGAAATATATCAATATATATATATCAATATAGTTTCAGTTTCAGTTTATTTAGCTTTATTCGATTTTTAAGCAAAATCATAAAAGCACATACATACAATATTTCAGTAAAATCAATTCAATTAATCAACAGAGTTCACAAAGACATACTACGTTCCCGGCAATGTGCATATTGTTACAAATGAGTAGACATACTGAAATACTAAAAAGCTAGCTAATCCAATATTACATAAGTTAAATAAAACGCATAGTTTAAAAACAAATAAAATTCATTATATTTCAAAAAATTGTTTAATATAAAACAAAATTAAAAAAGGTCTCAGTAAAAAACATTAACTTGCTAACGCTCTACACAGATCTCCTAAGTTACATGGTCTTCCTCAAGGCGATCAAAATTCTTAGATAAGAAGCCACTGCTTTGACCTCCAGGGCTGTTTCCAGCTGCTCTAATTTGTAATATGCTGCCCGAGAACCTCTTATACCCCAAATATATATATATATATATATATATATATATATATATATATATATATATATATATATATATATATATATATATATATATATATATATATATATATATATATTACCTACTGGCGGTCGCCAGTAGGTATATATAGTTAGGATTTTTTCTCTATGGGATTTTTGAAAATTCTATGTCTAATAACTTTGGCGTTTGTGGACGGAATTGGCTGAAATTTTCAGGAAAATGGCACATTTTGTTTCTGAGCAGCCCTTGAAAATTTGGGGGGGGTTCGTCAAGGGGGGGCCGAGAAAAAAGTGGGGTCCCAAAACGTGTTTTTAACATTGAGTTTTCCATAGGGCGGTTGGCCTCACTTTTAGCCCGAACGGCTGAATGGATTTGCACGAAACTTGGCAAAATTGTAGGGACTGGTAGCCCGATGTGCCTTTTGTAGGTCTCAATATATGTGCTACAGTGGATTTTGAGAAATTAACGTTTAAAAAAAGATATATATCTGTAACAGCGGACCGGGCAGCGCTCCAGTACGCGTACTTTTCGCGCAACGGAGCTTTGTGAAGCGAAGCTGATTGGTTCTCCGGCGTCTGTAAACATTCCAAACAGTCCGTAGCGGCCGCCATCTTGTCTCTCGGTAGGATCGAGAGAGAAGAGGAGGCCAAAGCGAAGGGGCAAATGACCATAAGGGGGCATAGTAGATCCTCGCTGACCCCCTAGGTTTGATGTGGAGGTTTTAAAAGGGCCCCGCGGGGCAAAAAAAAAAATAATAATAATAATCGAACGGCTGAATGGATTTGCACGAAACTTGGTAAAATATTAGGGACTGGTAGCCCGATGTGCCTTTGCTAGGTCTCAATATATGTGCTCCAGTGGATTTTGAGAAATTAACGTTAAAAAAAAGATATATATCTGTAACAGCGCTCCGCTTCGCGTACTTTTCGCGTTACGGAGGTTTGCGAAGCTGATTGGTTCTTCGGCGTCTGTAAACATTCCAAACAGTCCGTAGCGGCCGCCATCTTGTCTCTCGGTAGGATCGAGAGACAAGAGGAGGCCAAAGCGAAGGGGCAAATGACCATAAGGGGGCATAGTAGATCGTCCCTGACCCCCTAGGTTTGATGTGGAGGCTTTGAAAGGGTCTCGCAGGGCAAAAAAAAATATACAGTTTTTTTAGTTTTTTTGCGTGGAGTGCGCCCGGTTCGCGAACCGGGAAGCGTTCTGGGGAGCGTACTTTCTTGAAAATTAGTGAAAAAAGTTAGAGTAAAATAATAATTGTGAGTGATCAGATGTAGGGTAGCTCTGAGAAGAGCTTTTGGGTTTATGGTACATTTAGGTACTTATAAGTAGGTTGTGGAAAAGTAAATTTTGCCATGTTCTGTGTCCCTACGTGTTCCCCATCTTATGCTATGTGTGCATGATTAATATGCATATGTATTCCCCATGTTTGATTAAAGACGCAATTACAGTTGTGTCCATCTCTAGTATGCCAGTTTCCAGTTCTCGTGAAAGCTACGAGTATCAGGCCTATGTAAAGTTGCGTTGCCACGTTTCTCAGTGTGCACGTTATTTCATTGTTAAGTCCCCGTTTCTAGGCCTCAAAAGGGCCCGGACACCAGATTCAGCTCCTGTCTCCTGAGCCCTCACTGAGGAGCGATACAGCCCCCACCTGTATCCTCGACCCTTCACTTACTTCCTGCCTCGCAGTGCCCGGCTCGGCCTGGCTCTGCCTACGAGTCTGCCAAGAGCATGTTATGATTCTAGTTATCAGTCCAGCCCTCCTTCTCTGCATTCCTAAGCTACTGAATCGCATCAATAGTTTCCGTCATTGTCTAGCCTTTACGTCTCCATGCGAGAGAAATACTGTATTTATCGTCATTTAATATTCTTCATCACGCACTACATGTAGAATAATGCATGCACCAGTCTTAGAGTCTGTTAGCCTTTACCCCGATAACTTTTGGATTCTATCAACATGTTCTCTAAACATTAGATACTAGATAGTGGTAGGTACATGTTGCCCTGACTCTCCAGACTTCGGTCTCTGCTCCTAGCGCAGAGTTCATAGCCCCAGCTTCTCCTAGTAACACGTCATTGTCAGTTTGCGCGCACCATTAGGTCAGAGGTCCCGGCTCCTTAGGTAGCCCCCTCCATGTTTCCGCCCCATTTATGACATATTCAGTTACGTTTACATCACATGTCTATGTACACACCTCTTGTTACACCTACTTTCACCCTTATCTTTCGCGACTGCTATTGACCACACCCACTGCTCCGCCTACTGTATTCATTGTAATGCAACTGTTTTAGTATATATGCTTGTGTACTGTTATTAAATGTTAGCGCGCTCATCCCAGATCCTGCCCGACAGCTGTCGGGGCCCCCCTGTCAGGCCCTGCCATCCTATTCCTATGCAGGTTGTCCTGTTCCTGTCCTTTATGCTGTATTAAACCTGCAAACTCCTACTACCTCGAATCTTGACTCTTATTTATTGAGCTATCTGTTATTGCTATGTCCAGTAAAACCTAGATCCGGTATTATTTATTTATATACCACATAATGGCACCCGAATAGGGACTTGCCCTTTCCCCACGCGCCGGTGAGGCCACGCCGGCCCCCTGACCCTCTGCAGCCGTGACGGAACCATACCGTGCACGTGCAGATATTTCTGCTTCAAGTATCCCTCAGGCCCACGGAGGAGACGGAGGTGGCGGTCCAGCATCCAGACGAGGCGGTGGAGGAACGCGGCGAGTCCCGACCAGAGCCCAAGCCGAGAGTCCAAGGTCCGAGGTATCCGGAGGCCCACCCGTAACTGAAGTCCGAAGTTCGTCCGTCCGGCGTCGAAGCGGTCCAGTCCAGTCCGAGGCCTTCCGTTCTTGCTGCCCGGTGAGTACCGTTGCTGGGGTAGTATCTAGACAGGGTCAATCTAATTGTCTCTGGTCCGTGGGTTTTGGTGGTACACAGACCCAAAACGAAGTGTCCACTTCGGTGGATGCGGGTCCTGACGTGTCTCTTTATGAGACCGGTAAGTTTCGTACTGTTTTAGCAGTGCATCTAGTTTCTGTTCTAGTCAGTTCTGTTCTCGAGAAAACTCATGTATTCTGTTTTCCGTATTCCAGGTAGTATTCTGTTCGAACTGTTATTTTAAATGTTCTTCATGTATTTTAATGTCGTGGTATGAATGTGGAGTAATTATCGTGTTCATTGTGTATTGTAATTACGTATTGTGTCTAAGTTATAGTTCAGTCATGCCCTTATTTTCTAAATTACGTCAGTTGAAAACTAGAAAAGGTCTGTTAGAAGCAGCAGTTCCTGTCCCGCCTAGGGACAGTCCAGGTCATTTTATGTATCAGAAGCATGGCATAAGTGCCATATTATATCTAGATTTATGGGTAGAGTATACCAAACAGTTAGAAGAAAAGTATAGATGGCCTGTATCAGGCACATGGGATGCCGAGTGCATCATGCGAGTAGAAGAAGCATTATGGAAAAAGAAAGCCAGACAGTCACAGAAAGATGCCATCGAGTTATGGCGCAAAGAATCTCATAAAAGAACCGAAAAAGAAATCAGAAAGTCAGAATTAAGTAGAGAATCCTTAGAACGAGCCCAAGAAAGGGAACTAATCGAGATAGGTGAACGAGTTAAAACCGAACAGTCAGACAGACAGAGGCATGCCCTTATTAAGGGTATGTATCCTCTTCTTGCCGAGGGCTTGCCAAAAGCAACTCCGGAGGCATCCAGTAATTTTCCGCCACTCTTAGTTCCGACCAAGCTACGTCACAAACCGACCGCAGCTGATATTTTCATCTCGTCCTATTTGGACGACACAGTCCCGGAATATGCAAATCCTGTTCCGCCAGTCCCTGTAAATCAGGCAATTCCTGTTCCTCCAGACACCGGAGTACCTGTTACGGTGATAGAGCGCGCGAGGCCACCCGACCAATAGTTTTCGCCGGTTTCCGGCTTCAGGGCCCATATACTTTCAAATCATCATATACATCGATCAGGTGACTTCACGAGCTCTACCAATTTGTGTGTGTGTTCCCTACTATTAATTTCCAGTGCACCCGACTTACCATCCACCGAATGCGGGTACCTAATGACCACAATGAATCAGGGAGCTAGCTGTAAAGAAAAGGCAGCAAAATACAAACCCAACCAATAACATTCAAATACTGTTTAAATGACCACGGACAACTGGAAGTTTTAAAAGGTTTATCTAAAGTTCGTTTCCTTCATGCATCAAGTATACAAGAATGAGACAATCAATGACTAAGATAATGTAAATTATGTAGCTATATAAAAATAATGATAGGGTAATCATTGAAATACTGATATAAAATGCAAGAGAAAAATACTATGCAATTCAGTAATATCTAAGCATGGGCAGACTATGTATGGGTAACTATAGGAGGGTCTATAATGAGTAACACGCTTCACTTAAAGTAAAGGGGCCTTTGAACAGTCTAGGTAATGAAGTTCTAGACCATATCAGAAAATTACAAACTGCAATGCAAAATATAATCTCTAACAAGTAAGAAGACATAAGAACAAACTTATGAAAATATGTAATTTACTTTCAATAGTTGCGGAAAGGCATGGAAAATATAACATATGCAATGATGAACTTTATTAAAGCAAAAGTTAGAAATTCAGAAGGTGCAAGATTTTAAGAATTTCAGAGCAATATTTACCTAGAATGGTGTGGAAACCAAACCCTGGCCACGGGTCAGTTAAGGACAGGAAACCCTCAAGGAAGGATACCCCTCAAAGGACAGCAGGTGCAGAATGGACACCCAGGACAGGACAGGATACCCTCGGAATAGGAATCAGGACAGGACCCTCAGGACAGGACAGCAAACCCTCAAGACAGGACCGCTCAGGACAGGACCGGAACCCACAGTTCGGAAGCAACGCCTGCGCTCCACCCGCTCTGCAGCTATCGATCAAGACCCCGATTGGGTCAGCGAACTCCCAGTTAAGTGCTTCGCCAGCACTTTAAGGTTCAGTAGAACCTTAGACTATGGTCAAATTCGGACAGAGTGCTCCGCAGCTCTCTGTATCTTCAGTCACCTATTGAGTGCGTTGGGTCAGTGACAGGTCAGCTAAACCAGACAAGTCGGACGGCTCCCTAGGTGAACCCAGGGTAGATATACAGTTTGGGGACAGTGTACCACCCCCCAATGTTGCAAAGTGTCAGAATCCCTCAATTTGGATTGGTCCTAAGGTAGGATTTGGGTAGCACACCAATCACAACATAGTAATTTAAGCCTACATTTGCATAGTAGGGTACCGCCTAACTAGATTGGGGTTCCCATGAGAAGTTGTGCAGAAATACAATGGCAATTTTAACAATGTTGCACTGCGAGAACATGTGATTGGTTCAGCCGAGTTTTCAGGTCGTTTCTCAGGAGCATCTTGCTCGTCACTGCCAACTGGCTGTGTTCCATCAGTCAAGGTCTGCTGTGCCTCGGCAAGTCGCGCAGGCGCAGAAGGGACCTCCAAGATGGTTCTCGGTACATACAGAACCCCATTCCCCGCGGTACATGAAAAGTAAGCGAAAACAAATTAATACATAATAATGTCATTATGAAAACACATCACAGGGTTTGTACTTTTAACTCATCATCAAGAAATAAACTTATGCATTTAAATGTTAGCTACATTGATACGACCACAAGAGCAGTGGCACGAGCAGTACCACATGATGAGCACAGCTATGAATTACGCATGCGCATAACTTTCCCTCCACTTCTGCAGACGCGTCAGGACACGTGAGTGTGGCTGACGCATGCGCAGTAACTAAATACAAGCAGCGGCCATTTTAGGTGACTCGAGTAAATTATTTTAGTAAAACACATGTGCAAGCTTCACGATCCTTATCCAAACTAAACATAAATGTTAGTAAAACATACACTTGTTACCGTATTACACATAAACGAGGTTCTTGACTTCGGCAAGCCGCAAAATATGCGAAGCTTTGCTTCATCAATCCCCTCTTTGATGATATTTACTATCATCACAAAAATGGAACCAGATGCCAACTTTCTTTCACACTTTATATAGCTCTATCTCTTCCAGCAATCGTTCTAACTTTTCTCTCTCAGTTTTAGTAGGGTGAGAAGTCTTCACCTTTTTGTATATCTGATCATTCACTTCCTCCAACTCAATTTCATCCACACTCCGTTTCAACCCTCTTGCATTTACCTCGTGCTTCTTGGTGCGCTTGCGCCATTTACAACAGATAAAAATGAGAAATATAATAAGACCTATAATACCAATTGGCATCAGTATCTTGAACAACAAGCTTTTACCTACACTAGCAAGCCAATGACCTATATTTGAGAGACCATCTACCAGTCTCTTCCAGGCACTATCAACCTCGAGTGGTTTGAGTTCCTTTGTCAAATTAGTAATGTTTTTCACATATCTTTTGATCTGTACACTTTTATCCGGAATATAAGTGCAACAATGTTGCGCCTTCAACATCCGGCAGACTCCGCCCTCTTTCGCTAATAAGGTGTCAAGAGCAAGTCGATTCTGTAAAACCATTGATCTGATCGCAACCATTTCGGTATTGACCAGCAGAAATCCATGAGCTGTTTCAGTAGACAGCACATCTACTATAGTAGACAATTTGCAAATTCTGTGAGTGTTCAGAACCACTCCCACTCCAGGTATCAGTGCACTGAAAATACTACCCATAATTTCACCTATACTTTCTCTTTTACTACGCACTAAGCCATTAGTATCTTCATTGCTTCCAGCTTTTCCATTCACATGGTATATTTTCGGGAAAACAATGCCAAAATAGCAGCTTCCATACCAGTGATCCGGCAATTTGAAATAAGCCTTGTCCCCACAAATATAATAAATTCCAGGAAACACAGGCTCTGACCCATTTTTGAAACCCCAACCTCCAATTACCTTGTAATTATGTTCGCATTCACTGGAACCAATGAAAACATTATTATAATAGCTAGTCTTCTCGCGGTGAAGACATAGCTTGCCTTTCTTTTCAAAATCCAGCAACAGAGCAGGTCCCGCCCCACCATTTGAGGTGCCTTCCATGTTCTCTGCCCACTTTGGCTTTTTCTGACTTTCGTCATTAGCCTTCTTTTGTATTTTAATTCTTCTTTTCTCTGCCATGTTCAGGAACATCTTTTCCTGTTCACGCAAAGAACAAGTCAAGTTATCTCTGTGTGCATCTGCTATGTCAATGTTACCTATGGTCAAGAAGTAGTCTCCCATATATCTTATGGTGTCGCTTTTGGTATGTACAGGATTCAAGTTCCCACGTATAGGAAGTTCAGAAAAGATTACGTCATTATTAGAGTAATAGTACTGTAACGGTCCTCTTTTGTAAAATAAACTAGCTAAAATGCTACAGGAGATTCCATATGTTAATGGCAAGTGATGGTATGTCACGCCTTCAGCCACAGAAGTAGGTAGCTTCATGCAGACATAGCAATCTTCAATTTCCATAGTCTCTACATAGTGTATTAACAAGTTTGCGAAAACATTTAAGTGTGTCTTGTTCTTAACTCCATGATAATGTAGTCCTCCCTCATCTGATGCTTCTAAGTCTCGTTTTGTTTGTCTCAGTGCTCTCTCATGTCTTGCTACACTCTGTGTTGTCAACTCCTCACTGTCGGTATTTACAATTTCAGTAGGGACAATGTTAGTATCTTTACTTACAGTGAAGGGTATAAAGATTGTTAGTCCTATCCAAATTACTATCAATACTACTATACTACATATACACACCTTGCAGCACGTCTTGAAACGACTGCAACTCGGTCTACCATTCACAGTTGAATCAGACATTTCGGCTCAGAAGAAGTTTCTTGACCCCTCTTTGTGTCTTTACACAGCTAGCTTACTTTGTGCAAATTCACAGTGGTTCGTCTTCTTCTTCAGCAGAGTACTCAGGGACGGGCTCTCCGTCGCTTACGTCAGTTATATCAAGATCTTCAAGTTCTTCCAAAACGAGTGTCCATTCAGGAGACTTGTATTTCTTGTTTTGTCTTTTTAATCGTTCACTCCTTCTTTTGGCAGAGTTTTCTTCTTGCTCTGCTATCCGCGCACTTCTCCTTGCTTCTGCACGTTTCTCTTCCACCGTCTTTATCCTTAGCCTTAGTCTCTTTATGAACCTAGGCTCAAGGTTGTTTCTTTTCTTTAGTCTCTTAGTTGGTACTTGGACTTCACTTTCTTCTCTTATCCTTTTATTCTCTTCAGCTTGTGGCAATTCTGCTTCACTTTCTTCTTCTCCTTCCCTTATCTCGCTAGTTCCAGGGCTATCATCAATTTCTTCTGCCTGGTTACTAATCTGGCC
Source organism: Lissotriton helveticus (assembly GCF_964261635.1). NCBI lineage: Eukaryota > Metazoa > Chordata > Amphibia > Caudata > Salamandridae > Lissotriton > Lissotriton helveticus. Next base: position 196,360 of record NW_027611727.1, on the reverse strand, counting down.
TAGTTCAGGAATATTTTGTTTTTGGCTTTCGATTGTCTCTGTTTCTGTTTCTGTTTCTGTTTCCTGAACCCGTTCTTCTAACCCTATCTGATCCTGTTCAAGCACTTCGATCTCTTGATTTTCTTCTGCTCGAACTACCACTCTATGTCTAAGCTGTCCCTTATCCTCATCAGGAGTTAGTGGAGGTGTATCGAACACCTGTTCTGTCCCTGTCTGACCTTCTCCTTCCTCAGTTTTGATGTGAATCTCAGGCGGCTGAGGTTCTTCGCCTGTGCCTTGCTTTTCCTGACTAGTCCACTCTCTACCTTCACTAAGTCGCTCTCTTGTTCTGATAGGATCTTCAGTCAGATCAATCATCGGTATCCATTCTTCTGGCCATATGCTTGGCAGCTCGTCATCAGCTACTCCTGGCTCAGCTTCCTGGACCTCTTCAGCAGGCTGGATTCTTGGCAGTTCGTAGTCAACTACTCCTGGGCCAACGTCTGCTGTTCCTGCAGCCTGACTGGTGCTGGGCTGCTCGTTGTCAGCTACTTCTGGTCTGTCTCCTGCAGAGTCCTCTGCTGGTTGCCCTTCTTCTGCAAATTCTTTGTCTGGTAATACCTTCTGGGTGTGGCCAGCGTGGATCCACTGGGGAACACCTGCGACCTTTACTGCAGTGGTTGTTACCAGGATTACTTGGCGTTTCTTTCCCCACCTTGGTGCCAGACAGTTTGATCGAGTGTGCTTCTTTATTTTGACCCAGTCTCCTGGAACCAAGCTGTGGAGAGGAGTCGTTGGATTGAGGATGCCGTCGTCTCCAATCTGGCGAGAGATAGACCGCACTTGGTCACCCAATCTTCTGCAGTATTCAAGCACCAAATCATCAGTAATACTCAACAGTTTGCTTCCTGGCACCCATGCTTGTCTCATCACTCTTCCCATAATGATTTCATGGGGACTTAGGCCTGTCTTGCGGTCAGGAACACTTCTCAGTCCCATCAGGACCAGGGGCAGGGCCTTCACCCAGGTCATGCCAGTAGCATCTGTCAGCTTTGCTAGTCTGTTTTTGATAGTTCCATTTACTTGTTCCACTATTCCAGAAGCCTCTGGGTGGTATGCACAATGGAGTTTTTGCCTTATTCCAAAGGCCTTACAGAGTTCAGCCAGTATTTCATTCTGGAAATGTCCACCCTTATCTGATTCAATAATGAATGGCACCCCGAATCTAGGTATCAGTTCTTTTAGTAAACACTTCGCTACTGTCAGTGCGTCACTTTGGGGAGTAGGGTAAGCTTCTACCCATTTTGAAAATACGCAAACAATGACAAGGACATATCGCTTCCCTTCACAACGGGGCATGGTGATAAAATCAATCTGTATCCTTACAAAGGGACCCCCTGATCTCCCAATTTTGCTCAGCTCAACCATTGTCCTCTTGCCTGGGTTCATCTGTTGACATGACAGGCACCTCTGGCAGAGGGACTCTGCTACTTTCCTGAACTTCTTACTATACCAAGTCTGTTGAAATACTAGAATCATGGCATCCCTACCAATGTGTGATCCTTCATGTATTAATCTTGCCATTGTGCCAAGCAAGTGTCGGGGTAATACAGGCATACCAGTTGGGCCCAAGATGACACCATCCACACGTCTCGGTCTACACCCATCCTCCTTCCATTTCTCTCTTTCTTGCCAAGGAGCCGACTCCTGCCACTCTCTCACTTCATCCCAAGTAGGCACTTCCTCAAACACCTGAAGTTGGCAGCTGGTTCCTGGCCCCCCTCGTTTTGGATTTACGATATACCGATCCCTGGCGCACCATTGGGCCACTCGGTCAGCATAATCGTTTCCCAGTGATACTTTGTCCATGCTCTTCTTATGAGCACCGCATTTTACCACTGCCAGTTCCTTGGGTAACTGGATGGCCTCTAAAAGGTCATGCACAACCTTTGCATTCCGAATGGGAGTACCTGAGGAAGTCAGAAATTCCCTCTGTAGCCACAATTGGCCAAAGTCATGCACAACTCCATAACAGTACTGACTGTCAGTATACACTGTTATGCGTATGTTTTTCCCAATTTTGCAAGCTTTTATCATAGCAATCAATTCGGCTACTTGTGCAGACTTGATGTTATATAGGTAACCTGCTTCTTCAATTTTTGTTAAAGAGAGTACTGCATAAGCAGCACTCAGGCCTCCTAGTTCATGTCTTAGACAGGAACCATCTACAAACAGCTCTTTATCATGCTCAGGCAATGGCGTTTCTTTTATGCCTGGGCGTGGTTTTGTGCTGAACTCTGTCAGATCAATGCAATCATGTTCATCATCATCCCCCCCTTCCATTTCCAGGGAGTCGGGGAGTAAAGTGGCAGGGTTCAGAATACCGCACCTAACAATGCTTACATTTGCTGCACCCACAAGAATCCTCTCGTATTTAGTCAGCCGACTAGGGGTGAGATACTGTGTTTTAGTTCTGGTCAATAGAATTACCACTCCATGTGAAACATACACAGTCACAGGATGTCCCATGACTATGGACTCACTTTGTTCCAAACTTGCACAGGTAGCAGCTACTGCTTTCAGACAGCCTGGCAACCCAGCAGCTACTGGGTCCAAGGTGGCAGAGAAATAGGCCACAGGCCTTCTGGTCGTGCCATGTTCTTGAGTCAGGACTGACAATGCGCAATTATCGCGAGTGTCACAGAATAGGGCAAATTCTTTGGAATAATCTGGCATTCCCAGCGCAGGGGCTGTACACAGACAGTTTTTCAGTCTTGTGAAGGCCATTAGGCTTTCATCGTCCCATTCTACAATGTCTGGCATTCCTCTCGTGGTCATTTTTATCAAAGGCCTTGCTAAGACTGCAAATCCCAGAATCCACTGCCTGCAGTATCCTAGTACTCCCAGGAACATTCTGACGTCTTTTTGAGTACGGGGCAACTGCATCTTTTGTATTATTCTCACTCTTTCTGATGTGACTTTTCTGACACCCTTTTCTATCTGGTGCCCTAGATATTTCACTGATTTTGCACAGAACTGTAGTTTGTCAGGGGCCACGTTATGCCCTTTCTCACACAGATGATTCAGGAGGGCAATGGTGTCAACTACACAGTCCCTATGACTTTTAGACGCCAGTAGAAGGTCGTCTATGTACTGCACTAAGACAGAGTTCCCAGGTAAGGTCAAAGTCTCTAGACATTTCTTCAAGATCTGATTAAAGATAGAGGGGCTCTCTGTATACCCCTGAGGGACCCTGTTCTAGCAATACACGTGACCTTCGAAGGCAAATGAGAAAAGAAATTTGCTGTCGGGGTGCAGGGGTATCGAAAAGAATGCATGACATAAATCAATCACAGTGAACCACTCAGCATCCCAAGGAATCTGGTACAGAATCACTGCAGGGTTCGGGACAATAGGGCAGCAAGGAACTACAATTTTGTTTAACTTTCTCAGGTCTTGCACTACCCTATACTTGCCACTAGGCTTCTTGATGCCCATAATCGGTGAGTTGCATGGGCTGCTCATCACTTCCTGTATGATGTCTCCTTCTAATAATTTTTGTATTTCCAGAGTGACACCTGCTTTCACTTCAGCATTCATTCGGTAGGGCTTAGTGTTAGGATATACTGCATTGTCCTTGATGGCTATCTGTATGGGGTCCACATCTTTCATTAATCCCACATCTTTTCCAGTGAAATCCCACACCTCTGGCTTTACCGCTTCCTGGAGTTCTTGGGGCAAATCCTGCAGGGTCAATCTTTTAATTTCTGAGTCAGGTCTAAGTAACAATAATTTATAAATGCCATCTTCATCCGGAGTCTGTATTTCAACACCTTTTGGTGTGCAAAAGATGGTACAGTTCATTTTGCACAGCAAATCACGACCCAGTAGATTCACTGGACTGGTGTCACAGACAACAAACCTATGCATTTGTTTAAAATTTCCAATTGAAATCTCCATTGGTTCGGTAACAGGAGTATTAATCAATTGATTAGATACACCCACTACTTGGATATTTTCTCCCGAGAGGGGTAGGTTTGGAACGTCCACTGTTCTTACAGTAGAACGGGTAGCGCCAGTGTCCAACAGAAAGGTGACATCATTTCCGTCAACTTTTCCTTCAATGTATGGTCCAGTCTGGTCTACCGGCAAGGAAGCGCCAAGTACGCACTCCTCGTCCTCCCCTCTCAGGCCCCGTCAGTCCTGATCATTACAAAGGAAGGTATCATTTAGCAGATACTGCGAAGTTGCTGCATTTCTGTTCTCACCGCTTTCCCAAACTTCTATCTCCTCACCCTCTACTTGCCTTCCCCTGTATACCTGCTTGGGTGCTCGAGGCACCTGAACTGTTTTTACCTGGGGTTGAGTCTTTCTTGGTTTTTCTTTCTGCGTCTGTGGAGTTAAATCAGGAGTTTTTGCATTATCATCTAGTAATTGAGGACACTCGTTTCGCCAGTGTCCAATTTCGCCGCACTGATGGCAGGGAAATTTCTTCATAGCCTCTTCCCTGCTAAATTTTGGCCGGGGCTTTCCTCCACCCCCTCCCCCAGGACTTTTGTTCTCAGCATTTTTAACCATGTTACTCAATTGTTTTTCCTGCTGTTCTGCGAGCTTCACCTGAGCCCACATCACCTTTTCCTTAAGGGCCTTTTTCTTTTCCGCAATCTCGTCCTCGCAGTACTTAGCGTACCGCAGGACCTCATCCATTTTCTTTGTATGCCAGCAGATTTTATTATCTTTTATCCACTGACAAATTTCAGGTCTTAAACCATTTACAAACCTGTTAATAAAATGCGTCATGTCCTTCAAATCGATGTTATCAATACCACTGTATGTTTTAAATACCTGCAATAACCTCTCATAGAAGGAGTGCACTGTCTCGTCCCTTTCCTGCGTTGTTCTATCTATTTTTGTCCAATCAGTTTCTTTTGCGGGCACCTTTTCTTTCAAATGCTGAATTACCTGCTCATATTTTCGCATGACATCCTTTGATGGCTCCCCGGTTTCCTTATTTCTTGGGTATTCCTCACTGGGCCAGTCTATGGCTATTTTACACTGGGTCCATAAATCTACCGGAACCACAATGTCGAAAAACCCATCCAGGTCTTTCCACAGACACTTCTGTACCTTCACGAACCTTTCCACCTGCCTGTACCAGTCTACTGGTTTCTCTCGTAATTTTGGAAAATCGTTCGTAAAGGACACAATATCCTGTCTAGACCAGGGGACATGCACATATTTCCCTCCAGGTACTTCGCGCATGGGGCATAACTGTTCAGGTTTCTCCACCTCCCTTAAAGCAAATTCAGGAGTCACTTGTCGGGAGCGAGCCTCTTCCCTCTTTTTCGCCCACCTGCTTCTCCATCTTTCCACATCTCCCCATTTCTGTAGTACTCCCAATAATTCTTTAATCTGCAGCTTTTTTCCTGCCACATTCAAGTGCTCTATATCTTTGTCTGAGAAGTCTGCTCTGTACGGTTTCTGTAAGGGCTTGGATTTTGAGATATCTACCCCCATACTAACTGCTGTTTCGGTCAGTTTTTCGTGGAGCACTCTGGTGTTCCTTGTAAAGCTTTTACATATAAACGACAATTCTTCTTCAGAGTAGGTATTCAATCGATCCAACCCCACATTTCCTGCCATTAATTCTTCTATTTCTACCCTCAGCTTGTAGAGGTCTAAAGGTTTCGTTTGCGGAGTCTGTTTCTCTAATTCACGACTCCAACTCTCAATGTCATCTGGAGTTACCAGAGAGACATTCCTAGTGCCTGTTGCGGATTCTAATTTAATCTCTTTCGCATTAAAAGGGTTATGCCTCTGCTGCATTCTCTTTCCGGTCGGTTTGTTTGGCAAGTCCAAGAACGCAACTTCAGACTCGCACTCACTGGACTGATCATCGATGATTATCGGTTCCTGTCTCGGGGGTGCCATGACTGGGGTCATAACTGGAGTAATCGGATTTCCCTGACCATTTCCGTATAACGGGACCACTGGTCCAATAGTTACTGGAATAGTCAATGCCTCAGGGCTGGTATTTAACTGGGAGATTTTCTGAATTATTTCTGTCCTTTGTCTAGCTAGAGCCTCTTGCTCCTTTTCCACTAGTATCCTTCTTAATGTCGTGTCATGTAATATCTGTGGGGTCAAAGGAGGAGTAAAACTTGGGGCAGTAGGATGCGTTTCACTTGGTCCCCCACCATAATTTGGTTTCGGAAATAAAGTTCCAGTGTTAAAGGACCTGCGCTCTTCCCCATATGGAGGTTGAATAAAAGGCAGTCCTGAATTCGATGGTTTCTCTTCGCTTTCATACAAGGGTCTGGGAAACAAAACTTTCGTACGTGAATATTTTTCTTCCTGGCTTGCGGGCACTTTGGGATATATATCCCTTGTTTCCGCAGGCTCGGGTTTCTCAGAATAGGGCAATACTTGACCACCCCCTCCCAGTCCTAGGAATCTGTCTTCTTCCTTGAGGAAGTGGCGTCGGGGAGCATCTCCTACACTGGAAGGTCGGGTTCCCTCGTTATAAGGTGGCGGACTTCTGGTACAGATGTCATCTATCAGTTCATCATCTGACTCCCCCGGGGCCCCCCAATGCTTACACTTTTCGGTACTTTTCTCACCCGCTGCAGGGTTATGACATGCCGGCATCATGGGAAACAAACCCTCAACAATCATGCTCTGCCTCCACTGTTTCATCCTTTTATCCCTGGACTCCTGTTTCAGCCTGGGGTACCACTTGGTCAAACCCTTGTCCATTCGGGGTCTTTCTCTTTCAAAAGCCTCAATTTCCCATTCCTCTAATGCCTCATACTGCGTTAGTCTCGGTCTGGGATGCAATTCGTTCATCCGAGTCCTTAAATTAAATAGGATCCTACCATTGAAAGTCCCATCTAATGGAAATGCCAATACTCCATCATCTTTTGTGTACTTCACCCAATTCTCCAACCACACACAGGTATTGTACCCTCGGTCAAACATCATAAATGAGGCAGGAGTATTAGGTGGTGGGACAAGAACACCTTCCCTAGATTTAATTGGTTTGTCCGTTTTAAAATAATTTTTCACCTTACTTACAAGGGACAATTTTCTCTTTGTTCCGTACATAATATCGTATCTATTAGTTTTCCACTGATCCCTTTCAAACCCTAGGTGCCTTGGATCAGGTCGAGTTCCTGTAGTCTGCGAGTGCCACATACGACTTCTACGCTTAACTTTGTTTACAAACTACCTCCAATCAGAACGCGCTTCAGAAATCCATGCGACCAATGGGTGCGCGACTCTGAATAATCTCCGCCAATGGGTGCGCGGCCCCTTCGTGAAACAGTTCCCACGCTCTGGCTCTCACCCCTCCTTTACAATACCAGCTCCGCTACCCGCCCGCAGCTTCTACCAATCCCAGCGCGGCACAGAGTGACGTCAGAGGCGCTTCGCGACTGACTCCCTCCCTTCACAAGGTAACGGAAACTTTCTTTCTTTTAAAGTGCTCAGTGCTTGGTTATTTTACAACAAATACACATTCGCCACAGTGCTCAAGTGTCTAGACAGAAAGATTTCTTTTACTGCAAGTAAACTACTTCCATTTACTTTTCACGCGCTGCGGGCAGATCTCTTCCGCCTACCCTTCACTCTAGCATCGGTGAACCTGTTATTCCCCTAAACTCATCCACTTCTTTCCGGGATATGTTCCGAGTTTAAGGTTTCCCAGCGGACCCCTTTGCTTTCACGCTAGCTCCGAGGAACCTGCTACTCTTCCGATGTGACCCTTACTAGGTTACGCCACTATGGGAATTTTGCCAATGAGCCCCGTTACTGTCATTTATTCACACATGTATTCAGAAACCCCTAGTTAGTGCTTCCCGGTTATCCTAACCTGCACCTAACTTTCCTCGAGCCTGTGACCTCAGGACAATGGATTCTATTCACCACTTGCCCTTTCAATTCCCCGGGGAGTTCGGACAACACGAAACAATACGGTTTACAAATGCATGGATTAGTACATATAACAATATAAGAACAAGAATAATAACAATACAAAAATTCATGAGTTTCAGCAGCGTATTCACAAGAGAATGATCAGGTCTCTTAGAACAGCCGCTCTTCTAGCAGCATCAATATACTAGCAGCTTCCGACTCAACTAGTTCAACTAATCCCTGCCTTACTCTCAACTAGTCCCTAACCATCCTCTAGCTACCAGTAAAACTGATAGAGCGCGCGAGGCCACCCGACCAATAGTTTTCGCCGGTTTCCGGCTTCAGGGCCCATATACTTTCAAATCATCATATACATCGATCAGGTGACTTCACGAGCTCTAAAACGAAGTGTCCACTTCGGTGGATGCGGGTCCTGACGTGTCTCTTTATGAGACCGGTAAGTTTCGTACTGTTTTAGCAGTGCATCTAGTTTCTGTTCTAGTCAGTTCTGTTCTCGAGAAAACTCATGTATTCTGTTTTCCGTATTCCAGGTAGTATTCTGTTCGAACTGTTATTTTAAATGTTCTTCATGTATTTTAATGTCGTGGTATGAATGTGGAGTAATTATCGTGTTCATTGTGTATTGTAATTACGTATTGTGTCTAAGTTATAGTTCAGTCATGCCCTTATTTTCTAAATTACGTCAGTTGAAAACTAGAAAAGGTCTGTTAGAAGCAGCAGTTCCTGTCCCGCCTAGGGACAGTCCAGGTCATTTTATGTATCAGAAGCATGGCATAAGTGCCATATTATATCTAGATTTATGGGTAGAGTATACCAAACAGTTAGAAGAAAAGTATAGATGGCCTGTATCAGGCACATGGGATGCCGAGTGCATCATGCGAGTAGAAGAAGCATTATGGAAAAAGAAAGCCAGACAGTCACAGAAAGATGCCATCGAGTTATGGCGCAAAGAATCTCATAAAAGAACCGAAAAAGAAATCAGAAAGTCAGAATTAAGTAGAGAATCCTTAGAACGAGCCCAAGAAAGGGAACTAATCGAGATAGGTGAACGAGTTAAAACCGAACAGTCAGACAGACAGAGGCATGCCCTTATTAAGGGTATGTATCCTCTTCTTGCCGAGGGCTTGCCAAAAGCAACTCCGGAGGCATCCAGTAATTTTCCGCCACTCTTAGTTCCGACCAAGCTACGTCACAAACCGACCGCAGCTGATATTTTCATCTCGTCCTATTTGGACGACACAGTCCCGGAATATGCAAATCCTGTTCCGCCAGTCCCTGTAAATCAGGCAATTCCTGTTCCTCCAGACACCGGAGTACCTGTTACGGTGATAGAGCGCGCGAGGCCACCCGACCAATAGTTTTCGCCAGTTTCCGGCTTCAGGGCCCATATACTTTCAAATCATCATATACATCGATCAGGTGACTTCACGAGCTCTACCAATTTGTGTGTGTGTTCCCTACTATTAATTTCCAGTGCACCCGACTTACCATCCACCGAATGCGGGTACCTAATGACCACAATGAATCAGGGAGCTAGCTGTAAAGAAAAGGCAGCAAAATACAAACCCAACCAATAACATTCAAATACTGTTTAAATGACCACGGACAACTGGAAGTTTTAAAAGGTTTATCTAAAGTTCGTTTCCTTCATGCATCAAGTATACAAGAATGAGACAATCAATGACTAAGATAATGTAAATTATGTAGCTATATAAAAATAATGATAGGGTAATCATTGAAATACTGATATAAAATGCAAGAGAAAAATACTATGCAATTCAGTAATATCTAAGCATGGGCAGACTATGTATGGGTAACTATAGGAGGGCCTATAATGAGTAACACGCTTCACTTAAAGTAAAGGGGCCTTTGAACAGTCTAGGTAATGAAGTTCTAGACCATATCAGAAAATTACAAACTGCAATGCAAAATATAATCTCTAACAAGTAAGAAGACATAAGAACAAACTTATGAAAATATGTAATTTACTTTCAATAGTTGCGGAAAGGCATGGAAAATATAACATATGCAATGATGAAGTTTATTAAAGCAAAAGTTAGAAATTCAGAAGGTGCAAGATTTTAAGAATTTCAGAGCAATATTTACCTAGAATGGTGTGGAAACCAAACCCTGGCCACGGGTCAGTTAAGGACAGGAAACCCTCAAGGAAGGATACCCCTCAAAGGACAGCAGGTGCAGAATGGACACCCAGGACAGGACAGGATACCCTCGGAATAGGAATCAGGACAGGACCCTCAGGACAGGACAGCAAACCCTCAAGACAGGACCGCTCAGGACAGGACCGGAACCCACAGTTCGGAAGCAACGCCTGCGCTCCACCCGCTCTGCAGCTATCGATCAAGACCCCGATTGGGTCAGCGAACTCCCAGTTAAGTGCTTCGCCAGCACTTTAAGGTTCAGTAGAACCTTAGACTATGGTCAAATTCGGACAGAGTGCTCCGCAGCTCTCTGTATCTTCAGTCACCTATTGAGTGCGTTGGGTCAGTGACAGGTCAGCTAAACCAGACAAGTCGGACGGCTCCCTAGGTGAACCCAGGGTAGATATACAGTTTGGGGACAGTGTACCACCCCCCAATGTTGCAAAGTGTCAGAATCCCTCAATTTGGATTGGTCCTAAGGTAGGATTTGGGTAGCACACCAATCACAACATAGTAATTTAAGCCTACATTTGCATAGTAGGGTACCGCCTAACTAGATTGGGGTTCCCATGAGAAGTTGTGCAGAAATACAATGGCAATTTTAACAATGTTGCACTGCGAGAACATGTGATTGGTTCAGCCGAGTTTTCAGGTCGTTTCTCAGGAGCATCTTGCTCGTCACTGCCAACTGGCTGTGTTCCATCAGTCAAGGTCTGCTGTGCCTCGGCAAGTCGCGCAGGCGCAGAAGGGACCTCCAAGATGGTTCTCGGTACATACAGAACCCCATTCCCCGCGGTACATGAAAAGTAAGCGAAAACAAATTAATACATAATAATGTCATTATGAAAACACATCACAGGGTTTGTACTTTTAACTCATCATCAAGAAATAAACTTATGCATTTAAATGTTAGCTACATTGATACGACCACAAGAGCAGTGGCACGAGCAGTACCACATGATGAGCACAGCTATGAATTACGCATGCGCATAACTTTCCCTCCACTTCTGCAGACGCGTCAGGACACGTGAGTGTGGCTGACGCATGCGCAGTAACTAAATACAAGCAGCGGCCATTTTAGGTGACTCGAGTAAATTATTTTAGTAAAACACATGTGCAAGCTTCACGATCCTTATCCAAACTAAAAATAAATGTTAGTAAAACATACACTTGTTACCGTATTACACATAAACGAGGTTCTTGACTTCGGCAAGCCGCAAAATATGCGAAGCTTTGCTTCATCAACGGTACCCCCGGTCCAGCCTGCATTACAATTTCCCACTCTGCCAGCACGAAGAGTGTCAGTCGACGATTCCAGTTTAGGGGCCGCAGGAGGAGGTCCTCCTGGTACCCCGCCACCACACCAACGTAGAACGTTGGCCGAGTTACATGAATGTGCGTTACAACGTACGCCCAAATTTAAGTCCGTTGCAGATATCCGACGAGCTCTTACTGAATGCCGCTATGATCCAGTTGCAGGTGATGACAGTACAGTTATATATTCCATCCGTGTAAGACGGGTGACCGGGTATTTGGACACCCTACCAGATATGAAAGAAGATCTAGACAGAATATATCGTTTCATCCGTACAGGGAATGATCCAGAAAGCATTAGCGAAGCCATGTCTCAAAGGAAAGCTGAGATCCAGCTCATGTTATTAAAGTTTCTAATTAATTGTTTAATAAGAGAACAAGATTATCCGACCAAAGATCCGGCCGAAATGAGAATCCTGACAAGGTGGAGTGATAATATAGCCGAGGGTAAGCACAGAACCATCAGTAGTATAGAGAGTATGTACAAGAAAATCCGTAAAGAAATAATAAAGTTACACGAACAACGTAAAGCAGCACAAGTAAACGAGAAAGAAAATGACTCCTCTACGGAAGAGGTAGAGGACGAGAATCCCGCCAGAATAGCGTATGTAGGTAGAACTAGATTTCCAGACCGCCATTTACGCCTAGAACACAAGAAAACTGTTCCTCATCCAGCACCAGAACAAGGTTCTCTGGAACAAGTATTTCAAGCTACCGATCACATTCTGAAATCACGAATCGGTTATAGTGAGTTAAGTACTATGCATGAACAAGAACTAGTCCGATCAGCAGTCCGATGGATTACTGATTCTACCACTTTTCCAGATGAAATAGTGGCACAAATGTTTCTGAAACTGCCCCCAGCCGAGCAACGACTGGTGGGTATGTATATGATCCAGCACCTCATTACTCTGTATGAGGGTCAACATTCTGATCCAGGTCCGTTACACGATGTCCTGAACGAGTTACTCCAGTATAGATGGAAAGGTCTAGGTACCGATTTAATTAGTGTTATTCTAGAACAGCGCCACAAATATAGAACGTTCCTGAACCCGCATTTCGTCCATGTCTCACCCCCAGAAAGTAAACCCTTTTACATAGACAGACAGAATCCGTTACGAGAAGTACACCCAGTCAGGACAACAGATGGTGAAATGCAACGAGTGTTTGTTTACACCCCGATTACAAAGATGGAACTCTTAGAGATGAAGAAATTAATTCCCTGTCACGACAAAGATCCAGCAGGGTTCCACCGAGAATTAAAGGACATGCTCCGTATGGGAGAATACACGTATCCAGATATAATTAAAATGTTAAAAGTCCTGTTGCCCGCAGGGGTATATGAAAAACTCAAGGAAAAAGAATGGGAGGTGGGAGAGAAAAAGATCGATTGGGCAGTTCTAGAAGCTGAAGATAAGATACGAGTACCAGGTACCGGTCTTGGAGAGAAATGTAAAGAATTACCTGAATTATTGATACAAGTTTTGCCAAGATTATTAGCCACTAAAAAGGAAGACTGGGATGCAATCTCAGCCTGTAAACAGAAACAAGACGAAGACACTAGTGATTTTTATTCTAGATTTGAAAAGTGTTTTATTATAAACAGTGGATTGAAAACAAGTAGTGAGTCATACCCTCATCTTTTTGTTACTAAATTAGTCGAGAATTCAAGTCCACAAGTTAAGAATCGAGTTTTGAAAGTCGAAAGTACGTGGCAAGCTAGTACCCCGTCCCAAATGTTACAGATGCTCCAGTACCACCAGAATAGAATCAGAGAAGAGCAAGATCATGAAAGAAAACGTATGAAAGACACGAAAATGAAAGTACTAGTTGCACAATCTGTTCCTCAAGACAATCAGAAGAGGGGTACGAATCAAGCCAGTCATCCTGCAGTTCCCGTTAAAGGGACATGCAATTATTGTAAACAGCCAGGTCATTTTATAAACGAGTGTGCAGTTCTGAAACACAATATAGCTACTGGTAAGACTAAAGAAAGACCACGTCCACCTAGACAAGAACAAGTTTCACAGACTTCTCAGCCACAGAATGCACAACAGACAGTTCCAGCACCGCAGCCTATTGCTGCAACACAGCATGTTACACAGCAGATGTACCAGTATGCACAGTCTGAGTATCCAGAGTATCAACCGTATTCATGAAACAGCCTAGAGAGGGAGGTAGGCTTGCCTCTCATCGAGATTCCTGTAGATCAAGAAGGTCCCTATGTTCATAGTCAAGTACTAGGGAAAGACAGAAAGTTTCTGATTGATACAGGGGCAAGTAGGACGACCATCAGTCACGCCGAAGTTCCAGGGGCTCCGCTCTGAGGCTCTAGAAATGTTTCCCTTGGATTTTCAGGAAAGCCTATTGTAAACGAGATATCTAAGCCAGTCACTCTAGAAGTAGGTCCATTGTCCCGCACTACTGATCTGTTACTTACGAAGTCATGTCCAGAAAATTTATTAGGCATTAAGACACTGAAAGAATTAGGTGCAGTTATTTGCTGTTCCCCCGAGGGAATACGACTGTTTTTACGTGACTTCAAGGGTCACTATGTATTACGAGATTTTGATCCGAGATTGTCCAATGTTCCACAGCATCTATGGGCGCAAGGTCCAACTGATGTTGGTTATATGCAAATCACACCCCATCGTGTGACTCTCAAGCCAGGTGTAGTCCTGCCACGAATCAGACAGTACAGATTGCCACCTGAGGCTGTAACAGCCTTATCCAAAATTATTGACGAGCTCATCGCTCAAGGAGTAGTTGTAGAAACCGACTCCAATGTATGTAATTCTCCGATCATTCCAGTCATGAAACGTACTGATCCAAATGCACCCCCAGTATATCGATTAGTGATTGACCTTCGAGAACTCAATAAATGTATTATTCCCCAGTACCCAGTTGTCCCAGATATCTCTTCCCTATTGACAGCCATTGATTCCGAAGCCTCATTTTTTACAGTCATAGATCTCAAGAACGCGTTTTTCAGTGTCCCCATTCATCCAGACAGCCAGTTTCTTTTCGGATTTTGTTTAAATGGAAGGAGCTATATGTTCACACGAGCTCCTCAAGGTTTCACAGAAAGTCCTAGTATTTACAGTCAAGCACTTAAGAGACAACTAGACAATATTCACATGCCAACTGACACTGCCCTGCTCCAGTATGTCGATGATCTACTAATCACAGCCCGTTCTGAACGTGCTTGCGAGCGAGCATCACTTACAGTCTTGTATTTCCTTGCCGAGATGGGGCACAAGGTGTCCCCTTCGAAGCTTCAATTCTGTGTCCAGCAAGTGATCTATTTAGGCCACTTACTGTCCAAGAGGGGTAGGCAGTTGACACCAGACCGTATCCAGTTAATAGCGAGTCTTCCTCAGCCCAAGACCCAGAAGGAGGTACGTGCTTTTATCGGCCTTACTTCTTACTGCAGACAATGGATTCCTCAGTATGCATTTCTAGCTAAACCACTGATACAGTTAACGACACAGGAGGCAGCCGTATCGACTGTCCTCCCTTGGACATCTGAACATACACTTAGTTTCAATGAGTTAAAGAAAGCTTTATGCCAAGCTCCAGTTCTAGCTACACCGAACTACAGTAAGCCTTTTACACTTTTCGTCACTGAACGCGAAGGTACAGCATTATCTGTTCTCACACAAGATCAAGCAGGACAATACAAGCCTTGTGCTTATTTTTCGAGCACATTAGATCCTGTAGCCCAGGCTCTGCCTGCGTGCCTCAAGTCAGTTGCAGCCACAGCACTAGCTATCAGACAAAGTGATTCCATAGTATTAGGACATTCCTTGACAGTACAAGTTCCACACTCCGTGGAAGTTCTTTTAAACCGAACACAAACTCAGCACTTGACAATTGCACGTTTAACAGGTTATGAACTGACACTGTTCCAGCCACACATAAAAATCAGACGCTGCAACGTTCTAAATCCTGCTACACTGTTACCATCAGTTAATTCGAATCCTGCCACACACGACTGTGTGGAAGTAGTTAACATTATGACTAAGCCAAGACAAGATCTGACAGATATTCCATTACCAGATCCCGACCTGACACTTTATGTGGATGGTTCATGTATGAGAACAAGTACAGGAGAACTAGTAGCCGCGTATGCAGTGACTACTGACACTGAAGTTATAGAAACGCATCGTATTGACACCCTGTCTGCTCAAGCAGCAGAGCTAGTTGCTCTGACCCAAGCCTGCATACACGCCAAGAACCTGAAAGTTAATGTTTACACAGATTCGCGCTACGCATTTGGAGTTGTACACGACTTTGGAGTGCTCTGGCAGGAGAGAGGTTTCATGACTTCTCATGGAACCAAGATTCAGCATGGTCTCCTTATTCAGGCTCTGTTAGATGCCATACACTTACCGACATCTATTGCTATCATGAAGTGCAAAGCACATACGAAAGTTACTGACATTATTTCTCAAGGTAATGATCTAGCAGATCGCACAGCCAAGCTTACAGCACAGACTCCAGACATTTCAGTTAATCCAACACAGACACATACTCCAGATCAGACTACATGTATGACAGTTAAGGACCCCACTCAAGATGTCATAGATATCCAGTCACATGCTACTCCCGATGAAATCAAGAAATGGTCCGAACAAGGAGGGGTCCAGACAGATCAGGGATGGGTAACGAAGGGTAAAGCCACATGGTTTCTCCCCGACTCAATGGTTCAAGTCATTATCAATACCGCACATAGTCCAGCACATTTAGGAGAAAAAGCTATGTTGGATAGTATCCAGAACATTTGGTTCAACAAGCATTTACGAGCTGCAGCCAAGCAGAAAGTCCGTACCTGTATGATATGTTGCCAGTTTAATCCAGGTAAAAGTGTCCCGGTGGAACAAGGTGGATTCCAGCCCCCTGACCACCCTTTTGAAGTCCTCCAAATGGATTATATTCAGATGGAGCGATGTCGAGGTTTCAAGTATGTCCTTGTAGTAGTATGCGCTTTGTCCAGATGGACAGAAGCATATCCAGTTCCAGATTACACAGCCACGACCACTGCCAAGCAGTTGGTTCGTGAATTCTTCCCCCGCTACGGACTCCCTAGAGTCGTATATTCTGATAACGGCCAACCATTCTCATCTGAGCTCATGAAACATGTTTCCCTTTTGTTAGGGTACCAGTGGAAGTTCCATTGTGTACGCCATCCTGAAGCAGCCGGTCTCGTAGAGAGACATAATCAGACCCTGAAAATCCGTATTGCTAAAATATGTAAAGAGAAAGGTGTGGACTGGCTAGTAGCTCTGCCAGTCGCTTTATTTTATATGCGCATGGTCGCACACTCCAGATCAGGTCTGTCCCCGTATGAGGTCGTATTCGGCCGCCCCCCTAACATGTGGGGTACACCTAGACCTCGAAGTATTACCGATGTTTCAAGTAATATGCTGACAGATTACCTAGCTTCCTTGATGTCTGCCCTACACTCTTGTCGTTCACAGGTTGCCGCCGCATTTCCAGACAATACCGAGGTGGCACCGCATGAAATCGTTCCCGGATGCATGGTTCTTGTCCGGAATTTTGATCGTTCAAGTCCGCTGGAGCCTCGCTGGAAAGAACCCCGACAGGTCCTCCTGGCCACCCGTACTGCCGTCAAGCTGGAAGGCAGGAAGGGCTGGGTCCATTTGTCTCATGTGAAGAAATTTTACGGACTAAAGCCTATTCCTAAGAACATTTCCGAGGATCTTAAAGACTGCCAAAGTACTATTCTTAAGGACTGTCCCGCAAAAGACTATGATACTGAACCCTCCCTGTTAGAGAAAACTCCGCAACAGGAGTATAAGCAAAAACTAAGGTCTAGTAAAATAAGTCAGCCAGTTTGATTGTCTAAGTCCTCCCCTAGGTGAAACGGTTAGACCGGTTTCTGACATGTATATAATAGACCCCCATAGTGAGAGAGTTAGTCAAAACTCAATCCGATGTATCGTTTTTCTAAGTTTCATATTGTTTTTCAGCCTTATGTTTACCTGCACATGTTATGCATTTTATTTGTATTTTCCAGTTTCTCATGTAAATAAGTCTGCTAATGCTACAGTAGAACACACGTTTAGTGATCTGCCTCCTCATGAACTCTCATATCGTCTCGCTATGCGTAATAATTCCTTTATCCGCATGTTACATTATTCACACCAGACCAGCAATGCCACTAATTGTTGGGTGTGTGGTCGACTCCCCCCTTTCCAGACACCGAAGGGAGTTCTGCCACTCTTTCCTTATCCATTTTCACATAATGGTTCGTGTGGAGCATGGTCCACGTTAACGTCATCCTCAACAGATATGTCTTTTCTTAACAGTACATGTTTTCCAGACAAGCAAGGTCTTCCCCACAGAACAGGGTTAGATCTAGAAAATGAAGTTTACAATTTGGGTAATTATTCTTCGAATTTCATGGTCCTGAATGTTCAGTCTGATACTACTCCAGACTTCCCTGCTATTTCAGTATTACCAGTCAAAGGCGAATTATGTGTCCGAAATAATGGTTCCATACACGTAGGACATAGTGATTGTACTACTATTGTCAAGTATAGTGACAGTAGGAAATCTATTTTTAAAGCTTCACGTCATTCTTATTTTGTTTGTGGTCAGACCGCATATGTTCGTCTGCCCCTCGATTGGGAGGGTACCTGTTATATTGCCTTTCTACTGCCACCAGTTTTTCTAGCCCCACCTGACTATCATAGGAATTCCCACCTAGTACATACTAGACACAAGAGAGACCTCCCGATTGTCGATTATACTGAAACTGCTCTAGAACAATACATAGATATCAATAAAGGTGTTTTCCCCTATTTAGGTACTGTTGTGAATAGTAAACTGATACGTAGATTAACCAGAACCCTTGGAGCAGTAGTGATTGAGACTACTTCTGCTCTAGGTAACTTGACCGAAGAGCAATCCTTTATGAGAATTGTCGTGCTCCAGAATCGTCTCGTCCTTGACGTCATACTGGCCGATAGGGGCGGGGCTTGTAGAGTCATCGGATCTAGTTGCTGCATTTTCATTCCTAATAACGCGCCGTCTGTTTATTCAGCTATGACCAGACTCCATAAAATTGCCCATATGTTACATCAAGATCCAGGCACCTGGACATGGTCCGGTTGGTTCTGGAATATAATTTCCGCCTGGGGATGGAAAGTATTGTCATTTCTAGGTATTGCAGTAGCGATCATATTCAGTTGCTGCCTCTGTATACAATGTGGCCCTGCGATTTGCGGCATTTGTGCTACCTCTTGTATTCCTAGTCCCAAGTCCCGTTCTAAATCCCGTTCCAAGAAAATTCGAGACGAACAAATGATACTGTATGAAATGATAGATGGTATCATGAATATTGATGTTTCCTGATGGAAACGTAGTGACAAGGAGGGAATGTGGAAAAGTAAATTTTGCCATGTTCTGTGTCCCTACGTGTTCCCCATCTTATGCTATGTGTGCATGATTAATATGCATATGTATTCCCCATGTTTGATTAAAGACGCAATTACAGTTGTGTCCATCTCTAGTATGCCAGTTTCCAGTTCTCGTGAAAGCTACGAGTATCAGGCCTATGTAAATTTGCGTTGCCACGTTTCTCAGTGTGCACGTTATTTCATTGTAAAGTCCCCGTTTCTAGGCCTCAAAAGGGCCCGGACACCAGATTCAGCTCCTGTCTCCTGAGCCCTCACTGAGGAGCGATACAGCCCCCACCTGTATCCTCGACCCTTCACTTACTTCCTGCCTCGCAGTGCCCGGCTCGGCCTGGCTCTGCCTACGAGTCTGCCAAGAGTATGTTATGATTCTAGTTATCAGTCCAGCCCTCCTTCTCTGCATTCCTAAGCTACTGAATCGCATCAATAGTTTCCGTCATTGTCTAGCCTTTACGTCTCCATGCGAGAGAAATACTGTATTTATGGTCATTTAATATTCTTCATCACGCACTACATGTAGAATAATGCATGCACCAGTCTTAGAGTCTGTTAGCCTTTACCCCGATAACTTTTGGATTCTATCAACATGTTCTCTAAACATTAGATACTAGATAGTGGTAGGTACATGTTGCCCTGACTCTCCAGACTTCAGTCTCTGCTCCTAGCGCAGAGTTCATAGCCCCAGCTTCTCCTAGTAACACGTCATTGTCAGTTTGCGCGCACCATTAGGTCAGAGGTCCCGGCTCCTTAGGTAGCCCCCTCCATGTTTCCGCCCCATTTATGACATATTCTGTTACGTTTACATCACATGTCTATGTACACGCCTCTTGTTACACCTACTTTCACCCTTATCTTTCGCGACTGCTATTGACCACACCCACTGCTCCGCCTACTGTATTCATTGTAATGCAACTGTTTTAGTATATATGCTTGTGTACTGTTATTAAATGTTAGCGCGCTCATCCCAGATCCTGCCCGACAGCTGTCGGGGCCCCCCTGTCAGGCCCTGCCATCCTATTCCTATGCAGGTTGTCCTGTTCCTGTCCTTTATGCTGTATTAAACCTGCAAACTCCTACTACCTCGAATCTTGACTCTTATTTATTGAGCTATCTGTTATTGCTATGTCCAGTAAAACCTAGATCCGGTATTATTTATTTATATACCACAAGGTACCAATGCACAGTCTTAAATTCAGAGTGAAAATTCTGTTGCCCTCATCTGAGAAGTGAACTCCATCTCCTCTGTAGATATCTTGCATGTAGTAACGCAAGTTATTGTTGTACAGGGAGCCCATTCCATGGTCTCTCATGTAAGCTGAAACAGATTTGTTTACATGCTTCCTCGATTTCTCAATTTGTGGACAAAATTGGTTCGACCACCTGCATTTTTGTCTTTGGCATATATTTGAATATACCAAGGCAGTCTGAGGAAAAAGTGCCATCAATTGCTCAAAGGTGTCCTTTAAAAGCATTTCCAGACCTACCCCAGTCAAAGTGCCCAAATCATTACCTCCACAGTGCACAATTAACAGGTCAGGTTTTGGCAAATGCATAAAGGTTTTCACCAATGGTATCAATTGGTGACATTTTAATCCTCTGTGGCCAAACCACTTAATTTCCACATCTTGTAAATTGAGGTTAGGTAAATTCCTGTTTTCAGCGTACCTTTGAGCCCAATAGATATAACTATGTCCAACAATCCAGACAGAAAACATGGCGAGAGAAGGTTCTCCTGCAGTCAGATGAAGTGTGGCAATGAAATGGCAGTTGAAAAAATGAGAGTGTAAAATGAAAAAAACTGAGGAGTTTCTGTGTTAATGAAGCAGTAAGAGTGATTGGTGGATTTTGACTGCTGAAAACAGAAAGTTAGTGTGCATGGATGAGTTCGTTGAAAGATGTATTTTGAGTGGCGAAGAAAAAATCATTAAATGAAAGAATGCTCTGGATATGCAGGTGCACTGAGAGTTCAGAGTTCAATTGCAACATTGTTGTGTGAACTTGGAAACACCAGAGGTCTTGCAAGAGGTGGTTGCTATGCAGAAAAAGCAGAGAGGGGGCAGGGTTTTGCTTTGAAAAAAAGTGAGGGAAGAGTTTTGATTGGTGTGACATGAGAGATATGTGTGAGGAATTACAGCATTTCTGTGCTTTTGATAGCTACAGACTCTGGAGTGCATACCTTTTGCTCTGCTGAAGGCAAATTGGTGTGTTTCTGAGACTGTTTTGAAACTCAAAGTATGAATATATAAAAAAAAAGAAAATCGTTTTTGAGGTAAAGGAATGTTTTCAAAATTTATGTGCGCCATATGCCCCCAAATTTCTTTTTCGGGGGTGCAGCAGGGTGTTCTTGAGACACCCCTGCACCCTCGGAAAAATTCGTAATTTGCGATGAGGTAATTGCTAATCGCAAATTGCACCTTCATTCCTATGGGCCTCCTGCTGCATGGAAATGAATGGGTAATTTGTAATTAGCAAATAGGTCATCGCAAACTAGGAATGGTAAAGAATCGCTATTTATTCCTTAAAGTTCGCTATTTAGGAAATGCAAAAAACTTTGATGATACATATGGCGGTTCATCTCTAACAAGATAAGAAGCATAGGGATAGATTTATGATGACTGGCGCATCACCAGGGATGTGTTAGTCATTCTGTGCCGCTGTTCCGTCACCTATGGTGTGCTGCATTTACAATGCGGCGCATCATGGGGCAAAAACAGCACAGATGCGTGACGTATCTGTGCCGTAAAGGTGGCGCATTGCTGGAGTTGTATCGCAAGTGTGATGAAGCTCCAGCAAGGCTCAGGGGTGCCCCTGTCGCAGGGTTTCTGTTCTCACACAGAACTGTGGACAGAGGATTGGAACCTCGGCGAATTAGGGTGTCCCAAAACTCACCTTAGTAATCAAAACCCCTTAGCAAGCTAGGTACAGTGTCACATTGGCTATAACAAACTCTCAATGTTTAGACAATCCAGAATATGAACTTATAGTACCTCAGGATACGTGGAACTCATGAACAGTCGGTCGTTATATATTTCTTAGAAACCAGAACATGGAGTTAAGAAGAACACATGTGTATTTGAAATGTTTATTTACTAATGCCGTCTTCTCAGGCGTAGTATCTTAGATAATACAAGTACACATATTATCAGTAGCAAAATTACCAGCATAGTTACTAGTACATAAAAAGCGAATGGTGACAGTATGTTAACATGCTGTAAATGAATAAGAGTTAGCAACACTTATAAGCAGCCGCGGGCCGTGGAGGGAGTTACGGTGGGGCAGGGAGGCGGGGAGGGGGAGGGGCAGGGTGGAGAGGGCTCCACCCTGCCCCTCCCCCTCCCCGCCTCCCTGCCCCACTGTAACTCCCTCCACGGCCCGCGGCTGCTTATATCTCACCCTCCCTAATACACATATTATATTATTTGCTAGGAAGGTCTCTTTGTGTTGGTTTAGGGCGTGCCCATACTTTAGTGTCTTAGATTTGAAGGAATCACATCAGCATACACCAGCTCTCTCTTCATGTGAACCGCATCAACTGTTGTGTATGTGTGTTCGGCAAAGCAATATAAAACCCGCCTCATGCCCAGAATTGGCAGAAGTTGCACTTATGTTGTGAGTATGAAGTCGTGGAGATCAGACCTCATAACAATTCTGTATCGTGTTGTTCTTGAAACTTCAGCACTCGCTGTACAGATATAGTTTAACAAGCAAAGCAGATAGTAGAGCAATAACATATTATTCTCATGTAAACCACGATGAACTAGTAGGTTGAAAGCTAAAGCAACAACTAAGTGTCGTGTGCAGAAGTTGCAAAAAAGGAAAAATGGCGTTTAAACCGGTAATGAGCCCATGCTAACTTAACACGGTGTAAAGATATCCAGGACCTAGATGACACCTCCCCATGATCCGGAAACGAACTGAATAAGATAATAGAAGTGCCATCTCATGAGAGCAGATTGCAAGTTTATATGTGGACGGTCCGCAAGGTAAAGCATTAAAAACTAGGAAAATTTAATGCTAAAGAAAAATAAAACAGCCAAGTACTTTATCGAGTCTTAAGCCAATAGGCAAGCTAAATAATAAAAACTTGACAAATAAGTCAATGAATTGTCAATGAAATGCTAGTACTCAGCATATCAAACATGAAAAAGGTCTATGACATAACTGTGTATGCAAAATAAGCTGCAACAGCCTCCAATAGGAAGTCACCGTCTTCATCCGAAAAGAGTTCAGCCATCCAATTTAAAAGCGGAAAAGAACATACGTGCTCTCCCAGCACCGGATCCTCTATCACCATCAGAGGACAGCTCGGTGGGTTTTCAAGAAAGCTCTGTTCCAAGAAAGACTGTGTTGCCGCCAGTAAATTCCAGGGACCAATTAGTCCATGCATCAATGCCACAGCCATAATCCTTTCGCCAGGACAAACCAACTCGTGAGTAATGATAGGAGTCATCAGCTGATTAAAGTCGACGTCAGGAGAAACCGGTCCGCAGAGACACAAATCAATGGCCCAATCGAAATCACAGGTCAGGCAGTGAAATACAGGCTGGACACAGGTGAAGTAGGAGAATCGAAAAGATAATCCATATGCCGTGCTTAATATCGCCAACGGCATTGTGCCATAATATTCTAGCATGCGATTGCGGAACAGTGTCAGCAGCTGCAGGGCGGGAGCTTGCACAGGAGGGACATCCATATTTAAAAATGTAAAAAAGCACAAGAGCGTCCGCTGGTAATGCAAGTAAAAATGGGAATCCACGAAGCAGAGTGGAAAAAATAGAATGAAAGAAAGCAGGGATGACTCCAAAGATTTTCTCAAATGAAGTCACAAGACCACTGGTAACAACTTTAAAAAAGTGCGCCAGGGCCTTTGTGGAGGACGCGTTAAAGATAGTCCGAACCATCTTGCTGAAATGGAAAAGCAAATCTGTATTGAAAAGGGTCTGCACCTCTGTACGGGTGTTCGCTATGTGAAGCACGAAAGTTTCACGGGCCGAACTCAAGGCCACCTCTCTCTGAGACAAAAGAGCTCTTATTCTTGCCATGCCGTTGAAATCTGCTCCCATGGTTGGTATTTGTGGCGAGATTGAAAACTCCCTATGTTCATGTGTGGGAGGAAATAGAACATTTCTGCAGCAAATAACCCGTTCACTTACTGTTACGATAAAAGGAATACTTTTAATTAACCCAGAACAATCTTCATTATTGAGCATCAAATAACTACCATTTTCCAACAACTTGAACGTGGGGATGATAGCAGGAACTGGCGTGCCTTGCAACACGCAAGCCATATTTGGTCGGTGTTTGTTGCATGAACCGTGTAACTGTATGTGCCTACACATTAGTGAATGATGTGGCGTCTCAGTGCATTCCTCTCCATTCAGATAAACTTCTTGATCATCTTTGAAACATCTGTATGTGTATGGAAGCGACCAGACCTCATGAAGAAAAGCACTACCTAAAGGTTCATAACGACCTATTGGTATATATTTCATACAATTTGAAAACTTATATAAAGCAAAAGGCAGCGTTATTAAACCGTGGATAAGGCACGTTGCCAAAAAACCCGCAATCCTCTGCTGATGATGTCACTGAGCATGTCATGAATGATGTAATATGTGACATCATCAGCAGTGGATTACGGGTAATAGTATCTCTAGTTTACTCCCTTATAGCTGTCTTTCTTTTAACATAAGTGTCTGTTTCCTTCCCTTATACTTACTGTTCTTTTTAAAAAAAAAAATTTTTGGTTCACTTCCGGTTCGCGTACCGGCGAGCGAACTGGGAAGCGAACTACGAGAAATAGAGGTTGGCACAGTTCCAAATATTGTACCAATTTTTTAATAACGGGGAGGTAGTTCTGAAAAGAACTTTTTTTTAAATTGTTTTTGTTGTTTTATATTTTTTTTATTATTTTTCTGAACATTTTTTTACTTTTTTTGAATTTTTCTGAACAGTTTTATATTTTTGGGGGTTTTTCTTGGAGGGGGCAATGAAAACGATTCATTGTAAAGGGCTCAACAGGAGCAACAAAACAAAAAAAAAGTATTTATTATTTTGGGCGTTTCGTACAAACTTGCATATGATAGTCAATAGCTCTGTTGATCAGAGTGATGCTACTTTCTCTGTAGCAAATGAATCCATTGCAATGTACGCAGACGTGTTTTACTTCACCAAATCTCATTTGTATATTTGGCACCATCTCCCTGCCCTCTGGTCCCGTTACTTCCGGTACAACAGATCTTCTGGCCATAATAGGGAGATTATCTAGGTCGTTCCGAAACTGTGCAGCACTGTAGTTGTTAGGATGCCACCTAGTCATATGGCGATGCATTGTGTAGTTTCCGAAACTGTATTTTTTCTCGGTCCCTCTGGACAGTCTATCTTGACATATAAGGCAAGTTACGTATCTTGCATTTACTTTTTTCTGACCTTTGGGAATTTTAAAAAATTGCCAAATGAAGTTTTCTTTCCGGTGAGACGTCCTGGGCTCCTCAGGCAAAAACTGCCTCTCTTCGTGCTCGTCGTCCTGTTCCTCTTCTTCCTCTTCTTGTTGAATTATAACTTGAGCAGGTGGTCCACTCTTCCTTGGATAGGGTGGAGGTGGTGGGGAAGCACCAGCTGAAGCTACTAAAGAAGCCATTGCTCACTGGTAACAAAGGGTCTTTCTCTCACAATGATGAAAGTCAGAGTGAGGAAAGAAGGAGGGATTTTCATCATTTGGGAAAAACAAGAGTTCTCAACCAATGAAAAGTGTTCATTTTAGATTATATGACCTAGTCTTACATCATTAGGAAACCAAAAGTGAAATGAACCAATGAAAAGTGTTATTACCAAGTCACATGACCTGCTGTGTTTACGTTAAGCGCTTTGCAGGGCCTCCCGGTTTGCTTCCAGAAACCTGCGCTTTGCGACTCGCTTCGCGTACCAGTTCGCTAACGTAGCACGTCATATGACGTATCACGCGACAACGTGAAACGTCATGCGGACGGGAGGCGTCACGATGTTGTTTTCTAACGCGGCAGTTGCGGTAAAGAAACGTTTACCGGCTCGCGGTCTATTTCGCGGCATCAAGGTCAGCTAACGGGAAGCTTCCCGATTCGCGAAGCGGGAACGAAGAAAAAAAAATATTTAAAAAAAAAATTATTCATAAACATATAAAATATATTTTTGGATTTAAAGAAGAATACATTTTACAGCTACAGATATTAGCTGTTAAAAAACCAATGAAATTCACTGAAAAAACCATAGGTTATAGACCATATATAGTTAGGGATTAGCATTTACAAAACCTTGAAAATTCACAGAAAAAACCATAGGTTAGAGACCATATATAGTTAGCTGGACATTTTATTGACATAAAACCAATGAAATTCCATATATAGTTAGTTGCACTAACTATATATCGCGCACCCGCAATCCACTGCTGATGATGTCACATATTACATCATTCATGACATGGTCAGTGACATCACTGATGACATCACTGATGACATCTCAAATTACATCACTGATGACATCACTGATGACATCTCATTTGACATCAATGACCACATCACTGATGATATCATTCATGTGACAATACAATGCATCTCCTCACATTTTAATATAACCTCTGTTTCACCCAGTGTTAAATACAGAGTATAATTTTTGAAACCATTGACACACCAATACTAGTTACTACATACGCACTCACTGATTCCTATGTCTACACACACATTCACTCATTCACCCATACAATCATTCATACATACAATCACTCATCTTTACAACACTATCATATGCACTCATACACCTATACAGACACTCACAGTCTGCCACTCATCCATGGAGTTACTCACACACCTAGTCAGTCCTGTAAAGAATCAATGACACTTCCATTTTCTTGTCTATACAGTTAAACATAGAGCACCTTACATTTTCAAACATATACTAACACATACTTACCTTCTTATACAATCATTGATACAAGTACACATTGATCTGCACAGAGTCACACACCTCCCAGCCAGCCACACACACACTCAGTCTCCCGTACAAATACTTGGACAATCAATCAGTAACCCTATAGTTAATCATATAGCTACTGATCAACACATGCAGCAGTTTACAGAACAACAGATGATGCACAAATTAAGACAGTTTAGTCACTAACCCATGCACTCAGTGAGACACATTTAATCACTCACTCATACATTCAGTCATGCACCTACTAAATCCTTTGTCCAGACACTTATACTTCCACTCATTCTTCAATATGTAAGACACATTTTAACTTTACAGAAACATACAGTCACTGGATGTTGTCATCAGTGATGTCATCAGTGATGTCATTTGAGATGTCATCAGTGATGTCACTGACCATGTCATGAATGATGTAATATGTGACATCATCAGCAGTGGATTGCGGGTGCGCGATATATAGTTAGTGCAACTAACTATATATGGAATTTCATTGGTTTTATGTCAATAAAATGTCCAGCTAACTATATATGGTCTCTAACCTATGGTTTTTTCAGTGAATTTTCAAGGTTTTGTAAATGCTAATTCCTAACTATATATGGTCTATAACCTACGGTTTTTTCAGTGAATATATATATATATATATATATGTGTGTTTTTGATCAAGTATCAAGTTTCATGTGAGGGGCAAGTCAGTGCAGCCTCCGATTTCAAAAAGAAGACACATGGGATCCATTAGCATCGTGACACGCTGGGAGAAAAAAAGCTTACAATGTTTCAAAAATAAAGTTGGACGAGACACGCACGAGAAAAGAAAAGTCGAGCGGCCGCCATTATTAAAGTCCAAGCAGGGTATGCTGCATTGCAAAAAAAAAAAGTTATTTCGTTGCGGGTGAGCGTGTCGTGCCTGCAACAGAAGGTTGGAGAAAGTCTTATAAGAAAATAGTGCTCCAGAATGTAAGTAAAACATACAGAGAAGCAACACATGTAAGGGGGCAGTCCCAATGAGAGGTTACAACATGAGAAAAGGTGACTCTAAGGGAGTACTAAGCCTATTTATTTATAAATTATATATAGCGTAAGCTAGACGCAAAGGTATCAGAGCGCTTTACATAAAAAGAAATAGCATAATGTAGCTTTACATAGGATGCATAAAATGAGAAATAGAATAACATAGTTCTGCGTAGGATGCTATACTACAGATTGACGAGCCAGCATTAACAGTGATAAAGATAATCAGGCAAAAAAAGGTGTGTTTGCAGTGTCTAATTAGAACAGCATAAATTATAGAAGTGAATGACATACTAGACAGCTAAACAATCAAATAACTAACTACCCCAAACGATTGAGTCATGGAAAGAGTGAGCTATTGGAGCCTAGTTCAGTTGGTGTGTGTGGTAAGGTATTTGTTGAGGAGAAGGAGTGGCAGGTTCCCTTTGAAGCAGGAGAAGGAGCGGTGGGATCGGAGGTCTCTAGGGAGTACGTTCCATATACCGTGTGTATTCTATTGACCAATGAAAAGCCACCGTTTACAAATGACAGTAACAGGAGATAATTAAAAAGATGGGCAGAAAGTGGGTGGAGCTTCACTCCCATATCCTGAATACAGCATGTCTCAAAGAGACAGCGCAAGCGCTACCTAAGCGAGACCTAAAAAGGCCCCTGAATGGGAATAAAAGCCCTTGTTAGCCTAATTTTATTTAAATAAGGAGGCTAGTTAAATGCTGAAAGCATGTTAAGACTCACTTCCCAGCCGGGATGAGATAAAAACTGTAGATCAATGTTTTGTCCACGGGGCAAGGTAACCTAATTAGGAAAATTAATTAAATTAGGATCGCAATATAAGATCCAGTGCTAAAGTTCATAATGCCATCTTTGATGCAATCTTTCCTAGTTTTTCAGTGCAGGGCACGTATTTTGCGCTGAGTGCGGCACTTCTTTATGATCCCAAAGGGATTTTGACCCAGAACCACCTCGCCTTCAGAAGACAACTCAAGACCTGGCTGTTCGAGCAGTAGCGGCCCCCTTCCCCCAAGCGCCTTGAGACCCTTTCGGGTGAGTAGCGCGCTATACAAGTGATATGATTGATTGATTGATTCTATAAGGACAGTATCCACTTGTCCTAGCTACAATTTACATTTTGTTACAATCAGTCAGGGAACTTAGAGTCAAAGAACTTAGGGGTCGATTAGGATGGCGGACATCCTGTCTGGGGCAGGTACCGTCCGCCACAAGGAAGGAACCGTGCTCCCAATTAGGATGCACCCACCACAGTGGCGGGTGCATCCCGCATTTTTAACATTGCGGCGGACGGTGTTTAAAGCACCGGCCGCCGCAATGTGAAAAATGCATGTTGTGCGTTTCGCAGCACAATATGACAGGCACCGCGCTGTGCCTGCCATGTTGTGCTGTGAAACGCAGGGGGGTACGCAAGGCGACCGTGGCGGAAAAGCGGCGGGCGGTCTTCCCGTCCACCACGGTCCCCCCCGCCATTGTAATATGGCGGGAGGAAAAAAGGTGGCGGACGGGCAAGGATGGCGGACGGATCGCCACCGCCTGCATGGTGCTGGCGATCCGTCCGCCATCCATGGAGTAACCAGATATGTTTCTTTCAGTTGTTTCAAAAGTTCCTTAGCTTTGTCTTTAAAGGATTTTGATGATGGCTGTGTCTTTTGTTCGCTGAAACCTTCAGAGGAATCATCGAAGTTGATGAAGTAACCAGATGCAGTTCTGTCAATTGTTCCAATTGGTTCAGGATTTTTGTTTCTTGCATTTTCACTTGGAACTTCATTGTAGATTGGTGTGTCTCTGCTAAATGTCTTTATTTGGGTTTTCAGAGGTCTGAGTTCTATTGCATTGTTGCATAGTCCTTGTTGTTCTTCTTTAGGCGTTTCGAATGTGATGAGCCTCTTTGTTAGGACCTCTGTACTGGTAGCAAACCTTGGTGTTCTGCTACTTATTGGGAGTCCACTTGGCCTACCGTTTGTTATCGGCCACATGTTGTGGTTTTACCAGGTCGATGGATACAACTCGGTTCTCCTTTTTTCCAGCAAGTGGCGGTAGTACAACTGATCTTGTCCCGTTGACAGACAAGACAGGAACTGCTTTTCTGTAAGAAGGCCCAAATTCCTTCTTTACCGCGATCTTCTCCCTGACTAGATCCCCGATTTTTGGAATCCAGACAGGTCTTGCTGGGACAGGTGGTGATTCTTCAGTGGTTGTTGGCTGTTGTTTCAACTGTATGTTGCTCAGGTCTTTTCTTGTTTTGTTTAAGTCCTGCAGAATAGCCAAACGGTCTTTGACATCAAAGGTTTTTTCTATTACCACTGAAGTCTGACTATCAAGGTCAGAGATCAACATCCTAGTTCCGAATAATAATTCGTACGGACTGAATCCCTTCAGAGAATTTCTTGGCAAGTTATTTAGACTACGTTGGACACTTATTAGATGTTTGACCCACCCAGCTCCCGAACCTAATGTCCTTTCCATTATAGATTGCTTTCTGCCTTGGTTTTTTCTTTACACCATCCCATACCCTCAGGAAGGAAGTGAGAAGATTCCCGCTGGGCTGTGCTCATTTGGCCATTCTTTCCCCCCCCCAGGCTGGATTGCCTGAGTGAAAAAAAAATGGTTGAACGTAGCATGCTCTTAGCGTAATTGCCATTTAGACTCGCAAATCTTGTATAACAGTCCGGACGTCAGCCGAGTGCTGTGGATCTACATTATAAGTGGAACTAGCCTGTGTATGTTAATCGCAAGCCATTCTTTTTGTTGGTAATATTATCTGCCTTGATACGACGAGGTATTAAACTGCTTCTCTCCCCACTGCGATCTCTGTTGCAGTTTGGGCAGTTTTTTACAAACATGGTGTAGTGCAGGCTCATGCCTGGCCACCAGTACCGTGATTGTAATTCTTCCAGAGAATCTTTTAATTTAAGGTGTCTGAGACCCTCGCCCATGTGTGCGTCTGCGATTAACAAGTTTCTCCTGTCCATGTTTGGAATCACTCTATCCCCCACTCCAGGGATTCGAGCAAAAGGGACGGAGTTTGCATCGATTATGTATGTATAATTGAGTGGATAATTGATCGGTAACGCTGAGCAGTCGCCTTTTGATGATGTTTTCACCGCCAGCAATGTTTCGCCGTCAATGTATTTTAATGTACGCTTTTTTCGATCTACGGGAGCCGGTTTACTGGCTGCCGCTGCGGCTGTTTCAGCCAATGAATTCCCTACAACGTGAACGCCATCACGCTGGTGACTCAGTGAGTGTGTCACGTGAGTCTTTGGTAGTTCTTTTTTCAAAAGAGCTACTTGTTCCCAGAGCAGTCTCTGCTTTATTGGTGCATCTGTGTCATCTTTGTAACCGTTCTGAATCCATGTCTGCAAATCCTTGTTATATGCTTTGACGCAGAAATATGAATCTGACACTATAAGTGTCGGGAATTCGCGATCCGCATTATCTAGCGCCATTTTCAAAGCTATTATTTCAGTTTGTAGTTCTGAATTAGTTTCTACTGAGTGTGATTTTGTTAATAGAGGTCTTAGTTTACCTCCGCGCCACACTTCTTTTGTAATCTCACATGTGGGATTGTATGCATGTTCTCCCCAAACGGAGGGTTGAGCATGTCCGTCTGTATAGATTACACAGGCGTAATGTCGTAGAGGCAGAATGTCGATTGGCAGAGGATACGTCTTTTCATATTTTAGATTTTTTAATTCTTCTAGTTCTGGATCAAAGTAGTAGTATACTTTGTCCGTTGTGATTGAATTCACCCATTGTATCCATTCTGGATCCAATGTTGTTGATGGTAAATTACACGGTGTTGTTAATGCCTCAAAGGCTGATTCAGCTGTTCTGACTGTGATATGTCTACCGTCAGCTATGTCTTTTTCTCTAGCTATTGCGGTTTGAACTGCTTGAACAATTTTTCCTTTGTTGCTGAATCTCTGTTCAGCTTTTGTGTACAAGTGTGATTTGAATGCAATTGGTACCTTTTCTCCCTCATTAGAGGTCAGGTATGTGAATCCGCATCTCCCTGGGATGACTCGGATCACAAGGTTGCGTGTATTATCACGGGTTTCTAATTTTGTCTTAATTAGCATGTCTGTTTGTAAGGATCTCAAAATTTCTGTGTGTGTTTGAGTCGAACTGGATCTTTTAAAGTCTGGTTTAATTAGATCGTAAAGGGGTTTCACCCTTTCTGCGTAATTTGCAATGTATGTTCTTCCGAAATTTAGGAAGCCTAAAAATGACTGTAGGTTTTTTAGTGTTTTAGGAGCTTGGATAACGGCACATTTCTCTAGGAAATTGTCTGCCAGGCTTTTACCTTCACTTGATAGCTCATATCCTAAGAATAGGACCGTCAGATGGGCAATTCTGGACTTTTTGAAGTTGAATTTGTAAGCCTCTGCAGCGAAACCAAGTATTATGGTGTTCACTCTTTTCAAGTGAGTCTCCAAGTCATCATCTGTTAAGTAAATGTCATCGACATAAGATAATGCTTCATCATCATATAGTTGTAGTAATTCTGTTACTCTCGCTGAGAATACCCCCGGGCTGTTCTTGTACCCCTGGGCTAACCGACAGAATTGTTTTTGAGTGCCATTTACTGAGAAAGCTGTTAAATATCTGCTCTCTGGTGCTATGTTTTGACAAAAGAATCCGTTGGAGATGTCCAAGGTTGTTTTGTATTTTTTGCGCACTATGTTATTCATTAGTGCAGCACTGTGTGAGTTTTGCACTGCAAAAGTTTTGCAACATGTGTTAAGGTGTCGGTAATCCAAAACTAGGCGATATGAATTGTCTGGTTTGGAAACCGGAAACAAAGGATTGTTCATTTGTGAGGTGCCAGTTTCAATCACCCCCTGGTATTCTAGCTGATCTAGTATTTCATTTACTTGTTTTTTAGCTTCTTGCTTAATTGGGTACTGCCTTTGTGCAGTTGGTTGTGATTTTAACTGGATTTTGTGAGGAGGAGAATCCTCATCCCATCCTACATGATTTTTATATAAAGCAGGTGCTAAGGCCACTGCCCACTTTCTAGCAAGTGTATATTTTTTATGAATCGGGATTTGATTCGAGAAGGCAGGCATAATTACTTCTTCGCCATGAGGGCACTCCCTGACAAACTCTGGTGGCCAGTCTTTTTCAGCTAGAAGGATGTCATAACCCTTGGAGAGGTTATCCCAAAATAGTCCCCTTATTTTCCTAGTCTTATCTCCCTCTATACGTAATGTTATCTCGTATATTTTGTGGGGCTTGCTAACTCTGGTATCTGCAGTTTCCACTTGAAGGTATTCATTCGTGTCCACTGTCTCCAGATGATTCATAAGGACTTTGCGAGCTATGCTCACCTCTGCTGCGCTGTCTAGCATTGTCTGAGCCCACTCTCCGTTTTTCAGTTGTGTCCTCAGTATTCTCGGCATTGTTAACTACCTTGATACTGGCTACCTTCTTTTTTGGAAATTGTAATTTCTTTTTCAGTTGAGCAGGTTCCTTGTCTTTGGACTTGGCGTGCTCTTCTGATCGTCCTCTTCTTTCCGATTTCTGCGAGGAATTCTGAAAAGATTGAGAGGGACGTGTATCAATGTCTTGATATCTATCAGGTTTTTTAATATTATCCCTATTTCTAAGGTTATATCTATTCCCAGAGGGGTCACTCTGGGGTGACCTTTGTCTCGGGTTTGGAGATTTCTCTCTTCGCCTAGGAGACCTTCCTCTGGACTGGAATTTCTTTTCTTTAGGATTGGATTGTTTGTTCCCATCCCAGTTCTTTTTTGGTGAATTATTATTATTATTAAAAAACATTTTTTCTGGACTTGTAGTCAGTTGCGGTTTTACTGGTATTCCACCTAGACTATCTCTGCCTAGTTCTTCATAGGATTTTTCTATGATTCTGGCAATTTCAGCTGGTTGGTCTGCTATATCTGTCTCTTTTAACCTCTGGCGGATCGCCACGTTTGCTGCTTCACCTTTTATGTTGGCTAATAATATAGCCGAGACCTGCTTGAAGTCTTTCAGTAATTTCATACCAAGAGTTAAAGCAGGTTCTGGACCGTATTCATCTTGAATTTGTTTTAGCACATCTGGTATCACCGAAATGGATGGAACACCGTGCGTTTTTGTATAGATGGAAGCAAAGACTGTACCCCAAGTGTCACAGTCCTCAATGTGTGGTGCGAT
Organism: Lissotriton helveticus; assembly: GCF_964261635.1. NCBI lineage: Eukaryota > Metazoa > Chordata > Amphibia > Caudata > Salamandridae > Lissotriton > Lissotriton helveticus. Next base: position 162,390 of record NW_027611727.1, on the reverse strand, counting down.
TCCCATTGGGAGACATATAGTCAGAATCCTGTGTTTTTCTAATGGGGTGGTGTCAGGAAACACCGCCTCTATTTGGGTAATTTTCTGTGCCAACCAGAATGGTATTTGTTCCCGTTTAGCTGGAACTTTACCTAGGCAGGATTGGATGTTCTGTGGTGTAATTTTATTTGTGTTCCCCTGGTGAGGGGTCAGCTGTGGTAGTTTAATCGCTGGCTGAATTGTTGAAGTCCGCATTACATACTGAACTAATTGTCTGTGAATTTTTAGTAGTTGTTTTAGCTGTATTAACAGCTCTGCTGCAGGCATTCTTTCGATGTCTGGATGTGGTGTGTATCCGGCTAGGACCGGCCACGTTGCTCCTGGTCTTCCTAAAGGACCGAGCCTTGTAATGTGATTGTTATGTTTTAGGGCGCCATCAAATAAGAGCAAATGCGCTTGGAATTTGAGTGCTACTTCCACCTCCTCGAAAGGAGTGTACGTTTCAGGAGGTTCCTCTACTTTGTAATAGTGGAAGTACTTTGTTACAGCATTTGCTGCTGGAAAATGTATCCATGTATAGTATACCTCTGTCTGCCGATATTCGTGTGCCTCAATTACGAATATGACTGTGCCACCTCTAGGTGTCAGTCCATTTTCTATAAGTTTTAAGGTTATAGATCTCCTTTTGGCGACCTGGATGAGTATTATATCCGGGTCTGCTGTTTGCATGGTAGCATCAGCATCTGCTATTTCAGTAGCTAATCTAATTGCCTCTCTTTCATCATCACTCTCTGCCATTTTACAGACAGGATGGTATTATGTTTGTTTGCAGATCAGGTTTCTTATGGAAACAGAGATTAGATGCACAATATTCTGGAACTGTTTTATCCTTCAACGTTGACTAGACCAAGAACCATACATAGGAGTTCCCTCCTGCGAGGTTTTGGAGGATATAATAACCTTTCACCCACTCCAGACGTCTTTGGAGTATTTGGGAAAAGGGGTCTGAGTGAGAAAGCACGACTGAGTTACTCTAAATGTCTTACGTTAGTTTTATCGCCCTTTCCAAACGCGTTGGGCGCCATGTAGTGTAGCTCCTATTTTCCCAATAGGCTCTGCGCATTGGAATAGTACCTACAGCAGTAAAGGCCTAGGCCAGACGTTAACTAGGTCTACTACTGTCGAAACTAGACTTAATTTTTGGGTTTGCCAGCTAAGCTCAGAGTTCGCTAGAAACTTTCTCGAATGTTCAAGGAAGGATTAACTCCCCTGATTAGACAAGAAGGGATTTAGTTTCTGACAACCATAGAACATGACAACTTTGCTCTCCCCTAATCAAGAGTCAATCTCAAGAGTCGTGTGAGCACAAGGCAATTATTTTACTCAGTCAGTACGTGCATTCTTAGTCTCATCAGAATGTAGAGAAAAGGAAGAGACGGGCGTGTTCAATAAAAGATGTTATTTATTGATCAGTCTCTTTTCTCGTACAAGAGAAATGGATCGATATTATTGCAATACTTATAGTTAAGTAAAGTGCATACATTAGAAGCAATAGTATAAAATAATACTGTAAAAACATTGATATGGTTTCTGAGCCATATGATGTTTAAAATGATTAAAATATATTTACATACACATATACATTTGACTAAACGTACTCAACTGGTGTTTCTAAATACGCCTACCCCGTGTACCTGACCTAAGTCTAATGCGTGGGCGGGAATAGAAAGTTACAGTTTAAGTTAAGTTTGTTTTTGCCAAGTGAATAACTAAAGAATTCTCTAGGAGGGGTTATTCAGTTCTGTACCTGGAATTTAGGATGAATGAGGAATGGTATCTCTTTCTCTGCTCTCGATATTCCAGGCTGCCTGCGAGGGCTGCCCAGAAGCGCCGGTGCTGGGTCTCTCGGCTTGAGATAGCAGCGCGTCTCTCAGCGCGTCAGGAAGGCGGGGCTGCTGCCTGCGGGGTCTGCTTCTGCTCTCGGCTTCGGCAAGTATGGCTGCTCCGTCTTGTCACCACGCGTGTGTTTGCATAGGGCAAGGTCGGCAATATTTATACCTTAAAGGTGCCGAGATTGACGTAAGGATGGACATAGGTACGTCAATAAAGATGTCATACGACTTGCTCGTTAGCACATTCTTTTGCAAAAGTTCTCTGTGAAATCAAAACAATGGCCGCACGGATTTTCCAGGTTGTCATAGGTTTGATTTGTTATGAGAACGTCGTATGCCTTATCAGGGGCTGGAGGAATGTCGCTTGTCTAATTAGATCTCAAGCGTTATGACCTAATCAGATAACACGTTCCTGTGCCGTAGTGTGACTGCGTCAGATAACGGTATCTGCATCATGGGGGATTTCTTGCCTCATGGGCTGACTGTTAGTTAACTAGCTAGGTAGTTTAACCAGAATAGGGTCAGGAATAGGGGGATCGATTCAGAACCTATAGAAATACACGACAAATGGACCCCTTAAAGTATAAGTAAAAGAGAGGGAATCATATATTCACTAGAAGTTTCAAAACTCCACGTTCGACTTCTGAAGAACTAATAAATCATTGTGGCTTCTCTCTGCGCTACTGGTTAACGAAACATGGCAGAGAAGACCTACAACATAAGCGGGATGCAGCTGGCAGCCGCAGAGTGTACATGCACGTTTGTGCAGTGTTCAAAGGCCTTGTGTAAAATGGCCAATCAGTCGGGTGACGGTTTAGCTGCCGCTTGCTGTATGGTACAAGTGGGATGATACGAAGTATGCATCTAAGACTAGACAAGGTAACAGTCCTGTTTTTCTATCACAAACTTACCTCACATGTTTAGTTTGAATTAAGTTCTTCCTGTAACTGTTAAAAACTAAGAGATAGAGCTAGAGAACAATTTGTCACAAGGGTAGGCTGAGAATTAAGAAAAACAAATCTCCTGGTTTTATAGATTCCATCTTGTTTGTTATACAACGTGGATGTCACTGTGTGTAATGGTGAGACCGGGACTGTTCTTATCAAGTAAATGCCACTGAGTGCGAGCTGCCCAGACCTTTAATAGAGAGTTCTCAACCACAATATTTTGGCAAAGAGGTCAAGCCAGGAATAAATGAGTGAGGTTTGTGGCTGCCCAACTCAGTGAGCTAAACACCTTGTTGGGGGGTTCACAAGGATTTTTTAAAGCACTTGCTACTTTAACAGAGGCAGTTACCAAGCACTCAAAGTGTTTACAGATAAGAGACTAAAGGAATAAGGAGATAGTGGTACCTAAGATTGTATTTCATACCAATCAAGTTACTTCCTGTGTTACCCGTGTTACTTTAAGGTCCAGTACTTTCTAATTCATGTTTCTTCTAAACACTAGGGGATTCAACAAACTTTATTTGGTTTCATAAAAGAAATAAACCATAAAAGTCATACATAGGATGCCCAGTCGCCAATTTTTAGGTCAGTCCCTGGCATGACCCCGGGCAATGGGTTGGGCCCAAGAGGCGATAAGAGGAAGCGCCCCTCGGTTGGGGGCCCTTGTAAATGCAGAAAGAACATTGGATCAAAGTGATATTCAGCAGTCCACCCAGTAGTGCCTAACCTGGATGCTATTTGGTTAGACATGCTCTAAGCAGCCTTGCTGTCAGCATTTGGAACTAAATTGGACCCCATCCTACTCCGACTTTCTGCACTGGAAAGCAACCTGTCTGCACTGATAGCTACTTGCAAAGGGACCGTGTCCTTCTCTCCACAAGTATCCCTCATACAAGGCCTACGATCTTGACCACCATTTCCAGTCCCAGTAGTAGTGGCACAGAAGCAGGAGACAGAGCAGTGTCTATCACGAAGCAGCCTAGTCACATGGTAGGAGATACAACGGCACCTATTATGCCCATGACTGACCCTCAGCACCGTCCAGCCAACCGGAGCGGTGCGGGGGGCACCCAGAACCCAGTATCTTTTCATTCTCTGCAATCTCAGGGTTTCAAAGTGGGCGGATTGTACAGTTCCGATGATAGGTGGCAAGGGCTGGAAGCCATGCCTCTGGGGACTAGAATAACTATTATCCTAGTTTGGGCTCTGTTCATCTCCTACCAGAGTTCACGACGCGTGTTGTGGTGTTAGCTAGAGTACCATGCCTCAACCCCGGGAGCAAGGAAGACTTTTACCAGCTGAACAATAAGGTGGTGCACGGGCTCAATTAAAACATTGCCCCTGGGCTTAGGGTGGAAAACAAAATTTTCATGGTGCGCCAGACACAGTGGGTTGGTAGCGCCAAGAAATCCTGGCAGGGGACTGCATTATCATCAATTTTAACAATCCAGTCATGGTAAGACGAATCTTAAGCACGGTTGCCCAGTCTAACTACAGGTGTTGAAACTCAGCAATCTTGACACTTCCGCTGGGATACTTCTACAGACCCAATTATTACCAACTACGGTCCCAGCACGAGTTGCTCCAAGAGGTGGACCATAGGGGTTGTGCAGAGGGGGTGACAGGGGTAAACACAGCAAATAGGTTTACTCCTCCTAGCTCATTGGAAGATTGTGATTAACGATGTGTGGGTCTCCCGGACCCTGTGGCACCCGCATCCCAGGAAAATGTATTTCCCCAGAACAGGTATTGAGTGTGAACCGAGGGTGTCACTTTCTTTCTTGGAATATCGCGGGGCTGGAGAGCAAGATCGAGAACACCGAATGGTTGGCCCTTGTTAAGAGTTTTGATGTGATATGCCTCCAGGAAACATGGGCTGTAGACAACAATTATCACCCGGATGGGTATTAAACCATCTTCGTTCCAGCTACCCCGTCCAGGTCAGGGAGAGCCAAGTGGGGACTTATCACCTTTGTTTCTCAGCTGTCCTTGGCATCTCCGCTACCTCACTCTATGTCTCTCTCAATTTACATGTGCTGTTGTTGTCCAGTGGAAAGAGCAAGCTACTTCTGGTAAACTTTTACAACGCGGGAGTTACACACCCGGATGAGGGCTATATAACTCTGCTGGGGTCTGTACTTCAGCATAGCATCTTGGAAGGTAAGAGTTATCATTACATTTTTTCAACAGGGGATTTTTAACACTCATTTATGTGTGGACGTCAGGCGAGGAGTGGAAGCTATGGGCTGTGCATGACAAGCAGGCTTACACATGGAACATACTCCCCAGGGTATTGAGATTAACTCCATCTTGCTTGAATTTGATCTAACATCTGTAATGAATAAGCTGACATTACTCTCACCTTTATTGGGAGAGGGTGTGAGATCTTTAATGATTTCACCTTTGCATCGACTCCCTTTTATTTCCTGGTTACCGATTTTTCTGTGCAGGCAAGTGAATGTAGTGACCACAACCCCATTTGTGTCTTAACAGGCTGGACCCGAACACTCCGACACACCAAGGTGAGCTGGGGGGCTGGTGTCCCCTTTAAAGTGGTGGAAGCAGGAAGGAGCGTAAAGTGGGAGCTACTCCACGAGTCCCTTTTAACTAAGTGTCACAGCGAGTTTGCAACCTGTCTTGATGATGATGCAAGTGCTCCGGACATCATGGGTGCATTTGGATCCATGTCTACAGTCATAAGGAAGTTACTACAGGCCCCGGGTGGGGGCCGTAAGCAACCAGGTCCACGATGGTTTGACTCACGTGCTCCCACGCTTCCAGGAATCTGAGACTGGCCTTGGGTGTTAAGCAACAAGACCGGGTGGCGGTCAAAGGACTAAGAAGAGCATATAAGGCTGCTCTAGCAACTCGCAAGCCTGCCCTGAAGGAGGAGGCCTGGATCGATTTAGTGGAGGCTAGTACACTGCGTAATAGCTCAAAGTTCTGGGGCATTATTAACAGCCCATTTCTATCTGGAAATAATGCTAATTACTAGAATTACTAGATGCCCATGTCACAGAGGATGATTGGGTACATAATATCGAGGGTATCTTCCAGTCGGATACCCCTCCAATTGAGGGGCAGGAAAGGGTGGAAGGCAAGTCAGAACTTATTTTCACCATGAAAGAGGTGAGAGGCGGTATTCTGGGTCTGTCTAAAAACAAGGCCCACGTGCCAGATGGAATCCCGCCAGATCTCTACATCGCCCACATGGAAACCTGGGTGCCTGTCCTCACAACTGTTCTCAATGCTGCAGTCCAGGTTGGCCGCTCAGATTCTTGGGCTTTATATAGTCCCGGCATTTAAAAAGGGAGATCGGTACAGTACCTATTGTTTTAGGCTCATTTCTCTGTGGTGAAGGTGGTGGGCCACATGGTACTTGACACACTTGTATCTTGGGTTGATGAAAACAACTTGTTATCCGATATCCAAAACGGCTTTCGCCAAGGTCGTTCCACTGTGGAACAGTGTTTACACCTGTACATGGTTCTGAACAAATACACTGTGGCTCGTTCCAGCCCCATATACCTAGCCTGCATGGACCAGTCCTCAGCATTCGGCTGTGTTAATAGGTCCAAGCTGCGGCAGTTGATGTCCTCCATTGGCATTGACAGTAACATCATTTTATTTCTGAGGGATCTTCACCGTGATTCAACCACGGTTGTCCACTATTCAAAGGACATGAAAGTGTCCAGTCTGCTTGACCTCAAGAGAGGGATGTGTCATGGGTGCATTTTAGCACCCGTTCTTTTTAACCTATATATTAATTCCTTAGCCAAGGCCCTTTTGGCCACAAATGCGGATTGTCCCCAGGTAGGCAAGCGTAGCCTACCAGTCCTTCTATACGCGGATGACGCAGTCCTCTTGGCGAGGATAGCTAAGGGCCTACAACTTCTCGTAAAGCTAAACAGTTCACTTTTAATCTCGGACTTTTGTCAATACCAAAGACCAATGTTTTCTCCTATTTGGGAGTAGTGTTTGACGATTCCTTGAGTTGGTGCCCTTTGCTTACTTGGAAGAAAGGGGATCTAATGAAAGCTTTTGCAGCTGTTTTTAACTTTGCTAGCAGAGTGGGAGGGAAGCCAATAGGGCCTCTTTTGAAGATATATGAAGCTAAATATATCTCAAAGGTTAGTTATGGGAGGGAGATATTGGGCCACATTGGGGTAGGGGCAGTGCAAAGTGCTGAAAACTCTTTCCTGCGATGGGCCTTTCAGTCCCACAAAGCACCCCATTTTATGTTGTGCATGAAGAGTTGGGGATGCCTTTCCTCTCAGATGTACTGACTTTCCGTCCCCTGGCTTTGTGTCTTAATATTTGGGCTAGGTAAGAAAATACAATTCGCAAAGACATCCTAAGGGAATGCCTTTCACTTGACAGTGTCTCACGCATCCGATGGCTCCAGTATAGAAGAGTTGGCCTTACCAGGGTAGGTGGGAACTATTCGCTAACCCTGAGCGCATATGTAAGAGGGACCTTTCTCTGGTCAAAGAGTGTTTTTTAAGAATGAGCCGCTGTGATAGAGAGGGAAATGAGCTGTGTTAGCCTAGTGTGCGTAAGTACATCGTGTCAAAAACTGTGCCAACCAATGAACCTTATCTTCTAGGGCTTAAAAGCATCCATGATCATTTTCTAGTGACCCGGTTTCAGCTCCACCTCTTCCATTAACTCTTGGCACACCCTTGCGGCTTCCCCAGAGGCCAGTGCCTCAAGCCCTGTGGCTGCAACAGTGAGTCTCCTCAGGACATGATGCACTTTATAATGTTTTGTAGTTTTTATGCTGTCCCTAGAAAGTTATTGATTATTCCCATTCTCAAAAAAGCGGGTTTTAGGCGGGTGAGACCAGCTCTTATCTTTTTACAACTTTTTACTGGTTGCTGTTAGACTCAGGTCAAGCTGAGATTAACTTCTGTACTGTAATTCATGAATTTTTATCTTGTGTTTTGATGAACTTAGACATATTATATTTGTCAATCTGTAACTTGGAAGATGTTTTATCATTTTATATATGACTTTTATGGTTTTCTTTTATAAAACCGAATAAAGTTTGTTGATAATAATCACTAGGGGATTCATTTACAGGGTAGCACGGTATCCCTCACAATAACGCCGGGAGTCACAGTCCACACAATGTACATGCTTTGTTCCCCCTACTCCAACCTTATATATACCCTCAATCACCTACCCAAACCTCTCTCTGCTGATGCCAATGTGGTCCTCCGTCATCCCACAGACCAGATTTTTGGCCCCTTTGAAAGTTCCCATACAATAAAAATGCTGCAGTTGTAAATACATATAAACTACCATTTGTTGTGTTTGAAACATTTTATTGAATAATAAAACCTAATAAACATAAGCTGATTATTAAAGCAAAAGAAAACATCAGTTGCTATGCACATAAGAGACAAAATTTGTACATAAAAATCAAAATACTGTAAAACAGCAAAGTTATGTAGAGCACAATTCTTAATTTCGGGCAATCTTTAAAGTTCAACAATAGAAACGTTCATAAAGAACAGGAAATACTAATTATTTTCCTTAAGCAATAAAGTCTTCACACTCAAATACTAAGAGAAATATACTGAACAATGAACATTTCATATGGAAATAGAATTCAATTTGAATATTTTAACCTCCTCAACCTTATTTGACTCATGATTACAACCTGATTGCTTTCTGGAAAGGAACCACCTCATGGGGTTCAAAATCTCATCTTTTCCAACAATAGGATTCAAATGATAAACTTGAATTTCAATTCAATTTATTGATTTAGGCCTTTTTGGAGATCAACAATTTTAAATATATACTAATCCAGATATTTTTGTGAAATTGTCACCTAAACTTTAATTCAATCCACCTTCTAATCAAACACTTCCAGCTCGCATCACAGGATCACTTGTTGTTATCTTCCTAATTAGTGATAATTTATCGGATGGCAACAACAATAAATATGTTTAGAATTTTACCTCCGAAAGCAAAAACATACCATTTCTGAATCATGGTGCATAATAAAATGTAGGAACAGAATGGCATCTTTTGGTGTAGCATTCATTAAGGTTTGACCAGGCTTGAAACTAGAATTCCTGAACTTTTGGACATTTAAATGTCATATTTCAAAAGAGTTCAAACAGAGCCAGCACGAGCTCCGCGAAAAATAGAAGATGAGTGAAAATGTGCTGAAAAGTAATCCATTGATGAAAAATACAGTGTTCAAGCAATGCTTGAGGATCTAATCTATTCAGATTTTAACTCCATAGTTTGTTCAATAAATTGACTGAGCATAATACTTGAAGGTCCATCTCTCAGATCAGTTCTATTACAGTTTTAGTTGCGATAACACTAATACAGATCATTGATACATAGATTTTAAAAGCCATGGGTGGAATTGATCCTTGGTCTAAATCTAGATTATTGTCTGCAATAGAAACCAGTACAAACAGATCAAATCTAAAAGCATTGAATATGTTTATTATAGTGGTTCAGAGTAAACCCAGAAGACACACATTGTTCCTGAAACTCAGAAAATGTATCTAAAGATTATGATTACATCCTATTTTATGTCCAGAGACTGCTTTCCTGTTTAAGTTACAACATTTGCAAATATATTTAACAAAACATTAAAGCTGGATGTCAGAAATTCTGTCTTTAAGTATTGTGTAAGAGTTACCTGTGATGGTTTTTATTTGATCTGAAGCAACACTAACACTAAATAGGTACATGCACAGGTTATCATTCAACTAACATTATTAGCAAACTTAATTTGGAGGGAATTGAGAAAAATTGCCTCATGTACCAAGGGTTTTATTGTTAAAAAAATCCACTGGTTCGGTAATTCACAGAGTTTGCAAATGCTAAACCCCTTTTTGAAATGTACTAAGCCCATTTAACAATTCAGAATTTGGAAGGGGAATGTTAATAGTTTCCCTTCTGAATATTTAATACATTGTTCATGTATGTATTTAGCTTTGAAACCATATGTGGGCTGAAAAACAGTAACAGGAGGTAGTAACCCAAGGGGACATTTGTGAATCTGAAAGTAAAATGGGGTGCATTTAAAATGCCTTTATTTAAAATGAATCGCACACACAGTCGTGTGCTGACTCTACAAGCAACCACGTTTTACTGAATGGATTATTAGTACATGAACCTCAGTATTTCCTATATTTCAGAAATTTAGTCTCTAATATTTTTGTAATGTTGTGTAAATATTTGTTTCTGTTATTTCAATATTGTCATGAAATGTACCTATTCTTTTTGTCAAACATATTGAAATATCTTTATCACAATTTTTGGGGCATTCTAAAAAGTGTTTTCATTCTCTAACTTAAAGCTTCCTAAGAAAAATACTGACGCCAGTTCCTGGTTTCTCCTAGATCATTTAGCTTTCTCACTAAAAAAACACAATATTGATTTGAGAGCGGTGGTTATTGTAGTCATACGCAATGGGGTTAGTTTAGAAAAGACCAATATAGAACTTCCTTTATATTTAGAAATAATACTTGCAAAATTTATGTTCAATAATTTCAGATAATTTACTGATAAATATATCAGATAAAGATCCCCTAATTTCTTATACCTTGTGGTATCAAAAATCTGCTAGAATTAACAGACTTCTCTTCTAGATAAATCCAGGTATGAGAATATTAAATGCGATTATCAACTTTCCGTTATTTTAACACATTTTCTCAGTGCACAGAGTATTTTCTCTACATAGATCACAACATTTCATGCAATGGTCTGTGCTTGAACGTACAATGAAGGGGTAAAAATTTATTTCTACCACAAACAAGAAACCCTTGGGTCTATGAGAATTACTGTTGCAAATGAAGACCTAGCTAAGATGAAATATCCCTTTAAAGGGAAGATTTCCCTCACCCACCATAGTTGGCATGCTTCCTTATTGGGAATCTCCTTGCACTGTGATACAACCCCCTCACTGAGAGGAAGGAGTTCAGGCATATTTTGTTATAGAGAAAGGTATACTAAATACCACAATAATGAGCTCAGGATAGTGGGGGCAGCAGTGGGAAAGTTAAAACTGGCTAAGTGTTTAGCCATGCAGATCAAGTAACAATGTGAAATAATTTCTATTAAAAAAAGAAGACTATAAACTAAGCTAGACGTGACTTTATAACTGGTTAATCAAACGTTTTTGGAGGTTTAGTATATATAAACAACTCCTTCTTTCTATGGTGTGTCATAAAAACGATGCTCTAAATTTTGGTAAGAGTACACAATGTCAAAAAATTCAATACTGCTTTTATATCAATTTACTTTTAAAAGCTTGAAGTAAAAGACAATTCTAAGTGGCATTTGGTTATGAGTAGGCGCTAATGACTATTTCCGGATGACAATGTAGTAAGCATTTTTTGTATAAGATGTGTTAAAAGTATGGGTAGGGAAAATGGCTATTTTGGCCAAAGGCTGCCCTTTCTATATGCATGCCAGTTTTAATTTGTAAACAGAATCACAATTTTTTATGTGGTAAACTGTAATGTTAGATGAATCTATTTTACTCTTCTGAAAAGCAAGGGATGACGATGAACCGTTTTTTTGTCCCTGGTTTTAAATGGATTCAGGTTGGAACAGACGAGGTGTTGGTTGACTTTGCCTCAGAAATGGTTGTTTCCCGCCTGCTGCTTTCATGCGACTTAAATCCCTTCAGTGGAAGAGGCGGCTGCATGCCTGCATATATGGCCAGATCAGTACTTGGCTGTTTCGGTTCTACAGTGGGGCTAGAATAGAAGCTGTTAAGGGCTTCCCATTGGTGCAGCAAGTACAGTGGCACCAGCTCCCAGATGCCTTAAAGGCCCACTGAACCCTGATAACTGCTGTTTGTCACAGTTCAAACAGAGGCCTGAGGGGTCCACAAAACAATGATTATTGCTTTTTCCCACAGTCCAAACAGAGGGCAGGGGTCACATTTCCTTTCTTGCCTTGGGCCCCAGGGCACACTGGTTAGGCCACTGGTTAAGGATGCAGCAGGGAAAAGGTGGAGAGACAGGTGGATTATTTAAACAGCTCGATGATGACTTCATGCCTGGGTATTAAAGTATTCATTGCAATTAAAGACTGAAGCAGGAATAGATCTCATAATATAGGAAGGCATATGTACGGCTGCCTTTTTACTTCTCACTTCTCACCTCTCCTAATTTACAGTTTTATTTTAGATGCAGACTTAAATTGTGACCTATGAATATGTTTATCTATCTTTAGGTTCCAAATGACCCATCTTTTCCATATGCAAGTATCAGACAGGTCGGGAAAGCCTAATGGCTTTGAACTTGATAAATCCATATTAATCACTGTCTTGAAATGCAAATGGCAGCATTAGGCACGTAGAGGTGTAATCTACGTAATCCCATTATGTTCAGGGTACGGGAGGGTGTTGAGGGCATAAAGCACTTTGACAAAAACATTGCTGCCACCGTAGAAATTCAATCTTCCTTGTTCTACCCTAGTATACAAGTAGTACCACATTCTTTGTATACCTGAATTAAAACACAAAATAATACCGTATTTAAAGGCCCAGTTCAGAATTACATGGAAGGTGCACTATCCCAGACTACACAACGATGCAGTCTTTAGTGGGTGCTATCATCCCACACAGGGGGAGTACAGCAGATTATGCTGGAAAAAGCATGTGGTGCCCCAACGTAGGTACAGTTGTAAACCACCAGTCTGCTTACAAAGTAAAGTGTCTGGGAGCTATTAAACGAGGTGTCCCGTTTCCCCTGCAGGTGGTTGTGGTCTGTCACCATCCTGTCAGGTGGGGGTATACAATCAGTGCGCCTCCTAACTGCTTGTTTGCCCTTTCACCCGTGTCAGTAATACAGTGCAGTCGCAAGACAAAAGGTTTTCCCACATTTGAACGTGGCCATGCCCAATACAAAGGAAAACATGCCTGCTTAGAATCTTTCCTACGTGATCCGCGCTACATAAAGGGCTATGGAAGTGTCTGCAGCCTCTTCTGTAGAACAAAAGCCAAAATGCCCATGGGACGCAGAAAGAGGGTGCACTCTGATGCTTCATTATGTACGAGGACCTTTGGTGTTCGTCTGTACTAAGCTAGTGACAGAGTTAGTGGAGTGTTTATTGCCCTCTATGTCACTCTACTTCTAAGCACTTACTACAGCTTGTACAGTGGCTATTGTCATCTGTTCACCTACATTATGCTTAATATAAATAGTGCACAATTTCGGCGTTTGTGTCTGCCAACAACGTGGACCTGATACAAATAGCAGTACCTACAAGTTGGATGGTACAATTCAACAAGAGTCTAGGATACTCTAGCACAGATGACTTTGCATCAACATTACGGGGCATCAGTCTTGATGGCAAGCCAACTTTGTATACATTATTATCAGAGACTATACTTGCCTCTTGGATACAACTTTACAACAGAATTTTATGAATTTTCGTACAGTTGTATTTATATAATAAAACAACCTACCCACCATAATTGATCTATCTATTCATCTTTTTGGGTTCTGGAGTAGCATGCTACTCGCTGAAAAGCACTTCAACACTTGGGGTAGAAAGCGCTATATAAATGCAAAACCTTCCCTCTTCTATCCCTCCACTCTCTTTTTCAACCCAACTAACAGACCAACATGTCCAGCTCTCAAATACATTTTATATTTCCCTACACTAATTCACCACTAATCATTTTTGGATCCTGGAGTAGCGTGCTACTCGCCGAAAAAGCGCTTCAAATTGACCCTAACGCACTCCGCTGCTCGCAGAATTCTGCGTTGAGCGGTTGAGTTTTTTTGACACTTTGCGGAGTTCTTCATTGCGGAACACCGCCTAGGACTAATCTTATCATGAAAATCTAGATTTCAGTCATATGTAAAGAAACAAGTGTGAGTAGAAACCTTTTGGGTGAAGAAAATTTAAGACATTAATATTGTGAATTTTTTGTTAATTAGTTGATGTTTGCAAGTACGAACACTTCTCTGTGTCAAGTAAAGACCTTGAGAGTTTTGTAACTTTCAGATACTCAAATTGTGGATATTGTTGCAATTAAAACATTTTCAAGGCCTGAAATTTCTTTAGAGGTTGCATGCGGGCAGCCTAAGTTATCCTGCAAGAATTTCTTGATGAATCCTATTGCAACTACAATATGTGCTCTCTCATGTAAAGTCAGGTTGTTAGAAGCTTTTCTGCAACTCAAGATACGCCTTACTTTTCACCTGGTGTGGGTGCATTTCTCATGTTAAGTGAGATCTCCTTTCTGAGTATAAAGTTTCTGGCTTTCCCCTCCTGTATAAGGCTTTAGTCCAGTGTGAATTCTCTCATGTGAAATGACATTGTATTCGTGAATAAACCTTATCTGACATTCCGAACACACATAAGGCTTTTTTTCTCCCTTGTGAGTTTGCTCCTGACACGTGAGAAGTAATTTGTGACCAAAACTTTGCTTGCATTTCTAGCACTCATAAGGTTTTTCCCCAGAGTGGGATCTCTCATGAAGCATAACTCTGTCTTTCAGATTCAAGCTTTTATGGCATAAGGATTTTCTCCAGTGTGGAGTTTCTCATGGTGAGATAGCGTTTTTCTCTGCAGCTTTTCTGGCATTCAGAGCACTCATAAGGTTTTCATCACTATGGAGTTGATTATGGTTAATAAGGCTGTGCCTATCAAAAAATAGGAATTTCTGGCATTCACAGCATAGGTAATGTTTTTTCCCTGTGTGCGTCTGCTCATGTAGTCAGAGATTGCATTTAAAATTGATGCTTTTCTGGCACTTGGAGCACTGAAGTATTTTTGATGGTGTGTTTTCTTATGGTGCATGTAACCATCACTACCTCTGAATCTTTTCTGACATTTAGAGCACTGATAATGTTTTTCCCCCAGTGTGGATTCCCACATGTTCAGTGAGATCAGATTTACGGCTGAAACATTTTTGGCATTCGGAGCACTGATAAGGTTTTTCCCCAGTGTGGGTTCTTATATGGTGAGTGAGATTGATTTTTTCACTGAAACATTTGTGGCATTCAATGCACTGATAAGGTTTTTCCCCAGTGTGTGTTCTTGTATGCTGAGTGAGTATTGTTGTTTCACTGAAACATTTCTGACATTCAATGCACTGATAAGGTTTTCCCCCACTGTGGGTTCTTGTATGTGTAGTGAGTATTCTTTTTTCACTGAAACATTTCTGGCATTCAGAACACTGATAAGGTTTTTCCCCAGTGTGGATTCTTATGTGCCGTGTGAGACTACTTTTTATACTGAAAGATTTCTGGCATTCAGAGCACTGATAAGGATGTTCCACCGAATGGGTTATTGAATGTTAAAAAAGACTTTGTTGGTTACAAAACCTTTCCTGGCTTTCAGAGCACTGATAAGGTTTTTCCCCAGTGTGGGTTATTGTATGTCGAGAAAGACTTATTTTGTCACTGAAACATTTCTGGCATTCAGAGCACTGATAAGGTTTTTCCCCAGTGTGGAATCTCACATGTGCAGTTAGAAGTGATTTACGGTTGAAATGTTTTGGGCATTCAGAGCACTGATAAGGGTTTTCCCCAGTGTGGATTCTTATGTGCCGTGTGAGACTACTTTTTAAACTGAAACATTTCTGGCATTCAGAGCACTGATAAGGTTTTTCCTCAGTGTGGGTCATTGCATGTTGAGAAAGACTTTGTTTTTTACAAAACCGTTTCTGGCATTCAGAGCACTGATAAGGTTTTTCCCCAGTGTGGATTCTTGTATGTTCAGTGAGTCTGATTTTTACACTGAAACATTTCTGGCATTCAGAGCACTGAAAAGGTTTCTCCCTAGTGTGGGTTCTTATATGATGAGTGAGACTGCTTTTGTCAATGAAACATTTCTGGCATTCCGAGCACTGATAAGGTTTCTCTCCAGTGTGAGTTCTTCTATGCCGAGTGAGAGTGGTTTGGGCATTGAAACATTTCTGGCAATGTGTGCACTGATAAGGTTTTTCCCCAGTGTGGGTTAATACATGTTGAAAAAGACTTTGTTTTTTACGAAACCTTTTCTGGCATTCAGAGCACTGATAAGGTTTTTCCCCAGTGTGGGTTAATACATGCTGAGAAAGACTTTGCTTGTAACAAAACCTTTTCTGGCATTCAGGGCACTGATAAGGTTTTTCCCCAGTGTGGGACCTTATATGTACAGTAAGGTCTCTTTTTTCACTGAAATATTTCTGGCATTCAGAGCACTGATAAGGTTTTTCCCCATGGTGGATTCTCATATGCTCAGTGAGTTGAGATTTACGGCTGTAACTTTTGTGGCACACTGAGCACTGAGAGTGGTTTTTCCCAGTGTGCATTCTCTCAAATTCAGTGAGATGAGATTTATGGCCGAATCTTTTTTGGCACAGGTAATTTTTTTCCCCAACTTGGGTTACTTTGCTTTGATTGAGGCGAGTTTTAACACTGAATTTGTTCTCACAGCCCGTGTTTTTATAAGATTTATTCCTAGAGTTAATAGCTCTACATTTAGTTTTCTCTTGCTTATATGCCACGGTAAGAGTGAACCCGATTTTAGAGTCTGGCTTGTTTAGATAATGTTCAGTATTTATCTCTAAAAGAAATTGTGTGTAATCTTCTTAACACTTTAATTGAGCAAAATATGTTTAGAAGCATCCCTGTAACACCTGTCGAAATGTTTCTAGCAGATAATAGTCTTTTGGTTATAGCCTCTCCGGCAGCAACTTATTTTGTGACTGAAATTTTTCTCAAATCTATTTGTATAGGTTCTTATCAATGCAGTGATATGGTGTTAGTCTGATATTTAATGATTAAACTGAGAAGAACCTTTTTACACTGACATAAAGGCAGTAACTGAGAGCATTAGAAAATGCACAGTACTATTGTGGCTCACCAGTCGCAGAACATCAGTTAATTTTACCCTTTCTATGTTTGGTGTAAGTGTAGTTCTGAAGACAAGGATTTATTTACATTAGCTATAGCGTAACTGTGCTCATTTAATCCGGTTTTATATTTAACAGTTTTACATATCACTCCTGCACAACAGATAATGTTGAGGCAATTTACATAGAATTACAGAACAGTACACATTAAAAAGGAAACAATCTGGGATGGTCATGAAAACAATAAAGTGGTGGATTTTTAAGGTTTTCGCCAGAATGAGCAGAGTAGGTCGAGGTGTTATATCCCGAGGCAGATAGTCTCAAACTTGTGTAACTGGTTAAAAACGGTTGTTGAATAGAGGAGATTTTCCAATCTTTTGGTTGTTAACGTGTCAGCTTTGGAGTCTTCTTTCAGTGTCTTTTCTTAGATGGTTTGCAGAAGAAACCTTTTGTTATATCTTTCTTTTATGCAGTGTGTGCTTCCTCTCTGAAATTACATGATGCTTTAGATGAAAGTTATTCTGTCATGCTGAGGTAGTTTGTCTTTCTGATAATATTTCAGATGAGGATGCTGTGATTGGTCTTTCTGGGATTATTTATGATGCTGTGTGCACAGATATGGCTTTGCTCTGGGTTAATGAAATGCTAAATTAGAGACTTCACTTACAGGTATAGTACTTTCCTCAGCTCCCACTTCCTCGCCACACCTAGATTCTGGAAATTGTTTAAACTTAGAATGCTGGATGTCCTTCAGTTTTTCAAAATAATCCTTCTTATGGCACTAACATTCAGTTGTCTGGTGCTAAATCTTGTTTTCTTCGTCCGTAATTTCAATCACCTATAGTATTAAAATAAAATAGTTAATACATAATACATGTACATTTCCCCAAAAATAATTTACAAGCCATATCAATGCAGAATTGCAGAATTTTGAAAATGTTGAGCTGTTCTTCTGACAGAGCAGAGTGTAGAATTGTAGCCTGAGAGTACTTGGATGTAGGAGTGAGGATTTGTAGAATTTCCAACATTTTATTAAGCTCACAAAGGATACATGCATCCTATGGACTTGTAACATAGATTCCCAAAGCAGAAATTAAAGTCATATGGACTGGCATCAAACAGATATTTAAAAAAGAATAATATTAATTTATTTGTAATGTAGATTTTTGAGATGGGAATTTCCCCTCCACGGACAACAGTTGTTTTCCCCTGCCCTGAGTTACCACCTTCTTGTATCTGGTGTCCTGAGTTTTGAGCTCTGGCCTCTGCCGCACACAAATCTATAGTATGTTGCAAGGACTATGCCTAGACCTATCCCTCAACTATGGTCCAGAGTATGAATCAAGGGCAATAAAATTAAGGTGTACTTTTATGTGTCAGATAGTTACTAACTGGTACTAAATGCCGGAGCGCGTGAATCGCATTGACCCTCGACGTAGCGATCTGTTGTTGGAGGGAGTGTGGGGAGAAAGGAACATTGGAACACATCCTCTGGAGTTGCACCCACATATAGCCATACTGGTCCCAAGTACTGGATAAAATAGATCTTCACTTAGAAACTCGGCTCCCTCGTTTTCCCTCCTATATCCTCCTGGGCCTGCCTAACCCATTGATGTATCCACTAAAATCCCGAAGGGGACGACTAATAGCGATTGCCATAGGGGCGGCCTTGCAGAACATCTTGATCCCCTGGCGCACCGCCCAAATCCCTACACTCTCCGGCTGGCTTCAACGGCTTTGGATGATACTGGGTATGGAGAAACTCACACTCACACTGGCTGGTAGGGGGTCGGAGTTCCCTGAGTTGTGGCGACCCTTCTTGACCCTCCTGGTATCCGAATTTCAAGAGTTGACATGCCCCAGATATCGAAGGAGTTGTTTATGATGTTCCGGAATTGGGGTGCGATGATGGTGTCGGCTTTGTTGTAGATATGATGGGGGCGGGTCAGAGGGAGAGCCAGAGTGGATGGTGTTCATGACGTGGGTGGTGTCTTCTGTGCTGATGGGGGTCCAGGCGCTGAGGGTGGTTGTGGGGGTCGTTGGTTTGATAACTGGAGGCAGATTCTGGGCGTCAAAGCTGTCGTGTATATCTGCGAACTTGCGTTAGAAGAACATGGCGAGGGAGTTGCAGAGGTCTTGCGACGGTGTGATGTCGTTGTTGCTGGCGCTGGGGTTGGAGAGCTCTTTTAAGATGTTGAAGAGTTCCTTGCTGTTGTGGGTGTTGTTGTCCAGCCGCTCTATGAACGATGTCCTTTTGGTGGTGCGGATCAGCTGGTGGTGTTCGCGAGTGGTGTTCTTAAGGTCTGTCATGTTTTCTGTCATCCTTTCATGGAGAGTACGGCAGGATTTCTTTGAGTCTTTGAGGGCGTCGGTGAACCATGTGGTTTTCCTGTTGCTGGTCGTGCCTGGGTCTACACCAAAAAGAGGCATAGTGTGCAGAGAGTCCAGTGGATCCCCAGAGATTTTCAGAGGCTAAAGTAGATAATACTATGGCCCTTTTGTAGTAGTGTGGGGGAGCAGTATACAAGGGTAGTTTTAAGCATTTGTTGTACACACAGTGGCAATAAATGACGCACACTGTTGTACACACAGTGGCAATAAATGACACACACTCAATGAATAAATCTGAGACCAATTTATAAAATGATACTTGGTTAGATTTATTTTGCGGACCCACAGAATTTCATCTTGAGTAAATACGTTTTGCAATAGAAATACTGTTCAATATAAAAAGTGGAAAATTAGTGCAATTTCCAGACTTTGCAATGTTAACCCCTGTGAGGTTTCCTCCAGAACTCCGTGAGAGGCGCACCTATGATAGAGCGCAACTGTGGAACCTAGGGGGGGGCTGTGAGAGGACTAGGTGTCCAAGGATGTCCCCGGATATACATCTACAGGTAGGATTGCAATGCTGTCCCCTCTGTAAATTGAATCTTCCTCCTATTATTGGGGGCAAAACTAAGGCTTTCACTCGTACTCCCACTACTAAGGATAGACGAGGAAATCAAACTTTCAACTGTATTCTAATTAATGCCAGATCTCTGGTAAAGCATAGTGTGGAGTGCGCTGAGTTGATTCTGGACATGAACGCACTAATAGCCTTTATCACTGAGACCTGGACGGATGCTGCATCTGGCCCGACCTGGTAAAGGCTACTCCACCTAATTATCTTAACTTTGTCCTGGATAGACCAAGGAAGAACGGCGGAGGTCTTGCTATCATTTATCAGGCGTCCATTCAGGGACACTTTTTTCCAGTTACCTCCGTGGCATGTGAGGCCTTGGGGTTTAAACTGGAACTTTCTAATCATCATTCTTTTAAGGGTGGCCTCCTATACAGACCCCCTAGGACGAAGTCCCTTTTTCTTGACACAGTTGGTAGTATTCTAGAGGAAGCCCTTTGTGCCAACTCTTTCACCGTTCTGGGTGATTTTAATTTTTATTTAGAAGGCCCCTCTGAAGCTGATACCATGGCCTTAGTTGATGTGATGTCTGCAGTGGGTCTGACCTAGTTGGTCGTAGGGCCAACGCACCAGGCCGGCCACACACTAGATGGGATATTTTCCAGCAGTCCTGATTTGGTATTTTCCAAAGCTGAACCCTTGCCCTGGACAGACCATGGGGTGGTGCTGTTTTCCATCTTCAGCCCACGGGTTAAGACAACCCGATGTGAGGGGCAAATAATTAGCATGTGTAGGGCTTGGAAAAACATCGATGGTACAGCCTTGGAGGAGTTGCTCACGGCCTCTGGCCCGGCCTTGTCTACAGACGTGAACATTGCCACCACCGAGTATACGGAGTGAATTGATAGGGCCTGTTACAAGTTAGCTCCTCCTAAGAGGTGTAGGCCCACCAGGCTGGCTCCATCAGCTCCTTGGTACTCCGACGCGCTCAGAGAAGCCAAAGTAGCATGCAAAAAACTCGAACGGATCTGGCGAGCTAACTACACCGAGTTTGATAAAGAGAGATTGAAAGTTAGTCAGAGGGCTTATAAAGATAACATTAGGAAAGCAAAGAGTGTATACTTTACGGACCGCATTGAGAAGGCCAAGAATTCAGCAAAGGAACTCTTTGAGACAGTGGCCAGCCTGGCTGCCCCTAAATCTGTGATTGTGCCACCCAATATCGAACTTTGTAAATCATTAGCAAATTTTTTCCTGAACAAAGTTCAACTGATTTTTACCTCCCTTGAACCTCTGGTGGCCCAGAGTCTCTCGGAGATGCCCCATGGGAATCTTCCGGCCGGAACCCCGGGGGCTAAACTCTCGAACTTCGAGCCAGTCAAGGCAGATGATGTGCTAAAACTCCTGCTGACCACCAAATCAGGCTCACCTCATGATCCCTGCCCTACCTCAATTGCTAAGCTGGCAGCCGCTCCTATCGTGGATTACTTGGCCTGCATTTTCAATCTAATGTTCGAGAAGGGGGAATTCCCTAAACTCTGGAAGCGGGCTTCAATCTGCCCACTTCTCAAAAAGCCCTCCCTTGATATTACGGATCCCAACAGCTATAGGCCAATATCCAGGCTGCCACTGCCGGCTAAGCTGATTGAGAAAACATGAACTCCCAGCTCTGTTCCTTCCTGCGTAACTCGAAGGGCTTAGACCCAGCCCAACATGGGTTTAGGGAGGGTCATAGCACCGAGACCGCTCTTATTAAATCTATAGAGGAGGTCCGGAAGGTGCTTGATGAAGGGGGCCAGGCAGTGCTGATCCTTTTGGACCTGTCTGTGGCCTTCGATACGGTCCACCATGCTTTGCTGGTGGATCGATTGGAGGGCTGCGGGGTCCAGGGTCAAGCACTTAACATCTTGAAAGCCTTTCTAACAGACCTGGCACAAGTGGTGGCGATGGGGGAGTTCGAATCAAGACCTTTCGAACTTCCTGGGGCGTCCCGCAAGGTTCCTCCCTAAGCCCCACTTTATTCAATATTTATGTATCCTCCCCTGCCCTGGTGATCAGATCCTTTGGGTTCGAGCTAACATCCTACGCAGACGACACCCAGATTGTGGTCTCGGTTCTCCCGGGGACAGAGGTGGGTGTGGCAGCCAGGTTTCGGGATTGCTTGTCAGTAGTTAGTTCCTGGATGGCAAAG
This sequence comes from Lissotriton helveticus, assembly GCF_964261635.1. Classification (NCBI taxonomy): domain Eukaryota; kingdom Metazoa; phylum Chordata; class Amphibia; order Caudata; family Salamandridae; genus Lissotriton; species Lissotriton helveticus. The sequence goes on along the minus strand of NW_027611727.1, from coordinate 140,642 downwards.
AGCTGTTTAAAATTGAATTCCTCCAAGACTGAGGTGCTTATCTTAGGGTCAAACACAAATCTTTGGTGCCCCAACTGGTGGCCCCGTTGACATGGGTCTTCCACCCTCCCCGGTTTTGAAGGTGAAGAACCTTGGTGTCATAATTGACAACCAACTCTCCTTCAAATCCCAAGTCAAGGCGTTGAGCTCCTCCATACATTGGACTCTGAGAATTATTAGGAAGGTTCTCCCCTTCCTACCGGAGGGAAGTAGAAAGACGGTGGTGACAGCTCTGGTACTCTCACGCCTCGACTATTGCAATAGTCTTTTTCTCGAGGCACAACAGGGGGTGCTTAACAAACTTCAGGTCCTACAAAATGCGGCCGCCCGCCTTGTTCTGGGATTGCCTAAGTTTTCCTCAGTTACCCAGGAGCTGGAGAAGTTGCACTGGCTCCCGGTGCAGAAGCGAATTTTGTTTAAGGCTCTCTGCATCGTCTTTAAGGCGTTGCATGGTCTTGGCCCTCTGTTCCTTCAGGATCATTTTCAATGGTACAGACCAGGAAGACAACTTAGGTCGGCCAGTTTAGGACTGGTCAAAACAGCTCGTATCAGGAAGGCGCGCTGGGGCGGAAGAAGCTTTGTTAGAGGAGCAGCGCTGGCGTGGAACTCCCTCCCTTCCTCCCTGAAACAAAATTAGAATCTGCTAGCATTCAGGAAAGATCTGAAAACTTGGCTCTTTTCCCTCTAGCACCCGAATGTCCATTCCCTGGGAACTATCACTTCAGCGCCAGGACACCGACTGGTATTAGCGCGCTTTATAAGTGTTATAAATAAATAAATAAATAAAATTAACCTATGGGGTGAAGAAAACATTCAACATACGTATCGGCAACATCTACTTACAAGACCATTCTACGAAAGTTAAGGTCAGTATTGGACATGGTTCCGTTCAGAACCAACAGTGCACCAACAGCAGCACAGGGGCGCCCATGTGCAAGTTCAAGGTTGGAAACCCAATACAAATTAAGGGGGACTTGGGAAATCGGACAGAGGCTGCTTACAGGTAAGTAACAGCGGCTTGGGGGAACTAGTCTCTCGGGGTTGAGGCTAACATTGGACATGGCCCAAAGCAGCACCATGACTACACCACACCACCAGCAGCACAGGGACATCGGGGTGCAGGATGCCAACACAGCATCAAAGACAAATTGGAAAAGGTCTGCAGGCTCAGGCCAGGAGGCCGGTTGAAGGAAACCAAAAGCTGTCATTGTAAGTTTTGATTCTTGAGGACGTAGCAACACCTTTTGTCCTCTTCACCAAAGCCCAGGACGGATGGTTGCAGGGGTGCCTTTTGGTGTCAGAAAAGTAATACCAGAGCATGTCAAGGTCGAGGGGGTCTCCTTGCAGAGGCTGCAGGGAATGTCGAGGAGTCCAGAAGAGGTCCACTCATGGTGGACTTTCGCTCTAGACTGACTGGGATCGATCCTCGAGAAAGGAGCTAATCCAGCTAAGGGCTGAACCCTGAATGCCAGCCTCCTTGACACGGTCCGCCAAGATCCCATGGTCGACCGTGCTTTACCAGGTATTGGAGCAAAGAGATTGGGTGGTTATTACAACAGGATCTGGGGGTCTGCCCCTGATTTCTTCAGAAGGGGAACCACAATTGCCTCTTTAAAGGCCTTAGGGACACAACCCTGGAATAGGGACTTATTCACAAGAGAGAGGGCTGGACCCGGACGTGTGGTGGGCAGCAGTCGATAGGGGATCCAGATTTTACTTTAGACCAAAGGTCCTGGAACACCTGTATACAGTAGTTCTCTGCAATCATTTCTGTTGGTGCAGATCGGTAGTGCCCAGCTATTCTTAGGTGGTCAGGAACTGAAGTTCATGGACTGGGGATGCCACCTAAAAACTAGATTTAAGGGTGTTACAAGGGAGTGACAGGTGGTATCCAATGGGCCCTTTGCCTGGGTGTCTATGCCCTCTAACATGCCCACCTTCTGTGAGAGGAGGACACACTCCTGGCCCTAACTGGATAAGTCCCATCATCTTCAAGATGGTGGGCACTGAAAAGTGTACTTGACCTAACCTCCAGCACCCGAGGGTTGGAGTTGGAAGAGGGGGGCACTCGCCTATTCTATCAAAGGTTTCCGGCCTGTCCTGCCACTAAAAAGGGGGTGAGGACAGGATGGAGGCCAGCTCCTTCGAACAGGAGAGGCTGGGGTCCCTTACATTTCCCTTCCTCTCTCCCTATCCCTCGCGCTGCCTCCCTTTTCCTTCCTCCCTCCCTCTCCCTTGCTTTGCTTCCCTCCCTCTTGCTCTGCCTCCCTCCCTCTCCCTCGCTCTGCCTCTCTCCCTCTCCCTCGCTCTGCCTCCCTCATTCTGCCTCCCTCCCTCTCCCTTGCTCTGCCTCCTTCCCTCTCCCTTGCTCTGCATCCCTTTCCCTTCTTCCCTCCCTCTCCCTCCCTCTCCCTCGCTCTCCCTCCCTTTCCCTTCCTCTCTCTTCCTCCCTCTGCCTCCCTTTCCCTTCCTCCCTCCCTCTCCCTCGCTCTCCCTACCTTTCCCTTCCTCCCTCCCTCTCCCTCGCTCTCCCTCCCGCTGCCTCCCTTTCCCTTCCGCTCTCCATCGCTCTCTCTCCCTCTACCTCGCTCTCCCTCCCTTTCCCTTCCTCCCTCCCTCTCCCTCGCTCTCCCTCCCTCTGCCTCCCTTTCCCTCCTTCCCTCTCGCTCCCTCGCTCGCCCTCCCTCTGCCTCCCTTTCCCTTCCTCCCTCCCTCTCCCTCCCTCTGCTTCCTTTTCCCTTCCTCCCTCCCTCTCCCTTGCACTCCCTCCCTCTCCCTCCCTTTCCCTTCCTCCCTGCTCTCCCTCGCTCTCCCTCCCTCTGCCTCCCTTTCCCTTCCTCCCTCCCTCTCCCTCCCTCTGCTTCCTTTTCCCTTCCTCCCTCCATCTCCTTCGCACTCCCTTCCTCTCTCTCCCTTTCCCTTTCTCCCTCTCCCTCCCTCTCCTTTGCTTTCCCTTCCTGCCTCACTTTCCCTTCCTCCCTCCCTCTCTCTCCCTCCCTCTCCCTCCCTTTCCCTTCCTCCCTCCCTCTCCCTCGCTCTCCCTCCCTCTCCCTCGCTCTCCCTCCTGCTCCCTCGCTCTCCCTTCCTGCCTCACTTTCCCTTCCTCCCTCCCTCTCTCTCCCTCCCTCCCCCTCCCTTTCCCTTCCTCCCTCCCTCTCCCGCTCTCTCCCTCCCTCTGTCTCCCTTTCCCTTCCTCCCTCCCTCTCCCTCGCTCTCCCTACCTTTCCCTTCCTCCCTCCCTCTCCCTCGCTCTCCCTCCCGCTGCCTCCCTTTCCCTTCCGCTCTCCATCGCTCTCTCCCTCTACCTCGCTCACCCTCCATTTCCCTTACTCCCTCACTCTCTCTCCCTCCCTCTGCCTCCCTTTCCCTTCCTCCCTCCCTCTCCATCCCTCTGCCTCCCTTTCCCTCCCTCCCTCCAGCTCCCTCTCTCTCCCTCCCTCCCTCTGCCTCCCTTTCCCTCCCTCCCTCCCGCTCGCTCTCCCTCCCTCTGCCTCCCTTTCCCTTCCTCCCTCCCTCTCCCTCTGCTTCCTTTTCCCTTCCTCCCTCGCACTCCCTCCCGCTGCCTCCCTTTCCCTTCTGCTCTCCATCGCTCTCCCTCCCTCTCTCTCCCTCCCGCTGCCTCCCTTTCCTTTCCGCTCTCCATCGCCCTTTCTCCCTCTACCTCGCTCTCCCTCCCTTTCCCTTCCTCTCTCTCCCTCGCTCTCTCTCCCTCGCTCTCTCTCCCTCTGCCTCCCTTTCCCTTCCTCCCTCCCTCTCCCTCGCTTTCCCTCCCTTTCCCTTCCTCCCTCCCTCTCCCTTGCTCTCCCTCCCTCTGCCTCCCTTTCCTTTCCGCTCTCCATCGCTCTCCCTCCCACTGCCGCCCTTTCCAGCTCTCCCTCCCTCTCCCTCACTTTCCCGCTCTCCCTCCCTCTACCTCCCTTTCCTAATCTCCCTCGCTCTCCCTCTGTGTCTCTCCCTCTATCTCCCTCTGTCTCCCTCTGTCATCTCACCCTGCCTGTGTGTGCCTGAGCTGAGACAGCTTCCCGGGCACACACACACACAGCCGCACCCGAGCATTTCACAGGTCTTTAAAAGAACATTTTCATGTTAATGAGGCTTTTGTATTTCACCTCATAGTGCCCCTGCTGCTCCACTCTGACTATCACTGGAATGCCGTGCCCCCACAGAGCAGCAGAGTCTCTCAATGTCGCGCCCAGTGTTTGCAGAAACTCTTTAAAAACATATTTTTTTAAAACACGGGTATGATGTCTGCAAGGTCCCTGGGCCGTACTAGGAGTACCCGTGATCTTGATCAACTAAAAGCCTTGGCATCTCAATTGACTACGATCTGTCTATGAAATCCCAGATTGGGACGGTGGTCTCTACCTGCTTTTTTCAGCTCCGGAAGATCAGGAAGATGTACATAAGTTACTTACCTGTAAACTGTGGTTCTCCAGTATTGGTATCTTTGATAGATTCACATGCTTGTGGGAGTTCCACAGTACATAGAATAAAAAGGGTTATAGCAATAGCATCGCTAAAAGAGCAATAGGACGTATTGTAACATAGAAGTTAATAGGAAAAAACTTGTCACTTTAATAACTTGTCCAAGTCATTAGATATTTTCCAAATTCTAGCCAATCAGTCAACAGCACTCTCAGGAACATTCTCATCAGAGGCGCAGGCTCTCAGATTTTTGAGCAAAAGTGTGGCATAAAAGCCAAGGAGAAGAGAGGAGCCTCTGAGGTAGGTGGGTCGCATGTGAATCTATGAAAGATACTAACACTGGAGAACCACAGTTTTCAGGTAAGTAACTTATGTTCCTCTCCGGTATTGGGGTATCTTTCATAGATTCACATGCTTGAATCAGAGTAGATAGCAGGAATTCGAGAACTGTGCATGGTAAGCCATAAGTAAATCGTAAACAGAGTACGAGAGAATACATATACGTATATTACAGTATAGCAGTAAACATGGGCACATCTGCAAAAGAAGAAATATACATACAATGTGTGCAGGAGGAGGTAAGAAACAGAGGCTCACCTTACTTAAAAAGATTACGTAGCACCGCTTGCCCAACAGCTGTGTCAGCATTGTTGGCAGCTTCCAGACAGTAGTGCTTGGTCGCAGCTCTGCAAATCTGATGAAGAGGCACACCAGCAAAGAGAGAAGTAGAAGAGGAGACTGCTCTAGTAGAGTGCGCTTTAATCGTTGCTTGAAGTGTCTTGCCTGCTTGCTGATTGCAAAAGGAAATTGCACTAGATATCCAACGTGCAATAGTCTGTTTAGCAACTGGAGGTTCTTTACGCATCCTGCCATAGGCTATCAAGAGCTGATCAGTTTAACGGATACTGGTTGTTCTTTGCAAATAAAATGTCAAACATCTCTTAACATCTAGAGAATGTAAAGTCTTTCCTGCTGGCAACTGTGTATTAGGGAAAAAAGTCTTTAAGATGACATGCTCATTCAGGTGGAAATCAGATGGAACTTTAGGAATTAAGGCCGGATTAGTGCGGAGCACCACAGCGTCTTTGGTGAATTGAAGAAAAGTTGGTTTGATAGTAAAAGCTTGTATCTCGCTGACTTGAAGTAAGAGCTAAAAGCAGTGATGTCTTCCAGGAGATGAATTTAAGATCAGCCCTAAGAATGGGCTCAAATGGGGACTTCATGAGTTGTGCCAACACAATGTTCAGATGCCAAGGAGGAGGCGGGCGTCGATTGGAGGGAACATCTGAAATAAGCCTTTGAAAAATTGTTGAATAATTCTTGAAGAATAAAGAGAATTGGAGCTATCGTGCTTGAATCTGGAAATTGCATCCAGAAAAACCTTCAGGGTAGAGTGAGAGAGGCCGGATTTTGCTAATTGGCGTAGAGTGAACAGGGTGAACATTTATTTATTTAAGTTAGCAACTGACACCCTACGGGTAACCTGGCGCTGTGATACAGGCGACTAGCTTAGGGCCGAGAGACTGTGTCCCCTGCCAGGATGGAGTTAGCAGGATGCCAAGGAGCCTACTCGAGGGGAGAGCCAGGTTTTTAACCTTTTTCTAAACTGCAGGATGTTGTCCATTTGTCTCGTATCAAATGGAAAAGTATTCCAAAGGCGGGACGCTGCCGCAGTGAAGGCCCTACCTTCTGATTTGGCTTTCCTAACTCTAGGCACCCTCACCAGATTAGCCGATGAGGAGCGCAGTGCTCATGAAGGGACATACCATGTCAGTTTCTCCTACAGAGATTTGGGCCCGTGACCATGTGGAGCCTTAAATACTATACATAGTGCCTTAAATCGTATCCTCTGCGAGACTGGCAGCCAGTGTAAATCTGAGAGTGCCCGGGAGGCGGAGGAGCGGCGTGGTTGCACTAGTACCAGTTTGGCCACCATGGTCTGTACTCTCTGCAATCTCTTAATCAGATATTGCGGGGATTCTAGTAACGGGGCATTACAATAGTCCAGCTTACTGAGGATGGTGCTCCGGACTATCATCGCTTTGTTCTGTAAGAGAACATCGGAAGGATTTTCCGAAATGCTCTGATCAGAGTAAAACCACTTCCAGCTGTTTTGTTGACAGTTTTCTAATGTCAATTTGTTGTCAACCATGACTCCCAGATTATGTACCACGCTACTGGGAGCCAATGGAGTAGCAGGGGATGTTGGCCAAAACTCAAGCGTAAGTGTAGGAGGGATTCTATCTACTGCACAGTGTAGAATCTCTATCTTCTCAGAGTTAAACTGAAGAATTTGAAGCTTCACACCAACGATAGAAACGTTTCCACTTGAGTTTGTAGGTTTTGATAGTGGAGGGTGCTCTAGCGTTAGTGAGAACCTCCCTGCAGTCCGGAGGAATAATCAATTTAGCAAACTCATAGTGCTCAGGCGCCAGTAGGATTCGGATGGCAGATCAGGCCATGGTTCATAGTAAGAAGATTCGAAATTGGGCGCAGCCAAATTGGATTGCACTCCGACAGAAGGAGGAGCTCCGTAAACCAGAACTGGTGAGGCCATCTGGGGGCTATGAGAAGAATGCAGCAGGGTTCTTTCTGCATTTTCCAAAGTACCCTTGCGACTAGAGGAATCAGTGGAAAAGCGTAAGCATATATTTTTGACCAGTTCATCAAAAACGCATTTCTGCACGATTCTGAGTTGGGAAGCCAACTTGCATAGAATGGGCATTTGCGGTTCAGGTTGGTCACGAATAAATCCAGATTGGGGTGTCCTCAAAGCTGAAAGATGCGGTCCAGCGTCGGCTGATGAAGTTCCTACTAGTGGTTTGACGAGACCGACCTGCTCAGGGAGTCCGCTAGAAGGTTGGACACCCCCAGAACATGGACTGCTGTGATCTGATGTTGATCGCCCAATCCCAAATTTGCTGAGCTTGTAGGGATAGCAAAGTGTATCTCGTGCCCCTTTGTTTGGTCACATAATGCATGCTTGTTCAATCAATCAACAGATTTGTAAAGCGCGCTACTCACCCATAAGGGTCTCAGGTGCTGGGAGGAGGGGGTCGCTACTGCTCGAAGAGCCAGGTCTTGAGTTGTTTCCTGAAGGAGAGATGGTCCTGGGTCAGCCGTAGGGGGGTGGGGAGGGAGTTCCATGTCTTGGACGTCAGGTTGGAGAAGGATCTTCTTCCGGCGGGGGCTTTGCGAATGCATGGGATGGTGGCGAGGGCGAGGCTGGCGGATTGGAGCTGGCGGGTGGGTGTGTAGAATGTGAGGCGGCTGTTGAGGTATTTGGGGCCCATGTCGTGGAGAGCCTTGTGTGCATGGGTGAGGAGTCTGAACATGATCCTCTTGTTGACGGGGAGCCAGTGCGGGTCTTTCAGATGGTGAGAGATGTGGCTGTGACGGGGGATGTCCAGGATGAGTCGTGCAGAGGCGTTCTGTATGCGCTGGAGTCTTTTCTGGAGTTTGGCTGTGGTTCCAGCGTAGAGGGTGTTCCCGTAGTCCAGTCGGCTGGTGACGAGAGCCTGGGTGACCGTCTTCCTGGTTTCGGTGGGGATCCACCGGAAGATTTTTCGAAGCATGCGCAGGGTGTTGCAACAGGATGACGAGACGGCGTTGACTTGCTTGGTCATCTTGAGGGAGGAGTCCAAGAAGAAGCCCAGGTTGCGTGCATGGTCCTTTGGCTTGGGGGCGGTGCCCAGGGCAGGGGGCCACCAGGAATCGTCCCAGGCAGAGGGGGATGGTCCCAGGATGAGGACTTCCGTCTTGTCTGAGTTCAGTTTCAGACGGCTGAGCTTCATCCATTCCGCGACGTCTTTCATTCCTTCCTGGAGGCTGGCTCTGGCGGTGGCGTTGGTGAGTGTTGGAACCCGAAGGTCTCTGGTTGGCACAGGTAGGTACTTGTGACAAGCAGGGACCCTGAGACCCAATCGTCAGGGCAAGGGAACTACTCCTTCGAATAACCCCTTCTCACCCTCTAGGCAACGTGGCGCAAACAGACAAGGCTAATCTTCAGGGCGATAGTAAGTTAAGCATTTATGATCACACACAGTAAACCCACTGACCCACCACAAATGGACACCAGTCAAATGGTTGTATCAAAAATACGTATACTTTATATAAAAGATATATTCACGCAGAATTATCACAAGACCAACAATAACGTTTAGCGAATGGGGGCCACCAGATTACAATAGGCAAACTTAGTCTTTCAATGTTCGTTGTTCGGCAAGGTACGATGACAGGGAAATAAGAACGTTGAGGACCCTGGATCCGATATGAACTCGAGACAGAGTTCAAGTGTACCTTGCTGTGGAAGTCCGAGGCGTTTCAGGCGCGGCTGGTTAGGGCTGACCCCGAACGAGGCCGACGGTTCTCCAGAGGATCTCTCCGGCTCGGTCCCCCTCGAGGAGCGAGGCGGGGTAGCTAGACTGTGGAGGGTTGCGGCGATCCGGGATCGATGCAGTTCACGGGGCGAGGCGCCGTTCAGGCCTGCGGGGCGTACTACTTCTTAACACGCCGGGTCGTACTAGTGGATCTGTGAGGGGCGTCGCGTTCTCTGGCAGACTGGTGCAGCACCAGGCTTCCAGTATCACTGTACAGGGAGGCCTTTCTTGAGGTGCGGCACGAGCCTTGGTATGCAGGAGGACAAAGCGAGACAGTCGGGTACGCGTCGACGTACGGACCGTCCGAGGCTATGGAAATGTTCTCTGTGCAGATTCCGGCTGGAGAGATGAGAGGTACACAATCGTGCTCCGTTAGCGGCGAGGTGACAGGAGAGCAAGCGGCCCGGCACTGAAGCGGAGAGCGACTCAGGGATGAGCGGGGCTCTCCACGGCGGGGCGACCAGGCTCCGAGCTGTCACAACCTGGGAGGGGGCGAAGGCACCCGAGTCACAACTCTGGCGAGGGAATAAGAACTAAGGCCCAACAGCAGACGGGCACAAGCAGATAGAACCCAATGGTCCTGGGGTTCCGTTCAGGGGGCATGCTCTTGATCAAGCCCTTGGAGATCGTTTCAGGCACAAGTCTTCAAAGTCCTTTCTGGTCTTTTCCTCTCCGTTCTCAGCAAGGCACCACTGCAGGCCAGTCTAACAGGATACAGACTGGTTTCCGTCCTTCAGCTTCTCTTGGTCCTTCTAGTCAGGCAGAGGTTCGTCGTGGTCAAAACTGGATCTGATTTGTAAGGAGCGGAGCTCCTACATTTATACTGTGATTCTTTTGTCTTTGCAGGCCAGGGGGCCTAAGCCTGGTTCAACCCAGTTCTGGAGCACTTTGTTGACAGGACGCTGCCCTCTTCTTTTAGGGTTCAGGGCAGAGACATCAGACGCTCTGCGGGGTGGTGGAGCCAGCATTGTGGTGGAGGAGCACAACCCTATTCAGAGTCAAGGACTACTCCGCTCACCCATCCTGGTGTAAGTACCCTATTCACCACCTGGAGCACCCGACTATCCCCGGGAAACTCCCAGCCCTGTCACTCACACAAACCCAGACAGCAGATACACATCCTGGCAGAGGCGGTTGAACAGTTAGGCGAGCAAAGGCTAACTTTCTAAAAGTAGCGTTTTCAAACACAGGATAGTAAAATAAACCTTACTAAAGGAAGTATTTTATTATTCTGAGTTCAGGAATACTAAACTCGACCTGCTACCGTGTTCCCGGAGCCTGCCGGGACTATAGCGTGTAATAGCTCCGACAGCTCGTCTGGCCTAAGAGAACAGGTAGCCCTTCAATAGTGAAGAACCAAAAGGGCGGTAATTCACTACTAGGACATGCCACACTCGAGGCTTGTCCTACCTTACGCTTACAACGCACCCTGCCCGTAGGCCTACCATAGGGGTGACTGATATGAAGGTTAGGGAAGGTTCAGGGACTGGCAAGTGTGGGCACTTGCACAATCAGCGTGCAATACGAGACTGCACGTGGGGTCAGCAATGGCGGACCTGAGACACATCTTTCGAAGCCGCTTCTGTGGGTGGCGCAATCAGCACTGCAAGCCCACCAGCAGCATTTGTATCTACAAGCCCCGGCACTCCTCGTGCACGTACTGGGGACTGATAGTAAACCAAATAAGCCAATCATGGAAATTAATTGTACATACACTTTACATTGGGAGCACTTGCACTGCGGCACGGATTGGCCGTGGCGCAGTGCCCCGAGCATCGAATACCAGCAAAACATCGGAGGCACATCAGCAAAAAGAGGAAGGGAGACTCACGCCAAGGTGCCAGGTCTAACAGTGAGGGAGAGGATCAGCTGGGTGTCGTCAGCGTAGATAATGTTTAGATTGTGTTGGTGTGCGATGGCTGCGAGGGGGCTCATGTAGACATTGAAGATGGTGGGGCTGAGCGAGGATCCTTGCGGTACGCCGCAGATGACTTCGGTGGACGCGGATCGGAACGAGGGTGCGGAAGGTTTTCTTGGAGTTTTTGAGGTCGTTGGTAAACCACGAGGCTTTCTTGCTGCCGGGTCTGCTGGAAGGGTTCTTCAATAGTGCGAGTTCATCGGCGCAGTTAGTAAGCCACTGTGCGAGGTTCCGGGCTGCTTTGTTGGGGTCCGTCGTGTTGGTGGGAGGGTTCTTGCTGAGGGAGGTGGTGAGCTGGTCGGTGGTGATCTTGCGCCAGCTTCTGCGAGGAACCTATTGCGGGTGGTGGTGGGTCGTGGTTCTCCTGAAGTTGAAGTGGACGCAGCTGTGATCTGACCAGTGTAGTCCGGTGGAGTGGCTGAAGGAGATGTGCTTGCTGGAGGAGAAGATGGGGTCAAGCGTGTGGCCGGCGTAGTGGGTGGGGGTGTTCACCAGTTGCTTGAGTCCGAGGTTGGCGAGGTTGTCCAGCAGGGCGGCGGTGTTGCTGTCATAGTTGTTCTCCAGGTGGAAGTTGAGGTTCCCTAGGAGGATGTAGTCTGAGGAGGTTAGGGCGTGTGGGCTGACGAAGTCTGCGATGGCTTCGCTGAATTGTGTGCGTGGTCCCCGGGGTCTGTAGATGAGAGTGCCCCTGAAGGTGATCTTGGGGTCGGTGTGTATCTGGAAGTGAAGGTGCTCGGCGGCGGTGAGGGTGTCGTCAGAGTTGGTCGTGATTTGGATGGTGTTTCTGTGGACGATGGCGATGCCTCCTCTGGTTTGGTTGACGCGGTCCCTCCGGGTGATTTTGTAGCCATCCGGGATGGCTATGGCGATGTCGGGGGCTGAGAAGGCGTTCATCCAGGTTTCTGTGAGGAAGGCGACATCTGGTGATGTGTCCAGGAGGTTCCAGAGTTTGACTGTGTGCCTGTGGACGGACCGGGTGTTGAGCAGGATGCACTTGAGGTGATTGTTGCTGGTAGCTGGCTTGGCGGGGGCGGTGCAAGTTTGGAGGCAGGTGAATTTGAAGGCTTGGCAGGTGAAGGGTCCGTGGGTGCGTTTCGGGATGGCTCGGTAGCAGGCGAGGTTCCGGCTGGCGTTGAGTGCGTGGATGGTGGCGGCGTCGTAAGTCCGTCGGGTGGGCAGGCATCGTTGAGGGCCAGGGGTCCTGGCGCTGGGCGTGGTCCAGGCGCAGACGGGCTTGCCTTTGGCGCGCCTTCTGAGCGCGGCCGCCGTGCGGCCTCCATATGAGACGAAGTGGGAGGGAGGAGCAGGTGGGAGGCGGGAGCGGGGCGGCCAATGGGCAGGGGGTATAAAAGAAAAGGGGCGGGCCGCGGGGGAGCTGCGGCCGGAAGCAGGGAGCGGGGGGGGCACACACAGAGGGCAGGGATACAACAGCAACTACGAAAAATACAGAAAAATGCAGAAGTCCTTAAAAAAAAGCACAATTCACAAGTGAGAGCAGCAGCAGAAAGGAGAAGGTAGCAGCAGGGGGACACCGAGGTCAGGGGCGAACCTGCGGCGCGGGGGGCAGAGACGCGGTCACAGCGGAGGAGCCGTGCGGCATGGGGGGTGGCCTGGGGTCAGGTTGTTGTGTTGTCCATTCGGATCAACACTGAAGCGCCTTGAATGAGGGTAGAAAAGGACTTCAGAGCCAGAAATATTGCCAGTAACTCCAAAAGGTTTATGTGCCAAGTTCATAGGTGGTTGTCCCATTTCCCCTTGACTGTGAGGGCTTGAAGATGACCTTCCCAACATTCGAGGGAGGCATCTGTCGTGAGGATGAAACTTGGAGTGTCCACTACGAACGAACTGCAGAGATGTTTGGTATGCTCTTCATATCTGAGACGTGATGTTGATGACATTGTCCAAGGACCCTGAGACTTGTTGCAATTGGTTGTCGAGTTCTCCAGCCGGGGTCCTATTTTGAGGCGACAGTTGGATATTAGGGAAATACCGGAAGACAGCATCCCCAGAAGCGATTTGAACTGTCGAACAAAAGCATACTTTTATGTGCACAGGAGAGTTGCCAGTTTGGAAATCCGCTGTTGTCTTTCATTGGAGACAAAAGCCCTTGTTTGCTGTGTGTCTATGATGGCCCCCAAGAAGGTCCTCACTTGAGAGGGGGTGAACTGAGACTTTTCCAGAGTGATGGAAAGACACAGAGACAGGCATGATTGAGTGTGTCTGCTTGCGACTGCGAACAACTGCGCCTTTATAAGGCAGTCGTCGAGATAGCGAAATATTTGGACATCAGCTTGACCAAGATATGCTGCCACCGGTGCCAAGACTTTAGTGAACATTCGGGTGCAGAGCGAAGGCCAGATGGAAGGACTTGGAATTGGAAATCTCTGTCAGCCTCTCTGAAGCGCAGGAAGTTTCTGTGACTGGGTAGGATAGGGACATGAAAATAGGCATTTTGAAGGTCCAGTGTTGGCTTGTAATCCCCTTGAGGCAGTCATTGAAGCACTTCTAGGAGAGACAACATCCGGAAAGTTTGCTTCTTGAGAATCTTTTTGAGGGAACGAAGGTCCAGAATGGGGCGTCACTTCCCTGATTTTTCCCTGATTTGGAAGAATCTTGACTAGAAGCCTGCACCCCTTTGAAGATTCGGTGCACTTTGATCGCTCTTTTCCTTAACATGAGATTGATTTGGCATAAAAGTTCCATCAGACGGGCAGGAGGAGGACCTCCGGGGGGAGATTTTTGAGGGAATTTCACAAATTCCAGAGTGCAGTCTCTGGACACTATGTCCAAAACCCATCGATCTGTAGTTATTACGGACCAATTGGAGAAGAAATGGGAGATCCGCCCTCCAACTTTGGTTGGAGTGGCAGATCCTGATGCAGAGTTCTGGCCCGGGACCAGGGTTCAATTTCGGCCTTGGCGGGTCTTGGGCTCAATTTCCTCGGACCTGATAATTCTCGCCTCGGTGCCTATTCTAATCATGGGTCCCTCGCTGCAACTCTGGGCAATAGCTTGCTTAACCTCCAAACCGGCCCCAACAGCGCTAGGATGCCTGGCTTCACCCTGGGGGTGCCCAGGAGTGGTCACTTCACAGGGAAAGCCAGGAGGGGTTCCACAGCGGTATGAGTAATAGCGCCAGGAAACCGCTTGGTGACAGTGCGCTCTACAAATACCTTGACATTTACATTTACATTTACAGTTGGCAGTTGTCAGTGCTTTTTTGAGGAATTTCTACCTCAGCAGGAGGATTTCCCTCTGTACTGCTTGTAAGAGGTGGTACAAAAGGGGGTGGTAATGGACGGAGCATCTGAATCAATCAAACACTCACACCCAGTCAAAAGATCTGGGTTGAATCCATCACCGTTCTTTAGCCCACTCTGCCACCCAGTTCAGACATGGCTATATGCAAATCAGTCTGACCCTGTGCCTCATGGGAACAGTCCAGCCCGAACTGCCAAGCCATGTCTTCCATGGACCGGAAACAAGCTTCCGAGGACCGGTTTCTGGCATTCCAGCCGTCTTCAGCCCGGCTTGCTTGAATCCAGTGGCAAAGTGAGCAAGGGACTCACGTCTGAGCATACCCTGCCACACTTATGGCGGCCAAAAGCGGTACAAAAGGGGGTGGTAATGGACGGAGCATCTGAATCAATCAAACACTCACACCCAGTCAAAAGATCTGGGTTGAATCCATCACCGTTCTTTAGCCCACTCAGCCACCCCAGTTCAGACATGGCTATTTGCAAATCAGTCTGACCCTGTGCCTCATGCGAACAGTCCAGCCCGAACTGCCAAGCCATGTCTTCCCTGGATCGGAAACAAGCTTCCGAGGACCGGTTTCTGGCATTCCGGCCGTCTTCAGCCCGGCTTGCTTGAATCCAGTGGCAAAGTGAGCAAGGGACTCACGTCTGAGCATACCCTGCCACACTTATGGCGGCCAAAAGCGGTACAAAAGGGGGTGGTAATGGACGGAGCATCTGAATGAATCAAACACTCACACCCAGTCAAAAGATCTGAGTTGAATCCATCACCGTTCTTTAGCCCACTCTGCCACCCCAGTTCAGACATGGCTATATGCAAATCAGTCTGACCCTGTGCCTCATGGGAACAGTCCAGCCCGAACTGCCAAGCCATGTCTTCCCTGGACCGGAAACAAGCTTCCGAGGACCGGTTTCTGGCATTCCAGTCATCTTCAGCCCGGCTTGCTTGAATCCAGTGGCAAAGTGAGCAAGGGACTCACGTCTGAGCATACCCTGCCACACTTATGGCGGCCAAAAGCGGTACAAAAGGGGGTGGTATCGCTTTGTTCGCCCTAAGTGTGGCAGGGTATGCTCAGACGTGAGTCCCTTGCTCACTTGGCCACTGGATTCAAGATAGCCTGGCTGATGAGGATTATGAATCCGAAAACGGTCCCAGGATGCTTGTTTCCGGTCCAGGGAAGACATGGCTTGGCAGTTCAGGCTGGACTGTTCCCAGGAGGCACAGGGTCAGACTTATTTGCATATGTGAACATGTCTGAACTGGGGTGGCTGAGTGAGCTAAAGAATGGTGATGGATTAAACCCAGATCAGTTGAATGGGAGTGAGTGTTTGATTTGCTCAAACGCTCCGTCCATCATCCCCTTTTGTATCGCTTTGTAAGAGGCAGCCTGCGGCTGTCGAAACGACTGCTGTTGCAGGGAGGAGGAGTAACGCGGTTGGCCCGGATAGGGATGGTACTGCTGATATTGGTTGTAACATCTCCGAAAGGAAGAGGAGGAGGCACGACCCCTCGCACCCCCAAAGGGCTGCATTTTAAACTGTACAGTAGACACTACACACTACACACGGACCCGAGAGGCCTGGAATTTAGACTTTGGCATTCCAAAGGAAGATCAAGACTGGCAGCGGTCCTGTGAACTAACATGCATGGTTTCTAGTAATGCCCATTTTCAACTGATACATTATAATTTTCTGTGAAGAACCTACTTAACGCCACAAGACCTTTATCGAATGGTCTTGTCTTGCCCAGATATATGCCTGCACTGCAACACTGTGGGGGCTGATTTCTTACATTAACCATGGCCCTGCGATGCAATACACACCTTCTCGCAACAAGCTGTCGAAGAAATGGTGCATGCCACACAACTAAGTATTGAGCTGACACCCAAATGCTATTTATTAGGCCTCTTTAGATGCCAGAAGGGCGCAAGATAACCTATAAATTTGGTCAGTCGCCTATGGTACTGGCATGACGTAAAAATGCAATCACATGGCTGTCCCAGCATGACCCAACGATTGCGCTCTGGCATAAAGATGCGCTCAACTGGGCCCTAGCTGAGGAGACACATATGCGCCTTAGCAGAAAGGATGACATATTTGAGGATACACTAAACACTTGCCGTGCTCATACAGATAACTCCTAGCTCCTGCTTCCCAAGTGACAATAGACACAGACTCTGGCTCTGAAACTGATAAGGCAGAACACTACGACACTGGGGACGAGCAGGGAGGTGTCTCCACATGATAATTGTAAGGTACATTCCCAATTAGGGGAATGGGACACTTATTGATCACCTGGAGAATGGGAAGGCAGATTAGTGCATGTGTAATTAGTGACTGCTTCTTGATTAACCTACTTACGTAGAACATATTGGTATGATATGTCTCTGTATACTCTGACTGCCAGGTTGTATGTTGACAACATTAAAATAAAGTTCTAAAAAAACAAAACAAAACAAAGCCATTACATTGTGGGTGGTAGAGGGTAGTGAACCAGTAATTCACGCCACACTCCTTCGACATGTGTTTCAAGTAGCCAGACATGAAGTCGGTACCTCTGTATGACACCACCTCCTTAGGGAAGCCCACCCTGGGAAAGATGCAAACGAGGGCCCTAGCCACTGCAGGGGCAGTGGTAGTCCTGAGGGGAATAGCCTCAGAATACCTGGAGGCATGATCTACTACCAGACCTCACTGAAGGACGTGGAGTCACCACGCCACGGCCCCGGAGAGACGTGGCTCTTCCAGGTGCGTGGGGGTCTACGGGGCTTTTGGAAAGGGGCTGAGTCAGAGAGGGACGGGAGAGGAGGCGGAGGGGTGAAAGGGACCCAGGGAAAAGGAAATAAGATGGAAAAGAAAGACAAGAGCAGAAATCATCAGCTACTCTTTTTCTTTTGGTTGCTCCAACCTCTACCCCCACCCTTCACATTTATGCATAGCTATTATTTATCCCTCACATCCCCCTTGACTAAACCATAAAGCAAAAACACTTACCTGAGTCTTTTCATTTTGTCCGAGGGACGACGGCGGCCGAGGCTCACCTAAGGGACTGAAGTGGAAGACCCTGTGGGAAAGAAGAATACAAAAGAGACAATCAATCATTGTGATTTCCTGTAATACTAATAAAAAGTGCATACCAAGAAATTATTCAATGCAGTGTGCTCCTTCTTGACCGACTCTTCTAGAACGGGGAGCTACATACTTTCCTTACAGGGAATGGGAGACAGACACACAGACACACACACGGGAAAGCATAGTAGGAAAACGCTATATACAGTTTTTCTATGCTTGCATATGTACATTGTTTTAGAAAGATGGTGGAACTATTTATTCTGTTCAATGTGCTTATTTTGCTGATTACTTTTATCTGCTTCTATTATCATTGCAGTTCGGGCGGGACTGTTCCCATGAGGCACAGGGTCAAGACTGATTTGCATATGGCCAGGTCTAAACTGGGGTGGCATGGTGAGCAAAATAATGATGGATTTACCCAGATCTGTGACTGGGGGTGAATGTTTTGATAAGTTCTGCATTCCGTCCATCAAGTGTGTGTCTTTTGCTCTATTATCATTGCAGCACATAAATTCTATACAAGAATTAGGATGGTTCAATTAATAATGAAAATGCTAATGTTATATTATTTTAATTTGAATTCGTACATGAATTACCCCTAAGCAGAAACTACTTTAAGGAGAAATTTAGGATTGGTACGTAGAATCACTCAATCTTTGTGAAGTTGAAAGAAAGGCTCTTGTATAGCTAATACAGAGTGGAGAAGTGCGGCTCAATGGTTAGAGCGGCAGACCCTGATGCAGAGGTCTAGCCCGGGACCAGGGTTCAATTCCCCGCCTCGGCGGGTCTTGGGCTCAAAATTCCACGGACCTGATAATTCTCGCCTCGGTGCCTGTTCCAATCATGGAGTCCCACTCTGCAACTCTGAGCAATAGCTTGCTTAATCTCCACAACGGCCCCCACAACGCTAAAGGATGCCTGGCCTCGACCTTGGGGGTGTCCAGGAGTGGACACCTCACAGGGAAAGCCAGGATGGGTTCCACAGCGGTATTCGTACAAGCGCCTTTTTTTTACAATGCCTGAAGTTCCTGAACTCTCCTTAGTGAGGTTATCGTTATGAGGAAAGCAACTTTCCATGATAGGAATTGTAATTGACATTTGTGCATTGGTTCAAAAGGCGGGCCCATTAGCCTTGTAAGGACTATGTTTAAGTTCCACTCTGGAGCAGGGGGAATACTTGGCGGTATAACCCGTTTTAATCCTTCCATGAAGGCTTTAATCACTGGTACTCTGAAGAGAGATAGGTGTTGTCTATTTTGCAAGTATGCAGCTACGACTCCCAGGTGTAAACAAATGGATGTGTAAGTTAATCCTCATTGCTGTAAATGCAACAGTTAACAAATGATATCTGTACAAAAGCATCTAGATGATTGATATTGTTGTTGTTACAATAAGCAACAAAACGTTTCCATTTGCTGCATAACATGCTCTAGTACTGGCTTACTAGCTTCCTTGAGAATATTCATATAGTCTGGTGGTAGTTGTAAATAACCAAACTCTATGACTTCAGGAGCCAAATCGCTAGGTTGAGTTCTCTGGGAATTGGATGACTGATTTCTCCATGGCTCTGAGTGAGGAGACAAGGTGTGAGATGTAGCTTTTGATGTGGAACACTGAGAGTTCTAAGGATGAGAGTACCAAGGTTGACGAGAACATGTGGGGGCTATTAAGATCAGTGAGGGACATTTGTCTGAGCTTCCGAACTAGTAATGGAATTAGCAGGAGAGGCGGAAAAGCGTAAGCAAATATCCCTGACCAAATCATCCATAGGGCATTGCCTTCGGATGCTGGGTGTGGGAACCTGGATGCAGAGTTTGGGCATTTTGCGTTGTGCACTGTGGCAAACAGATCTATCTGTGGAAAACCTCAGTTTTGAACGTAGGGAAGAAGAACTTGGGGATGAAGTTCCCACTCGTGTACTTGCTACCTGTGTCTGCTGAGCAGCTCTGCAATCTGATGGTCTACTCCTGGGAGGTGTTCTGCTAGGAGATAGATTTTCTGGCGAATCGCCCAATCCCAAATGCTTTGTGCAAGGTGCGACAGCTGGAGAGAGTGAGTCCCTCCCTATTTCTGTAGGTAGTACATTGCTGTCATGTTGTCCGTGCAAACTAAGACAGTCTTGCCTACAAGTTGGGTGAGAAAAGCGGAGTGCTATGAACACTGCTGGAAGTTCCAGGTAGTGGATGTGGAGACGTTTGTGTTTGTCTGACCGCAGCCCCGGGACTTTGTAATGTTGAAGATGGGCACCCAAACCGGTTACTGTGGAATCGGGTCTATGAAAGGCCGCCCTTTTGCTAAATTTTGAGGGTTCCACCACTGCAGCGAGCGATGGTTGTCGCTGTCTACCAACACTAGGTCGGGGTCGCAAATTTCAAGGCTCATTAATTATAATGAGCATACCGCAATTTGTGAGCCCATTGGGAATGCCAGCCCTACCAGGGATGGTGGCCTGCTGGGCTCAGCAGACCACCATGACTGGGACTGCTTTTTAATACAGCAGTTTTTTTTTTCCTTTCTTTTTTTAAAATGCAGCCCGTTTTTCTTAAATGAAAACGGGATGCATTTAAAAAAAAAATGAAACGTTTTCGTTTCATTCTTTAACCCCTTCGCTGCTCATGACGAGCTCAGCTCGTCATGCAGTACACTGGTCGTGTGCTTATGACGAGCTGACCTTGTCATGAACAATGGTAAATATCGATCTGCAGCACAGGAGGAAAATATCCTGTAGCATTGAAGGTGTTCAGGACAGGCAGTGGTCCCTGGGACCACTGCCGGCCCATAAAAAATATTTTTAGACACAGTCACAAAGTGGAAGGGGTACCCTGGGGACCCCTTCGAAATTGCGACTGCATTAACACCCTCTTGAAGAGGGTGGTCATTTGCAAGTGTTTTGCAACCGCAATTGTGGTCTCAAATCATTCACACATAGCATTGCGGACGCAATTAGGAAGGGAATGCCCGTTCCTAATTGCGACATGCAATTCTTAAATAGAGAGTCGCAAATAAACTGCAACTCGCTATTTTGGAATTGTACATGGCCAACGGTGATTTTGCATGTGCAAACGGGTTCGCAACCCGAACGTTCCTAACGATCTGTACCTGTTTCTTTTCCCTGGCGGAGTCCAACAGGGAGTTAGGAAGAACGGAACATCCCCTGAAGTTTGCTTCTTAACAATCTGTTAGCAAGACCATAACCAGAGGCCATCACGGATCCCAGAGCTTTTCAGAGAGACACCTTGACAACCCGCCATAAAAAGACGATTTCCAAAATAAAACCTTACCTACCCCGAACTGGTCTTACGTCTCTTCTTGATCCCACGCCACAGTCACACACTACAACATCTTTCCCTTTAAACCGAAGATAACAGCCTACAATAAAAAACTAACCAAAAAGCAACAAAACTAGAAAATGCATTTCAAAAAGCTGCAAAAGAGAAATTGTTAATACAAATGAATAATATTAAACTTTGTTGGTACCTTAGTAATGTGAATACTTCTGGGCTTCACTCCATCTGCAGCAATAACGCTCTGAAAGGAGAAATTACTGCTGTGGGTCTCAGAGTCTTCAGTATTACTGGTCTCAGTCACGAAGACTGTGGTGTCGGAAGATAACTTTCTCTTATTTGGCTTCGTAGATCCACCAGTCACGCCATCGCTATTAGCATACAGGCCACTGTCAGCAGCATCATAACTTCAGGCAGACCAGCAAAGCAGATCTCACCACTCACATTGGGTGAACAGACTCGTCTCTGCTACATACATCCACTCTGTTCTCAAATTTGCTTGGGGCTGCCAAAATGCAAAGACCTGCAATATATTCACCACACTTTCCTGACTACCTTGTGGAAAAGTAAATTTTGCCATGTTCTGTGTCCCTACGTGTTCCCCATCTTATGTTATATGTGCATGATCAATATGCATATGTATTCCCTTATGATCGATTAAAGACGCAATTATAGTTGTGTCCAACTCTAGTATGCTCGTTTCCAGTTCTCGTGAAAGCTACGAGTATTAGGCCTATGTAAAGTTATGTTGCCACGTTTCACAGTGTGCACGTTAATTCAGTAAAAGTCCCCGTTTCTAGGCCTCAAAAGGGCCCGGACACCAGATTCAGCTCCTGTCTCCTGAACCCTCGCTGAGGAGCGATACAGCCCCCACCTGTATTCCTGACCCTTCACTTACTTCCTGCCTCACAGTGCCCGGCTCGGCCTGGCTCTGCCTGCCCGTCTGCCAAGAGTATGTTATGATTCTAGTTATCAGTCCAGCCCTCCTTCTCTGCATTCCTAAGCTACTGAATCGCATCTACAGTTTGAGTCATCGTCTAGCCTTTACGTCTCCATGTAAGAGAAATACTGTATTAATGGTCATTTAATATTCTTCAACACGCACTACATGTAGAATAATGCATGCACCAGTCTTAGAGTCTGTTAGCCTTTGCCCTGATAACTTTTGGATTCTATCAACATGTTCTCTAAACATCAGATATTAGATAGTGTTTAGGTACATGTCGCTCTGACACTCCAGACTTTAGTCCCCTCTTCTAGCGCAGAAGTCATAGCCCCCAGTTTCTCCTAGTAACACGTCATTGCCAGCTTGCGCGCACCACTAGGTTAGAGGTCCCGGCTCCTTAGGTAGCCCCCTCCATGTTTCCGCCCCATTCATGACACTTCTGTTACGTTTACATCACATGTCTATGTACACGCCTCTTGTTACACCTACTTTATGCCTTATCTTTCGCGACTGCTACAAACCCCGCCCACTGCTACGCCTACTGTATGTACTGCAATGCAATTGTTTTAGTATATATATGTTGTACACTGTTATTAAAGTTACGCTTTTTGTCCCGATCCTGCCCCCGGCAGCTGCCATCCTATTCCCGTGCAGGTTGTCCTGTTCCTGTCCTTTATGCCTGTATTAAAACCTGCAAACTCTAGCTACCTCGAATCTTGACTCTTATTTATTGAGCTATCTATTTGTATGAGTATCCTGAAAAATAGTACAGGTATTTAATTATTTATTTACCACAACCTTGTTTTAAAAAGTTGTGACATTCAAGCGTGATTCTTGGTTCATCTGAATTTTTTAGAAGTTCTATTGCCACACAATACTATTCCCATATTCCAGTTTGTCCACAGGGTGCTTCAAGTCTGGTAGGTTATCACCTGCCTGTTTTGCAGATAATTTCAGATAGTTTCTGTAAGAAACTGAATTATTATTTACGGTAGATGAGGAACAATCACAACCGTTGTCAGAATGAACTTTCAAAGCCATTCAATTAACCTAGGATCAACCTCCTGGTACCTAAGCACGGAACAGGCACGCTTAACTTAAGGTAATACGTCAAATATTTATGCAGAAACCAAAAAAGTAAAAGTCAAAATGCAAAACAATAAAAAAACCAAACCAAAATAGAAAAAAAAAGTAAAATGTATTGAACAAAATGACACTAAAATGACAAAATCCAATAAGGGGAATGAGATATGAACTGTAACGCTGTAAGAATCACAAGGTGCCAATGGATGAGGGGCCCGGGCATGGATTAGTCTCTCTGGAGCGGACTGCCAAGTCTGAGTGAACTTGTTCTCCCTGTTCAGCAGGAAGTCACTATACCGGAGGAAGGGCTTTAAGTGGAATGAAAAACCTTGTGATGGCTCCCAGAGGGACGTGGTCGATGTAATGAAGGACATGGCTTAAAAACCCAAACTGAAAATCCATGCTCGGCATAGTGTGTCGCCCCACTGGTATTTTGCTGCTTCGCCATTCCATCCATATACAACAAGTAACATTACATCTACTACAAGCCAGGACTATTGGCTTTGTCAATGGTTGTTAGTTGCATAAGATAAATATGCAACAGCGATGGCTTCAAAGCTTGAGGGGGGCTGCTAAGGGTGAGAGGGGGCTGCGAGAGGTGAGAGAACTGTAGCTGGTGTGAGAGCGGCGCTGCAAGGGTGTAATGGGTGCTGCGAGGGTGTGATGGGTGCTGCGAGGGTGTGATGGGCGCTGCGAGGGTGTGATGGGTGCTGCGAGGGTGTGATGGGTGCTGCAAGAATGTGAGAGGCGCTGTGGGGTGGTGAGAGGATGCTGTGAGGGGTGCTGCTGGGGATGAGAGTGGCGCTGCGAGGGTGTGATGGGTGCTGCGAGGGTGTAATGGGTGCTGAGAGGGTGTGATGAGCACTGCGAGGGTGTGATGGGCGCTGCGAGGGTGTGATGGGCGCTGCGAGGATATGAGAGGCGCTGTGGGGTGGTGAGAGGGCGCTGTGAGGGGTGCTGCTGAGGATGAGAGTGGCGCTACTAAGGGTGAGAGGGGCTCTGCTAGAGGTGAGAAAGAACTCCAGGTGGTGTGAAAGCTGCACTGCTTGAGCGAGAGAGGGCCTGGTGGGGGTAACAGATGTGCTGAAGAGGGAGCGAAAGGGCACTGTAGTAGACAAGCAGTAATTCGGGGGTTAGAAGGGTAACGCAGGGTTCGGGGACGGGGGCTGCAGGGGGCAAGGGATGCCCTGCAAGGGGGGAGAGGGGACATTGCTGGTGGGAGAAGGACACTGACGTGTACCTGGGAGCTGTGCACGAGAGGGGATCCCTGCAGACTTCATCGAGGGCATTGAAGAGGGGAGGCTGGGGGCACTACCACAGTGAGGAGTACCATGGCAGTGGCTAACAACAACAAAAGGATGGAGCAGATAGTGTGATAAGTGTGTAAACGGGCGCCCCTCTGGTGTGAGATTGGATGCCCCACGGAGTGAGGCCGATCAGAGCGTCACTGGTTGAAGGTGTAACTCGGGGAGTGATCAGAGGTGCGCGTCTGGTAGTGAGCTGTCATAGTGAGATCTTGAAAAGAGTGAGTTTGTATGGGGGGGAGTCCCTGTCTACCGGGACTGTGTGTGCACACGTGTGGTTGAGGTGTGGATAGGGCGCACACTGCAAGAAGTCACTGTGGGGAGAGTGGATGTGTGCACGGGTGATAGTGAGTGTATGGAATCACCGTGTGAAGGTTGCATCCGTGCAGGTGGTGATGAAGCAAGGAGAGAGTGAACCAGTGTGTGTTATGACTGTCTGCTGGAGGGCTGTGTGCAGCGATGTAGGGCTGCTCGTTGAAGGTGTGTGCAGCGTGATTGTGAGGGGACTGTGAGTGCTGGTAGTGTCTGAGAACAACTGTCTGCCAGCAGTGCGTGATACGTCACCGATGCCCTGAAAACGCACTGAAAACGCGCTGGCGGTACATATATCGCTGTGACACCCCTCATGGAAAGTGTGTGTAAGGCGCGTGTCTTCAGAGAAATGTGTGCACCGGGAACCATTGTGCAGACGTTATATCAGAGGGAGTGTGTCAGTGAGATTGTGCATAGAGAGGCTTCTTGCAGAAAGTCACTACAACAAAGTGTGTGCAGGGGGAGTGCGTGTATCGGGGTCACCAGCTAGGAAGTCACCACAGCTGATTAGGAAGTCACTGCAAGAAAAGTGTGTGCAAAGGGGGTCACCAGCTAGGTAGCCACTAGCCACTGCAGGGAGAGTGCGTGCAGGGTGAGTGCGTGCATGGTGAATACCTGCTAGGAAGTCACCGCAGGGAAAGTGTGTGCAAGGTAAGTGCATGCATGGGGGGTCACTGGCTCGGAAGTTATTGCGACAAAAGTGTGTGCAGGGTGAAGGCATGCATGGGGGTCACCAGCTAGGAAGTCGCTTTAAGGAAAGTGTTTGCAGGGTGAGTGCATGCATGTGGGTCACCAGCTAGGAAGTCGCTTTGAGGAAAGTGTGTGCAGGATGAGTGCATGCATGGGGGAGTTACTGGCTTGAAAGTTATGTGTCCTACACTGTCATCCACTCGAAAGGCTGTTCTGTTCTGTATTATTACATGTGTGGTATACGAGGCTCCGAGTAGGATTGCATGCCATGAGTCAGCAGGGGGCAGTTATTCCGCAGCTGTTTACTCCTGCCGCTCATGAGCTTTCTAAGGTATGGGTAATCCACACGCACAGGGGTGTAATCACTCAGAAAAACACAGCAGGCCGCACACTTTAATTTGACAAGTCCCAAAGCAGCTCTGTGATCAAGAACAGAGAATGGTGCGTGTGTGCATGCTTACGTGCGTGTGTGGGGATTGCCCTAGTGTAAAATGTCAATGTCTGTGTTCCCTCACAGATTTTCTGTAATTTTCGCCAATACAGCGCTTAAGGACCCTAGTCTGCGAAGATATCTGCTTGTGGGTTATTATGTTAACATTTTAAATGCTGCACCTTTTAATTTGTTCCGATATGAAAAGATCATTAACCCGCACCAGCTTTGATAATGGGAAGGAAAGCGTTTTTAAAGGGAACTTGCGAGAAAGTAACTCTTTTTTGAGGAAATATTGTTTCTTTGTGGCGGATTGCTGTGTTCAAGTTGTACAATTGGGAAAAACCTGATCTATGAAAAGGCCAATATTCGTGATGCCCATAAAACTTAAATCTGATAGTAAACATGTGGCACACTGCCGAGATGCAAGTAACGCTGAACGGCCGGTCCCACACAAAATACTGGCTGGGCACAGAGTTTGCACCGCGTGGGACAGGATCGTCCACGCGTAAAATCGATATAAAGCAAGGATTTTGACTTCAGCGTGTATTTATAGCTCCCGGGAATTCTGTGCTACATGTCCACCACGTCCACCACCACCACCACTTCCACCACCACATCCACCACAACCACGTCCACCACCACCATGTCCACCATCATCACCACGTCCACCACCACCACCATGTCCACATCCACCACTACCATGTCCACCACTACCATAGCCAACACCACCACATCCACTACCACCACCACATCCACCACCACATCCACCACCACATCCACCACCACATCCACCACCACCACCACATCCACCACCACCATGTCCACCACCACCACGTCCCCACCACCACATCCACCACTACCACATCCACCACCACTATGTCCACCACGTCCACCACATCTACCACCACCACCACGTCCACCACCACCATGTCCACCACCACCACCATGTCTACCACCATCACCACGTCCACCACCACCATGTCCACCACCATCACCACGTCCACCAACAAGTCCACCACCACCACATCCACCACCCCGTCCACCACCATGTCCACCACCACCGCATCCACCACCACGTCCATCACCACCACCACCACCACCATGTCCACCACCACCACCTCGTGCACCACCACCACATCCACCACGTTCACCACCACCATGTCCACCACCATGAGACCCACCCCCACCACAACCACGTCCACCAGCACCACACCCACCACCACCACGTCCACCACCACATCCACCACCACCACGTCCACCACCATCACATCCACTACCACCACATCCAGTACCACCACCACGTCCACCACCATGTCCACCACCACACCCATCTCCACCACCACGTCCACCATCACCACACCTACCACCACCACATTCACCACCACCATCACCACATCCACCACCACCACCACACCCACCACCACGTCCATCACCATATCCACCACCACCACATCCACCAAAACCACTACATCCACCACCACCATGTCCACCACCACCATGTCCACCACCACCACCACCACATCCACCTCCACCACCACATCCACCACCATGTCCACCACATCCACCACATCTAACACCACCACCACCATGTACACCACATACATCACCACCATGTCCACCACCATCACCACATCCACTGCAACCACATCCACCACCATCACCACCACGTCCACTACTACCACATCCACCACATCCACCACCACCACGTGGTTCAGAGCACCTTGTTTAGGAAAGCTACTTTGTGCAACAGTATTCTGCACGCCACCAGTGCACATGCCAGATCAGTTGTCTCCAATATCCCCTATGGGGAAATGGTTAGGACACGATGTAATTGCAGTAGGGAGACTGAATTTAAGAAAAACGTTATGGATATCAAACAAAGATTTGCTAAGAGGGGTTATGAACAGGATACACTAGACAAGGCAGAACGTCGTATACAAAACCTTCCTAGAATAGGTACATTGCAAACGAAAAATACCAAAAAGGACAGAGGTACTGGTTTCCATGGAGACAAGGTCTCATTTTACACAAACTATACTGCACGTAGTAAGAAGATCTTTCAAGCATTTAGGAGACATTGGCATTTATTGGTGGACATTCCCAAATTGCGGCCCTTCATTAGCCAGAGACCTTCACTTGTATATAGAAGGGGTAAAACATTGAGACATACACTCTGCCTAAGTTACATTACCACCAAACCGCCGACCACATGGTTTCCACCTGCTCCTGGGGGATTTTACACATGTTCCACGTGCAATGTTTGTATTTTTGGTCTCAATAAGTGCAGTGAGTTTAAATATAATGGCAGTAAAAAATATATCATTAGACACTTTATTAATTGTAACACGCAGTATGCGATATATATTCTGGAATGTCCATGCAAGATGATCTATGTTGGCAGTACTGCATGTAATCTCAAGAAGAGAATTCAGGAACATCGCCGTGCACTTGTCCATGAAGACAATAGATACCCAATGACTGATCACTATCGCAATGCTCATAATGGGGATACAAACTTCAAATTTTTGGGGATTGACCATGTGCCACCAAACAGCAGGGGTGGGGATAGAGAACTCACGTTGCGACAGGTGGAAGCTAAATGGATTTGTAGATTGAGGGCCGTGGACAGAGGTCATAAAACGGACCATGAATTCCACCATTTCCTCAACTGAAATCATCCCTGACTAACCTAGCTTATTTCCAGGCTATTTCCATCAATATATATATATATATATATATACACAGTCTGCCCACCCTTTTGATTCATTATATGCTTCCTGTCCACTTTTAGGAAATTTTGCATGTAATTTATATGTTCGTGGTGGCCATCATATGTTCTCTGTTCTGATTCCTGTATAGACTGTGGACTTTTCAGCAGTTATTCATGCTGACTGATTTTGGTGCTACCTAACTGTTGTTGCTTAATAAGACACATTTTTATTCTGGTATTTCCCCATGGGCGTTGCCCTCTGCAAAGTACATACTCTGTTAAGACACCAGTTTCTGTTTTTACCCTCTCCGCTGAGATACTGACTGTTCCTAGCCACTCTCTTTCCCCATTATGGAATAATGATTCAGAATACATTGGCATGTATGTATTCTGTTTGGCCATAGTTTGTAATTTTTCTGTTTATTTTTTCTTTTAAGATTTAAATAAGAGTATTGTTTCTCTCTTTCTTTTCTTCAGAATACATTGGTATGTATGTATTCCGTTTGGCACTAGTTTGTAATTATTATTTTTTTTCTTCCTACGGCACGAGTTTTCAAATTAATATGCTTTGAACAATTTGCATTCTTGAGATATGCCACATTAGATTGCGGTTGGCCATTACAGTTGGAACCATTAGTAGGTTCATACAGGACATCCGGCGGCCTTCTGTTTGCATGGATATGTTAGGTGTCATCTGAATTCGTATAATATACACTGGGTATTATTGTGTTTTTTGTTTTTACTTTTTCTTCTTTTTTATCTTTTTGGGTTCTATGACTTTAATCAATATACCCGAAGCAGAACTGTTACGTAACACGTGATGCCCTTGTTCTTTCTACTGTTTCTACTATTACGAGTATGTCTGTCTTTCCGCTAAACGGAACTTGGATTGTGGCCAACTTAGTCTTTTTTCTAAAAATCTTTTCAGTTCCCTGTATTTGACGGGAACTAGGCATTATTTAAGACGCCTGATTGTGTGCGCCATTCACTCTGTGAAGACCCGAGACACCGACACTTTGATTTGAGGTAAGCGCATATCACTGTATGAGTAGGGCTATGTGGGATTCATTGGTAGGAATTTCTGACGGCCACTTTGCCCCTTTTGTAACAATTAGCTATTGGTGAACTATAGTGCAGACAGTGTCTCGGCACTTTTACATTCTATTTTCATAATATAGTATCGTTACAATGTGAGCGCTGTGCCAATCACATCTTTTGCAGATATCCATACGGGTGGCTGTGCCGGCCCCTCTTTTTAAGATTCAGCTTACTACGTGTGCACTTAGTCATGCCTTATTATTCTTTCTTGTCAACGACTGGATGACTCACTAGCACGGTGTTAGTTTAGGCGAAAGTACGGTGTTTATGCACGCTTTTGGACTGTTCTTGCATGTATTATGAAGCATTTTTTAAGACGTGCGTTTTAGAAAAATGGTGTGATTATTTACGGTTATATTTTTCGATCTTAATTTTTTTGCTAGCTCGCATTGGCCCTTATCATGGAGGCTACAATAATTGATGTATGATTTGACGGATTTCGAGACCAAATCACTTCCTCGTCTGCAGTACTGTGACTCAGACCTATCTTCCAAATTCCGGGGTAGGTACATTTTAACAGTGATCTTGTTGACATCGGCGCAAATTTGCAGGTATATCTCCAGTTAGAAAATTATTAGGGGCCATGTTCAGGCATCACACTGGTTTGTGACTCCAGCATAATGTTTTAAAGTGACTGTCTTTCAACACAAGGTTTTAAAATGACAGCCTTTTGGCCACATTTTTCTATTACTGCAATCTTTCTGATTTATACGGCAACTCGCAAAAGGTTCGCTCACCAATAATAATATATATTTTTTTGTTTTACAAATTTACAAACGGTTTGTGGTTTTCTGTTTTCTGGTTTCAAGCTTTGCAAACAGTGACGTATTACGTTCCATTCTCATAATGCATACAGTGATTAATCATGTCCCACCATCGCTGTGTTAGCGTCAATTTTTGCATAACATATGGTTCAAAAACTTGGAGCCTTATTGGCAATATGTAATTGCTGGACCGCCATCTCACCAGCTGGTGACTGACATGCTTGGGGCAATTCTATTGCGTAGGCTCATTTGTAATAGTTTTTTAGTATCATGTATACTCACTCGGGTGTAGGTTTTTATTCATTATGATTATTTTTTGGTTGTTGTTTGTATAAATTGTCCTTTTAATTTATGTACAAAATGTGTTTTTGCAATATTTCTTTAGGTGTTAAATCCTTTAGGTCTTGTATTTATCTATGGTCCAAGAATGTTTTTTTTTGTTTATATGTATGTTGGAATTGTACACTTTGCATGTATTTGATACTTATGTATTATATTTATGTTTCTACTTCCAGCCCTGACGAAGTTCACGTCTAGAACGAAACGCGTTGACTGAGGTTTCATGTTCATGTTTCACCATTGACCCAGTAATGCACACCAGAACCGGAGTCCTCAAGGACAACTGTGGCAATCAAACCACACACACAGGTATCTAGGTAATCCATAGGATTGCTTCTGTTGTGGGGGTGGGAAGGGGGAATTCCATAAATCTAATGCCATTTGAATATAATTAAATTGGGGACTTTGTGGTAAATAAATAAATAATACCCTATTTTTGACTAGACATATATCATAACAGATAGCTCAATAAATAAGAGTCAAGATTCGAGGTAGTAGGAGTTTTTGCAGGTTTAATACAGCATAAGGACAGGAACAGGACAACCTGCATAGGAATAGGATGACAGGGCCCAGCAGCTGCTGGGGCTGGGTCTGGGATGAGCGCGCTGCCTTTTAATAACAATACATGAGCATATATACATAACGCAAACACATAGCATTACATTGCAGTAGGCGTAGCAGTGGGTGGAGCAGAAGGCGTGACGCGTAGCAGTCGCGAAAGATAAGAGTAAAAAGAAGGTGTAACTCAGACATGTGATACAAACGTAACAGAATATGTCATGAATGGGCGGAAACATAGGAGGGGGCTACCTAAGGAGCCGGGGCCTCTAACCTGGTGGTGCGCGCAAACTGGCAATGACGTGTTACGAGGAGAAGCTGGGGGCTATGAACTCTGTGCTAGGAGCAGAGACTAAAGTCTGGAGGGTCGGAGCGACTGGTACCTAAACCCTATCTAGTATCTGATGTTTAGGGAACATGTTGATATAAACTAGAAGTCATGAGGGGAAAAGCTAACTGACTCTAGACTGGAGCATGCATTTATTCTACATATAGTGCGTGATGAAGAATATTAAATGACCATTAAATACAGTATTTCTCTTAACATGGAGCCGTGAAGGCTAGACAATGACGGAAACTATTGATGCAGTTCAGTAGCTTAGGAATGCAGAGAAGGAGGACTAAACTGATAGCTGGAATCATAACATAGTCTTGGCAGACTCAGAGGCAGAGCCAAGCTGCACCGGGCACTGCGAGGCAGGAAGTAAGTGGAAGGTCGAGGATACAGGTGGGGGCTGGATCGCTCCTCAGCGAGGGTTCAGGAGACAGGAGCTGAATCTGATGTCCGGGCCCTGTTGAGGCCTGGAAACGGGGACTTTATAATGAAATAACGTGCACACTGAGAAACGTGGCAACATTACTTTACATAGGCCTGATACTCATATTACTCATGGGGACTGGGAAATGACATACCAGAGGTGGACACAACTATAATTGCGTCTTGAATCGGACATGGGGAATAACATATGCATATTGGTCATGCACACATAATATGATGGATGACACGTAGGGACACAGAACATGGCAAAATTTACTTTTCCACATTCCCTCCTTGTCACTACGTTTCCATCAGGAAACATCAATATTCATGATACCATCTATCATTTCATACAGTACCATTTGTTCATCTCGAATTGTCTTGGAACGGGATTTAGAACGGGACTTGGGACTAGGAATACAAGAGGTAGCACACATGCCGCAAATCGCAGGGCCACATTGTATACAGAGGCAGCAGCTGAATATGATCGCTACTGCGATACCTAGAAAGGACAGGACTTTCCATCCCCAGGCGGAAATTATATTCCAGAACCAACCGGACCATGTCCAGGTGCCTGGATCCTGGTGTAACAGATGGGCAATTTTATGAAGTCTGGTTATAGCTGAATAAACAGACGGCGCGTTATTTGGAATGAAAATGCAACAACTGGATCCGATGACTCTACAGGCCCCGCCCCTATCGGCCAGTATGACGTCAAGGACGAGACGATTCTGGAGCACAACAATTCTCATAAAGGATTGCTCTTCGGTTAAGTTACCTAGAGCGGAGGCAGTCTCATCTACTACAACTTCAAGGGTTCTTGTTAACCTACGGATTAGCTTACTGTTTACAACTGTACCTAAATAAGGGAACACACCTTTATCAATATCAATGAATTGCTCTGCAGCAGTTTCAGTATAATCGACAATCGGGAGGTTTCTCTTGTGTCTAGTATGTACTAGGAAGGAATTCCTATGGTAGTCAGGTGGGGCTAGGAAAACAGGTGGCAGTAGGAAGGCAATGTAACAGGTTCCCTCCCAATCGAGGGGCAGACGAACATATGCGGTTTGACCACAAACAAAATAAGAATGACGTGAAGCTTTAAAAATAGATTTCCCACTGTCACTATACTGGATAATAGTAGTACAATCACTATGTCCTACGTGTACAGAACCATAATTACGGACACATAATTCGCCTTTGACTGGTAATACTGAAATAGCAGGTGAGTCTGGAGTAGTATCAGACTGAACATTCAGGACCATAAAATTCGAAGAATAGTTACCTAAATTATACACTTCATTTTCTAGATCTAAACCTGTTCTGTGGGGGAAACCTTGCTTGTCTGGGAAACATGTGCTGTTAAGAAAAGACATATCTGTTAAGGATGACGTTAACGTGGACCATGCTCCACACGAACCATTATGTGAAAAAGGATAAGGAAAGAGTGGCAAAACTCCCTTTGACGTCTGGAAAGGGGGGAGTCGACCACACACCCAACAATTAGTGGCATTGCTGGTTTGATGTGAGTAATGTAACATGCGGATAAATGTATTGTTACGCATAGCGAGGCGGTATGAATATTCGTGAGGAGGCAGATCACTAAACGTGTGCTCTACTGTAACATTAGAAGGCTTATTTACATGAGGAACTGGAAAACACAGGAAAAATGCGTAACTAGTGCAGGAAATCAAAAGGCTGAGAAATAATATGAAACTTAGAAAAACGATACATCGGATTGAGTTTTGACTGACTCTCTCACTATGGGGGTCTATTTTATACATGTCAGAAACAGTCTAACCGTTTCACCTAGGGGAGGACTTATACAATCAAACTGACTGACTTATTTTACTAGACCTTAATTTCTGTTTATACTCCTGCTGCGGAGTTTTCTCTAACAGGGGAGGGGTTGTGTCAATGTCATTTGCGGGACAGTCCTTAGGAACAATGTTTTGACAAGTCTTGATATCCTGGGAAATGTTCTTAGAGACCGGTTTCAATCCGTAGAATTTCTTGACGTGCGAAAGGTGCACCCAGCCGCGGCGTCCTTCCAATTTCACAGCTGTACGGGTGGTGAGGAGGACCTGACGGGGCTCCTTCCAACGTGGCTCCAGCGGACTTGATCTGTCGAAGTTACGTACGAGCACCATCGAACCTGGAACGATTTCATGCGGTGCCACCTCGGTATTGTCTGGAAATGTGGCGGCAACCTGTGAACGACATGAGTTGAGGGCAGACATCAAGGAAGCTAGGTAATCTGTCAGCATATTACATGAAACATCAGTAATACTTCGGGGTCTAGGAGTACCCCACATGTTAGGGGGGTGGCCGAATACGACCTCATACGGGGACAGACCTGATCTGGAATGTGCGACCATGCGCATATAAAACAAAGCAACTGGCAGAGCTACTAGCCAGTCCACACCCTTATCTTTACATATTTTGGCAATTCGGATTTTCAGAGTCTGATTATGTCTCTCGACTAGACCGGCTGCTTCAGGATGGCGTACACAATGAAACTTCCACTGGTACCCTAACAACAGGGAAACGTGCTTCATCAACTCAGATGAAAATGGCTGACCGTTATCAGAATATACGACTCTAGGGAGTCCATATCGAGGGAAAAACTCACGAACCAACTGCTTGGCAGTGGTCGCGGCTGTGTAATCTGGGACTGGATATGCTTCTGTCCATCTGGACAAAGCGCATACAACTACAAGAACATACTTGAAACCTCGACATCGCTCCATCTGAATATAATCCATCTGGAGGACTTCAAAAGAGTGGTCAGGAGGCTGGAAACCACCTTGTTCCACCGGGACACTTTTACCTGGATTAAACTGACAACATATCATACAGGTACGGACTTTCTGCTTGGCTGCAGCTCGTAAATGCTTGTTGAACCAAATGTTCTGGATACTGTCTAACATAGCTTTTTCTCCTAAATGTGCTGGACTATGTGCGGTATTAATGATGACTTGAACCATAGAGTCGGGGAGAAACCATGCGGTCCTACCCTTCGTCACCCATCCTTGATCTGTCTGGACCCCTCCTTGTTCGGACCATTTCTTGATTTCTTCAGGAGTAGCATGTAACTGGATATCTATGACATCTTGTGTAGGGTCCTTAACTGTCATACATGTAATCGGATCTGGAGTATGTGTCATGTTAACTGGAATGTCTGGAGTCTGTGCTGTAAGCTTGGCTGTGCGATCTGCTAGATCATTACCTTGAGAAATAATGTCAGTGACTTTCGTATGTGCTTTGCATTTCATGATAGCGATAGATGTCGGTAAATGTATTGCATCTAACAGAGCTTGGATAAGGAAACCATGCTGAATCTTGGTTCCATGAGAAGTCATGAAACCTCTCTCCTGCCAGAGCACTCCAAAGTCGTGTACAACTCCAAATGCGTAGCGTGAATCTGTGTAAATATTAACTTTCAAGTTCTTGGCGTGTATACAGGCTTGTGTCAGAGCAACTAGCTCTGCTGTTTGAGCGGACAGGGTATCAATACGGTGTGTTTCAATAACTTCAGTGTCAGTAGTCACTGCATACGCGGCGACTAGTTCTCCTGTACTAGTTCTCATACATGAACCATCCACATAAAGTGTCAGGTCAGGATCTGGTAACGGAATGTCTGTCAGGTCTTGTCTTGGCTTTGTCGTAATGTTGACTACTTCCACACAGTCGTGTGCGGCAGGATTTGAACTAACTGATGGTAACAGTGTAGCAGGATTCAGGATGTTGCAGCGTCTAATATCTATGTGTGGCTGAAACAGTGTCAATTCATAACCTGTTAAACGTGCAATTGTCAAGTGCTGTGTTTGTGTTCGGTTTAAAAGAACTTCCACGGAGTGTGGGACTTGTACTGTCAAGGAGTGTCCTAAAACTATGGAATCACTTTGTCTGATAGCTAGTGCTGTGGCTGCAACTGACTTGAGGCACGCAGGCAGAGCCTGGGCTACAGGATCTAGTGTGCTCGAAAAATAAGCACAGGGCTTGTATTGTCCTGCTTGATCTTGTGTAAGAACAGATAATGCTGTACCTTCACGTTCTGTAACGAAAAGTGTAAAAGGCTTACTGTAGTTCGGTGTTGCTAGAACTGGAGCTTGGCATAGGGCTTTCTTTAACTCGTTGAAACTAAGTGTATGTTCAGATGTCCAAGGGAGGACAGTCGATACGGCTGCCTCCTGTGTCGTTAACTGTATCAGTGGCTTGGCTAGAAATGCATACTGGGGAATCCATTGTCTACAATAAGAAGTAAGGCCGATAAAAGCACGTACCTCCTTCTGGGTCCTGGGCTGAGGAAGACTCACTATTAACTGGATACGGTCTGGTGTCAACTGC
Organism: Lissotriton helveticus; assembly: GCF_964261635.1. Classification (NCBI taxonomy): domain Eukaryota; kingdom Metazoa; phylum Chordata; class Amphibia; order Caudata; family Salamandridae; genus Lissotriton; species Lissotriton helveticus. The sequence continues at coordinate 104,924 of NW_027611727.1, read as the reverse complement.
CTACCCCTCTTGGACAGTAAGTGTCCTAAGTAGACCACTTGCTGGACACAGAATTGAAGCTTCGAAGGGGACACCTTGTGCCCCATCTCGGCTAGGAAATACAGAACCGTCAGTGACGCTCGCTCGCAGTCACGTTCAGAACGGGCTGTGATCAATAGATCATCGACATACTGGAGCAGGGCAGTGTCAGTTGGCATGTGAATATTATCTAGTTGTCTCTTAAGTGCTTGACTGTAAATACTAGGGCTTTCTGTGAAACCTTGAGGAGCGCGTGTGAACATATAGCTCCTTCCATTTAAACAAAATCCGAAAAGAAACTGGCTGTCTGGATGAATTGGAACACTAAAAAATGCGTTCTTGAGGTCTATGACAGTGAAGAACGTGGCTTCGGAATCAATAGCAGTTAACAGGGAAGAGATATCTGGGACAACTGGGTACTGCGGAATAATACATTTGTTAAGTTCCCGTAAATCAATCACTAATCGATATACTGGGGGTGCATTTGGATCAGTACGTTTCATGACTGGAATGATCGGAGAATTACATACATTGGAGTCAGTTTCTACAACTACTCCTTGAGCCATGAGCTCGTCTATAATTTTGGATAAGGCTGCTACAGCCTCAGGTGGCAATCTATACTGCCTGATTCGTGGTAACACTACACCTGGTTTGAGAGTCACACGATGGGGTGTGATTTGCATGTAACCTACATCAGTTGGACCTTGCGCCCATAAATGCTGCGGAACTTTAGACAGTCTAGAATCAAAATCTCGTAATACATAGTGACCCTTAAAGTCACGTAGGAACAATCGTATTCCCTCTGGGGAACAACATATAACTGCACCTAACTCTTTCAGTGTTTTAATGCCTAATAGATTTTCTGGACATGACTTAGTAAGTAACAGATCAGTAGTGCGGGACAATGGACCTACTTCTAGAGTGACTGGCTTTGAAATCTCATTAACGATAGGCTTTCCTGAAAATCCAAGGGAAACATTTCTTGAGCCTGAGAGCGGAGCCCCTGGAACTTCGGCATGACTAATTGTGGTCCTACTTGCCCCTGTATCAATCAAAAACTTTCTGTCTTTCCCTAATACTTGACTGTGAACATAGGGACCTTCTTGATCTACGGGTATCTCGATGAGAGGCAAGCCTACCTCCCTCTCTAGGCTGTTTCATGAATATGGCTGGTACTCTGGATACTCAGACTGTGCATACTGGTACATCTGTGATGTAACATGCTGTGTTGCAGCAATAGGCTGCGGTACTGTAACTGTCTGTTGTGCATTCTGTGGCTGAGGAATCTGTGAAACTTGTTCCTGTCTAGGCGGACGTGGTCTTTCTTTAGTCTTACCAGTAGCTATGTTGTGTTTCAGAACTGCACACTCATTTATAAAATGACCTGGCTGTTTACAATAATTGCAGTTCCCTTTAACGGGAGCTGCAGGATGACTGGCTTGATTCGGACCCCTCTTCTGACTGTCTTGAGGAACAGATTGTGCAACTAGTACTTTCATTTTCGTGTCTTTCATACGTTTTCTCTCGTGTTCTTGCTCTTCCCTGATTCTATTCTGGTGGTACTGGAGCATCTGGAGCATCTGGGACGGAGTATTTGCTTGCCAGGTACTTTCGACTTTCAGAACTCGTTTTTTAATTGGTGGACTTGAATTCTCGACTAATTTGGTAACGAAAAGGTGAGGGTATGACTCACTACTTGTCTTGAGACCACTGTTGATACTAAAGCACTTTTCAAACCTAGAATAAAAATCACTAATATCTTCATCTTGTTTCTGTTTACAGGCTGAGATTGCATCCCAGTCTTCTTTTCTCGTTGTTAATAATCTGGGTAAAACTTGAATTAATAATTCTGGTAATTCTTTACATTTCTCTCCAAGACCAGTACCTGGTACACGTATCTTATCTTCTGCTTCTAGGACTGCCCAATCTATCTTTTTCTCTCCCACCTCCCATTCTTTTTCCTTTAGCTTTTCATACACCCCTGCGGGTAGCAGAACCTTTAACATTTTAATGATATCTGGGTAAGTGTATTCTCCCATACGGAGCATGTCTTTTAATTCTCTATGGAACCCTGCTGGATCTTTGTCATGACAGGGAATTAATTTCTTCATTTCGAGGAGTTCCATCTTTGTGATTGGAGTGTATACAAACACTCGCTGCATTTCGCCACCCGCTCCTCTGACTGGGTGGACTTCTCGTAACGGATTCTGTCTGTCTATGTAGAATGATTTACTTTCTGGGGGTGAGACATGAACAAAATGCGGGTTCAAGAATGTTCTATATTTGTGGCGTTGTTCTAGAATGACACTAATTAAATCGGTACCTAGACCTCTCCATTTGTACTGGAGTAACTCGTTCAAGATATCATGTAACGGGCCTGGATCAGAATGTTGACCCTCATACAGAGTAATGAGGTGCTGAATCATATACATACCCACCAGTCGCTGCTCGGCTGGGGGCATTTTCAGAAACATTTGTGCCACTATTTCGTCTGGAAAAGTGGTAGAATCAGTAATCCATCTGACTGCTGATCGGACTAGTTCCTGTTCATGCATAGTACTTAACTCACTATAACCGATTCGTGATTTCAGAATGTGATCGGTAGCTTGAAATACTTGTTCTAGGGAACCTTGTTCTGGTGCTGGATGATGGAAAATAGACTTGTGTTCTAGACGTAAATGGCGATCTGGAAATCTAGATTTTCCTACATACGCTATTCTGGCAGTATTCTCGTCGTCTTCCTCTTCAGGATCAGAGGTACTTTCTTTCTCGCTTACTTGTGCTGCTTTACGCTGTTCGTGTATCTTTATTATCTCTCTACGGATTTTCTTGTACATACTTTCCATGGCACCAATGGTATTGTGCTTTCCTTCGGCTATATTATCACTCCACTTTGTTAGAGTTTTCATTTCTTCCGGGTCTTTAGACGGGTAATCCTGTTCTCTTATTAGACAGTTAATTAAGAACTTTAATATCATGCGCTGAATCTCGGCTTTCCTTTGAGACATGGCATCACTAATACTTTGTGGGTCATCCCCTGTACGGATGAAACGATATATCCTGTCTAGATCTTCTTTCATATTCGGCAGGGTGACTAGATACTCGGTCACTCTCCTTACGCGTACGGAATATAAAACCATATTAAACTCGCCTGGAACTGGGTCATAGACACATTCGCCAAGGGTTTGCCTGATCTCTGCAACAGACTTATTACTTTTAGGAGTACGCTGTGATGCTTGAGCATGTAATTCGAGTGCTGATAAACGCTTGTATGGCGGCGGGGTTTGAGGAAGACCTCCTCCTGCGGCCCCTAAACTAGAATCATCAACTGATGCTTTTCGTCCTGGCAGGGTCGGTAATTGTAACGTGGGCTGGACTTGTATGGCGGGCTGACCCGGGGGGGCTGTTAAGGGCACCCCGGTGTCTGGAGGAGCAGGAATTACCTGATTTACAGGGACTGGCGGAGCGCGAACAGGATTTGCATATTCGGGGACTGTGTCGTCCAGATAGGACGAAATAAAAATATCAGCTGCGGTCGGTTTGTGACGTAGCTTGGTCGGAACTAATGGTGGCGGGAAATTACTGGATGCCTCTGGGGTCGCTTTTGGCAAGCCCTCAGCAAGAAGAGGATACATACCCTTAATGAGGGCATTCCTCTGTCTGTCTGATTGCTCAGTTCTAACTCGTTCACCTATCTCGATTAATTCTCTTTCTTGGGCTCGTTCTTGGGATTCTCTACTTAGTTCTGTCTTTCTGATTTCTTTTTCGGTTCTTTTATGAGCTTCTTTGCGCCATAACTCGATGGCGTCTTTCTGTGACTGTCTGGCTTTCTTTTTCCATAATGCTTCTTCTACTCGCATGATGCATTCGGCATCCCATGTACCCGATACGGGCCATCTATACTTTTCTTCTAACTGTTTGGTATACTCTACCCATAAATCTAGATACAATATGGCACTTATGCCATGTTTCTGATACATAAAGTGACCTGGACTGTCCCTGGGCGGGACGGGAACTGCTGCTTCCAGCAGACCCTTTCTAGTTTTTAACTGACGTAATTTTGAGAAGAGCGGCATGACTGGACTATAATCTGGACATAATACAATACACAATGAAAACACGAAATCACGTCGCACTCATACCACAACATTAAAATACATGAAGAACATTATGAATAACAGTTCGAACAGAATACCACCTGAAAATACTTGAAATTTCTCGAGAACAGAACTGACTAGAACAGAAACTAGATGCACTGCTGAAACAGTACGAAACTTACCGGTCTCTTAAAGAGACACGTCAGGACCCGTATCCACCGAAGTGGACACTTCGTTTGTGGGACTGTGTACCACCAACCCACAGACCAGAGTCAATTAAATTGACCCTGTCTAGATACCACCCCAGTAACGGTACTCACCGGGCAGCAAGAACGGAAGGCCTCGGACTGGACTGGACTGCTACGACGACAAACTTCGGACTTCGGACTTCAGTTACGGGTTACGGGTGGACCTCCGGATACCTCGGACCTTGGACTCTTGGCTTGGGCTCTGGTCGGGACTCGCCGCGTTCCTCCACCGTCTCGTCTGGATGCTGGACCGCCTCCTCCGTCTCCTCCGTGGGCCTGAGGGATACTTGAACAGAAATATCTGCCACTGCGCAGAAGAGTTCCGTCACGACTGCAGAGGGTCAGGGGGTCGGCGTGGCTTCACCGACGCGTGGGGAAAGGGCAAGTCCCTATTCGGGCGCCATTATGTGGTAAATAAATAAATAATACCCTATTTTTGACTAGACATATATCATAACAGATAGCTCAATAAATAAGAGTCAAGATTCGAGGTAGTAGGAGTTTTTGCAGGTTTAATACAGCATAAGGACAGGAACAGGACAACCTGCATAGGAATAGGATGACAGGGCCCAGCAGCTGCTGGGGCTGGGTCTGGGATGAGCGCGCTGCCTTTTAATAACAATACATGAGCATATATACATAACGCAAACACATAGCATTACATTGCAGTAGGCGTAGCAGTGGGTGGAGCAGAAGGCGTGACGCGTAGCAGTCGCGAAAGATAAGAGTAAAAAGAAGGTGTAACTCAGACATGTGATACAAACGTAACAGAATATGTCATGAATGGGCGGAAACATAGGAGGGGGCTACCTAAGGAGCCGGGGCCTCTAACCTGGTGGTGCGCGCAAACTGGCAATGACGTGTTACGAGGAGAAGCTGGGGGCTATGAACTCTGTGCTAGGAGCAGAGACTAAAGTCTGGAGGGTCGGAGCGACATGTACCTAAACCCTATCTAGTATCTGATGTTTAGGGAACATGTTGATATAAACTAGAAGTCATGAGGGGAAAAGCTAACTGACTCTAGACTGGAGCATGCATTTATTCTACATATAGTGCGTGATGAAGAATATTAAATGACCATTAAATACAGTATTTCTCTTAACATGGAGCCGTGAAGGCTAGACAATGACGGAAACTATTGATGCAGTTCAGTAGCTTAGGAATGCAGAGAAGGAGGACTAAACTGATAGCTGGAATCATAACATAGTCTTGGCAGACTCAGAGGCAGAGCCAAGCTGCACCGGGCACTGCGAGGCAGGAAGTAAGTGGAAGGTCGAGGATACAGGTGGGGGCTGGGTCGCTCCTCAGCGAGGGTTCAGGAGACAGGAGCTGAATCTGATGTCCGGGCCCTGTTGAGGCCTGGAAACGGGGACTTTATAATGAAATAACGTGCACACTGAGAAACGTGGCAACATTACTTTACATAGGCCTGATACTCATATTACTCATGGGGACTGGGAAATGACATACCAGAGGTGGACACAACTATAATTGCGTCTTGAATCGGACATGGGGAATAACATATGCATATTGGTCATGCACACATAACATATGATGGATGACACGTAGGGACACAGAACATGGCAAAATTTACTTTTCCACAACTTTACTATAAGGACAATAGTACATCAAGGAAGTAAGCAGCCACGGAGGCATTTATGCCACACACATGTTTATTTGTTGACAGGAAAATACACTATGCAAAATGTTTCAGTAACTGACAGCTTTTGGTTAAACCTGGGCAGAATCATTCAAATTCAAACTTTGTTGACAACAAATTAGAAATGTATGGTTGTGTGTACAGCACCCTAGGCCATAAGGGCCCACACAAAAGCTTCAAATTTAAGTTTTCTAATGTTACTAAAAAGACCATGAGACTGAAGATAACAAGCATTTGCAATGCAACAGGTTGCGCATTTACACGAGTTTAAGCTATTGGGATTGTAAATGACAAAGCATTTTATTTATGTTTTGAAAACCAAAACATAAATAAAAGGCATTGTCATTTACAATGCCAGTAGCTCAAACTTGCGTAAATGTGAGACCAATTGCATTGCATATGCTTGTTCCAGTTTGTTGTGTGTCCAAACACCCATTTGGTAGCAAGTAGCAGGTTTACCCCAACTGCCTGGTATTTAGTAAACATCAAATGAATCGCTAGTGGGCTGCTAACTATCAGGGTCGCACTGAGATAGAGAATATTTACGGGCACCAAAATAAAAATGCTCACCATTAGTGAATAGCTGAAGAAGTGGCATCTATAAGCTAACTGTAATGCACAGCTATCATGCAAAAGGAAAAATTTATAGACTACTGCATAGAATATCTGTGCAATGCAGTAAAAAAAAGTAGATAGATATGCAAGTCAGATTCAGAGAGCACTATATTCATTCTATATCATGCATTACAATATTTTAGCTTTCTCCCACTGGAAACTTGCTCTGCCCAATGAAAGTCAATGTTAACATGTTCCCCCACGTTTCATTAAAACTCTCCCACATTGTTGTACAAAATACATTTAAGACTTCTTTATTCATGTACATGAGGATATACGCTGCTCATGTGCGTGCTTATATTACGTGAATGACGGTTCATTACCATTAAAGAGAGGCATAATCGATTTGCGATGTCCCTCTCTGTGACATTACTGCACACTGCCTATGCTAATTAACAAACCCTGCCCCTCTGAAGCCTATTTTTTGTTTTGTTTAGGGCTCGTGCCCCCTGTACTTTTCATTTTTGTACTTGCGGTTTGCTGTTTTCAGTATCTGTATAGACTTAAATATACAAAAGTGATGTTATTACAATCCTTAAAATAGCAAATGTGTCACAAATTGTGGCTTACGTAAGGACGGAGGGATAGGAGACTGATTAATTAAGTGGTGAATAAATACACCAGCCTCGTCACACTCACACTTCCTTGAAGACTTGACAAGTCTGTCTGCTCTGACACTTCTGGAAAGTTAGGGAAGGATTAGCAGAATGAGTAGCTTTTACTTCCATGGGACCACCGAGAGCAAAGGGATACAGCGGCCCCGGCTCAACTGCGACCCCTTTTTGAAGAACATGGAAATACACATGTAGCTGGGGTGGTCGCCGGGAGGATCTAGATCAGTGATAATCAAAGTACGGCCCGGGGGCCGGATAAGGCCCTCCAGATCTTTACATGCGGACCCCTGGGCAGCAGCAGTACTGGGCTACCATTTACTCGACTCAGAACTAACATGAAAAATAAACGTACATATACAGCAGATCTCCTCCGTTGTGGGGACTTGTATTGGTATAATTAGGCAGTCTCTCTTCTCTGCCGTCCATGCTTCGCACGGTAGTCTCTGCTACAATCATCTCGAGGCTGGACTACGGGAATGCTCTCTATTTAGGTCATATACAGCAAACACTTATTTAAAGGTTAATTCCAGTTAGGAAAATGAAGTAACTAGGCCTTTAACTTTAGGAACACCTTCATTCTTAAAGGCAGCCACTATATATACATGATTTATTTTCCCATCCCAGACTTTACACCCCGCTGGCATCAGTGCGGCCCTCGGTCACACCACAGACCAAACTTTGCGGCCCCCGGGAAAATGTTTGTGAGTACCCGTGACCTAGATCAACAAAAGGCGGGAGTAGTTAGACTCGAGGACGAAACAGACGCATGCATCTCTAAAAGGCTCAAACAGGACCAATGAAAACAAGCATTGGCATAGCTAATAGGTCTCGCCTTTGGGACGTTATAAGTGTTTAGTCATGCAACAGTTGATGTTGTTGCACCAAGGATATTGTGCTGGATAACTAAACACTTATAAGGCCCCAGAGGCGAGACCTACTGGCGATGCCAATGCTTGTTTACCTGATGGGCATTGGCTGCCGCTTTCTGGTTACTGAGGCCTTAGTGAGGTTGAGTCATATTTGGGGGTGTTTTAGCCTCATCAGTAATGCCGTGCAGGCCCAGGTGCAATGAGGCGCAGTCGGTGCTGGCTGGTCACTGAGGCCCTAGTGAGGTTGAGTCATATTTGGGGGAGTTTTAGCCTCATCAGTGATGCTGTGCAGGCCCAGGCCCAGGTGCAATGAGGCGCAGTCGGTGCTGCCTGGGAGTGGGTTCTTTCACTTTCGATTGGCGGGGCGGCCCCCCTTCACTCTGGGGAAAGACACAAACGGGATTCAAGTCGATCTTCTCATCACAGACTTTTCAGGTGAAACAAATGTCACCGTTTGCTGAGGCCTTGAAAAGAGATCCAACTCCACCAATGAGGGCCAATAATAATCATCGATCGATGCAGACAACAACAACAACGACAGATGAACCCCGTACAGCAGACTGGAGACCCTCCAGCCCCAGACAGTCTTTGTATCTCATGGCCTCACCAGGGGTTTCATGAGGGCTCTGTTGGGGTCAGGTTAAAAGAGGGCCTCGGGTGAACAACTGCGCATGCGCCGGGGACGGGCACGGCTTCCCACAGCGCGGGTTAAAGGAGCCTTTGATGAACTGCGCATGCGCTGAGGACAGATACAGCTTCCTGCAGCGGCGCGCGGGTTAAAGAGGGCCTTGGATGAACAACTGCGCATGCGCCACGGACAGACACTGCTTCCCGCAGCGCGGGTTAAAGGAGCCTTAGATGAACTGCGCATGCGCTGAGGACAGGCACCGCAGTTAAGGCAATAGAACTCCAGCAGTCGTTGCAAGAAAGATTTCTTTATTTAATTCACAGCACATGCGCAGTGAAGGGGCACGCCTGTGACTCATCAGCTGACACCTCAGTGTCAGTACAGGTGGGACGGGGTGGTCGCAGGGACATAAAGAAGCACAAGAAGAACAGTGTCCGCGCGGGGGCCCAATGATTGAGAGACAACAGCTGCCTCCCGCCAGGGAGCACGAGGCGCCTCGCGCCGCAGCACGCGCTGAGATGTATTGAAGTGCAGAGCTCCTCGGTTCGGCTCCTCTATGTGGGAGTGACGTCTTTCCTCTGCGCAGCCGCAGTGAGACTGAGTGTTCTCTGTTCAGGGCAGTTCAGTCTGTACTATGTTGGCTCGAGGGATTAACACACCGGGCTCCACTACTCACAGGCAGACGGGCCCCCGGTGCGCCCCCCTCGCCCCCATCTCCCCCAGGCCCCGCAGCCAGGCATGTAACACCCATTGCCCCCCTCTCCCCCCCGGCACGTCCGTCACTGTGTCTATAGTCGGATACACAGTTACCATAAATGACCTCACGGGCACTTTACTTTATAATAAAGACTACGGTAGCAAAGATCACCTTATGCTAAGGATTGGATAAACTTTCTACACAAGGACACCATTATGTGACGTTTTACGATCAATTTTGAAACTAGCCACGAGAATTCGCAAGAATATCTCTTATATTTAATACACATTACGCAATATGGATTTATATTATAACATGTCTGCACTCCAACGTGCATCTTTTATACACGCCACCCTTTGAATGACCTAAATTGTATTTTAGAGATTACATTTATGAGAAGTCGATGAGTGCGCAGAACACGAGCATTTGACAGATTCCCCATTCCAAGATGGCGCCCGTTTCCATTGCCGTAGTCCTTCGTTTGTTGTTATGTCGGGATACCGGAAGTCACCCAGAGCGACGGGCTGAGCTCTGCTGGACTCTGCGGCGGTTGAAAGGTGAGACTGAGGTCACAGGCTTCATGTCGGTTGAGAGCTTCCGGGTCATCACGCTCCAAGGACCCGGAGGGAGCCCGAGTGAGACATGAGGATGAATGTTTTTTTTTTTAAAGTCAATGTTTAATATGTATGCTATACATATGGTTGTGTCGGTATATCTTTTTTTTTTTTTTGTTTGAAAAGCTTTATTATGTTGAAGAAAACAATGTAAAACATCAGTACAATAGCACAAATAAAGAGCAATAGGAGTAAAAATAATTGTGGAGAATAGTGTGCCAATAATCAAGAAAGGCCCCAAAAGGGGAGAACGTTATACAAAGAGAAAATGCTTTTATAACTTTTCATTTTGTGGGTAAAGGAAAAGAGAAAGAAAGAGGGAAGAAAGGGGAAAAAAGGGGGGAGACATGAGGATGAATGTTTAATTCCAGCGCGGCTCTCTATGGGTCTCGAGGTGAGATCCGCGCTGACCATAGACCCAAGGGCCCTTCCTTCACGTAGAGCAGGCGCAGCTCACTGTCAGCGTTTGCATGAAAGAATGATGCCTTGATAGACTTCAACAATTTAGTTAAACTCGGCTTTGAAAGGAGGTTTCTTTCAAATATCCATCGCTCTGGGACTTTACAGAGATGGATTTTCAGACGTTTAAACATGCCCCTTCTTTGTTGACAGAAAGTTATACTAGGACAGTGTGGGTATTTATTTCTCACCTTCATGCTTGGTACACTTGGGGCTCTAAGGTTTGGGACTTATGACCCCCAGACTAGAGCACGCGACATGATCGCCATCACTCGGACCCAACCACAGACTGGGTTTTCACACTTGAAAGTACGAAGGGTTTTGTGCACCAGGGCTATAAGGAGGTCATTTTGCCATTGGAGTTTTATCTAGATTCGCTCTCTCCGTCGTATACTGTGTCTTAGAATGCTTATTTTACATGTATCTTCTCAATAAGGTTAGGTTACTATTGTTTGTGTACCCAACATAGACAACCCCCTTAGTTTATATGCGCTGTGACCGTATTTAATTTTACAAAAAATAATACCAATAACTGAGAAGGATGGGACTTCTATTTAGACCATGGTTCTGTACCTTTATTTTTTACACAGCCTTGAGAAAGTCGCGGGATCACCCCCTGTAGCGACGACACACGCGTTGGTTGTCGCCGAGAACACCAGAATAAAATACAAACAAGACAAAAGAGAGAAAGAATTGTGTATATTCTGTGACCATTTACTGTACTTTTTTTTAACTTAGAGGGAAACCACATCTTACTTAAATACGTGTGCTGGGGAGTTGATTTTCTCATGGGTGCAGAGGAGGTGAGGCCTGTCCAGTGGTGCAGAGGAGGTGGTGCCTGTCCTGGGCTGGGGGTGCAGAGGAGGTGAGGCCTGTCCAGGGGATACAGGGGAGGTGAGGCCTGTCCAGGGGGTACAGGGGAGGTGAGGCTTGTACAAAGGGTGCAAAGGAGGTGAGGCATGTCCTTTTCGTGGTGGTTGCAAAGGAGGTTAGGCCTGTCCAAGGGGTAGGAAAGGAGGTGAGGCCTGTCCAGGGGGAGCAGAGGCGGTGAGGCCTGTCCAGGGGGAGCAGAGGCGGTGAGGCCTGTCCTGGGGTAGCAGATGCTGTGAGGCCTGTCCATGGGTAGCAGAGGCTGTGAGGCCTGTCCAGGGGTACAGAGGAGGCGAGGCAGGTCTTGTCCATGGGGGTACAGAGCAGGTGAGGCCTGTCCAGTGGTGCAGAGGAGGTGAGGCATGTCCTGTCCAGGCGGTTAAGAGCAGGTGAGGCCTGTCCAGTGGTGCAGAGGAGGTGAGGCATATCTGGGAGTGGTGCAGAGGAGGTGAAGCCTCTACAGGGGGATGCTGAGTGGTTGAGGCCTGTCCAGGGGGATGCAGAAGAAGCTAGGCCTGTCCTGAGGGGTACAGAGGAGGTGAGGCCTCTCCACTGGTGCAGAGGAGGTGAGGCCTGTCCAGGTGGTGCAGAGGAGGTGAGGCCTGTGCAGGTGGTGCAGAGGAGGTGAGGCCTGTGCAGGTGGTGCAGAGGAGGTGAGGCCTGTCCAGGGGTGCAGAAGAGGTAAAGCTTGTCCAGGTGGCGCAGAGGAGGTGAGGTCTGTCCAGGTGGCAGAGGAGGTGAGGCCAGTCCAGAGGGGCAGAGGAGGTGAGGCCTGTCCAGGGGGAGAAGAGGAGTGGAGGCATGTCCAGGGGTGCAGAGGTGAGGCCTGTCCAGGGGGAACAGAGGAGGTGAGGCCTGTCCAAGGGGTGCAGAGCAGGTGAGTCCTGTCCATGGGGAGGAGAGCAGGTGAGGCCTGTCCAGGGGTACAGAGGAGGTGAGGCCAGTCCAGAGTGGTGAAGAGGAGGTGAGGCCTGTCCAGGGGGAGAAGAGGAGGGGATTCATGTCCAGTTGGCAGAGGAGGTGAGGCCTCTCCAGGGAGGCAGAGGAGGTGAGGCCTGTCCAAGGGGTGCAGAGGAGGTGAGGCCTGTCCATGGGGTGCAGAGGAAGTGAGGCCTGTCCATGGGGTACAGAGGAAGTGAGGCCTGTCCAGGGGTCAGAGGAGGTGAGGCTTGTCCGGGGGGTGTACAGAGGATTTGAGGCTTGTACAAAGGGTGCAAAGGAGGTGAAGCATGTCCTTTTCAGCGGCGGGGTGGTTGTAAAGGAGGTGAGGCCTGTCCTAGGGGTGCAGACGAGGTGAGACCTGTCCAGGGGGAGAAGAGAAGGTGAGGCGGGTCATGAGGGGTGCAGAGAAGATGCCTGTTCAGGGGGAGCCGAGGAGGCGAGGCCTATCCAGGGGGTGCAGAGGAGGTGAGGTATGTCTTGTCCATGGGGGTACAGAGCAGGTGAGGCCTGTCCAGGGTTCAGAGGAGGTGAGGCATGTCCAGTCCAGGGTGTTAACAGCAGGTGATGCCTGTCCGGGGGTACAGAGGAGGTGAGGCATGTCCTGTCCAGGGGGTTAAGAGCAGGTGAGGCCTGTCCAGGGGTGCCGAGGAAATGTGCCTGTCTTGGGCTGGGGGTGCAGAGGAGGTGCAGCATATCTGGGAGTGGTGCAGAGAAGGTGAAGCCTCTCCAGGGGGATGCAGAGTGGTTGAGGCCTGTCCAGGGTGATGCAGAAGAGGCATGGCCTGTCCAGGGATACAGAGGAGGGGAGGCCTGTCTTGAGGGTTGCAGAGGAGAATGCTTTCTAGGGGGAGCAGAGGAGGCGAGGCCTGTCCAGTGGTGCATAGGATGTCATGCTTGCACAGGGTGTGCAGTGCTGATGAGGCCTCTCCAGGGTTCAGAGGAGGCGCGGCATATCCTATCTAGGGGGTTAAGAGTAGGTGAGGCCTGTCCAGGGATGAAGAGGTGGAGATGCCTGGGCTGGGATTGCAGGGAAGGTGATGCATATCTAGGAGGGGTGCAGAGGAGGTGAGGCCGGTGCAGAGGAGTTGAGGCCCGTCTTGAGGGGTGCAGAGGAAGCGAGGCCTGTCCTGCGGTGCAGAGGAGGTCAGGCGTGCACATGGGTTGCAGAGAAGGTGGTGCCTGTCTTGGGCTGGGGGTGCAGAGGAGGTGAGGCTGATCCGGGAGGGGTGCAAAGGAGGTGAAGCCTGTCCAGGGGGATGCAGAGTGGTTGAGGCCTATCCAGGGAGATGCAGAGAAGTGGAGACCTGTCCTCTGTTGGGATGAAACCTGCTCTGTAAGGATAGGAGTTGAGGCCTATCGTGTCCTCTGTGTATGAGGAGTGTGGACCGCCTCAGCCGCTTCTCTCACCGCCCAGAGATACTCCTTTCCAGGCAATGTATTTTATTGTAAGAGCTTGTAATCCGAGTTTTTGAAAAGTATCCGGAGTTACCATTGAGCCCCAGATGGCTCATGACAAAGGCATGTTAAATCAATGAGAACTAGTCTTTCAAGACGTGATATGAGATTCAAAACTGTATATTGTTAGTGATAAAAAGAAAAGGCTTCTTTCTTTTTATGGAGCCCCCACCTACCAACCTAGTTGGTGGCATGCTTCATCATCGGGCCCACCAGGTGACACCTACTGTGTCCCTGCTGTGCTACAAGGCCTGTATTACAGCGGAGCAGGTATATTTACTGAGTGTGCAGTGATAGTGATGTGAAAGTGAAGTTTAAAAACTGTCCAGTGTTCCCATTATCCAAAGGGATTATCTTTAATGTTTGGGCCTCTGGCAGTAGTAAAAGCAAGGCAATGGGTGTAGCTGGAGTATTAAGCGAACCCAGCCGGGGAAAGGGGAATGGGACAGAGAAGAGACTATCTGACCTTCTGGCTCTTCCACTCCACTACTTCCTTTCTGCCCTACTCCGTTTTATGCCTTTCTTATTCCCTCTCTATCTTTAAGCATGAGTGGAAATCGCTGTAACAGAAAAGGACACCATTACTAATTTCCTTCTCCACTTTCTTACTCTCTCTATTTCCTTACCCTATGGCTTTGGCTCCTCTTCTATTCTACAATATAAGTATTCTATTCTTTGGTAACCTGCATTATAAACAACACTTTCGCACCCTTTAACTCTGTGAGTTCATTTATTCTTTTTCACTCATTTGTTCATTCACTCTCTGCCTTACTTTCCTATCTTCTGAATTCTTCTTACTTTTCCCTTAGGAACCTTCTGGAGCTTCCGCCGTCAACCAAGCGACAAAGAAATCAGGAACTGAAGTATTCAACGGGTAAGTATTAATTCTTCTCTTTATATATTTTTTTCCTATTTACTTTAAATTGGTATTTCTCTCTAGCCTACGCCTGGCACAAAACTGCACTTTTTCTATCTAACTAGACTACAGAAAGAATGTGACTAATCTCTGAAAATCCGTTGGTGAAGAGCGTGGTTCTAAAATCAACCGGCGCACTTCACAGCTTGTCTAGACCTCGCACCCGTGTCCAGGAGCGCAGAACTAGACCGACAACTTCTACCGCGGTCCTCCCTGTTGGTAGTACAGGGGAGAATGCCCAATTCCGCAGTATAATCACCTGCGTCCTTTTGCGAGCGGGTAATCTTTGCAATGCCCATTTAATGGCAGATACTGCGGGACAAAGAAGAGCTTTGATTTCTTTTTCCTGTACCCTGACAGTACCCCATCGCAAGGTTAAGCCTCCGGGCTGAGGTTTGTGAGGATTTTGCTAGTGAAAAATCTTGGTTAATCAGGGAGCATGAACATCTGATTGTTCCTCCCACGACCAATCCTCTGGGCCAAAACCCTTCCAGTCTACAAGATAGAAGATTTTTCCCTCGAATGGACTTTGAAACTAGGATTCTTTCAACTTTAAATTCTTCTCGTCCTTTCACTAAAATAGGTTCTCTATTTCTCAATTCTTTCAAATGGGGTGAAACCTTTTTAAGAAGAGAACCCTGAAACACTGGGTGTATTTTTAGCTGTGGTGGTAGTTTTAGTTTGAAAGTCACTGGATTCACTATTTGCTCCACAGGAAATGGACCTATAAATCGGGTTTGAAACTTTCTATTTCCTTTAAGCTTTAGGTTTCTTGTGCTTAACCATACCCTGTCCACTGCACTCAAATCTGGTTCAGGTCTTCTTTTTCATCTGCACTTTGCTTGTAGCGTTCCTTAGCTTTCATTAAGCTCTTGGTGGCAGGCTCGTGTAACTTGCTAAGATGCTGTACAAAGTTTTGTGCTGCAGGCACTGACACTTCTTGAGAGGAAACCTCAAAATTTGGATGCCTTCCATAATTCAAGTAGAAAGGGGGGAAACCAGTGGAGGCATTCTTAGCATTATTATGTGAAAACTCTGCAGTCCAAAGAGGATCAAGCCACTCTCCCTCTTGATCCTAAAGAAACAGCCTGAGATACTTTTCTAACTCTTGATTGTCCCTTTCAGTTTGACCATCTATTTGTGGATGAAAACTCGTTGGGTAACGTGTCTCAATTCCCAAACCCCTTATGTAAGCCTTCCAACAATGGTATAGAAATTGAGATCCACGATCTGTGATCAAAACCTTTGGAATACCATGTATCTTAATAACACGTTAATTGAATTGTGTGGCTATATGTTTTGCAGATGACTTCGCTTTCAGGGCAACAAAATGCGCCATTTTTTAGAAGGAGTCTTCCATGAGTAATACTGAATTGAATCCCTGACTAGAAGGCAATTTAACAATCAAATCCATAGTCCGAGTGTGCCAGGAAAATGGAGGGGTAGGCAAAGGTCTCAATAAACCCTGAGGAGCCAGCTTATTTGCCTTCCCCATTGTACAAATCTCACAGCCTTCCACATAAACTCGAACATCTTTGGACAACCTTGGAAACCAAAACTGTCTCCTTAACAACTCCTCCGTTCAATGGATTCCAGGGTGACCAGCCAATGGACGCTTGTTGTTTAAGTTCTTTGATTGGTAAGTACAAGGCCTTGGAATGAAACGGTAATCCTTCGACAATTTCTTGAGTTGACTGCTTCTCTGCCCAGCTCCGCATTTCTTCAGAAGGTAAGGCTTCTTTGCCCTTGTCTACGAGAGTTTTCTCACTAGTGGCTCCAACGAGCTTAGTTTCAGGAATTATCTTTTGATCACTAATGGGACTCTTTCTACCATCCGTGTCAATGCGAGACGTGGCATCTACCTTTCCATTATTTCTTCCTGGCCGATAAGTTATTACAAAGTCATAATTGGCGAAATACAGGGACCACCTAAGTTGGCATGGTGTGAACGTTCTGGCAGACTTCAGAAACTGAAGATTTCGGTGATCGGTGAATACCGTCACCACATGTTTTGCTCTGACAAGGTAATGTCGCCATAATTGGCGAAATACAGGGACCACCTAAGTTGGCATGGTGTGAACGTTCTGGCAGACTTCAGAAACTGAAGATTTCGGTGATCGGTGAATACCGTCACCACATGTTTTGCTCTGACAAGGTAATGTCGCCATTCTTGGAAGCATCTTTGATAGCGAGGAGTTCTTTATCTGAAATAGTATAAGTTATTTCCGCTGGTTGCAATTTTCTAGAGTAGTATGCCACCGGATGCAACTGTTCGGTCTCTTTGTGTCTCTCTGAAAGCACCTCTCCGATGGCCTGTTTAGAAGCATCAGTCTCCAGGTAAAACGGTTGAATAGGATGCGCATGCAGCAGAATTGGTGCAGTGGTAAAACTCTTCTTCAAGAACTGGAAAGCATCTTCTGCCTCATCAGACGATTGAAAAGGTACTCCTTTCCGTAGCAATTTAGTAATTGGAGGTACCTTCAGGGAAAAATCTTGAATGAATCTGCGATAGAAATTTGCAAACCCGATGAAGCTCTGTATTTCTTTCACAGAGGTTGGAGGAGGCCAATTGAAGACCGCCTCAATGTTTTTAACATCCATGGTAAGACCTTCTGGAGCAATTACAAACCCCAAGAAATCCACAGGTTTCACTCCAAAAGCGCATTTTTCAAGTTTTATGGAAAGCTTGCTTTCCTTCAGGCAATGCAAAACACTTTTGACCTGTTGCTGATCTTCTTCTGGCGAGGAATAAATGAAAATGTTGTCGATTGTAAACAATCGTGCATTGATCAATGAACTCCTTCAGGACATCATTAATGAAGTACTGGAAGGCTGCAGGAGCGTTGCTCAAACTGTAGGGCATCACTTGGTAGTCATATAATCCATACTTTGTTCTGAATGCTGTTTTCCATTCCTCTCCACTTCTCACTCAAATTAAATGGCACTCCCCATGTAAATCTAACTTCATGAAGATTTTGGCATCTTTTAGTTGATCTAGAAGAACTGAAATCAGGGGAAGAGGATAACGATTCTTTATTGTAATCTTGTTCAAGGCACGATAATCTATACACATTCTCAGGTCACCGTCACGTTGCGGAATGAAAAATAACGGTGAAGAAACGGGGGACTGTGATGGTCGTATGAACCCGTTTCTAAGTATTTCTGAATGTAATCTTTAGGTTGACAGTTTTCAGCTTCAGTAAGCGCAAGGAAGGTTAGATCCAGGTTCCAAATCAAATTTTGCAGTCATACCAATGATGTGGGGGCAACTTCTTTGATTCCAATTCACTGAAGACTTCAGCATACTATTGCTATTCTACCGGAAGACTCAGTTTGCACCTCACACACCATCATCTTTTGCTTGCATAATAAAGCTGCTAGATTTCCATCTTGCTCTTTCTGCTTTTCTCCGAAGCAATTCTCCAACCAATAACTTGGTTGTGTTCAGTTAACCAAAGCAAACCCAGGATGATTCCAAACTGCGGAGCATCGATCAAGTTAAATTGAATCTCTTCCTTCTGACCTTCAACAGAGACAAGTTCCACAACTTCTGTGTGACTGGTTATTGGGCCAGAAGATACATTTGTACCCTCAACAGCCCTAACTGCCTCACTTCTCTCTTTAGGTAATGCCTCAGACCAATTTTCGAGGCATATTTGAGGTCACAAAAGTTCCCCGTAGCACCGGAGTCCAGCATCACGGCCACTCCTGAAAGAACTCGGTCTTGAAATCTTAGGGTCCTCGTCAGAATACGGTGTGGAGCGGAAGATTGTAGAGTATTGGCCACTTGACGAGAAATTGGAGTTGTATCCTTGTTAGCAACCACCAGCCCAACTCCTTCTACTAGTGGTGCAGAGAGTTTTACTTCTTGAAGGTTTTTGGCTTCTTGGGACATTTCTTTACAAAATGTTCACTGATACCACAATAAAGCCATAGATTATTCTGTCAACGCTTTGCTTTCTCTTCTTTGGAAAGGGGTCCACTAATAGTTCCAATTTGCATAGGTTTGACTCTATGTTCTTTATCACCAGATTTAACAACCTCTGCGCTGACCCGGTCAAAGCGTGGTACACTGGGCCAAAATTTGCATTGTCTTTCACCCCTTCTTTCCGTTTGTCGATAGTCTATCTCAAAAACGAGCTCAATCAAAGCTGAAACTTCTGCACGGCAATTTGGGATCTGTGACACAGCATCCTTTAAGTCATCTTTCAAACCCCGATAGAATAAGCCTGCCCTTTTGGCCTCCGGCCATTCAGTTTCTACTACAAGTTTGTTAAATTGGGCCAGGTAAGTGACAAGCTCTCTATTCCCTTGCCTCAACTCCAGTAATTCATTATCCGACGATCAAAAATTCACAAAAACTCTTTCTTGAATTCCTCAAAGTTATATAAAATTGAGGAATCTTGGGTGACCAGGGGCATTGACCACGAAGCTGCGTCTCCATTGAGATACGACAAGATGGAAGCTCTACAAGATTGTGCATCTGGGAAGACAGTGGGCCGACACATGAAGTACAATGAGCAATGAGTTAGGAAATGTGGGCCTACATTTAAAATTTGATTACCTTATTTTTCTCCCTGACTCCTATCAACTCTTGTTGAATCTCCTTAAGAATATTTCCTATTTTTTTTTTATTGAACCCTTTAGCCATTCTGCTCAGGTGAGTATTGACGTGGGCACTTCACTCTGTTAAGGGTCGTGGTTACTCACAGTGCCAACACTCCCATGAGCAGAACTATGAGATTTTCCAAATTCGGAGCAGAACTATGAGATTTTCCAATTTCCACCACTGGTTTTCCCACAGCCACCAACTGAAGACTTTACTAGTGGCCGTGTGAACCCACCCGGGGAAAAGGGGAATGGAACAGAGAAGAGACTGCCTGACCATCTGGCTCTTCCACTCTACTTCTTCCTTTCCGCCGTACTCCTTTTTTTGCCTTTCTTACTCCCTCTCTCTCTTCAAGCATGAGTGGAAATCGATGTAACAGAAAAGCACACCATTACTAATTTCCTTCAATTCCTTCTCCACTTTCTTACTCTCTCACTCTCTCTCTATATATATATTACCTACTGGCGGTCGCCAGTAGGTATATATAGTTAGGATTTTTTCTCTATGGGTTTTTTGAAAATTCTATGTCTAATAACTTTGGCGTTTGTGGACGGAATCGGCTGAAATTTTCAGGAAAATGGCACATTTTGTTTCTGAGCAGCCCTTGAAAATATGGGGGGGGTTCGTCCAGTGGGGGCCGAGAAAAAAGGGGGGTCCCAAAACGTGTTTTTAACATTGAGTTTTCCATAGAGCGGTTGGCCTCACTTTTAGCCCGAACGGCTGAATGGATTTGCACGAAACTTGGCAAAATTGTAGGGACTGGTAGCCCGATGTGCCTTTTGTAGGTCTCAATATATGTGCTCCAGTGGATTTTGAGAAATTAACGTTTAAAAAAAGATATATATCTGTAACAGCGGACCGGTTAGCGCTCTGGTTCGCGGACTTTTCGCGCAACGGAGCTTTGTGAAGCGAAGCTGATTGGTTCTCCGGCGTCTGTCAACATTCCAAACAGTCCGTAGCGGCCGCCATCTTGTCTCTCGGTAGGATCGAGAGACAAGAGGAGGTCAAAACAAAGGGGGAAATAACTATAAGGGGGCATAGTAGATCCTCGCTGACCCCCTAGGTTTGATGTGGAGGTTTTAAAAGGGCCCCGCGGGGCAAAAAAAAATAATAATAATAATAATCGAACGGCTGAATGGATTTGCACGAAACTTGGCAAAATTGTAGGGACTGGTAGCCCGATGTGCCTTTGCTAGGTCTCAATATATGTGCTTCAGTGGATTTTGAGAAATTAACGTTCAAAAAAAGATATATATCTGTAACAGCGCACCGCTTCGCGTACTTTTCGCGTTACGGAGCTTTGCGAAGCGAAGCTGATTGGCTCTCCGGTGTCTGTAAACATTCCAAACAGTACGTAGCGGCCGCCATCTTGTCTCTCGGTAGGATCGAGAGACAAGAGGAGGCCAAAGCGAAGGGGCAAATGACCATAAGGGGGCATAGTAGATCCTCGCTGATCCCCTAGGTTTGATGTGGAGGTTTTAAAAGGGCCCCGCGGGGCAAAAAAAAAAAATAATAATAATAATCGAACGGCTGATGACCATAAGGGGGCATAGTAGATCCTCGCTGACCCCCTAGGTTTGATGTGGAGGTTTTAAAAGGGCCCCGCGGGGCAAAAAAAATAAATAATAATAATAATCGAACGGCTGAATGGATTTGCACGAAACTTGGTAAAATATTAGGGACTGGTAGCCCGATGTGCCTTTGCTATGTCTCAATATATGTGCTTCAGTGCATTTTGAGAAATTAACGTTCAAAAACAAGATATATATCTGTAACAGCGCTCCGCTTCGCGGAGATAAAATTATATCTGTATTACCTAGCTGTTGCTAACACCAGTTAGCGACGGCTAGTAGGAGATAGCGACCATCTTGGGTCCCACTTTGCATGTGAGTGATATTTATCACTAATGACATGCAAAGTGGGCATGCCAAGATGTTAGCGACTGGAAACAGTCGCTAACATCGCTATCTCCTATTATCAACTTTTGGAAATATTCGAGATAAGCGCGAATATCTCCAAAAAGTAACAGCTGCCCTGAGCAGTTCTTAGCCATGTTATCCAATGGGAGGTGGATAACATGGCTAAGAGCATTAGCTCGGTAATGCATGAATATCGCGGAGTTTTCAGCGATATTAATGCATTGCGCTCGTTTTTTATCGTATTTGCGATAAACCTTGATAATAGCAAGGTTTATCTGCGATAATTTCTGACGGTAAAAAAATCTTTGCAATGCATCGTTAGGGATAAATATCGCTTAACTTTGGTAATATGCCCCAACGTCTGTTAACGTTCGATTAGAAGGAAATCAGGAATTGTTGAAAAACATTGTGTGCGCCATCTTGTCTTTTTTCAAATGCCACACTTTTGTCGTGCACAGCAGCCATTTTAGATGCCTTGACCAGATCCACTCTGTGCACGCTGTCGATCCTTAGCATGGCTCCCCACCCTCGCAAGCATCTCCCCCAGGCAGTGGTCACCCCCGCTCTCTGTTTTATGCATGGGTAATAAACCTCCCCCCATCTGCGCTGTTCTTCCCTGAGAATCACACCCTGTGCCCGCCCGACACCTCCCTTTCGCCCTATTCACTACCGCACCCTCTGACACTCCTTTTCCTCTGTGTCCGATTGTCCAGGCCGGTCCTAGGCTATCAGCTAGCCCTGCAGATGTAGTTTATGGCCACAGCTGTAAAGAATCACCCGTCTTCAAAGGAGTTATAGTAGATCAAGGCCCACACTCGATGAGATCCGTCACAGCAGAAGCGTTGCTATTATCTGAAAACCATCCTGTATTGTGATTGGGGAGGGGACCGAGCGTGAAGCGGAAGATTCCAGGGATGACTCTTTGTACATCAAAGTTTTTACAATTATGTGTCACATTAAAAATATATAGCACTCCGACAAAGTAGTAAGATTATAAAACTTTAATAATTTATAAATATATACAAGAAAACAAAAATAGTAATAACATATAAACATTTTTAGAGAAAAACAACGAAGTAGCGGTCGGCTGTGCGAATAGTCCCAACGCAGCACAACGTCCAGATTTCCGGCGTGGGGCGTCGCGGGGGGTGGGTCATCAGTAGCAAACTGTTGTGCGAATAGTTCCAAGGCAGCAGAACGCGCCGAAATCTAGATGACACGAAAGTGATGTCTAGTAAGTTGCCACCCAGCAAATAACGGCATGGGGCGTCGCGGGGGGTAGGTCATCAGTAGCAAACTGTTGTGCGAATAGTTCCAAGGCAGCAGAACGATGGCACCAAGGTGATGTCCAGTAAGTTGCCGCACTGGTTTTGGTATCCTACAATGCTGCTCCGAATAACGGCGTGGAGCGCCCCGGGGGAGGCGGCGTGAACGGGCCTCTCCAGGTGGAGTCTCATCTGTTTTAGTGGGGCGCCCCTTTACCGTTTCAGTTGCCATTCCGTCCGCTTTTGGTCCACTGTGTCAAAATCCGCCATTCAGCTGAGTTGCGCCCACTCTTGCGGTGCAGCGATAGGCGGCTGTCACAGGACTCTCAAAATGGCGGCAGGCTGTTTCCTTTTTGGGCCTGGTCCACTGAAATGGCCCTGGGACACCTTGGAAATCGGACGCTTGTCTGCTAGGTCTTGGACCCCATTCTCGAAAGCGTCCCCTCCGCCTTGAGAATTCATCAAAAGTTTTGGGGGCCCGAGTCCTGCAGGCTTCTGGTGGGGAGCGGCTGCCATGATTGCTCGCGGAATGACCACGACGGAGCTACGAGATGGTGGTGCTCTCATGGTGACGCCAGTTTAGTCTGAAACATCCAGAAACAAGGTGGGGCTTTCATCGTTTGGGGGAAAAAAAAAGTTTTCATCCAATGAAAAGTGTTGTTTTTAGGTCATATGATCAAGCCTTCCATCATTAGGAAACCAAAAGTAAAATGAACCAATGAAAAGTTTTATAAACAAGTCACATGACCTGTTATGCGGCATAGGGTATAAAATGCGGAGAAAATACGTTGGCACGTGAGGCGGCGTCAGTAGCGGACCGATGTGCGAATAGGCCGAAGGCAATACAACGCGCTAAGATCCGGATGGCACCGAGGTGGTGTCATAGTTGAGAGTTCTGAGCAGCGGTTGTAACACTGTCTGAAGCTTATTTGCAGCTGCTGCAGCTTCACTACGCGCCAAGATCCGGATGGCACCGAGGTGGTGTGTAGGAAGTTGCCGCACTGGTGTGGCCATCCTACAATGCTGAAAGTCGGCGTGGGGCGCCCCGTTGGCCTGTGAGTTTGCGTCAGTAGCGGACCGATGTGCGAATAGGCCGAAGGCAGCACAACGCGCCAAGATCCGGATGGCACCGAGGTGGTGTCTAGTAAGTTGTCGCACTTCTGTGGCCATCCTACAATGTTGAAAGTCGGCGTGGGGCGCCCCGTTGGCCTGTGAGATGGTGTCAGTAGCGGACTGATGTGTGAATGGGGCCAAAGGCAGCGCAACAATATTTTCTACTATATTTCCGGAGTAGAAGACACCACAAGGCGCTGAGATGCCAAGATCCGGATGGCACCGAGGTGGTGTGTAGCAAGTTGCCGCACTGGTGTGGCCATCCTACAATGCTGAAAGTCGGCGTGGGGCGCCCCGTTGGCCTGTGAGATGGCGTCAGTAGCGGACCGATGTGCGAATAGGCCGAAGGCAGCACAACAATATTTTCTGACTGACACCACAAGGCGCTGAGATGCCAAGATCCGGATGGCACCGAGGTGATGTCTAAGTTGCGGACTGATGTGCGAATGGGGCCAAAGGCAGCGTAACAATATTTTTTGTATGGAAGATACCACTAGGCGTTGAGATGCCAAGATTCGGATGGCACTGAGGTGATGTCTAGCAAGTTGGTGTGGTCATCCTACAATGCTGAAACTCGGCGTGGGTCGCCCCATTAGCCTGTGAGATGGCGTCAGTAGCGGACCGATGTGCGAATAGGCCGAAGGCAGCACAACGCGCCAAGATCCGGATGTCACCGTGGTGGTTTCATAGTTGAGAGGCACTTCATCTGCAGTGGGGCGCCGAGATCCGGATGGCACCGAGGTGATGTCTAGTAAGTTGCTGTACTGGTGTGGTCATCCTACAATGCTGAAACTCGGCGTGGGTCGCCCCATTAGCCTGTGAGATGGTGTCAGTAGCGGACCGATGTGCGAATAGGCCGAAGGCAGCACCACGCGCCAAGATCCGGATGTCACCGTGGTGGTTTCATAGTTGAGAGGCACTTCATCTGCAGTGGGGCGCCGAGATCCGGATGGCACCGAGGTGATGTCTAGCAAGTTGCTGTACTTGTGTGGTCATCCTACAATGCTGAAACTCGGCGTGGGTCGCCCCATTAGCCTGTGAGATAGCTGTTCTTTGGATTTGGGCCTGGTCCACCAAAATGGCCCTGGGACACCTTAGAACTCGGACGCTCGATTTTTTTTTCCTTTCCTGTACATGCAAAAAAAGGTAAATGCCCGGTACGTTACACGCTTCATCTGCCACGATGAACTCTCCAGAGGAACCGAAAAAAAATATAGTTGTGGTAACTATACCATGCATCGTCATATGGAGAGGTGGCACCAATTAATTATAGTGCTGCATAAAAGAGAGATTTGGAGGAGAACCCCTGACCTGCTAGTACATTCATCAAAGAAGTGGCACTGAGAGCTTCAGAGGCAAGGGAAACGGTCCCAAATATTTAGAAGAACTTTGGAAAGATTAAAATGACATGTTTAGATTGTGGCAAATTAATTTCATGTGGACAGATGAGTGTTACTCTAATAAATACAGCATATGAACATCATCATAGTCGATGGTTGGTAGAGACATTTTGACTATATCCTGGACCTGCCCGTCCTCGCCCAAAATGGCGCCAGAATAAATGGGACTCGTAACTCCTTGTTGTGTACTGGTTGCAGAACCTTGAAATCACGAGATACGTATGCAGTTTTGAAGCACATGGCGGGCGGGGACGAGAATTGATTGAATATTTCGACATCCCTATTGATATTAAGTTCTGATGTGTTATTGATTACTGTACTGTTGAAAGTTCGAATTAACGTCACCCATGGTACTTGCCCGCAAATGTATATCTAGATAATTTTATTGTAACTGGCCCTGTCGTATTTTTTTTTTTTCACAACAAGTTTATTGACAAAGATGAGCATATGTAACAAGACAGACCCCCACAATCGGGAAGGCACCATCAGACATTCCGATACAATCAAGAAAATAGAATTGAGTATTCAGTCAACAATCATTGCAGCACAAGGTCATAAGAAACGATCATCTCTGTCTTTATCACTAAATTATCCACTCATCCCCAACTCCCGGATCCCTCCCCTGAATCCCACCCTAACCCTATGCATGTGTGTATGGACGGTGTCGATGAAAATTCTCAAAGTGGTAAGTGTGTGTGTGGGGGGGGGAACGGGGCCGTCCGGCCACAGGGAGTTAAAGATCTTCCTCTGGTTCCACTGGGGGGTCCAGCAACAGGCCCCTGTAGTCCGCCCATCTCTTCCATACCTTAAAGTGCTTACGGGGGCACCCTCGGGCCTCAAAGATCGGTCGTTCCAGACCCATGCAGAAGTCTATGCCAGCCTTCCACGCACACAGGGGGGGGGGTCTCACATCCTTCCATACTCTGGCTAGGTCTCTCTTGGCCACCACCAGCCCCAGGAGGAGCAGGTGTCTCTTGTACATATTGCCACCAACCCCCTCTAGAATATGTAGCAGACCCAGACGGTGGGTACGAGGGAGGGTCCATCCCAACACTTCCGACAAGCAGTCCCATACACCTCTCCAGAAGCCAACTAATCTAGGACACGACCACAACGTGTGGAGCAACGTACCCCTCTCCAGCCCGCATCTCAGACAGTCCGGGGACTCTATCAGTCCCGCCTTCCACAAACGCTCGCGGGTATAGTAGGCTCTGTGCAGGATTTTGAATTGGATTAATCGGAATCGGACGGCAATGGCCGCACCCCTCGGGGATACCAAGGCCTCACGCCAATCATCCTCATCCAGCTGACCCACGTCCATCTCCCAGGCCGCCTTCAGTGGAAGGAGGGTGGAGGAGCAATGGATGACCATTGTCTGGTAAATGCGTGAAACTTTTTTATCTCCCAGATCGCCCATGAATACCTTAGCTTCAATCGGGCTGAAGTCAGGAAGGGAGTCAATGCCGGTGAGACTGGGCAGCAGCGCATGCCGGAATTGCAAATATCGAAAAAATTGAGATTGGGGCATATCAAACTCGGTGCGAAGGGCCTGAAAGGATTTGAGGGCTGTGCCAGACATCACTTGGCCTAATTGCGAAATACCAATTGCGTCCCAGCCATCAAAACCTGATAGCTTAGACAGTTCCGGTAGCAAGCCGTTACGCCACAAGGGCGTCTCCGCGGTCAGTCTGCCCCACCAGCCCATGCGTCGCAGGGCCTGCCGCCACACTGCAAAGACAAGTTGTGTAACCCTCGGCAGAGATCGACGCAACCGGGGTGAATAGAGGATGGTGTGGAGCGAGTTGTCGCCCATCAAGGCACGTTCCAGGGCGTAGGCTGGGTCTTCGCCATTGCTATACCACCAGTCGTTTAGAATGAGGAGGTGTGCGGCTTGATAGTAGGACTGCAGATCCGACGTGGCCAAGCCCCCACCGTAGGTGGACAAAAAGCACGTACGTAGCGCAACCCTGGCGGCCCCTCCGGCCCACAGGAAGCGGCCCAGCAGAGAATTGACCTGTCGAAACCACTGAGGTGGGACAGGATATGGGTGGTTCTGTAGCTGATACAAGAGGCGTGGTAGCGCCACCATCTTAAAAATGGCAGAGCGGCCAAAGATGGACAGGGGCATCCGAGACCAAGTCTTAACGTCCGACTGTACCCTCTCCCAGACTGGTATGAGATTATGATCCCAAGCAGTGGCTGCCGAGGTCGATAGAAATACGCCGAGATATTTCAGCCCGGTCGTAGCCACCCGCAGCCCTGAGGCCCAGGGGTCCGCCAAGGCGCCCCCTCCTAGCACCCACAATGTGGATTTATGAAGGTTCAGATATAGGCCCGAGGCCTCCCCAAATTGTTGCATCACCTCCAGGACACGCGGGCCCGAGTGCTGCAAGTCGGTAAGGAAAAAGAGGACGTCATCCGCATACAGGGCTATTTTGTCAGACAGAGTGGCAGTCCATTGAAAGCCCTGTATCAGCGCATCCTGGCGCACTCTGGCAGCTAGGGGCTCCATGGCCAGTGCGAACAGGTAGGGGGAAAGAGGGCAACCCTGTCTGGTCCCGCGGCCGATATGGAACGTTTCGGACACAGCCCCGGCGACCCGCACCGAGGCCGTGATGTCGGTGTAGAGGAGCCGGACGTATGACAGAAAGACCGGGCCCAAGTTAAGGCCGCGCAGCAAGGCAAACAGGTACGACCAGCTGACAGAGTCAAAGGCCTTGTTAATGTCGGCCAGCAACAGCGCCGCCCGGTCCCCCAGAGTCTCAACCGCGTCAATCGCCGCCTGAGCGCGACGGATATTATGTCGCGTTGCCCTGTGTGGCATGAAACCTGCCTGATCAGGATGGACCAGGTCGGTGATAAGAGGAGCTAGGCGGTTCGCCAGGGCCTTGGCCAAAATCTTGGCCTCCACATTAATCAAAGAGATGGGCCTATATGAGTCATGACTGTCTGGGGGTCTGCCCGGCTTCAGGAAGACCACTATTTCGGCATGTCGCCAATCTGGGGGCAACACCCCTCTGGTACGCGCCGCTTCCAGCGCCCGGCGATAATAAGATCCAAGCTGAACATGGAATTTCTTGAAAAATTCGCTAGGATAGCCATTTGGGCCGGGGGCCTTGCCAGTGTTAAGTTGCCCCAAAGCATCTCCCAACTCCTCAGCTGTGAGGGGAGCATCCAGGGCCGTCTTAGTCTCATCAGATATCGGCACGGGCGGCAGCTCCTCAAGGAATCGGGCCAAGTCGCCATCCGACAACCGGTCACGCGGGGCATACTGGGTGGAGTAGTACACGGCAAAACTCGTAGCCAATTCATGTGGATCGGTCATAACCTCCCCACCACCATTCGTGAGACCGGGCAGTAGGAGGGGTTGAAAGTGTTGTTGGCACAATCTATGCAGCATGGAGCAGGACTTGTCCCCCCATTGATATATCCTACTTCTGGTGGCCAGCCACGCCTGCTTGGCCTCATCCATCAGGAGGGACCCGTAGGTTTGCTGTGCTTGTAGAAGCAGGCGTAGCCCGATGACATCACCACCCTCACGACTTTCTCGCTCCAGAGCCGTTACCCGTACAGCCGCCTCTGCAACCTGCTCTCGGCGCTTCCGACGGGCCGCCGAGCACCATGCAATATCTGCTCCCCGTATGGTAGGCTTCATGGCCTCCCACACCATCCCCACATCAGCGCCCTCCACTAGATTTTCCCGCCAGAAATGGTCAATCGTTTCACGTAAATGGTTAGCATATGTCGGCTGAAGGAGATGCCACGAGGACATCCTCCATCGAAACGGCTGTCTTTTCCGAAGGAGTTCCAGTCCAATCGAGACGGGGGAATGGTCGGACAGGCCCCTCGGTAAGATGTCCGCGCTCTTCACCCTGCACAAACAGTCCCGAGGCACAAACACACAGTCGAGCCTCGAAAAGGAGCCGTGTACAGCCGAGACATAAGTATAGTCCCGGGCCGTGGGGTGCATATGTCGCCACACATCAACCCAGCCCAACCCCTCACTCATTGCACGCAGTCTGGAGGGCGAAGGGGAGGGGGGCGGGAGCTCAGATCCCCCTAGGCGCCTCTGGCGATCCACGCTTACATTCATCACATCATTCCAATCTCCCCCAATCACTGCTAAGGGTCCCGAGATGCCCTCCCATACAGCAAACAGCCTCTCGGCTAAGGCCCACTGGAGTGGGGGGGGGGCGTAAACACTGCCAAACACCACCGACTCCGCACCCATCCTGCCCTTAATAAACAGGTAACGACCCTGAGGATCTACCCACTGCTTCTCGTGGATATAAGCCACCCTGCGGTGAATCAATATGGCGACTCCCCTGGACCCCCTGGAGAACCCGGCATGGAAGACCTGTTGATATCCAAATCTCTGTAGGCCCAGAGCCTTTGTACCCATCATGTGTGTTTCTTGAAGTAAAAGGACATCTGCAGCTTCATTCTTCCCCCAGCGTAACACAGCCCCACGTTTGATTTTATCTAAAAGCCCCCTGACATTCCACGTAATCACTCGTATAGTATCTACAGGAAGTCTACGAACCGGTTCAGCCATGGTCCATTAAGATCCAACACCCGAGCCCTCCACTCCCGCGCCACCCACCACACGTCATATGGAACATCGTTGCAACACACACATGCATAGCCCTGTCAACCCCAAGGACAACGGTCCCCAACCCCACGGTCCCGCAACCCCAAACAGTCCCCGTCCCCAACTCAGCGGCCCTAACCCCGACCGCCCTCATCCCGCCACCCCCAACCCTATACCTCAAAGAACCTTGAAGTACCTGTCGCGGCATGGGTGGTCCCGAGACCAGAACATAGGGCCCGGGCCCACCCATACCAATGGATCCCAACATTCCCAAACGGAACAAGAAGCTTACTCCCCCTCCCACAGAGTCTCTCTCTCTAGAGGGAGAGTGGTAGCCACCATCACGCAGTCCCCGACCCCCCACCCCACAGCCCCATTCTCAATTAGAGGACAGACAAAGTACTGCCCCATGGCGGCAACAGTGCCGGGCAGTCATCAAGGCCCAGACGACTCGATGAGTCCAACCAGAAGTCACAGCCGTGACAGTAGAGATGGAAAGGCAGGGCCTTGGAATGTTTTAGTGGTCTGTCCCAGATTGTTCGGAGTCTTCGGTCCTGCCACTGGTCTGTGTGCCATCAACCGAGGCCGCACGTCTGCGCGATTTGGATCGCTTGGTTCGGCCCCTCCTCCTCGACGTCCGGTCTTGCTGAGCCCGTGGTGAGCCCTCTGGAGAGCCCGGATTGAGCCCCGGTTGCGAGTTCGGTCTAACCCGCACCGTTTCATCCGTCCATTTGAAGAGGTCTTCCGGCGTATCAAAAAACAATGTCCGCGATTGAAAAATCACCCTCAGGCGTGCCGGATACAACAGGGAATATTGGAGCTTAAGACCCCTCAATTTTGCCTTGGCGGCCATGAAGGAATGACGCTGCTGTTGCACCATTTTGGTATAGTCAGGGAAAATCATTATCTTATGATTTTCATAGAGGAGGGCGTCCCTGATTCTAGCTTCCCTCAACACAGCATCTCTGTCATGGTAATTTAGTAGTCTGGCGATCACCGCCCTAGGCCGCTCGCCCTCAGGTGGCCTTTGCGTCAGGGCGCGATGAGCTCTCTCGATGATGAAGCAAGTGGACAGCGTCCCTGGGGGCATCCACGAATCCAGCCACTGTGTGAGGAAGAGCTCCATGTTGCCCTTCTCACAGCGCTCCGGAAAGCCAACAAAGCGGAGGTTGTTGCGGCGCGCCCGCCCTTCGGCATCTTCCACCCGGAGCGCCGTGATCCGCTGCGCTGATTCCATCGCCGCCATTCTCTTTTTAAGGGTAGTTACATCTTCCTCCACTACCGTTACCCTGGATTCGGTTTCTGTGATGCGCGCCACTGCGTTCCTCAGGTCTTGGCGTAATAGGGTTACATCCGCGCCCACTGCCCCGATCTTGGCGTCTAGCATGTCCCTCGAGTGAGTAATGGCCGCCATAAGGGCTGCATTGTCTGGCCCCCCTCCAGGCGGAGCACCCCCGGATGAGCCAGCGCCCCCACTGGGCCCGGTGAATTTGTCGATAGTCACTTGCTTGGCGGGGCCACCACCTCCCCTGGTCATGGCTGCGGAGGGCCAAAAAGCAAAAGGAAAAAAAAAAAAAAAGGGGGGGGGGGGGCCCCTCACGATGGAAGGAGGCGCCGAGCCACGACCGCTCCTGCCAAGGTCTATGGAGGGCAAGGGAGGACAACGTCCGGCCCCGGGGCAGGTCTTGGCGGATCCGTCTCAAAGCGGCCCAATGACTCGGTCAGGACGCGGCCGGCCCCAGCGACCGCCAAGGAGCAGGGTCGCCTCCGAGCAGCAGCCCCCCCCAGAAGGGTGGACAATTATGGAGGGCAAGGGAGGACAGTGTCCGGCCCCGAGGCAGGTCCCGGTTGGTCCGTCTCGAAGCAACCCAATGACCTGGTCAGGACGTGGCCGGCCCCAGTGACCGCCAAGGAGCAGGGTCACCTCTGAGCAGCAGCCCCCCCCAGAAGGGTGGATAGTTATTGCGTATGTCGCGCCAGAGCGCTGGCGTCTCCCTCGGCCTGGGGGGGGGGGGGGGGGGGCACTACTCACGGCTGCTGCCAGCTTCTCCACTGTCCGCCCACGTCGAGGGTCAATCACCGCCGTTCAGGAGTATCAGGGCGCCCGACCTCCGCCTCGTCTGCAGGACCCGGCCAGTACTGGGCCGCGAAAACCGGGGCCCCGGTTGCGCCTGGGCCACCAGGCCTCTCCAGCCGATCTCGGTCGACCGCTGCCCCGGCTCCTCCTCCGTGTAGGTCTGGGCCCCGGCAGAGGGAGCACAGAGACTCTCCCGCGTTCCCAGCCCCTCGGGTCTCCGGGCGTCGCGGCCGTCACCAGGCCCGGCGATGCACCGCTCCCCGGCCGGGGAGCGCCAAAATCGAGGTCCCGGCTGCACCTCCGCCCACCAGGCCGCACTTTGCACCTCGGGGCTCCGTCCCGTTCCGGGACGCCGGACCTCCGCTGGGCACACCGGAGGAGTCCAGGTGTTCTCGGCAATCACCGCCCCGTTGTGGCTGTGGGTTCTGGGGTCGGGGACCAGGATATCAGGAAGGATTAATGGCGGGCCGGCGGGAGCTCTAACAAGCTGCGACCGCCATCTCCGCTTGCGTAGCCACGCCCCCCGGCCCTGTCGTATTTTAATTATAAAATGTACGTCCACCGATTCCGTAACTGTTAGACACCTTAGTTCTTGCAACCTAATGGCCCGCCCGTTACGTTCCTCTACAGTGTAAATGTCTATTCATCATATACGATTACAGTTTGCTCCGTGGCCGGCCCACGTGGTTATAGGCTCGTATTTGTATAATGAAATTTTCACAATAAAGGTTTTTAAAAGAAAACATGGTAGTAGTATATACATTGGTAAAGTTTTTAATAATAGTCACTGTTTTAGAATCATTAAAAGGCAAGTGAAATAAAGCAGACCAATTACATGAAGGGTAAAAGGTATAATACGAAGGAACGCAGTAAAGATAAATGGTCAAGGGCTGTTGTGTTTTCTATTCCTGCAACATAAAGTGATCGATAAGAATCTCATATTCAGGCGTATCGGCGACTAAGACAGCAGGTCGACCCTCTTTTGCTCAACGGCTCCGTCATGGGACGAAGAAACGCTCTTTTTCTCGAAAAAAGAATATATTTTACTTGCAGGACAGTTGTAAAATTTCCGGGAAAGTACATTAGCCTGGAACATTATACCATATATTTAAGAAAAAATAATGTTCGGAAGTAATGAAAAGCGTAATTTTTAGGTCATATGACCAAGCCTTTCATCATTACAATAAGAAAAGTAAAATGAACCAATGAAAAGTTTTATTAACAAGTCACATGACTTGTTATGCTTACGTTACGTGCTGCGCGCCCCGGATGACTTCCGGATGCGCTAACGCGGCGCGTCATATGACGCATTACGCGACAACGCAGGTACAGAATATAGTCAAAATGTCTCCACCAACCAGCGGTCGGAACACAACCCCTTTCAGCAGGCTAAATAGTTCTGTTAAATGACAACAGAAGGGACAGGCAACAAGAACCATCAGTCAAAGAGGGGAGGGCTAGTTCTTCTCTACCGGGTTACATTGGGGCGCTACCGGAACTGATCGAATTGGTAGTCTACAGTGTTTCTGGATGTTTCAGACTGAAGCTGGGGTTAGCATGAGAGCAGCACCATTTCGTAGCTCCGTCGTGGTCATTCCGCAACCAATCATGGCAGCCGTTCTTTATCGTTATTTTGGGCGGGGTGGGTGGCGGAGCCGAGCTGTTTTGCAGCCATCATTGTGTGGAGTTCAGTTCATCTCACTAGTTTTGTATTTGTCATGAGGGGTTGTTCCTAATGTTTCTATTTTAGCGAGGTCAAAAAGAGATCCCATTAGTGGCCTACTGATTTTGCTCGATTCCTTTTCTTTTTTTTTATACGATTTTTCGTTATCTGCAAAGACTAAACAGAGTATTGCGACTCTGTGTTTGTTTGTAAATAGAGAATGAACCAAAGAGAACTAATTCTAAAACAGTAAATACTTGGATAACAATGAATCAAATGGAGAGAGAAGCAGGCACGACGGATTACAATGGGGGCAAAGACCTGCGTTAACTACCTTTCACTATCTGCAAAGAGAGAGTACTCCTAATAGAAATGAGGGGGGGGGGGCACCATTCAAAGCAGATCAGTGTGCATAAACACGAAAATGTTTTCACTTACCACGTACTTGACATTCGACAGCTTATGATATTTGCTATTAAAAAACCATTGAAATTCACTGAAAAAACCATAGGTTATAGACCATATATAGTTAGGAATTAGCATTTACAAAACCTTGAAAATTCACTGAAAAAACCATAGGTTATAGACCATATATAGTTAGGAATTAGCATTTAAAAAACCTTATTTTACTCACACAAAACCATTGAAATTCCATATATAGTTAGTTGCACTAACTATATATCGCGCACCTGCAATCCACTGCTGATGATGTCACATATTACATCATTCATGACATGGTCAGTGACATCACTGATGACATCACTGATGACATCTCAAATGACATCACTGATGATATCACTAATGACATCTCATTTGACATCATTCTTGTGCTAATACGATAAACCTCTTCAGACTCTAATATAATCTTAGATACACTCAGTGTATACAGACACTCACACACTTCCACTCATCCATGGAGTTACTCACACACCCAGTCAGTCATGCAAAGAAACAATCTCATCTCCATTTCTTCAACTATACAGTTAAACACACCTTACTTATTGAAACATATACTAACACATATTTACTCTCTTATACAATCCCTGATACAAGTTCACAATGATCGATACAACCACTCACTCATTCGGTGGCTCTCATGCACAGTTATTTATATATGCCAACTCTCACATGTACTGTGTTTTACATATGTACTTACTATGACATGTAGCATTGAGATATCCATTTACTCATCAATACACTCATGCACACAGTCAACTGCCCATGTAGCTGTTTCCACATGCACTCTTGAACTCATACACCTAGTGAATAAACTGTTCACACATCTATGCATAGAGTCACACACCTTTCAGCCACCCCCACACAAACTCAATCTCCCATAGAAATACTTGGGCAAGCAATTAATAACACATATAGCCTCTCGTATAGCTAATGATCAACACATGCAGCAGTTTACAGAACAACAGACATAATGATGCACAAATTAAGACAGTTTAGTCACTAACCCATGCATTCAGTGAGACACATTTAATCACTCACTCATACAGTCAGTCACGCACCTACTAAATCCTTCATCCAGACACTTATACATCCACTCATTCTTCAATATGTAAGATATATTTTAACTTTACAGAAACATACAGTCACTGGATGTTGTCATCAGTGATGTCATCAGTGATGTCATTTGAGATGTCATCAGTGATGTCATCAGTGATGTCACTGACCATGTCATGAATGATGTAATATGTGACATCATCAGCAGTGGATTGCAGGTGCGCGATATATAGTTAGTGCAACTAACTATATATGGAATTTCAATGGTTTTGTGTGAGTAAAATAAGGTTTTTTAAATGCTAATTCCTAACTATATATGGTCTATAACCTATGGTTTTTTCAGTGAATATATATATATATATTTCCTTACCCATAGAGCCTATGGCTTTTGCTCCTAATCTATTCTTCAATATAAGTATTTTATTCTTTGGTAACCTGCATTATAATAACATTTTCGCACCCTTTAACTCTGTGAGTTCATTTATTCTTTTTCACTCATTCGTTCATTCACTCACTGCCTTACTTTCTTATTGTTGGAAATGGGATCCCCGGCTGGCCAGGGCTTTCGCCAAAGTCAGTCAGAGACCACCACTCCCAAGTCAGGGCAAGGGAGTTACACGCCAAGATAACCCCTGCTCACCCTCTAGGTAACGTGGCGCGAGCAGCAAGGCTAAACTCGGAGGCGATGTAAGTTAAGTATTTGCGCACGCACCCCAGCAACAACAACCAAAGGCCCACCACAAAGGAAACTCCACACAAGGTTATATAAAAATAGCCTTTGTATTACACCAAAACACATTAGATAAAACACACACTTTACAATGTGCCAGAGGCACGGGCAGAATTTACAGGGGATATGTACAAGACAGGGCCACCTGGACCACTGTCAGGAATCAGAAGTAGCACTTTCAGAAATAGCACTTAGAATATAAAATTACTTTAGCACAAAATAGCACACAACCAGTATCTACTGGTAACCAGGACCTCACTAGCACCACCTGTACTAGGGAGAAAACAACCACCTATGTATCACAATACCTGTAGGTGTGTAAGCACATAACACATGATGCAATGCATAACATTCATTCAGAGGTGTAAGGAAGGAAAACTCATGATGCATCAACAATACATTCAGAGGTGTAAAACAATCACAATGGCGCCAAACTCACAAGTCACCACCTGTGACTGTCCATAGGCAGGAACACCAGAACTGTCCCAATGTCAGGGGCCTAAACGGAGCAGCTGCCCACGAAGTGCCGGGCAGCTGTGTGAGACAATACTGGGGCCAACGTGGGAGCCTCGCTGGGCTCTGGGCCCCAGAACAAAGATGTGCCCCCTAGAGCCTCTCTGGGCTCTTAACACAAATGTGGCGCTGTGGAGCCTCTCTGGGCTCTTAGTGAGCAACTGTCCCCTTGAGCCTCCCAGGCTCAAAATAACTGATGCCCCTAGAACCTCTCCGGGCTCAAAGCAACAATGGCCCTCCCAGAGCCTCTCAGGGCTCTTGAACACAGCAATGGGGGCACTCAGGGTTAAAGAAATGCCCCGTCGTTGGAGCCTCGCTGGGCTCGGAACACAGGCAACACTGCCCCCGGATGGAGCCTCTCAGGCTCTGGTGAGATGCCTCCGCGATCGAGGAGCACCGCTCTGGGGAACACATTGTTGAGGGAGGGCCCCTTGGGCTTCTGAACACCCTGGACCTCGCACTGGGGGGGGGGGGGGATGCGGGCACCGGCAATGTGCCCCGACGCCTCCCCCTCCTCCCGAACCCTCACGCCTCCCACTCACCGGGTCTCTGCCGGAAGGTGATGCAGCTCTCGCTCCTCGGGGTCTCTCTCCACACCGGGGAGCTCCACTCTGCTCCCTGTCGTGCTGCGGTGGCTCTTGGGCTCCGGGGCTCTCCCTTGGTCTCGGGAGCCCTGGGAAGGCAGGCGCCGCTCTCCCTCCTCACTCACCGGATCCCGGGGTCGGCTCCCGGCAGCTTCCGGCTTCCTCTGTCCTCTCGGCTGCGGTGTGCGGGACTTCCGGTCGGCCGCGCACGGATTGGCCGGCCGGACAACCACTTCCGGGTCGTCGCGGGCAGCGCGGCGGCCCGGCTCAGGCACTGCAGGCGGGGGGTGAATTTACCGAGGGGTGGCCTCCCTCGAGGTAAATTATAAATCAGAAACAGCGGCAATGTCCCGGGCAGGGTGGGCACCTGCCAGGGGACTCTAAAATCAGCAAAAGCGGCGTGGGCAGCCGCGGAAGGGCAATGACAGCGCTCCCAACGCTTACCCGATAAATAAAGCGCTTCTAAGCGCTAGGGCCGCAAATAAAGCGCTTCCAACGCTTCAGGGATAAAAGACAGCGTTCTCAAGCGCTAAGGGCAAAGTCCAGGCCCCAAAGTCCCTAAAAGACAAGCCAAAGTCCTTCTAGGCAGGCAGGGGGGCAAGGCTGGGCTATGAGGCAGCTCACTGGGTCTCCAGGCAGGGAGACACTCCAAGTGGCGGTCCTCTGGCCCAGCGACAGCAGCAACAGCCCCCTCAGGATCCTGGAAGAGAACAACCTCTGTGGGGACACAGCCCCATTTTTATACACCATATTCCTTTGTCTGAGGGCAGGGTGGGGGCGGAACCAGTCGCAGCTGGTTCTTGAGTACTCTGTTTACCTCAACCACCCTCTCTATTCACTGGCAGGGCTTGGGTCATTAGACACACCACAGGGGGGCGGAGCCAGCATTGTGTGGGGAAAACCCAGCCCATCCAGGACACAGGTACACTCCTCCCACACATCACTCATGCTAATCTCACACTCACCACCGGGCAGACCCATCCAGACTTCCTGGAGCCTGGCATGCCAGCCAGCTCCAGCCAATCACACTCCAGCACCCTCACTGCACACGTACAGCCATGTCTAGAAATGGCGCTTCCCTACTAGACACATACATGCTGCATACACCATCTCGCAGCATTCACTCTCACGAGTTCACACATACCAGACTCAAGCCTGTACACCCCACGCATCAGGAACTACCAGGGACACATACATTCCCCATGCATTCCTATGGGCGGGCAGGCCTAGCTCAGCACATGCACTCAGAGTGCGCACGCACTTTCCACTGGGACACAGTGAAAGTGCGCAGAATCCCAAAAATCACCATTGCCAGGTCACCATTTCAAGCAAAAAGTCTAGGGGTGAACCTGCCCTAAGGCCCAAGTCCAACACAACCCCCTTCCAGCCAAAACGCAGGGGAGACCAATCACCACCGTGATGGACTTCCCTTCTTGGGGCGATAGAACACGGACGCGGGCCCGCAACTGCAGGGACACCCTCCTGTTCTAAGCCACGGTGAACCCATGGGATTCCTTCTCAACACACTGTCTGGACCAACTGGGCTACCCCACTGGTACTCCCAAGTTGTCCGCGGCCAGGACCAGGCCCTGGGCCACCCAGGTGCCACTGGTCCTTGCCAATTCGCAGAGCGGGGGGTAGTAACCCCTGGCACATAGCGGCCATTTTCCACTCTTCCTGTCTGCAAGACAGGACTAGACTGCCACTGGTTCTCCAGCCTAGGGTCTACACCCTCAGGCGGACCAGGAGTCTCAGGGAAGGCTCTCCTCCCCCTACCTCTTCTTCTAGGGTTCCTCCTCCCTCTGCGAGGGGTACCCTTACAACGCCACTCCAACCCAGGGCTTATCCACTCAGGTTGCACCGGGGTCAGAGGTGGGCTCTCCCACCCTCTGCACCCCCTTCCAGAGGTCTGCCCTCTCCCACCTGGAGAAGTTCCTATGGAAGAAGAACCGGTCAGGACACTGGTTACAGTCGTCCTACCCTTCAGGTCAGGCTGACCCTGAACCTGGCCTTCCAACCTCTGGTCTAAAACCTTTGGTGGAACAATTGCCTGGCACTCCAGGACTTCTGGGGTTCACACACAATCCCCCTGAGGCTAACAAATGAGACATATGTTGTGTGACTGTCTGTCTGGCGCAGATCTCCCGTCCCCTGTCCACCTGACAGTGCGTGACGATCCCCCAGACCAGAAGTGGCGCCACCCGGGTCACTACACGGGAACCTAGCCCAACTGGGTAGTCCCTGACCCACTGGTCCTTTCACTGGGGAACTCCCCCAATCACTCCTCACTCTGGACTCCTGTACCCTCCCTACCGGAGCGGTACTGCCAGACTCTAGAACCACAAGAGCTCTGTTTACAGACGCTCCAGGTCCTCTACTCACTAGGAGATCCTCCTCAAGTGGACTAACAGGACAGCCTAGGTCCCCAACCTGGTGTTCCCTACAGAAACCATCCAAGTCCTGAGGCAGGGCTTCGGGCGTCTGGGGAACCTCGGTCTCCCCCTCACTCCTGCTCCACTGAGCCAGGCAGTGAGCCCCTACACCCTCCTCGCTATCCTGGGACCTAGCTGGGCTACACTGAGCCTCTTCCACCACGCTGGGCTGGAAGATCCCTGAACCACGACTTTTGGAGTCACTCACCAATGACTCTAGAGAACCTCTAGCACTTTCCCAGCGCTCTGCTTCCTTAGCAAGCTCCCATGGGCAAAAGTGCTCAGACTTCAACAGGTGCTGGCGCAACTCTAGACAACAAACACTGAGCAACTGCTCTTTGAGAAACATATTTACTACTCCGTCCCTCTCATCGTCCGGGTTATCCGCCAGCCAATCCTCCATTGCATCAGAACAGTCATCCACAAAATACCCCCACTTCTGGTGAGGCGGTTTCCTATGGTTCCTGAACTTCAACCTGTTCTCCTCCTCTTGGGAAACAGGTTCCAGACTGGGGGAACTGGGACTGGGATTTCCTACACTGAAATCTAAATAGCTGCCACCACTGGACCCAACCCTCCCTGGGGGATCCAGACACTCAACACTGCGCGCAGGGGATAGTCTACCCTCCAGAGCTACTTTGCCTCTGGTGGAGGCCCTCTCAGCCTCCTCTATCCTTTCCTGCGCTAAGACCCTCTCGGTCTCTAGCTGTTGCTTTCTAACGCCCAGCTGTGCCATAGCCTGGGCATGCTCCAACCTGAGCTTCTCTAAAGCCAGCTGGTGCTCCCTTTCTCTCCTCCTATCTTCCAGCTCCTCTGGGGACAGGGAAAGGGATGAGGCGCTGCCTCCTACGCTGGACCCAGCAAGGGACTCCCTATCTATGGGGTCTCTACTCTCTACTGGTGTCCAGGTGCTGTCATCTTCTTCCTCTTCTGAATCTTCAGGGCTCCCCACAGACCCACCACCCTCCTGGTGTGGGGCCCAGACCCTTTCCTCACTGCGCTCACGATCCCATTGACCCTCTTGCCATCTGACCAGGCGGTCCCTAAGGTCGTACCAGTTTGACTCACCCCTCCCTTTGTCTCTCTCGTCACAGAACCTTACCAGCTCCCACGTACTGTAGGTATCTAGATCACTGAAATCAAAGACAAGCTCCATCTTGGCAGGACGTTCTAGAGACAAGATCACACAGGGAACCTAGGGGTCTGAGCTAACACAGGAGTACAGAATTCACAAGGTCTCAGCAAGCTCTCTACCCTAGAGAACTCACACTCACTTGCCTAGTGCCACACACCATTCATCCACACACAACCCTCCCCTCGGACTGGTAAGGCAGTTTCTACCACCCCTGATTCCTCAACCTGACCACACGTGACACAGGTACCGACTCTGGGCGCAGGGTGGGGGAACAAATGTACTGGACACAATTGCACAATGATACCTTCAGGAGAAGAAAATATGAAACTTCAAAAAAACAATCCCCTAAAATGTGGTCATCTAAAATGCAGAGTTTTGTGGTGCAGCCAGCTGCTACTAAGGTACAAGGCAAACACAAATCCTTATCCTCACCGCTTGCCGCCAATGTTGGAAATGGGATCCCCGGCTGGCCAGGGCTTTCGCCAAAGTCAGTCAGAGACCACCACTCCCAAGTCAGGGCAAGGGAGTTACACGCCAAGATAACCCCTGCTCACCCTCAAGGTAAC
Source organism: Lissotriton helveticus (assembly GCF_964261635.1). Classification (NCBI taxonomy): domain Eukaryota; kingdom Metazoa; phylum Chordata; class Amphibia; order Caudata; family Salamandridae; genus Lissotriton; species Lissotriton helveticus. Next base: position 64,113 of record NW_027611727.1, on the reverse strand, counting down.
GTGGCGCGAGCAGCAAGGCTAAACTCGGAGGCGATGTAAGTTAAGTATTTGCGCACGCACCCCAGCAACAACACCCAAAGGCCCACCACAAAGGAAACTCCACACAAGGTTATATAAAAATAGCCTTTGTATTACACCAAAACACATTAGATAAAACACACACTTTACAATGTGCCAGAGGCACGGGCAGAATTTACAGGGGATATGTACAAGACAGGGCCACCTGGACCACTGTCAGGAATCAGAAGTAGCACTTTCAGAAATAGCACTTAGAATATAAAATTACTTTAGCACAAAATAGCACACAACCAGTATCTACTGGTAACCAGGACCTCACTAGCACCACCTGTACTAGGGAGAAAACAACCACCTATGTATCACAATACCTGTAGGTGTGTAAGCACATAACACATGATGCAATGCATAACATTCATTCAGAGGTGTAAGGAAGGAAAACACATGATGCATCAACAATACATTCAGAGGTGTAAAACAATCACAATGGCGCCAAACTCACAAGTCACCACCTGTGACTGTCCATAGGCAGGAACACCAGAACTGTCCCAATGTCAGGGGCCTAAACGGAGCAGTTGCCCACGAAGTGCTGGGCAGCTGTGTGAGACAATACTGGGGCCAACGTGGGAGCCTCGCTGGGCTCTGTGCCCCAGAACAAAGATGTGCCCCCTAGAGCCTCTCTGGGCTCTTAACACAAATGTGGCGCTGTGGAGCCTCTCTGGGCTCTTAGTAAACAACTGTCCCCTTGAGCCTCCCAGGCTCAAAATAACTGATGCCCCTAGAGCCTCTCCGGGCTCAAAGCAACAATGGCCCTCCCAGAGCCTCTCAGGGCTCTTGAACACAGCAATGGGGGCACTCAGGGTTAAAGAAATGCCCCGTCATTGGAGCCTCGCTGGGCTCGGAACACAGGCAACACTGCCCCCGGATGGAGCCTCTCAAGCTCTGGTGAGATGCCTCCGCGATCGAGGAGCACCGCTCTGGGGAACACTGTGTTGAGGGAGGGCCCCTTGGGCTTCTGAACACCCTGGACCTCGCACTGGGGGGGGGGGATGCGGGCACCGGCAATGTGCCCCGACGCCTCCCCTTCCTCCCGAACCCTCACGCCTCCCACTCACCGGGTCTCTGCCGGAAGGTGCTGCAGCTCTCGCTCCTCGGGGTCTCTCTCCACACCGGGGAGCTCCACTCTGCTCCCGGTCGTGCTGCGGCGGCTCTTGGGCTCCGGGGCTCTCCCTTGGTCTCGGGAGCCCTGGGAAGACAGGCGCCGCTCTCCCTCCTCACTCACTGGATCCCGGGGTCGGCTCCCGGCAGCTTCCGGCTTCCTCTGTCCTCTCGGCTGCGGTGGGCGGGACTTCCGGTCGGCCGCGCACGGATTGGCCGGCCGGACAACCACTTCCGGGTCGTCGCGGGCAGCGTGGCGGCCCGGCTCAGGCACTGCAGGCGGGGGATGAATTTACCGAGGGGTGGCCTCCCTCGAGGTAAATTATAAATCAGAAACAGCGGCAATGTCCCGGGCAGGGTGGGCACCTGCCAGGGGACTCTAAAATCAGCCAAAGCGGCGTGGGCAGCCGCGGAAGGGCAATGACAGCGCTCCCAGCGCTTAGCCGATAAATAAAGCGCTTCTAAGCGCTAGGGCCGCAAATAAAGCGCTTCCAACGCTTCAGGTATAAAAGACAGCGCTCTCAAGCGCTAAGGGCAAAGTCCAGGACCCAAAGTCCCTAAAAGACAAGCCAAAGTCCTTCTAGGCAGGCAGGGGGGCAAGGCTGGGCCCAGAGCCAGCTCACTGGGTCTCCAGGCAGGGAGACACTCCAAGTGGCGGCCCTCTGGCCCAGCGACAGCAGCAACAGCCCCCTCAGGATCCTGGAAGAGAACAACCTCTGTTGGGACACAGCCCCATTTTTATACACCATATTCCTTTGTCTGAGGGCAGGGTGGGGGCGGAACCAGTCGCAGCTGGTTCTTGAGTACTCTGTTTACCTCAACCACCCTCTCTATTCACTGGCAGGGCTTGGGTCATTAGACACACCACAGGGGGGCGGAGCCAGCATTGTGTGGGGAAAACCCTGCCCATCCAGGACACAGGTACACTCCTCCCACACATCACTCATGCTAATCTCACACTCACCACCGGGCAGACCCATCCAGACTTCCTGGAGCCTGGCATGCCAGCCAGCTCCAGCCAATCACACTCCAGCACCCTCACTGCACACGTACAGCCATGTCTAGAAATGGCGCTTCCCTACTAGACACATACATGCTGCATACACCATCTCGCAGCATTCACTCTCACGAGTTCACACATACCAGACTCAAGCCTGTACACCCCACGCATCAGGAACTACCAGGGACACATACATTCCCCATGCATTCCTATGGGCGGGCAGGCCTAGCTCAGCACATGCACTCAGAGTGCGCATGCACTTTCCACTGGGACACAGTGAAAGTGCGCAGAATCCCAAAAATCACCATTGCCAGGTCACCATTTCAAGCAAAAAGTCTAGGGGTGAACCTGCCCTAAGGCCCAAGTCCAACACTTATCTTCTGAATTCTTCTTACTTCTCCCTTAGAAACCTTCTGGAGCCTCCGTCATCAACCAAGCAATGAAGAAATCAGGAACTGAAGTATTCAATGGGTAAGTGTTCATTCTTCTCTTTATATTTCTTTTTTCCTATTTACTTTAAATTGTTATTTCTCTCTAGTTCTAAATTACCGAGCTAACTAACCGACGCACCGAAGCGCTCGAACATGCGCCTAAGCCTGGCACAAAATTGCGCTATTTCTATTTAACTAGACTATAGAAAGAACATGACTAAACTCTGAAATCCATTGGTGCCTCGGTTCTAAAATCAACCGGTGCACTTCACAGCTGGTCTAGACCTCGCACCCGTGTACAGGAACTCAGGACTAGACCGGCAACTTCCACCGCGGTCCTCCCTGTTGGTAGTATAGGGGAGAATGCCCGGTTCCGTGCTATAATCACCCGCGACCTTTTGCGAGCGGGTGATCTTTGCAATGCCGGTTCAATGGCAGATACTGCGAGACAAAGAAGATCTTTAATTACTTTTTGATGCACCCTGACACCTGTCCAGCGGGTGCAGAAGAGGTGAGGTCTGTACTGTGCTAAGGAGGAGAGACCTGTCCTGGGCTGGGGGTGCAGTGGAGGTGCGGCCTATCCAGTGTAGAAGTAAACCTCAGCAAGGCCTACCAGTGCAAGGGGTTCGCCCTTCTCTGCACAAAGTCCTCAGACCATAGGAAGAAGTTGGCACAGAAACTTGGAAATAGAAGAGTATAGTTTATTAACCTCCGGAGGTGGTACTACAGTCCACACAACACCCTTCGGTATTGTATGGAGTAGCACACCAAACTAAAGCACATGGCCACTATTATACACAAAGAGGGGGCTCAAAGAAGGCGGTACAAAACACAAGAATGAGTTTTATGTACATATAAGGACATTTTAGCAGCACAATCGATGAGTGGGCGGAGTTAACGGTTCTCGAGACCTTCGAAGACACATTCCTATCTGGAACTAATTACTAACAGCTGCAGACTCTACTGGGCATGCGCTAAAACAGGTGATACTAAATATAGCCTGTTGCTGGGCAGATTTCGAGCGCAGTTAACAAGGAAGTAGGACAAAACACACGGTGAGCACATGGCAGCATATGACAGACAAAATGGCTGCCGCAAATACAAAATGGAGTCGACTCAATTGTTACGGTAGTTGCCAAATACAGCATGTCTTCTGCGAATGCTTAATCTAATCGCTGTCAAATTACAACAGACGACCCTTTCAGCATTAGCTGAAGACATTCGACTTCCTGGGATAGTCTAAATATTCATCCTGTATATCAATTTTCATCATTTCAGCTACTTCTTTGTCTAAAATACTTTGTACTTTCATATCTGCAGTATTTCTCCTAGCTGGTATACAAGCATTAATGCACATAGAGCATAATATTGGACCACAATGCACACATATACAACATGTACAGATTATCGCAATTATGATACACAGGACAATCAATATTTTCCAGCCCCAAGCAGAAACTAGAGTCCAAAACCATTCCGCAAAAGTCCAAGTACCATTTTCTGTATGAATTTCTTCAGCAATCTTATGGAGTTTATTTATCGCATTGTACACTGATGGTGTGTGTTCAGGGATGAACACACAACAACTACTACCAATGATGCGACATGCACCACCTCGGTCAGCAAGCCAAGCATAACATCTAGCACCATCCTGTTCTGGAGTGCAACAACTCGGTAATGCAGTCACTTATTCCAACAGGAATCTGTCCAACACTTTGTACACATAAGTTTGCTTTAGTCTTTGTAACAGAAATCACAAAGCGTTCACTTTCGTCAGAGTTTCTTGTGTTGGTGAAGACATATGGCGTTGAAATATTGTCCGGTCGGTATTCCTCCCTTTCCCATTTAGTTCCATTAGCTTGAGGATACCCATCTTTGTCTTGATAACACTCTTTATTCAAACGGAAAAGAAGTCCACCTACTGTAGGCTTTCTGGTTGCAAACAAGAGAGTGAACCAGGCTCGAGAGCCATTATGTGAGAAAGGAAGAGGTATAAAAGGTGTTCCTCCTTTCTTTTGATGAGCAGGCATCATCCCACATACCCAACACTTGGTTGTGTAGCAAAACCTCCTGCAGGAGTTCGTGTCCATTTTCCAGGATTAAATTGCAAACAAATCATACATGATTGTACTACTCTCTTAGCTGTGCTAGCAATTTCTGGATGCTCCCAAACTTGCGTAAGCAATTTCACTATTGCTGAAGCTCTAACATGTGCCAGCCCATGTGCCATCTGAACCATAGGTTGTACAAAAGCTATGGGCAACTTCCATTTATCCATTTGCTTATTTTGCCAACAACCTTCATCATCCAACTCTCCATCTTTAGACCATTGCTCCCGTTCTTTCTCAGAAGCGTCTCTCTGTATCTCTAATACTTCTTGCCTAGCATCGTGCCACCGCTCAGCTTGCAACTTAACTACATACATGGAAGTAGTGCTGGGCTGCATCGCAGTCTCACGTGCCACTCGATCTGCAAAGGCATTTCCTTGTCCCACCTTATCTGTAACTTTCTTGTGAGCACTACATTTCACAATAGCTATTCTTTTTGGGTATGTCAACGCAGTCAAAAGGTTATGCATTAATTCTCCGTGCATTATCTGCATCCCATGTGATGTCAGAAAGCCTTTTTCCTTCCAGAGCAGGCCAAAATCATGCGCCACTCCAAAAGCATAGCGGCTATCTGTATAAATGTTCACACACAAATCAGTACTAAGCTCACATGCTCGTGTCAAAGCTATTAGTTCCGCTGCTTGAGCTGACTTCTGTGCTATGCGAGCTGTCTCCACTATCGTGTGAAGTGTGGTAATTGGGTATGCAGCTGAAGTTGTACCATCCGGCAACTTCAGACACGACCCATCAACCCACAGTTCTTCATCTACATCTAGAAGGGGCGTATCTTGCAAATCAATACGACCCGTTGTCTGTTCTTCAGTCAGGAAAATACAATCATGTGTTTCTTGTGCCTCAGCCAAATCGAAGTTTATTCTTTCATAAATTAAAAGATTCATGAGTCAAAGTCAGCGGTCAGGTGAGTGGTGAAGAGATGTTGAGCACAAACCCCAAGTGTTAACAGCCAAAACCATAAAAAATTAGGAAAGCTGACAATGTGAATTAAGGCAGTGGCATGGATATCAACCTGTCGCGGATATAAGTTTGTAAAGGCGAACTCCCTATCAGAGAACGCTTGTAGGGAAAATGCCCATGCCTTATTTCAGCATTGGTCATCCAGTGGTCTTAACGGAAGCGGGAGACCACCTCAGCTTCACCACCATTCCCCATGCTCACCCTAGTCCTGGCAAGACCCCGATTTCTGAGAAAGGATTGAAACTAGGTCTGGGCAGTAAATTCTGTTCTGCTTGTGGAATTTGGGTAATTTTGCGTTCCACGGAGAACGCTGAATTGCCAAAAATTCAGCGATCCGCTGCTTCATAGAATTTTTTGCCTGTTCGCGCTTTCAAAAATGCGTGTTCGCAAGATATTTACCCCCAAGCACGCAAACCGTGTTCGCGAACAGGAAAAAAGCATCGCGAACGGGCTGAACAAGCAATTCCGCATGTTCGCGGAACTCTGCGTGCTCTCGTAGATTTTTTACCGTTTCGCGGAGCTTTGCGTAGGGCAACTACGCAAAATAAGGCCACCCCTAGTTGAAACGTCGTCAACACCAAAAAAAGACGGACCTTATTGTGAACTAACACTGGGATTTTATCCGCTGTGTTTAAAATATATGTAAATGTAATTTGGCCGTCTTACAAAGCAATAACCAGTATACCATGTACGTTTATTCACATTGTCACCTTTGCTCTTTTTTTTGATGATTTTGGTTGTTAGCACTTGGGGTTTGTGCTTAATATCTCTTCACAACTCACCTGACTGTTGACTTTGTGACCCATGATTTGTTAATTTATGAAAGAATAAACTTCGATTCAGCTGAACCAAATTTATTTTGAATACTGGCTGGGTTTTCTTTAATATCAAACCGAAACAGAATTTGTTTTCTGTAAAAATATTATTGTTTTTCATAAGATTAAATCTATCCATTATTTCCTGTACTATCATATTTTGTTAGAAAATGGGTTCTGTGTGAACGCTTGTTCCAAGTTATACATGTGAAGTATCCAAGCACCGGTTATTGTTTTCACAATTCTCTAAGGACTGACCTTACCTCGTGGCCTTGTCCTTTCTCGCTTATTTTCAGCACACAGACTCTCCTCAGTCAATAGATTTACCATTGCTTTCTTCGCCCAATAGCTCCTCGGCACAAGTCTCAATCCTTTTTAGGGCTGGCTAGAAGCGCGCAAAGCGCGTTCTCGCCGAGAACTATAGTCGTCGGCTCAGCAGACAACGAGTGGCGACAAGAGCTGGCCACGCGCTCAGCATCGTCAATGGGAGAGAGAGAGACAAGAGCTGGCCACACGCGCATGGGATTTGGTCGCGCGCGTGAGTCTGTCTCGGAGCTGCCGATGTGCACGCTCACGGCGACGGTGTCTCCGCCGTGCGCTACAGCCCCATGATGAAGGTGACGTCCGTGGACGCTCGCCACTGAGGAAACCAGTGGGACTCGAGGCAGACATCGACAAAAGTTGCCGTATTCAATGGCAAAAGCGGCCGAGGGCCGAGCGGGACTCCATGAGGTGCACCGACATACCTTTATGTCGCAGAGGACGGAGTAAGTAGCGCAGCCCCTTTCTGCCCCCTCAAGCAGGCAGCGGCACCATCACCTACCCTCACTCCCGTACTGCTTGGTTTACTAATGGCACTGACCATAGCACATCGGCAGCATAAGCAATAACCAGTTACCCATAATGTATCATATTTATGTATTTCCTTAAATCTCAGTTAGACACATTCTGGTTGTAATCAAACAGTTGAAAAAACAGAAATTCCACAATTATAGTTTGCTAAATAATTATACCATGATCTGGTAGCCCACATGCTAACATGCACACACAGACAACACGCTCACTAACTGAAACAAATACAGAAATACTCGAAAGCTAACATACAGACTCACATACTCACAAACACAGGCGGCTGACCGGGGGTGCAAGGCTGCAGGACGGGCCATGTTTACTGCCCTGAACTCCCAGCAGACACACAGCCCCCCCGCTCTCCGGAGGCCCACGCCTCACGTCCGATGGCCCCGCGGTCCTGTCCCTTCCCCGCCAGCCTGAGGCCACTGCGCTGTTCACCGACCACGGACATCCGTGCAATGCCCGAGGGGGCGGTTTCCGAGGGCTGCAGTGGGCTGTTTTTTTTTAGCAGTCTGGGGGGCTATTTGGGCGCTGTCTCTGTTCTTCTGATACAGTCAGTGGCCCAGTGGGAGTCTGAGTGGCCTTTCTAGAGGCGGATGGGCGCTCATTACCTCTGTTTAGCACAGGTATCACTCCCTTTGTCTCTCGGGTGCCCATTAATGTCTGCACATACTGAGCGGGGGCAGGGGGCCTCACTTGTTTCACCAGTGTAAACTAACGCATGCATTTTTTTAACCCCCCCCCTTCTAAAGATTACACCAACGCAGTGATATGAGGAGTGTTTATGCAAATGTGGGCCATTTTTTTTTTGTGTGCCCGGGCCGATTTTCATTCCCAATCCAACCCTGCCACGGGTCACTGTAGCTCCCAGCGTAGCCCTCCGCTCTCCCGACGGACAGGGAGCCTTCGATCGGTGTAGTAATGTGATCAGGTTTACCACTCCGTGTGTGTGCAGCTTTGAACCAGAGCTAAGGCAGGCGTGCACTAGAATATTAGTAAACACTGTGCGTGTTGGTGTGTTTGCACGTCTGCCTTGAACTTTGTTTCTGGTTACACATGTATGCTGCAGTGTGCATCTGTGTGTGTGTGCAGTTTTCAAACGAACAAAAGCAGCGTGCTCGGGGCACTGTTAGATGAGTGTTCGATTGTGTCTGTGCATGTATGTCTGTATGGGCCTATATGACTGTTCACATGTGTGTATCAGTGCACAGGCTTGGAATTAGGGCAGGTAGGAGCACCGTAAGACTAGTTTATGCCTGTGTGTGTGTGTGTGTATGCCTGTGAGAGCAGGCCTCTATATGCCTGTGTGGCCGTTCACAAAAGTGTGCACTGTGTGCAGCATTAGGCAACGACTGTTGGTGTGTGGCGCTTTCATGAGTTGGTGTGTCTGGTTACGCACGGGCAGCGAGTCTCTGCGTCTCTTTTTGTCGGTTTGTGGCACCATGTGATTGTGGCTGTCTGACAATCGTCTGACAACCGTGAGCCAACAAAATACAAAAGGTAGCAAACTGTGCATTACAAAAGTGACAATCGTGAGCCAACAAAATACAAGAGGTAGCAAACGGTGCATTACAGGAGGAAAAAGTGACGTGTGCAGGTTACAAAAGCGTACAAAATAAACATAGAGGTAAAATACAGTAATATATGGAGAACACTCAAGCACAAGATCAAACGTTACGTAGGCACTGGTGGCACTTGTGCAGGTATAAAAACAAACAAATTTAAGAGGTAGAAAACAGTGTGTTACAAGGGAAAGTGACGTGTGCATGTTACACATGAGTCCCAAACACAGGTAGGATAATATTGCAAAAAATGGCAATCTCAAACCACAAGAACACACTGGGAGGACACTTCCAAAGTCATGCAAAGTAGATTTTTCAATAATTAAAAGGGCTTCCTACAGATAAAAGAGAGGGCATGGGTTACATTTGGAAGTGTCTTTGAAGGAGGAGAACTTTGAGGTCAGTTTTGAAGGCCTGGGAGGAGGTGGTGGTCCGGAGCTGAGGCGGAAGTGAGTTCCAGACTCTCACTGCGCTGCCTGAAAAGGATTGGGCCATCGATCTTTCCTTCTTGAAAATGGGAGGTTCCAGCAGTAGATTTTCCGCATTTCTTGATGGTCTAGAGCCTCCAGAGAGTTTCAGTTTATTCGCCAGGTAGCGCGGAGAGGAGGAGTGCAAGGCTTTGTGGGTGATGCAGGCAGTCTTGTAGATAGCTCTAGCCTCGATGGGAAGCCAGCGGAGGGTGGATAACATGGGAGTGATGTGGTCACTTCTTTTGGCCCCATAAATGAAACAAGCTGCTGGGTGGAGAACAGACTTAAGGGGGGATAGGTGGGATTTGGGGTGGCCAGTCAGAAGAGAATTGCAGTAGTCCAGTCTGGAGAGGACCAGCGATTGGACCAGGGTTTTATGGTCATGCTCCGGGAAGAAGCGACGAATCCCCCATAGAAGGCGCAGTTGGTATCGGGCAGACTTTGCAATTGAATTAATGTGGGAGAGTAGATTGAGTTTTGTGTCGAGTATGACACCGAGGGATTTTGCGCTGTCGACAATGATGGGTTTGTTGTTCAACAGATTCATCTGGTCCATCCATGAGTTGAGGCCTGTCCAGCGGGTTGCAGAGGAGATGAGGTGTGTATATATAGGGGGTGCAGTTGAAATGAGTTCTGTCCAAGGGGTGCAGAGCAGGTGAGGCCTGCCCAGGGGTCTGGTGGCTCAGGTGACTAATGTGTCCATTGCAGGGGTCTGTGTTCGACCTCATGATCACAGGTTCAAATCTCAGCGGGCCCACTCAGCATTTCATACATCTGATGTCGATAAAAGGAGTACTATTGAGTTGGATAACAATGAACATCTGTTTTTCAGCGCCAAGAGACCAATTGGTAAATGTGCGCTTTACAAATACACATGTTATGCAGAGGAGCTGAGGCCTGTCCAGGGATGCAGAGGAGGTGAGGCCTGTCCAGGGGTGCACATGAGGTGAGGCCTGTCCAGGGGTTACAGTGGAGGTAAGGCCTGTCCAAGGGGGTGCAGAGGAGGCCAGGCCTGTCCAGGGGTGCAGAGGCGGTGAGGCTTGTCCAGGGGAATGCAGAGAAGGTAAAGCCTGTCCAGGGGTGCACATGAGGTGAGGCCTGTCCAGGGGTTACAGTGGAGGTAAGGCCTGTCCAAGGGGGTGCAGAGGAGGCGAGGCCTGTCCAGGAGGGCGCAGAGGAGATGAGGCCTGTCCAGGGGTGCAGAGGAGGTGAATCCTGTCCAGGGGTGTACATGAGGTGAGGCCTGTCCAGGGGTTACAGTGGAGGTAAGGCCTGTCCTAGGGGGTGCAGAGGAGGCGAGGCCTGTCCAGGGGCGCAGAGGAGATGAGGCTTGTCCAGGGGAATGCAGAGGAGGTGAAGCCTGTCCTGCGCGGGTAGGAGGAGATGCCTGTCTTGTCTTGGGGGGTGAGGCCTATCCAGAGGATACAGTGGAGGTGAGGCCTGTCCAGGGGTGCAGAGGAGGTGAGGCCTGTCCAGGGGTGCACATGAGGTGAGGCCTGTCCAGGGGTTACAGTGGAGGTAAGGCCTGTCCAAGGGGGTGCAGAGAAGGCGAGGCCTGTCCAGGGGTGCAGAGGCGGTGAGGCTTGTCCAGGGGAATGCAGAGAAGGTAAAGCCTGTCCAGGGGTGCACATGAGGTGAGGCCTGTCCAGGGGTTACAGTGGAGGTAAGGCCTGTCCAAGGGGGTGCAGAGGAGGCGAGGCCTGTCCAGGAGGGCGCAGAGGGGATGAGGCCTGTCTAGGGGTGCAGAGGAGGTGAATCCTGTCCAGGGGTGTACATGAGGTGAGGCCTGTCCAGGGGTTACAGTGGAGGTAAGGCCTGTCCTAGGGGGAGCAGAGGAGGCGAGGCCTGTCCAGGAGGGCGCAGAGGAGATGAGGCTTGTCCAGGGGAATGCAGAGGAGGTGAAGCCTGTCCTGCGCGGGTAGGAGGAGATGCCTGTCTTGTCTTGGGGGGGGGGGGGGGGGGGTGAGGCCTATCCAGAGGATACAGTGGAGGTGAGGCCTGTCCAGGGGATACAGTGGAGGTGAGGCCTGTCCAAGGGCTGCAGAGGAGGCAAGGCCTGTCCAGGGGGGTGCAGAGGAGATTACGCCTGTCCAAGGGGGTGCAGAGGAGGCGAGGCCTGTCCAAGGGGGTGCAGAGAAGGCGAGGCCTGTCCAGGGGTGCAGAGGCGGTGAGGCTTGTCCAGGGGAATGCAGAGGAGGTGAAGGCTGTCCTGCGCGGGTAGGAGGAGATGCCTGTCTTGTCTTGGTGGGGTTATGCAAAGGAGGTGAGGCCTGTCCTGTGCTGTTATGAAACCTGCCATGGTGGGGTCGGAGGAGATGCCTGACCAGGCTTGTCCTCTGAGTATGAGTGTTGTAATTTGACAGCGATCGATGTTAGCATTTAGCTGAAGCCATCTTGTTTCCGGCATTCATCTTATCTGCCATGTGCTTACCATGTGCTCTGTCGGTCTTTACTGTCATTGACCCTTGTACTCTGCTTATGGACTGGCTATATTTAGGCTTTGCTACTCTGCACATGCACAGAAGAAACTGTACCTGTTCATACACATGTTCTAGTCTGTAACTGTCAGGTTATTTTTACTGGAGTCAGCAAACTGCTAGCTCCTCCATACTGTTGACTGTGCATATCTGTATGACCATTTATGTATGTGAACTCTCCACTGTGAACTTGTACCGCCTCCTTTTGAGCCCCTGTGTGGGTATTAAAGACCCATGGTCCTTCTACTCCTTGGGCTACTTCATACACTACCAAAGGGTGTTGTGTGAATGTAGTTCCACCTCATGAGGTTAATAAAGCTTTTGTTTTATATTTCAGTTTCCGTGCCAACTTCTATTCTATTGGTTTGAGGACTTGTGCAGAGAAGGGCAAACCCCTAGCACTGGTAGGCCTAGCTTAGGCTCACCACAACATTAGGAGTGTGGACCACCTCAGCCGCTGCTCTCACCACCAAGAGATGCTCCTTTAGAGGCATATGATTTTATTTTAAGAGTTCATTGTCAGACCTGGAAACATTGGTGTGGGTCTTCCTTCCATTTTTGCTGTTGCCTCATGTATTTTTGCTGGTGTTAGATGCTTTGGGCACTGTACCACTGCTGTCCAGTGCCACAGTGCAAGTGCTCCCTATTGTAAATTGATGTATGAATCAGTGGTTCCTTGTTTGGCTATTTGGTTTACTTGTCAGACCCTAATCTAGTGCACTGAGTGTGCCCAGGGAGTGTACATTCAAATGCTGCTGGTGGGCTTGCAGCACTGGTTGTGCCACCCAGAGAAGCAGCCTTGTAAAATGTGCCTAATGTCTGCCATTGCAGAGCCTGCGTGCAGTCTGGAACTGTCATGCTGACTGGGCAAGTGCTCCCACTTCCCAGTCCCTAAACCTTCCCTTCTCTTCATATCAGTCACCCTTATGGTAGACCCAAGGGCAGAGTGCATTGTAAGTATATGGTAGGACAAGCCTTGATGTGTGTGTCATGTCCTAATAGTGAATTACAGCCATTTTCGTTTTTCACTATTGCATGGCTATCTGTTCTCCGTAGGCCAGAATAGGCTGTTAGTCATTACATTTTATAATCCTAACAGACTCAGAGAACATGGTAGAAATTTGAGTTTGGTATGCCTGAACTCAGAATAATAAAATACATCTTTTTGTGAAGTTTATTTTAATATTCTGTGTTTGCAAATACCACTTTTAGAAAGTAGGTGTTTGCTTGTCTAACCATTCAAACCTGCCTCTGCTAAGTTGTGTATTCCTATGTCTGGTTTTGTGAGTGACAGGGCTGGGGAATTCCATGAGACAGGCTGAGCCACCCAGTGGTGCATAGAGAGATCTGCATCTAGATGGGAGGGAGGAGTTGCACCTGAACCTTGAATAGGGCTGTGCCTGCCTTCCACAATGCTGGCTCCACCCCCTAGGGAGCGGCTGAAGTCTCTGCCCTGCACACTGAAAGAAGAGAAGGAGTCCTGTAAACAAAGTGCTCCAGGCCTGTACTTGCCTTCCACAATGCTGGCTCCACCTCCTGTGGGGCGTCTGATATGCCTGCCCTGCACTGTGAAAGGAAAGGAGAAGTCTGGTAAACAGAGTGCTTCAGAACTGGTTTTGACTGGGCAAAGGCCCCTCTCCCCTCAGAGAACAAATACTTTTAGGGTATAAATATTGGGACCCTGATCTCATGAAATTAGATCACTTTGGACTACAAGAAGAAACCTTTACTGAGGAGATGAACCTCAAGAAACTGAGGAGAGACTATTCCCAAGCTGAAGTGCTGCTTGAGGGATTGGCCTGCAGTGGTGGCCTTACTGCCAAAAAAAGGAGAAAGGAACTTTGTGTACTTTGCTTTCAACTTGTGAAGGATCTCCAAGGGCTTGGAAAAGAGCTTGCCTCCTGCTGAAGTCTCATGGACGTCACCCCCCAGCGTTCTTTAGGAAGTGCCTGCTTCTGTTTTGGGCCTTCTGAGGAACTGCGTGTCGCAGGGAGCTGGCAGCGCGACTCAACGAGAAGAAGCATGTCGCTGGGCCTGCCGTTGCAACTCCGAAGGAGGGTGTCACCGCTGGAACTGTCGCACCGCATCGGAGAGAAGCATGCTGCAACGAAGAGAAAGCGTGTCGTCGTCGCTGCCCTCACAACTCCGAAGGAGGGTGTCGCCCCTGTAGTTGTCGCACTGCACCCCATCAGGAGAAGAATCTCACAACGAGGTCGGAGCATGTCACCGTCGCTGTGCCTGCCGTCGGAACTCCGAAGGAGGGTGTCGCCGCTGGAACTGTCGCTTTGTACCGCATTGACCAAGAGCACCTTGCATCCCTGAGAAGCGCGCCGCCATCGGAGCTGCTGCTGTCGCATCTTGGATGTCACTGCTGTAGTTGTCGCATCAAGCGGAAGCTTCACGCATCGTGGGAGAAGAGCGTCGCTGCTGGAGCTGTTGCCGTCGTATCGTAAGGGTGTCACGGCTACAGTCCACGCATCGAACCGAGGACTTCTCGCATCCCCGAGAAGTGTGCCGCATCTGGGAGATCTTCACGTCTTTATTTCTTTGTATCTGAACTTTGCCGCATTTCCCATCGCTGCGACATTGCTTGTTGTGGAAGCGCAACCTAAGGTACATTGACGCAGAGTGTTGCATCTAAGAACTAAACTGAACTAAGCTTAAATCTACTGTTAGATTTGGGGGTCTCTGGTTGGCACAGGTAAGTACTTGTGACAGCAGGGACCCTCTCCTCTAGTCAGGATAAGGGGATTACCCTCTTAAAATAACCCCTGCTCACCCTCTAGGTAGCTTGGCGCGAGCAGACAAGACTTATTTCAGAGGCGTTGCAAGTTAAGCATTTGTGACCACATACAGTAACCCAGTGACAACACCACAAATGGACACCACACTAGTATTATATCAAAAATAGTTATCTTTATATAGAGACTTAGCACAAGACCAAATAACGACAAAAATGAGCCACAATACTATTCGCTATAAAGAGTTCTTGTTGAAATGCGTATTTTAGAGTTCTGTGCGCTTCGTACCCTTCATCCGGCTCTCACAGTGATGAAAATACCCAGAAAGAGTCTAACAAACACAGCGGACACTCCTGTCCGATGCGTACCAAAATGCGGTGCGAGTCGTACACAGTACCTTTGCTTTGATGAGTTTGTCACAGACGATGCGTTGAAAATCAAAGCGTTGTACGCGGCGATGTCCTCCTGTCACGGGGCAAGCTACGGCTCGTTGACAGCGCCTGTGCGGGTCGGTGAATGCAGAGTCGCGTTTCTTGAGGGGACGGTGCCTTGTGCGGTGTGAACTATTGCGTTGCGATGTACGGGCCGTACTTTAGGAGCTGGAGTCGTACAGTCCTTGAAAGCGGTGCGAGTCGGGCCATGCGATGCGTACCCAACTCCGTGCGATTCTCAGACTCTACCTCAGCAGTAGTGTGCGCGTTGTCCTGACCTGTTGCGAGTCGATGCATGGATCGTTGTACGCAGCGGTGCTTCCCAGTCATGGTGCGATCGGCGGCTCGTTGACGGCGCTTGTGCGGGTCGGTGAACACAGAGTAGCGTTGCTTGTGTTTGGCGATGCTTTGTACGTTGCGGTCAGGCTTCGACTCGATCGTACGAGGCGTACACAGGTCCCGGCCTCGGCGGCGACTGAAAACATCGTTTCCAGCGTTGGTTTGCGAGGTGGATGAAGTCCAATGGTCCTGGGACTTCGTTCAGGGAGGCAAGCTCACTCACAAGCCTTTGGATATCTTTTGCACAAGTTGGAAAATAAAGTCTTTGTAGTCTTTCTCCTCTCCTTCAGCATCAAGGCAACCACTGCAGGCCAATCCCCCAGGGACAGTACTCCTCCTTCAGTTTCCCAGTTCCTTCTCGTCGGGCAGAGTTTTCTTCTTGTCAAAGCAGGATCTAATTTCATGGGAGCAGGGTCCCAATACTTATACCCCTAATTCCTTTGTTCCTCTGGGGTTGAGGGGCCTTTGCCTAGCCAGAACCAGTTCTTGAGCACTTTGTTGACATGACTCTGACTTTTCATTCTCAGAGCAGGGCTGAGACATTAGACGCTCCCCAGGAGGTGGAGCCAGCAATACGGTGGAAAGGCACAGTCCTATTTAGAGTCCAGGTGCACTCCTCCCAACCATCTGGATGTAAATCTCTCTATTCACCACCGGGCTGCCCCAGCCTGTCTCCTGGAATCCCCCAGCCCTGTCACTCACAGAAACCAGACAGCAGATACACATCCTAGCAGAGGCGGGCTGAAATGGTTAGGCAAGCAAATACCTACTTTCTAAAAGTGGCATTTGCAAACACAGAATATTAAAATAAACTTTACTAAAAGATGTATTTTATTATTCTGAGTTCAGGCATATTAAACTCTAATTTCTACCGTGTTCTAGCAGAGGCGGGCTGAAATGGTTAGGCAAGCAAATACCTACTTTCTAAAAGTGGGATTTGCAAACACAGAATATTAAAATAAACTTTACTAAAAGATGTATTTTATTATTCTGAGTTCAGGCATACTAAACTCGAATTTCTACCGTGTTCCCGGAGTCTGTTAGGACCATAGAATGTAACAAAACCAACAGCCCGTTCTGACCTATGAGAACAGGTAGCCTTGCAATAGTGAAAAACGAAAATGGCTGTAATTCACTATTAGGACATGCCACACACATCAGGGCTTGTCCCACCTTATACTTACAATGCACCCTGCCCTTGGTCCTACCATAGGGGTGACTGATATGAAGCAAAGGGATGGTTTAGGGACTGGCAAGTGGGTGCACTTGCCCAGTCAGCCTGACAGTACCAGACTGCATGCAGGTTCTTCAATGGCAGACCTTAGACACATTTTACAAGGCTGCTTCTGTGGGTGGCACAACCAGTGCTGCAGGCCCACAAGCAGCATTTGGATTTTCAAGCCCTGGGCACTCCTGGTGCACTGTACTGGGGTCTGATAGTAAACCAAATAAGCCAATCATGGAGTCCAATCAATATCTACATTTTATACAGGGAGCACTTGCACTGTAGCACTGGTTGGCGATGGCACAGTGCTCTGAGCAGCTAACACCAGCAAAACACATGAGGCATAGCAACAAAAAGTGGAAGGGAGACTCACCCAACGTGCCAGGTCTAACATCTACCATCTTAAAGTAATCATAGTGTGTATTTTTTTGTCATTGATGGTCTTGTGGTAACTCTATATAAAGTCTACTTATGTTTGATAGAAAACCTGTGTGGTGTCCATTTGTAGTGTTGTCGCTGGGTTACTGTATGTGGTCTCAACTGCTTAATTTACAACGCCTCTGAAGTAAAGCCCTTCTGCTCGTGCCAAGCTACCAAGTGGGTGAGCAGGAATTATTTTGGGAGTATAATCCCCTTATCCTGACTAGAGGAGAGGGTCCCTATTTGTCACTAGTACCTACCTGTGCCAACTAGAGACCTCCAAATCTAACACTCATAATCTGAGTTTTTGAAAAGTATCCAGAGTTACCATTGAGCCCCAGATGGCTCATGACAGAGGCACACATCTCCAAGCAAGGAGATTATTTTTTGAACCACTTTTTTTTAGTGAAGTAACAGAGACTACAACTCCCAGAATGCACTTACGTATTACATGAAAGTACAGGCATGAATATTTGGGGGATCACTCTACGGAAATATTTGGTACCTCCCAGGGCATTGTGGCAGAAAAGAGTAGAACAGTTAATGTGCAAGGACTCTTTCAGCAGATTGTGAGTCCAGTGAGATCTGGGATATTCTGAATCTCTCTCATGGAGATTTCACACAGTTTTATCTGTTTCATTGAGAAATACAATGAAAAACAGGGTGTGCAAGTCCAGCGCCCAAGTCTCTGGTGTCCTTGGATCACTGTACTGGCCCTTGCCTGGTCCTGCAAGAGAGGACGAACCGGGTGTTTAGTCGGGCCTCTCAAAGAGACCGAGAGTGGGCTCAGTATCCTGGTCACACAGGCCCCGGCTCAGCATCCTGGTCCTCGCCATACTCCGGCTCATGTCCTGGTCCTCACCAGACTCCGGCTCACATCCTGGTCCTCACAAAGCCCCGGCTCACGTCCTGGTCCTCACCAGGCTCAGGCTCACATCCTGGTCTTCACAAGGCCCTGTCTCACGTCCTGGTCCTCACCAGGCTCAGGCTCACATCCTGGTCTTCACAAGGCCCTGTCTCATGTCCTGGTCCACCAGCCTCTGGCTCAGCCTCCTGGTCCACCACAGGCCCCAGCTCACATTTGGTCCACCAGGCCCCGGCTCACATCCAGGTCCCCACCAAACCCCGGCTCACCCAGGTCACGTCCTGGTCCACACCAGGCCCCGGCTCACGTCCTAGTCCTCACATGGCCCGACCCATGTCCTAGTCCTCACAAGGCCCCGGCTCCGATCCTTGTCTTCACCATACCCCGGCTCACATCCTGGCCCACCAGACCCCGGCTCACGTCGTGGTACTCACAAGGCACTGGCTCGTTTCCTGGTCCACCAGGCCCCGGCTCATGTCCTGGTCATCACAAGCACCTGGCTCACATCCTGGTCCTCACAAGGCCCCATGTCACGTCCTAGTCCACCAGGCCCCGGCTCACGTCCTGGTCCTCACAAGGCCCCAGCTCAAATCCTGATCCTCACAAGGCCCTGGCTCACGTCCTGGTCCTCACAAGGCCCCGGCTCAAATTCTGGTCCTCACAAGGCCCTGGCTCACATCCTGGTCCACCACGCGCCGGCTCACGTCCTGGTCCTCACAAGGCCCTGGCTCACGTCCTAGTCCCCCAGGCCGGAGCTCACGTCCTGGTCCTCACAAGACCCTGGCTCATGGCCTGGTCCCCACCAGGCCCTGGCTCACATCCTGGTCCCCACCAGGCCCCGGCTCATGTCCTGGTCCTCACAAGGCCCTGGCACACGTCCTGGTCCTTACTAGACTCCGGCTCAAATCCTGGTCTGTAACAAGCCCTGCCCACATGCTAGTCCTCACTAGACTCCGGCTCACATCCTGGTCCCAACCAGGCCAAGCAGCAGAGGGGGATCAACTGGTTTTTGACCCACAATGCCACCGCAAACAGAAAGCAGATATATGCAAATCAGTTTTAGACTCCTCCCAATAGGAGCAGTGCAGCCTGAAGAGCTGATCCAGATTCTTTCTGAACTGGAACAGTAGCAACCCAAGTCTGGTTTTAGCCTACTTGGGCCTCGACTGTAGGGTGCGACTTTATTCCAGCGGTGCAGCACGCACGGGACCCACATTTGGGCCCTGACTGTAGGGTGCCGCTTGATTCCAGTGGTGCAGCGAGCTCAGGACCCACGTCTGGGCCCCGACTGTAGGGTTCGGCTTGATTTCAATGGTGCAGCAAGCACAGGACCCACATCTGGGCCTTGACTCTAAGGTGCGGCTTGATTTCAGCGCTGCAGCCAGCACGGGACCCACATCTGGGCACACCTGTCGTGTTTATGAATAAGCAAAATGATGGGTGGAATGTTTGAGTTCATCCCAGGCTCTGGTTATTACTCTTGGACACATCCCAGCCTTCTTGTTCCTGCCCTCCGTCGCACCTCAGTGTGCAGCCATTCATAGCGTTTCACCCAACATTACTTCCAGATGTCTGCTCCAGTAGTCACAGCAGTTCTAACTCTAAGGATTGGCCTGTCTCTCTGTTCCTTGATGTTCACAAACTAACTGGGGCCGCGGTGAACAAGCAGCTCACCAAATATCTTGAGTCCCACCAACTTCTGCACAAAGTCCATCCAGGGCTCCAAAAGAGCTAAAGCCACGTGGGATATTAGAGACATTATGTATGGGGGTGGGGAGGTGGGGGCTCTGATTGATTAGATCTGGCTGCAGCCTTTGACACCATCTCCCACTCCACATTACTACAGAGATTGCAGATGGTGGGACTTAGGGGAATGTGCCTGATCGGTTCTTATCCTTTTTGATAGATCTGACCCAAGGGGTGGCATCAGCTAACTTCACCCCCTCAGACGATCACCACAGGAGCCCCCCAGGGACTTATTTTGAGCCACAGTCTTTTGAATCTTTACATGGCCCACTTGGCCAGCCTGATCGAGTCATTCGATATCACCTCTAGTCGATGATACACAGATCATTAGATTAGAATTAAATACAGATCAAATATCCAGTAATTTCAGGAGCTGCCACCAGGAAGTCGATGATTGGATGAGCTCAAATCCCTGGCGCTGAACAGTGAAAAAAATGGAAATAGTGGTATTTGGGTCCAGAGCTTCATGGCACAGGGGTGGAGGCCGTTGTCGTTGGGAGCTCTGTCCACCCCATTCCATCAGGTCAGCAAACTGGGAGTTTGGGTGAATTCGAAACTGTCCTTAAAAGGATACATTAATATCATCTGGTATTCAGGCTTCTGACTGCTGAAAGTTATCAGAAAAATACATCAGTTCATCCCGGCTTCATCTAGGAAGGCCCTGGTTCTGGTTCTGATTCTATCGAGAAGGAATTTCTGCATCTCTTTATACGTAGGCATATCTGAATATCGCCATCATAGATTGCTGCTGCTACAAATACAGCAGCTGGGCTGGTTCTGAGGTTAAAAAAAACGTCGCTCTCCAACAAACTGGCCAAATTGTACTGACTTCCTGTCCTGAAAAGATGTCAATTTAAAGCACTTTGGGGCGTATGTATCAAGCCCTTTTTCCATTCGCCTTTTCCCGGCCCGTTTGTGAACGGGAAAAGGCCTTTTGGTATGTATCATCCCAAAAGGGCATCGCAAATTAGAAAATTGCAAAATTTGCGGTTCTCTATTTTGCAATTGCATTTAAGGAATCGCAAATTGCGAAACCTTAAATGCAATGTATGAAGCATGGTAAAAGTGCAATTTGGCCTTAAGAAATCGCAAATTACCACCAACTTCAAGTTGGTGGTAATTTGCGATTTCTTTGAAAAATTCACTTTTTTGAATTTTGAAAGTGCCATGTGGCGCACATACATATTTCAGGGGTGCAACAGGGTATCCTTTTGACACCCTGGCACCCTTGAAATTACATTCTCAATTTGCGATTCTCTAATTGCGAATCGCAAATTGAGAATGTCTTCCAATCCATTCCCATGGGCCTCCTAGCGCATAGGAATGAATGGGAAGATATTCCTTAATTGTGAATCGCGATTCGCAATTAACCCCTTCCATGCTGATGACGAGCTCAGCTCGTCATCAGCGTTACCTGCCGTGTGCTGATGACGAGCTGAGCTCGTCATGAATCGCGGTAATTTGAAAACTGTTGCATACAGCGGGAAAAAAGGCCGCACGCATGCGGTTAAGGAATATTAAGGAATCACAATTATTATTGCGATTCCTACATACATAGCATTTTGCGATTCCGTAATAGCAATTCGCTAAAAATCGCAATTAAGGAATCGCAGAAGGGCTTGTTCATACATATGCCCCTAAATGTCATAAACGCTCTACCGTCAGAGGGTTCATTCTTATTTGTCCTTTCTTTTTGCCTGGTATCAGCTGGCCGAGGGGTGAGATCCCATCATGCTTTGCTGCATAAAGTCTCTAAGTTTATAAAAATCAGAATAGATGGCTGCTCTCTGCCTGTGGTGACTGCAGGTACCTGGAATGGAATGCCCTCCCACCTGCCCTGTGCTACCAAGAAAACATGAGTTCTTTCAGGAAACAAATCAAAACCTTTCAGTTCGTGTTCAGGGGCTGTGGGATTTTGATACTTATGTGCTCATACTAGGGCCAGGACACTTCTTTCCCGAACTAGCTGTGCAGCGCTATATAAATTGTCTCTCACATCCCATCATAGGCCATCGATCTCTGGGCCACAGATTGTTGCCGTTATAGACGCCCTAGGAGGAGGAAAGGCTCCGGGATCTGAAGGTTTGGTGTAGAGTTTTACAAACAAATACCAGCCGCATACCTGCTGGAGGTGTATGCCGAGGCATTGAAGGGCGGTGTGTCGCTGGCGTCTATAAGTGATGCAGTCATATCAGTGCCCCCTAAGCCTGGAAAAGACCCTTTAAGTGATTATCTTATTGCCCTCTGCCACTGGGTAACAATGACAATAAATTTCTGCCTGAGGTGATGCGACACGGCTATCCCTCCTACTAGAGAAAATAGTCTCTCCTTTAAAGTCGGGATTTGTCCGATGTAGATCTACAGCGGTTCATCTACAGACTGTAATCGCAGTGCTGCATCGGGTAAACCCAGACATGAAGTCAGCTGATGCCGATAAGGCGTTTGACTCCCTGGAGTAGCCTTTTATGATCAAAACGTTTAGGCGGCTTGCTATGTCAGGGAGTTAGAGATCAGGTATGAAGCTGCTGGACACCCAGCCTATGGCCTGCGTTTACGTAAATGGGCTCAACTCAGACGCTATTCAGATCGCCTGGGGCACTGGGCTTAGTGTTATAATTTCTGATGTCTTTGTCTCAAAGTGGAGAGTTGCTAATTTGAATCCTGGTTGGTGCACAAGGGAATAGTGACTTGTATATTTACAGTGCTATGACGTCCCTGCCCGTGACAGACAGCACTTTGAATATGAAAGCCAATAGTTTAAAGAAAGAATTAAACAAAATATACAATACGCTACACAAATTATAGGATGAGCTGTACAGAGTAAGATCAGTCGAGCATAATTTGCAAAAAGAGAGAACGTGTAAATGCTTACTGTGCTATCAGATGTTACATTTTTAGTATCCACAATCATACTGTAGCTAGAGTTAACCTTTTTTAAGGTTTCCATGAAAATACTGCATTAAAGAAGTACTGGGAACACCCTCACAGTAATCTTAAAAATAATTACTCTTTGTTATTGTGATTCTTCAGGTTTGTCGCGCCCTTGGGTGGTCTGCTCCATTGCCTGCACTCATTTAGTGCAGCTCGGTGATGCCAGCACAACTGGAACAGCCTGGAGGGCGCACACAGCTCAGCTATAAAAGTCCTGCTTGTTTGGTGCTGGGTGGCAGGAGCTGCCCGGCAGCAAGGATCGCGAAGTGAGTGTCCACATGCCAGTTTGTGGATCGTGTTCGCAACCCAACCATTTCAGCATACTACGAATCTTTGCTGCCACCACACAAGCAAACTGACCCAGGAGTTACAAGTTAGCCAAGGCGGCTCTGGGCCATTGCTTACATTTATGGCCCCACCCAGGTCTCTGGCCCTCTGGACAGCTATCTAAACAGAGGACATGCCCTTTTGAGAAGCTGGTAACCCCAGTGCTTCTCCGAACAGTTTTTATCGTAGCGCTCCATTTTACGCGACCCACTCTCACCCCAATGGCCTCCTCAACATGGTGTGATATTTGGGTGACATTCGTTCCACAAAGTCCTGAAGCGTGCATAAAGCACAAGCCCGAAACCCATCAACCTATATCTTCCAGGATCAACACCTAACGAGAAGAACAAACGCAGAACTCAAATGTTTTGAAAGACCAATGTCATAGTCACAGTTTGATGCGCTGTAGTCGTTCACCGTATTAGCAGGTCTTTTATAATTAGGCGATCCTACCTGGAGACGGTTGTTATGTGGTCACTATTAATAAGGGTTTATTGTCCGCCATTGTGGATATACTGTCTACCTTGATACTTCTGCTTTTCCTTAACCTTTGTGTTCTAAAAGTACCAGTAACCTTTATAAGGCAAGCTTTATAATGTGGTCTATCAGTTGTCACTTTATCCCCTTCTTGTAAAATATGCAAGCCAAACTTGAAATAAGTACACTTTGTTGTGAGAATAGCTATTGTTGCCGCTGATTTCTTTTATTGCAGCACAGCAATGTGTCTCTTCTAAATCGAACCTTGATTATTCGAATAGTATTGATTTAATTCCAGAGTGATTTTTGCACCATTAAGGCGATAAATAATACGTTGACCTCATATTTGAGTTGGCTTGGTTTATCCTGTTGTCCTGTCCTTCGTCGTCGTTTTCTAGTGAGCGGCCTAGGCTCTATAGGATCATACGGGCTCTCTCCCTCCCTTTGCTTCAACAGTGTTTGCCTTTAGAGATGCTGATATGGAGTGTGGAGACCTGCAGTTAAGCAGCTCTGAACGAGTGAATGAAATCCATGCTGGTGGTTGGTGCTGGGAACGTGCCTTTCATGTTTGTCTTCCATCCAGCTAAGGGGACAGAGGCACAGAAAGAGTAGGATTCACCTAGTACTAAACAGTTTAAGTTGGATGAACACAGAACTACTTTTTCCAAAGGTTATTACTTGGACACGTTACATTCTGGTGAATAGTCCATGAGAGTGGGCGATGTGTACCCTTCCCCCACCCACCCAGGCAATGTCTATGTGGTAATCAAACTCTCGTGTCATCGGTAGGCTAAGGGTAAGATTTATTCACCACTCACCCAACTGCACAAGGAACATAACTGTCGGGAACACTCCTGGCAGCGCATCAACACTCCTGGCAATGCATCGACAACATTCCAGGAGCCGCTGGAAGGAATCTTTAGTTAAAGACGCATCACCACAGTCTGGGTCCATTTTTAAAAGCACAGTTTTACTTACAAAGTTACGTTTTAAGTTTTACTTACTCATGTTACGAAGACCGTACAGTCTCAGGGCAGACAGCAGAACTATGCCTCTAAAAAGTCAAACTAAACAGATACCAAAGAGTTCAAAGAAAAAAAACTATCACGAAATTGAACAAATAAATAGTGGAATATTAAAATGTGCAATTTATAGCTATTTACAGTTCGGCTACGGAGTGTCTGCAGTCCCAGCTTGTCCATCAGCTTGCTTACGGCCATGGCATTGGGCAAATCTTGTTTGTTAGCAAAGACCAGCAGAACAGCTTCCCTTAGTTCATCCTCTTGTAACTAAAAGAACAATGGCGTACCCATGGCTAAATCCCACATCCGGGTACCCGGGGCGGGGAGCCGGCTGGAGTGTTTCCGGGTCAGCAGAGGCGGCTGCTACAGGCAAGGGGTGCGCTGGGGACGCGGCGTACGCTTCCACTCGGTCTCGGTGCATGGCTGTTGGGTGCCATTTGAATTATGCAATCCAGGCCAGGTGATGCGGCGGAGATACCAGGGGAGTCGCGACAAAAGAGCCAGGTTAGTGGTGTGTGTGTGTAAGTGCGCGTGTGTGTGTGAGAGAGTGCGTGTGTGAGCGAGAGCGCCCAGGAGAGTCAGCCCGCCAGCAGAAGCGCGTCTTCGAGGTTAAATCGCCGAGGTAATGCACATAGCCACGCATAGTTCCGGCCCTATAATTTACGTGCCGGTGCTGAGCACCGGAAACCAGTAGCACAAATAAAGCACTGCTTAAGAAGGAAATAAAATGTTCTGCAGCCCTCAAAGCGAAACAAAGCGAAACAAAACATTTGCAGACAACCTGCTTTTACACACAACGCACCTTGAAAAATAATGATTCACAGCGCCGGGGAGCCCTCTCTCATGCAGCAGCTGCACTCTTACACCTAGCGGTCATGCAAATGGTGCCAACGACAATACGTTTTTTCATCCCTCGCCCATCTCCCCAAATTTGGTTTCCAAGAGTGAGCCCCACATCTATCATTATAATACCTTTGTCAGCTTCATCCCAATTATTTTCAGGGAGAAAAATGGAAGCTGGGGTTACATCCACCCACCGCCAAAAAAAAAATACCATATTGGGGAGCCGCAGCCAACGGCCAATAAGGCAAGGGCGCCGCAGCCAACGGCCAATAAGGCAAGGGCGCCGCAGCCAACGGCCAATAAGGCAAGGGAGCCGTGGGTTGACAAAGTTTGGGAACCACTGGCCTAAACGAACACCAGGAATCAGACACCAGCCATCACCCTGGGATGGAATCAGACACCAGCCATCACCCTGGGATGGAATCAGACACCAGCCATCACCCTGGGATGGAATCAGACACCAGCCATCACCCTGGGATGGACTCAGACACCAGCCATCACCCTGGGATGGAATCAGACACCAGCCATCACCCTGGGATGGACTCAGACACCAGCCATCACCCTGGGATGGAATCAGACACCAGCCATCACCCTGGGATGGACTCAGACACCAGCCATGACCCTGGGATGGAATCAGACACCAGCCATCACCCTAGGATGGAATCAGACACCAGCCATCACCCTGGGATGGAATCAGACACCAGCCATCACCCTGGGATGGAATCAGACACCAGCCATCACCCTGGGATGGAATCAGACACCAGCCATGACCCTGGGATGGAATCAGACGCCAGCCATCACCCTAGGATGGAATCAGACACCAGCCATCACCCTGGGATGGAATCAGACACCAGCCATCACCCTGGGATGGACTAAGACACCAGCCATCACCCTGGGATGGACTCAGACACCAGCCATCACCCTGGGATGGACTCAGACACCAGCCATCACCCTGGGATGGACTCAGACACCAGCCATCACCCTGGGATCCCACAAACACACCCACGGGGGATGGGATTTTATGGAATTGTTTGACTATGGCGATTTTATTGTCTCTCTTTTGTTGTTCATAAAAAACAACAAAAAAATATTTTTTTTAAAACAAAATCCAACAAAAATATTATTTTAAAATTTTTAAAAAACACACACACATGGTTGGGCGCTTTGAGGTCTCCTCACCTCTGCTTGAGCGCTGGTCAGTGGGGGCTGCAGGGCCTGGGAGAGAGAGGGGGCACCGGGGGCCCGCCTGAGTCCGGCTGCCTGTGAGGAGTGGGGCCCGGTGTGTTCTTCCCTCCCGAGTGACGCGCGCGCTCACGACGCTGCACGAGCCACCATCGCGCGCGAGAACAAAACATCCATCACAGATATGCATGCGCAGGACCACACGTCGCAGCTGCGCATGTGCGGAGCGAAGACACTACTTCCTATCGCAGAGCAATCACAGAGTGTTGGGGTCTTGCACGGGGCACGGACTGTGAACTGCCCTGGACAGAGGACGCTCAGTCTCACTGCGCCTGCGCAGAGGAGAGACACTCCCTCCAATAGATGAGCCGAACCGAGGGGCTTTGCACTTCAATACCTCTCACCCTGTGCTGTGGCGCGAGGCGCCTCGTGCTCCGCGGCGGGATCCAGTTGTTGTATCTCATTAATTGTGTACTCGAGCGGACACTGTCATTGAATTGTCTTAACGGTTAACGGCTGTCTGTCCTCTGCGCATGCGCATGTGTTGTATGTCCTCTACGCATGCGCACAGCCATCATGCCCACTTTAAGCCGCGCTCCGCTGCAGGGAAGTATTTGTCCTCAGCGGATGCGTAATTAATTCAAGGCCTTCCTTTAATCTGCGCTCGCAGTTGATAATGCGATAGGCCCTCCTTATTCCGCACTCCGCCGCGGGAGGCAAAGTCTCTCCTCAGCGCATGCGCACTTGTTCATCTATTAGGCCCGCTTTAACTCGCCCCCCGCTGCAAGAAACGGTGTCTGTCCTCAGCGCATGCGCAGGTGTTCACCCATCATGCCCACTTTAACCCGCGCTCCATTGCAGGGAAGTATCTGTCCTCAGCGCATGCGTAGCTAATTCAAGACCTCTTGAACCCGCGCATGGGAAGCAGTGTCTATCCCCAGCGCATGCGCAGTTGTCCATGAACGGGCTCATGGTTCAGTCCTGGCCTCAGGCTCAGCAGGGAGCACAGCAGCCAAACTACCCAGGTGACGTATTTATTTATTTATTTATTTACTTATTTTATTGAATGCATTTTTATAAAGCACGGACTTTACCCGACGGTGTAAGAGCTCTGTACAATAGAACCAGTTACGTTACAGGAATAGAACAAACAAAGCCATAGAGTCAAAAGGAACACTATAACAAACACAGAATGTACAAATAAAAATATATGAGTATATATGACAAATTTACAATGACTAAAGAACTTCTTGGCGAAAAATAGAAGGCCATAGAATTAAAACAACGCAGGCAAAAGGAACACACTCTCAAACGCAGCAAGCACAGGATGTACAAACACAAATATACATATATATGACAAATTACAATGACTAAAGAACTTCCTGGCGGGGTCTGAAGGAAAGAATTAGTTCTGAAAGTGTCTTTGGAATAGAAGAGATTTGAGGTCCGATTTGAAGATCTGGATGGAGGTGATGGCACGGAGCGAAGGAGGAAGCGAGTTCCAGATTCTCACCGCATTACCTGAGAACGATTGTCTAGCGCTAGTAGGGTCTCGAGCGTGCTGTCACGGCATTCATTTTTTAGGTCTCGCCTGTCGATGCGCATGCGCATCGAGCAAGCGAGACTATGGGGGCTTATCCACTCTTTATCCACTGCAAGGAATCGTGGCGATTCCTTGCAGTGCCCGTGACTTTTAAGCTCAATGCGCATGCGCATTGAGCTTAAAAGCGCGTGCACGTCCGTCTTGTTTTACCCGCTCCGCCCCCTCCCCTTCCCGCCGTGTCGCATTTCTCCTCCCCCCTCCCCTCTCTTCCCTCCGTCTTGTTTGTTTATTTTACCCGCTCCGCCCCCTCCCCTTCCCGCCGTGTCGCATTTCTCCTCCCCCCTCCCCTCTCTTCCCTCCGTCTTGTTTGTTTATTTTACCCGCTCCGCCCCCTCCCCTTCCCGCCGTGTCGCATTTCTCCTCCCCCCTCCCCTCTCTTCCCTCCGTTCATCACACGCGCAGCAGGAAACAACAGTTTAACAACGACAGACCCAACCGTGGCGCGAGCACACACATACAGAACACTTTCAAGATGATTTAGTCTCCCGGATGAGTACCTAGCTGGCACGGTGCCTCCGCCTCCTAAGTGTAAGACAGTAATGCAAAAGGGAGGCTTGTCAAAACGCCACTGCCTAAAAAGACAACCTTAGAGACAAAAGCACTAAACGAATGCCGATCGCCCCGCGAGCCCGGCACACATCCATTGCTCTCCGTCTGCTGCCGGATCAATACTGCGACCTCATTTAAAAATAAACAGGGACGCTGCAAGTAGGTCGAGTTTACTTTTGATATAGGATTCACTGCGGGGAACAGGGAGCTCTGCTTGACCTCCTGCCTCGCGCATGCCACCCGGCAATATTTCTTCGCTATTCTCAGAAGGAAGCTTCATCTAAAGTGTGCTACCGGGCTGACTCTATTTATTGGTGTACAGGGGAAGCCTCGCTTTAATTACGATATATGCATGCCGGTGCATACTCGAGCTCTCGCAGCTGAGCATGATTAATGCTCCGACGCCTTGCGTCTTTTGTTCTTTCTCTCTTCCTTCATCCGCGCGCTCTTGCAGGTTGCACAGCTCTGTCCTCGTGAAGTTCCCAAACTCGCTAACCTCTGCGTACAGCATCCGCTACTTACAAGTATGTAGTGATGATGACAAGAGCAACTAATATACAAAGATGTTTATTTGCTATCTAAGCTGTGAAATTGTTTTTATTCAAACATACGTGATGACAAACTCAACAGGTGTTTCAAGTTCAAAGCAATCACGAGTCCCCGAACGTTCTGATTTTCGTTGGCTCAAAGTGCCATGTGCTTCAATTTAAGAGAGAAACTGAACCTCCTGTGAGCCATTGTTACAAAATGGCGCATTATTTAATACTCATAGGATGGGGTAGAACAGCTGCACGGAAGAACAGAGAAAGATGGATTCCCATTGCGCTTATTAATGTGAAAAGCCTCTAATTCATTGACAATACAAACATTTATGTGTGCCATTGAGTTAAGCTATGTTATATTACTGTGTCCTAGGAATCAACTTCCTCTTAAGATAACCTAACACCACTATTTAGGTGCACGATACTCACTGACAAGAAAGAATGCATAAGACATCAGTGGGTTTTTCAGATCATTCAATAAACACATAGGGCATATGAATGGCTTCCGGAAATACACAAGGTACTAAACAATATGATATGGGTCCGTCCCTCACCTTCAACACCTCACCCTCACTCACCCTCACCCTTACTCACCCTCACTCACCCTCACTCACCCTCACCCTCACTCACCCTCACCCTCACTCACCCTCACCCTCACTCACCCTCACCCTCACTCACCCTCACTCTCACCCTCCCTCACTCTCACTCACCCTCAACCCCTCACCCTCACTCACCCTCAACCCCTCACTCACCCTCACTCACCCTCACCCACCCTCACCCTCACTCACCCTCAACCCCTCACCCTCACACAGTGCAATAGGTCTCGGAGCATTTGAGTTAGAGATTTTAGAAATGTTTATGGCTTTTTTTTTTTATTCTTTAGCATTGGCTACAGGAAACAAAAATGCTAAAGATTTACAAAAAAACCCATAAACAATTCTAAAAGCACTAACTCTAATGCTGCGAGACCTATTGCATTTCCAATGCTTGTTAATTTTTTGTTGTCTGCATCGATCATTAGACATGATTATTTTGTATCAAAAATGTTCATTGACTCTCATTGGTGTGGTTGGGTAACTATTTTGAAGGCCTCAGCAAACGTTGACATTTTTTTTGCCTGAAAAGTCTGTGTGATGAGAAGATCGACTTGAATTCCGTCTTTAGCTTTCACCAGAGTGAACGGGGTCAGCCCCGTCAATTAAAAGTAGCACAGTTTAAAAAACAAAAAAAATTGCAGAGTTTTATATAACTCAAACTTGACCCAAATCAGGTATCAGCGCGCTTTAGTTACGTTACATGTGGACACACATTCATTTTTGTTAGGCACGGGGAGATTAAGTGATTTGCCCAGAATCACAGGATGTTTGGCGTCGTTACCAAGACTCGAACCCAGGTCCGAGGTCGAGCGCCCTATCCGTTAGGCCAACCCCTCTCCCCACAGTAAAAGAACACACTCAGTCAGCACTAACAACTGCGCTTCATTGCTACCTAGGCTTGGGCATGCACGGCAGAATCTGATTTGGCTAAAACTCCACCAAATATGTCTCAACCTCACTAGTGCCTCAGTAACCAGGTAGCGGTCAGCCAATGCCCATCAGGTAAACAAGCATTGGCATAGCCAGTAGGTCTCACCTTTGGAACCTTATAAGTGTTTAGTTAGCCAGCACAATGTCCTGGTGCAACAACATCAATTGTTGCATGGGTAAATACTTATAAGGTCCCAAAGGCAAGACCTATTGGCTGTGCCAATGCTTGTTTTCATTGGTTCCTGTTTGTGCCTTTTAGAGATGCATGCTTCTGTTTACTCCTCGTGTCTAACTACTCCCGCCTTTTGTTGATCTAGATCACGGATACTCACATTTTCCTGGGGGCCGCAAAGTTTGGTCTATGGTGCGAACGAGGGCCGCGGGCCGCACTGATGCAAGTGGGGTTGTTAAGTCTGGGTAGGGCAAACCCGAGTAGGACCCTAAGGTCATCAGAGGATCTTCTTATGCAACACAGCAGAATAAAAAGAGCAAGCTAGGGAGAAAGGTCCTTCAAGCATTTGGTTCCTAAAATGTGGAACACACTACCCAGGGACATGCGCATGATAACCAATTAATTAGCATTCAGGAAAAGACTCAAAACATTGCTCTTTCCCTAAAAACTCCCGATCTCAGGCAACTTCACTTAGTCCACTGTAGTTATGTTTCTCTTAGCGCTAGGAAGCCTACGGGCAGCTATGCACTTTACAAATACGTAAACATCTTATCTGAGCCTAAAAAACATTATTAATTGCAGATGAGCAGCCCCTCCCTCTGAATGTCGTTTGGGGCTCCGGGGGGGCATTATCTTTTGTAGTTGCATCAATTTCTATAACAATAATTAAGTTAAGGGTGTTCAAATGGTCCATTAGCTCTCTACCCCTATTGCATGTTTGTCTGCTGCTGTGTGAATATTCGCTTGACCATGAGTAAGATAGCTTAGTATTAAAATCGCCCCAGACAGATTCCTACTGACTTGAAACAGTCTTTGGATTTTCCAATAGATGCAATAAATTTAATCACATTTATAAAATGCATATTTGGAACAGAATGAAAATCATTGTTATAAAAATTAATTATCCAAAAGGAAATTCCCCTATTAAATAATATGCCTTGAACATTATTGTTATGTGTATGTACCGTTTTTATGCATCCTCCTGTCGTAATATTGACCCAGATTGATAAACCCCCAAATGGTCGACCCTGCTTGGGGGTTGTTGCTAGGATGTTATAAGCCCTTGATTGCATTGTGGTCTGTTCATTTTCCTTTAGAGCCAAGACGCCTCGGCAGTAGTGCACTCTATAAATATTTTCATTTATTTTCATTCATTCATTCATGTTATGGCACTCAAACCCCTCAATATGCAATTCTTGTGTGGCCCATGTTTCCTGAAATAAAAGGATATCTTGGTCTTTAATGAGTTGTACCCAATCTGGCTGGTGAAGTTTAGAGTACAACCGTGCAATATTCCAGCTTAAGATACGGAGGTCTGGACTTGCTGAGGCCTTCGTTTACATAGGGGGGGTAAGTGGGTTGTGGGAATAGTACACTCAGTTACTGGCAGGGCATGAGTTAACCTAATAGCAGGATCAGTATTTTCCCCAAAAGTTGATAGTCCGTCTTGGGTCTCTAATCCAGACAAGGCCTGGAACCTATTAGAGGTAGTAATTCAAGAGGAATTGTTGGAGAAAGTAGCATGACTTGGTTTGTAGAAATAACCAAGGGGTAGTGCGCATATGTTAGTGCTATTAGGTGTTATAAATTCGCAACCCCTTAGTAGGTGTCTCACCAAAGAAGGTCTGCAAAAGTTAATTAGAATACTTTTCCCTTTGATATTTTTTGTAGATGCACTGACTCACCCAACCCTGCATGCCTAATAATATCCTTTATTTCGGATACATGGAAGCTTCTATGCCTTGATACTCAGTCCACACATTTATTGCATAGCTGGTCCCATGACTCATGCTGATCCCACTTATATACAGTGCAGCGTGCAGAGATTTCTCACAGTGTTGTATGATGCAGGGCTGCGTGGACAGATTTCTCAGATTACAATAAGATGCACTGTAGAGTGCAAAGATTCTTCACAGTGTTGTAAAGATGCAGTGCAGTAGCACATATTCCTCATGCAGTAAAATGCTGTGCAGCATGCAGTGATTTCCATCGTGCAGAGGGAGGTTGTGCAGAGATTACTCATAGTGGCGTCAGATGCAGTGCAGCGTGCACAGATTCCTCACAGTGCAGTATGATGCAGTGCACAGATCCCCTCTTCAACAAAAAATGATGCTCACAAACACCCCCAGGGCAGGAATGAAAGCCCCCCCAGGGCCCCCGGATAGAAGAGCCCAGCTCAGCCCCCGAGGCCCCCGGATAGAAGAGCCCAGCTCAGCCCCAGGGGCCCCAAATAGAAAGGCCCAGCTCAGCCCCAGGGGCCCTGGATAGAAGAGCCCAGTTCGGCCCCAGGAGCCCCGATAGAAGAGCCCAGCTCAGCCCCAGTGCCCCCGGATAGAAGAGCTCAGCTCAGCCCTAGGGACCCCGAATAGAAGAGCCCAGCTCAGCCCCAGAGGCCCCCGGATAGAAGAGCCCAGCTCAGCCCCTGCGGCCCCAGATAGAAGAGCCCAGCTCAGTCCCAGGGGACCCGGATAGAAGAGCCCAGCTCAGCCTCAGGGCCCCCGGATAGAAGAGCCCAGCTCAGCCCCAGGGGCCCACGGATAGAAGAGCCCTGGGGTCCTGGATAGAAGAGCCCAGCTCAGCACCAGATAGCAGAGTCCAGCCCTCCCCAGGGGCCTCCGGAGAGAATAGACAAGCTCAGCCACAGGGGCCCTGGATAGAAAAGCCCAGCTCAGCCCCTCAGGGGCCCCCAGATAGAAGAGCCCAGCTCAGCCCCCCCCTGGAGCCGGAGGATAGAAGAGTCCAGCTCAGCCCCAGGGGCCCCTGGATAGAAGAGTCCAGCTCAGCCCAAGGGGCCCCGGATAGAAGAGCCCAGCTCAGCCCCAGGATCGAAGAGCCCAGCTCAGCCCCCAAGGGGCCCCCAGATAGAAGAGGCCAGCTCAGCCCCAGGGGCCTGGGATAGAAGAGCCCAGCTCAGCACCAGGGGCCCCAGATAGAAGAGCCCAGCTCAGCACCAGGGGCCCCAGATAGAAGAGCCCATCTCAGCCCCCCTGGGGCCCGTGGATAGAAGAGCCCAGCTCAGCCCAAGGGGCCCCGGATGTAAGAGCCCAGCTCAGCCCCAGGTGCCCCCAGAGAGAAGAGCCCAGCTCAGCCCCAGGGCCCGGATAGAAGAGCCCAGCTCAGCCCCAGGGGCCCCTGATAGAAGAGCCCAGCTCAGCCCCAGGGTCCCCCGAATAGAAGAGTCCAGCTCAGCCCCAAGGGCCCCCGGATAGGAGAGTATAGCTCAGCCCCAGGGGCCCCCAGAAAGAAGAGCCCAGATCAGCCCCAAGGGCCCCCGGATAGAAGAGTATAACTCAGCCCCAGGGGCCCCCGGTTAGAAGAGCCCAAGGGTCCTGGATAGAAGAGCCCAGCTCAGCACCGGATAGAAGAGTGCAGCCCTCCCCAGGTGCCCCCAGAGAGAATAGACCAGCTCAGCCCCAGGGGCCCTGGATAAGAGAGCCCAGCACAGCCCCCCCTTGGGCCCGCGGATAGAAGAGTCCAGCTCAGCCCCAGGGGCCCCCGGATAGAAGAGCCCAGCTCAGCCTGGGGGCCCCCGGATAGAAGAGACCAGCACAGCCCGAGGCCCCCGGATAGAAGAACCCAGCTCAGCCCCAGGGCCCCCAGCTAGAAGAGCCCAGCTCGGCCCCAGAGGACCCTGGATAGAGGAGCCCAGCTCAGCCCCAGGGGCCCCGGATAGAAGAGCCCAGCGCAGCCCCAGGGCCACGGATGGAAGAGCCCAGCTCAGTCCCAGGGGCCCTGGATAGAAGCGTCCATCTCAGCCCCAGGGCCTCGGATAGAAGAGCCCAGCTCAGCCCCAGAGGCCCCCGGATAGAAGAGCCCAGCTCAGCCCCAGGGGCCCCGGATAGAAAAGCCCAGTTCAGCCCCAGTGGCCCTGGATAAAAGAGCCCAGCTCATCCCCAGGGGCCCCCAGACATAAGAGCTTAGCTCAGCCCCAGGGGCCCCCGGATAGAAGAGCCCAGCTCAGCCCCAGGGCCCCGGATGGAAGAGCCCAGCTCAGCCCCAGGGGCCCCGGATAGAAGCGCCCAGCTCAGTCCCAGGGGCCCCAGATAGAAGAGCCCAGCTCAGCCCCAGAGGGCCCTGGGTAGAAAATCCCAGCTCAGCCCCAGGGCCCCGGAGATAAGAGCCCAGCTCAGCCCCAGGGGCCTCAGGATAGTAGATCCCAGTTCAGCCCCAAGGGCCCCCAGATAGAAGAGCCCAGCTCAGCCCCAGGGCCCCCGATAGAAAAGCCCAGCTCAGCCCCAGGGGCCCCAGAAAGAAGAGCCCAGCTCAGCCCCAGGGGCCCCCGGAGAGAGGAGCCCAGCTCAGCCCCAGATGCCCCCGGATAGAAGAGCCCAGCTCTGTACCAGGGCCCCCAGATATAAGAGCCCAGCTCAGCCCCAGGGGCCCACGGATAGAAGAGCCCAGCTCAGCCCCAATGTCACACGGATAAAAGAGCCCCGCTCAGCCCCAGGGGCCCCAGATAGAAAAGCCCTGCTCAGCCCCTGAGGCCCCCAGATAGAAGGGCCCAGCTCAGCTCCAGGGCCCCCAGATAGAATAGGCTAGCTCAGCACAAGGGGCCCCGGATAGAAGAGCACAGCTCTCCCCAGGGCCCCCCCGGATAGAATAGAATATCTCAGCCCCAGGGGCCCCCGGATAGAAGAGCGCAGCTCAGCCCCAGAGGCCCCCAGATAGAAGAGCCCAGCTCAGCACCAGGGCCTCCAGATAGAAGAGCCCAGCTCAGCCCCAGGGGCCCCCGGATAGAAGAGCCCAGCTCAGCCCCAAGTGCCCCCAGATAGAAGAGTATAGCACAGCCCCAGGGGCCCCAGATAGAAGAGCTCAGCCCCCCCAGAGGCCCACGGATAAAAGAGCCCAGCTCAGCCCCTAGGGCCCCTGGATAGAAGAGCACAGCTCAGCCCCAGGGGCCCCGGATAGAAGAGCCCAGGGGCCCTGGATAGAAGAGCCCAGCTCAGCTCCGGATAGAAGAGCCCAGCCCTCCCCAGGAGCCACCGGATAGAATAGACCAGCTCAGTCCCAGGGGCCCCAGATAGAAGAGCACATCTCAGCCCCAGGGGCCCCCAGATAGAAGAGCCCAGCTCAGCCCCAGGGCCCCCACATAGAAGAGCCCAGCTCAGCCCCAGGGGCCCCCAGATAGAAGAGCTCAGCTCAGCCCCAGAGGCCCCCGGATAGAAGAGCCCAGTTCAGCACCAGGGCCCCGAGATAGAAGAGCCCAGCTCAGCCCCAGGGGCCCCCGGATAGAAGAGCCCAGCTCAGCCCCAAGGGCCCCTGGACAGAAGAGTATAGCTTAGCCCGAGGGGCCCCAGATAGAAGAGCCAGACCCCCCCAGAGACTCCCAGATAGAAGAGCCCAGCTCAGCCCCCAGGGTTCCCGGATAGAAGACCCAAGCTCAGCCCCGGGGGCCCCTATCATAGAGCCCAGCTCATCCCCAGGGGCCTCCAGATAGAAGAGCCTAGCTCAGCCCTAAGGGCCCCCGGATAGAAGAGTATAGCTCAGCCCCAGGGGCCCCCGGATAGAAGAGCCCAGCTCAGCCCCAAGGGCCCCCGGATAGAAGAGTATAGCTCAGCCCCAGGGGCCCCCGGATAGAAGAGCCCTGGGGTCCTGGATAGAAGAGCCCAGCTCAGAACCAGATAGCAGAGTCCAGCCCTCCCCAGGGGCCCCCGGAGAGAATAGATCAGCTCAGCCCCAGGGGCCCTGGATAGAAGAGCCCAGCTCAGCCCCTCAGGGGGCCCAGATAGAAGAGCCCAGCTCAGCCCCCCCCCTGGAGCCTGAGGATAGAAGAGACCAGCTCAGCCCAAGGGGCCCCGGATAGAAGAGCCCAGCTCAGCCTGAGGATAGAAGAGCCCAGCTCAGCCCCCAAGGGCCCCCCGGATAGAAGAGCCCTGCTCAGCCCCAGGGGCCTGGGATAGAAGAGCCCAGCTCAGCCCCAGGGGCCGCTGGATAGATGTGCCCAGCTCAGCCTCGGGGCCCCCGGATAGAAGAGCCCAGCACTGCCCGAGGCCCCCAGATAGAAGAGCCCAGCTCGGCCCCAGAGGACCCAGGATAGATGAGCCCAGCTCAGCCCCAGGGGCCCCGGATAGAAGAGCCCAGCTCAGCCCCAGGGCCACGGATGGAAGAGCCCAGCTCAGTCCCAGGGGCCCTGGATAGAAGCGCCCAGCTCAGCCGCAGGGCCTCGGATAGAAGAGCCCAGCTCAGTCCCAGAGGCCCCCGGATAGAAGAGCCCAGCTCAGCCCCAGGGGCCCCGGATAGAAGAGCCCAGCTCAGCCCCAGGGGACCCCGGACATAAGAGCCCAGCTCAGCCCCAGGGGACCCCGGATAGAAGAGCCCAGCTCAGAGCGAGGATAGAAGAGCCCAGCTCAGCCCCCAAGGGGCCCCCGGATAGAAGAGCCCAGCTCAGCCCCAGGGGCCCGGGATAGAAGAGCCCAGCTCAGCCCCAGGGGCCGCCGGATAGAAGAGCCCAGCTCAGCCCAAGGGGCCCCGGATAGAAGCACCCAGCTCAGCCTCAGGGCCCCCGGATATGAGAGCCCAGCACAACCCCCAGAGCCCCCGGATAGAAGAGCCCAGCTCAGGCCTCAGGGCCCCTATCATAAAGCCCAGCTCATCCCCAGGGGCCTCCAGATAGAAGAGCCCAGCTCAGTCCCAAGGGCCCCCGGATAGAAGAGTATAGCTCAGCCCCAGGTGCCCCCGGATAGAAGAGCCCAGCTCAGCCCCAAGGGCCCCCGGATAGAAGAGTATAGCTCAGCCCCAGGGGCCCCTGGATAGAAGAGCCCTGGGGTCCTGGATAGAAGAGCCCAGCTCAGCATCAGATAGCAGAGTCCAGCCCTCCCCAGGGGCCCCCGGATAGAATAGACCAGCTCAGCCCCAGGGGCCCTGGATAGAAGAGCCCAACTCAGCCCCTCAGGGGCCCCCAGATAGAAGAGCCCAGCTCAGCCCCCCCCCTGGAGCCTGAGGATAGAAGAGTTCAGCTCAGCCCCAGCGCCCCCTGGATAGAAGAGACCAGCTCAGCCCAAGGTGCCCCGGATAGAAGAGCCCAGCTCAGCCTGAGGATAGAAGAGCCCAGCTCAGCCCCCAAGGGGCCCCGGATAGAAGAGCCCAGCTCAGCCCCAGGGGCCCGGGATAGAAGAGCCCAGCTCAGCCCCAGGGGCCGCCGGATAGATGAGCCCAGCTCAGCCCAAGGGGCCCTGGATAGAAGCACCCAGCTCCTGCCTCAGGGCCCCTGGATATGAGAGCCCAGCACAACCCCCAGGGCCCCCGGATAGAAGAGCCCAGCTCAGGCCCAGGGCCCCCGGATAGAAGAGCCCAGCTCAGCCCCAGGGGCCCTGGATAGAAGAGCCCTGCTCAGCCCCAGGACCCCCAGATAGAAGAGCCCAGCTCAGCCCCAGGGCCCCCGGATAGAAGAGCCCAGCTCAACCCCAGGGGCCCCAGGATAGAAGAACCCAGCTCAGCCTCGGGGCCCCCGGATAGAAGTGCCCAGCACAGCCCGAGGCCCCTGGATAGAAGAGCCCAGCTCAGCCCCAGGGCCCCCAGATAGAAGAGCCCAGCTCGGCCCCAGAGGACCCCGGATAGAGGAGCCCAGCTCAGCCCCAGGGGCACCGGATAGAAGAGCCCAGCTCAGCCCCAGGGCCATGGATGGAAGAGCCCAGCTCTATCCCAGGGGCCCTGGATAGAAGCGCCCAGCTCAGCCCCGGGGCCTCGGATAGAAGAGCCCAGCTCAGCCCCAGAGGCCCCCGAATAGAAGAGCCCAGCTCAGCCCCAGGGGCCCCGGATAGAAAAGCCCAGTTCAGCCCCTGGAGCCCTGGATAGAAGAGCCCATCTCAGCTCCAGGGGCCCCCAGACATAAGAGCCCAGCTCAGCCCCAGGGGCCCCCGGAGAGAAGAGCCATCTCAGCCCCAGGTCCCCGGATGGAAGAGCCCAGCTCAGCCCCAGGGGCCCCGGATAGAAGCACCCATCTCAGCCCCAGGAGCCCCGGATAGAAGAGCCCAGCTCAGCCCCAGGGGGCCCCAGATAGAAAATCCCAGCTCGGCCCCAGGGCCCCGGATAGAAGAGCCAAGCTCAGCCCCTGGGGCCCCCGGATTAGAAGAGCCCAGGTCAGCCCCAGGGGACCCCGGATAGAAGGCCCCAGCTCAGCCCAGGGGCCCCCGGATAGAAGAGCCCAGCTCAGCCCCCAGGGGCCCAAGATAGAAGAACACAGCTCAGCCCCAGGGGCCCCCGGATAGATGAGCCCAGCTCAGCCCCAGGGGGCCCTGATAGAAGAACCCAGCTCAGCCCCAGAGGCCCCCGGATAGAAGAACCCAGCTCAGCCCCAGCGGCCCCGGATAGAAGAGCAAAGCTCAGCCCCAGGGCCAAGGATGGAAGAGCCCAGCTCAGTCCCAGGGGCCCCAAATAGAAGCGCCCAGCTCAGCCCCAGGGCCACGGATGGAAGAGCCCAGCTCAGTCCCAGGGGCCCCAGATAGAAGCACCCAGCTCAGCCCCAGAGCCCCGGATATAAGAGCCCTGCTCAGCCCCAGAGGCCCTCGGATAGAAGAGCCCAGCTCAGCCCCAGGGGCCCCCAGATAAAAGAGTCCAGCTTAGCCCCAGTGGCCCTGGACAGAAGAGCCCAGCTCAGCCCCGGGGGCCCCCAGATATAAGAGCCCAGCTCAGCCCCAGGGGCCCCCGGTTAGAAGAGTCCAGTTCAGAGCCAGATCCCCGGATGGAAGAGCCCAGCTCAGCCCCAGGGGCCCCAGATAGAAGCGCCTATCTCAGTCTCAGGGGCCCCAGATAGAAGAGCCCAGCTCAGCCCCAGGGCCCCCCAGATAGAAGATCCCAGCTCAGCCCCAGTGCCCCGGAAAGAAGAGCCCAGCTCAGCCCCAGGGCCCCCAGATAGAAGAGCCCAGCTCAGCCCCAGGGGCCCCCGGATGGAAGAGCCCATCTCAGCCCCAGGGGCGGCGGATAGAAGCGCCCAGCTCAGCCCCAGGGGCCCCGGATAGAAGAGCCCACTCAGCCTCAGAGGCCCCCGGAATAGAAAAGTCCAGCTCAGCCCCAGGGGCCCCCAGATAGTACGCCCCAGCTCAGCCCAGGTGCCCCTAGAAAGAAGAGCCCAGCTCAGCCCCCAGGGGCTCCGGATAGAAGCACCCAGCTCAGCCCCAGGGTCCCCCGAATAGATGGGCACAGCTCAGCCCCAGGGGCCCCAGATAGAGGAGCCCAGCTCAGCCGCAGGGGCCCTAGATTAAAGAGCCCAGCTCAGCCCCAGAGGCTCCCGGATAGAAGAGCCCAGCTCAGCCCCCGGGGGTCACCGGATGGAAGAGCCCAGCTCAGCCCCAGAGGCCCCCGGATAGAAAAGCCCAGCTCAGCCCCAGAGGCCCCCGATTAGAAGAGCCCAGCTCAGCCCCAGGGGGCCCCGGATAGAGGAGCCCAGCTCAGCCCGGCCCCCTGGAGGCCCCCAGATAGAAGAGACCAGCTCAGCCCCAGGGGCCCCCGGATAGAAGAGCCCAGCTTAGCCCCAGGAGTCCCCGGATAGAAGAGCCCAGCTCAGCCCCAGGGGCCCTGGATAGAAGAGCCCAGCTCAGCCCCAGGGGCCCAGATAGAAGAGCCCCGCTCAGCCCCCGGATAGAAGAGCCCAGCTGTGCCCCAGGGGCCCCATATAAAAGAGCCCAGCTCAGCCCCAGAGGCCCCAGATGGAAGAGCCCAGCTCAGCCACAGGGGCCCCAGATGGAAGAGACCAGTTCAGCCCCATGGCCCCCAGATAGAAGAGCCTAGCTCAGCCCCAGGGGCCCTGGATAAAAGAGCTTAGCACCAGGACTCCCCAGATAGAAGAGCCCTGCTCAGCCCCAGGGGCCCCGGATAGAAGAGCCCAGCTCAGCCACAGGGGCCCCGGATAGAAGAGCCCAGCTCAGCCCTAGGGGCCCGGATAGAAGAGCCCCACTCAGCCCCCAGATAGAAGAGCCCAGCTGTGCCCCATGGGCCCCGGATAAAAGAGCCCAGCTCAGCCCCAGAGGCCCAAGATAGAATAGCCCAGCTCAGCCACAGGGGCCCCGGATAGAAGAGCCCAGTTCAGCCCCGTGGCCCCCAGATAGAAGAGCCCAGCTCAGCCCCAGGGGCCCTGGATAGAAGAGCCAGCTCAGCCCCAGCGGCCCCCGGATAAAAGAGCCCAGCTCAGCCCCAGGGGCCCCCGGACAGAAG
Source organism: Lissotriton helveticus (assembly GCF_964261635.1). Taxonomy (NCBI): domain Eukaryota; kingdom Metazoa; phylum Chordata; class Amphibia; order Caudata; family Salamandridae; genus Lissotriton; species Lissotriton helveticus. The sequence goes on along the minus strand of NW_027611727.1, from coordinate 23,160 downwards.
AGCCCAGCTCAGCACCAGGGCCCCCAGGTAGAAGCGCCCAGCTCAGCCCCAGGGGCCCCGGGATAGAAGAGCCCAGCTCAGCCACAGGGGCCCCCGGATAGAAGAGCCCATCTCAGCCCCAGGGGCCCCCGGATAGAAGAGCGCAGCTCAGCCCCAGAGGCCCCCAGATAGAAGAGCCCAGCTCAGCACCAGGGCCTCCAGATAGAAGAGCCCAGCTCATCCCCAGGGGCCTCCAGATAGAAGAGCCTAGCTCAGCCCCAAGGGCCCCCGGATAGAAGAGTATAGCTCAGCCCCAGGTGCCCCCGGATAGAAGAGCCCAGCTCAGCCCCAAGGGCCCCCGGATAGAAGAGTATATCTCAGCCCCAGGGGCCCCTGGATAGAAGAGCCCTGGGGTCCTGGATAGAAGAGCCCAGCTCAGCATCAGATAGCAGAGTCCAGCCCTCCCCAGGGGCCCCCGGATAGAATAGACCAGCTCAGCCCAAGGGGCCCTGGATAGAAGAGCCCAACTCAGCCCCTCAGGGGCCCCCAGATAGAAGAGCCCAGCTCAGCCCCCCCCCTGGAGCCTGAGGATAGAAGAGTTCAGCTCAGCCCCAGCGCCCCCTGGATAGAAGAGACCAGCTCAGCCCAAGGTGCCCCGGATAGAAGAGCCCAACTCAGCCTGAGGATAGAAGAGCCCAGCTCAGCCCCCAAGGGGCCCCGGATAGAAGAGCCCAGCTCAGCCCCAGGGGCCCGGGATAGAAGAGCCCAGCTCAGCCCCAGGGGCCGCCGGATAGATGAGCCCAGCTCAGCCCAAGGGGCCCTGGATAGAAGCACCCAGCTCAGCCTCAGGGCCCCCGGATATGAGAGCCCAGCACAACCCCCAGGGCCCCCGGATAGAAGAGCCCAGCTCAGGCCCAGGGCCCCCGGATAGAAGAGCCCAGCTCAGCCCCAGGGGCCCTGGATAGAAGAGCCCTGCTCAGCCCCAGGACCCCCAGATAGAAGAGCCCAGCTCAGCCCCAGGGCCCCCGGATAGAAGAGCCCAGCTCAACCCCAGGGGCCCCAGGATAGAAGAACCCAGCTCAGCCTCGGGGCCCCCGGATAGAAGTGCCCAGCACAGCCCGAGGCCCCTGGATAGAAGAGCCCAGCTCAGCCCCAGGGCCCCCAGATAGAAGAGCCCAGCTCGGCCCCAGAGGACCCCGGATAGAGGAGCCCAGCTCAGCCCCAGGGGCCCCGGATAGAAGAGCCCAGCTCAGCCCCAGGACCATGGATGGAAGAGCCCAGCTCAATCCCAGGGGCCCTGGATAGAAGCGCCCAGCTCAGCCCCGGGGCCTCGGATAGAAGAGCCCAGCTCAGCCCCAGAGGCCCCCGGATAGAAGAGCCCAGCTCAGCCCCAGGGGCCCCGGATAGAAAAGCCCAGTTCAGCCCCTGGAGCCCTGGATAGAAGAGCCCATCTCAGCTCCAGGGGCCCCCAGACATAAGAGCCCAGCTCAGCCCCAGGGGCCCCCGGAGAGAAGAGCCATCTCAGCCCCAGGTCCCCGGATGGAAGAGCCCAGCTCAGCCCCAGGGGCCCTGGATAGAAGCACCCATCTCAGCCCCAGGGGCCCCGGATAGAAGAGCCCAGCTCAGCCCCAGGGGGCCCCAGATAGAAAATCCCAGCTCGGCCCCAGGGCCCCGGATAGAAGAGCCAAGCTCAGCCCCTGGGGCCCCCGGATTAGAAGAGCCCAGGTCAGCCCCAGGGGACCCCAGATAGAAGGCCCCAGCTCAGCCCAGGGGCCCCCGGATAGAAGAGCCCAGCTCAGCCCCCAGGGGCCCAAGATAGAAGAACACAGCTCAGCCCCAGGGGCCCCCGGATAGATGAGCCCAGCTCAGCCCCAGGGGGCCCTGATAGAAGAAACCAGCTCAGCCCCAGAGGCCCCCGGATAGAAGAACCCAGCTCAGCCCCAGCGGCCCCGGATAGAAGAGCAAAGCTCAGCCCCAGGGCCAAGGATGGAAGAGCCCAGCTCAGTCCCAGGGGCCCCAAATAGAAGCGCCCAGCTCAGCCCCAGGGCCACGGATGGAAGAGCCCAGCTCAGTCCCAGGGGCCCCAGATAGAAGCACCCAGCTCAGCCCCAGAGCCCCGGATATAAGAGCCCTGCTCAGCCCCAGAGGCCCTCGGATAGAAGAGCCCAGCTCAGCCCCAGGGGCCCCCAGATAAAAGAGTCCAGCTTAGCCCCAGGGGCCCTGGATAGAAGAGCCCAACTCAGCCCCTCAGGGGCCCCCAGATAGAAGAGCCCAGCTCAGCCCCCCCCCTGGAGCCTGAGGATAGAAGAGTTCAGCTCAGCCCCAGCGCCCCCTGGATAGAAGAGACCAGCTCAGCCCAAGGTGCCCCGGATAGAAGAGCCCAACTCAGCCTGAGGATAGAAGAGCCCAGCTCAGCCCCCAAGGGGCCCCGGATAGAAGAGCCCAGCTCAGCCCCAGGGGCCCGGGATAGAAGAGCCCAGCTCAGCCCCAGGGGCCGCCGGATAGATGAGCCCAGCTCAGCCCAAGGGGCCCTGGATAGAAGCACCCAGCTCAGCCTCAGGGCCCCCGGATATGAGAGCCCAGCACAACCCCCAGGGCCCCCGGATAGAAGAGCCCAGCTCAGGCCCAGGGCCCCCGGATAGAAGAGCCCAGCTCAGCCCCAGGGGCCCTGGATAGAAGAGCCCTGCTCAGCCCCAGGACCCCCAGATAGAAGAGCCCAGCTCAGCCCCAGGGCCCCCGGATAGAAGAGCCCAGCTCAACCCCAGGGGCCCCAGGATAGAAGAACCCAGCTCAGCCTCGGGGCCCCCGGATAGAAGTGCCCAGCACAGCCCGAGGCCCCTGGATAGAAGAGCCCAGCTCAGCCCCAGGGCCCCCAGATAGAAGAGCCCAGCTCGGCCCCAGAGGACCCCGGATAGAGGAGCCCAGCTCAGCCCCAGGGGCCCCGGATAGAAGAGCCCAGCTCAGCCCCAGGACCATGGATGGAAGAGCCCAGCTCAATCCCAGGGGCCCTGGATAGAAGCGCCCAGCTCAGCCCCGGGGCCTCGGATAGAAGAGCCCAGCTCAGCCCCAGAGGCCCCCGGATAGAAGAGCCCAGCTCAGCCCCAGGGGCCCCGGATAGAAAAGCCCAGTTCAGCCCCTGGAGCCCTGGATAGAAGAGCCCATCTCAGCTCCAGGGGCCCCCAGACATAAGAGCCCAGCTCAGCCCCAGGGGCCCCCGGAGAGAAGAGCCATCTCAGCCCCAGGTCCCCGGATGGAAGAGCCCAGCTCAGCCCCAGGGGCCCTGGATAGAAGCACCCATCTCAGCCCCAGGGGCCCCGGATAGAAGAGCCCAGCTCAGCCCCAGGGGGCCCCAGATAGAAAATCCCAGCTCGGCCCCAGGGCCCCGGATAGAAGAGCCAAGCTCAGCCCCTGGGGCCCCCGGATTAGAAGAGCCCAGGTCAGCCCCAGGGGACCCCAGATAGAAGGCCCCAGCTCAGCCCAGGGGCCCCCGGATAGAAGAGCCCAGCTCAGCCCCCAGGGGCCCAAGATAGAAGAACACAGCTCAGCCCCAGGGGCCCCCGGATAGATGAGCCCAGCTCAGCCCCAGGGGGCCCTGATAGAAGAAACCAGCTCAGCCCCAGAGGCCCCCGGATAGAAGAACCCAGCTCAGCCCCAGCGGCCCCGGATAGAAGAGCAAAGCTCAGCCCCAGGGCCAAGGATGGAAGAGCCCAGCTCAGTCCCAGGGGCCCCAAATAGAAGCGCCCAGCTCAGCCCCAGGGCCACGGATGGAAGAGCCCAGCTCAGTCCCAGGGGCCCCAGATAGAAGCACCCAGCTCAGCCCCAGAGCCCCGGATATAAGAGCCCTGCTCAGCCCCAGAGGCCCTCGGATAGAAGAGCCCAGCTCAGCCCCAGGGGCCCCCAGATAAAGAGTCCAGCTTAGCCCCAGTGGCCCTGGACAGAAGAGCCCAGCTCAGCCCCGGGGGCCCCCAGATATAAGAGCCCAGCTCAGCCCCAGGGGCCCCCGGTTAGAAGAGTCCAGTTCAGAGCCAGATCCCCGGATGGAAGAGCCCAGCTCAGCCCCAGGGGCCCAAGATAGAAGCGCCTATCTCAGTCTCAGGGGCCCCAGATAGAAGAGCCCAGCTCAGCCCCAGGGCCCCCCAGATAGAAGATCCCAGCTCAGCCCCAGTGCCCCGGAAAGAAGAGCCCAGCTCAGCCCCAGGGCCCCCAGATAGAAGAGCCCAGCTCAGCCCCAGGGGCCCCCAGATGGAAGAGCCCATCTCAGCCCCAGGGGCGGCGGATAGAAGCACCCAGCTCAGCCCCAGGGGCCCCGGATAGAAGAGCCCACTCAGCCTCAGAGGCCCCGGATAGAAGAGCCCAGCTCAGCCCCAGTGGCCCAGCATAGAAGAGCCCAGCTCAGCCCCAGGGGCCCCTGGATAGAAGAGCCCAGCTCAGCCCCAGGGGTCTCCGGATAGAAGAGCCCAGCTCAGCCCCAGGGGCCCATAGTGAAGAGCCCAGCTCAGCCCCCCAGGGGCCCCGGAATAGAAAAGTCCAGCTCAGCCCCAGGGGCCCCCAGATAGTACGCCCCAGCTCAGCCCAGGTGCCCCTAGAAAGAAGAGCCCAGCTCAGCCCCCAGGGGCTCCGGATAGAAGCACCCAGCTCAGCCCCAGGGTCCCCCGAATAGATGGGCACAGCTCAGCCCCAGGGGCCCCAGATAGAGGAGCCCAGCTCAGCCGCAGGGGCCCTAGATTAGAGAGCCCAGCTCAGCCCCAGAGGCTCCCGGATAGAAGAGCCCAGCTCAGCCCCCGGGGGTCACCGGATGGAAGAGCCCAGCTCAGCCCCAGAGGCCCCCGGATAGAAAAGCCCAGCTCAGCCCCAGAGGCCCCCGATTAGAAGAGCCCAGCTCAGCCCCAGGGGGCCCCGGATAGAGGAGCCCAGCTCAGCCCGGCCCCCTGGAGGCCCCCAGATAGAAGAGACCAGCTCAGCCCCAGGGGCCCCCGGATAGAAGAGCCCAGCTTAGCCCCAGGAGTCCCCGGATAGAAGAGCCCAGCTCAGCCCCAGGGGCCCTGGATAGAAGAGCCCAGCTCAGCCCCAGGGGCCCAGATAGAAGAGCCCCGCTCAGCCCCCGGATAGAAGAGCCCAGCTGTGCCCCAGGGGCCCCATATAAAAGAGCCCAGCTCAGCCCCAGAGGCCCCAGATGGAAGAGCCCAGCTCAGCCACAGGGGCCCCAGATGGAAGAGACCAGTTCAGCCCCATGGCCCCCAGATAGAAGAGCCTAGCTCAGCCCCAGGGGCCCTGGATAAAAGAGCTTAGCACCAGGACTCCCCAGATAGAAGAGCCCTGCTCAGCCCCAGGGGCCCCGGATAGAAGAGCCCAGCTCAGCCACAGGGGCCCCGGATAGAAGAGCCCAGCTCAGCCCTAGGGGCCAGGATAGAAGAGCCCCACTCAGCCCCCAGATAGAAGAGCCCAGCTGTGCCCCATGGGCCCCGGATAAAAGAGCCCAGCTCAGCCCCAGAGGCCCAAGATAGAATAGCCCAGCTCAGCCACAGGGGCCCCGGATAGAAGAGCCCAGTTCAGCCCCGTGGCCCTGTGGTAAATAAATAAATAATACCTCTCTTTTTGACTAGACATATATCATAACAGATAGCTCAATAAATAAGAGTCAAGATTCGAGGTAGTAGGAGTTTTGCAGGTTTAATATAGCATAAGGACAGGAACAGGACAACCTGCATAGGAATAGGATGGCAGGGCCCAGCAGCTGCTGGGGCTGGATCTGGGATGAGCGCGCTGGCTTTTAATAACAATACATGAGCATATATACATAACGTGAACACATAGCATTACATTGCAGTAGGCGTAGCAGTGGGTGGAGCAGAAGGTGTGACGCGTAGCAGTCGCGAAAGATAAGGGCGAAAGTAGGTGTAACTGGGCGTATACATAGACATGTGGTGCAGACGTAACAGGATATGTCATGAATGGGGCGGAAACCATGGAGGGGGCTACCTGAGGAGCCGGGACCTCTAACCTGGTGCGCGTAAACTGGCAATGACGTATCACTAGGAGAAGCTGGGGGCTATGAACTCTGTGCTAGGAGCAGAGACTGAAGTCTGGAGAGTCAGGGCGACATGTACCTAAACAGTATCTAGTATCTGATGTTTAGAGAACATGTTGATATAAACTAGAAGTTAGGAGGGGAAAGGCTAACTTGATTCTAAGACTGGACCATGCATTATTCTACATGTAGTGCGTGTTGAAGAATATTAAATGACCATTAAATGCAGTATTTCTCTAACATGGAGCCCTGAAGGCTAGACAATGACGGAAACTATTGATGCGATTCAGTAGCTTAGGAATGCAGAGAAGGAGGGCTGAACTGATAACTGGACTCATAACATACTCTTGGCAGACTCAGAGGCAGAGCCAGCTGAACCGGGCACTGCGAGGCAGGAAGTAAGTGAAGGGTCGATGATACAGGTGGGGGCTGTATCGCTCCTCAGCGAGGTTTCTGGAGACAGGAGCTGAATCTGGTGTCCAGGCCCTTTTGAGGCCTAGAAACGGGGACTTTATAATAGAATAACGTGCACACTGAGAAACGTGGCAACGTAGCTTTACATAGGCCTGATATTCGTAGTATTCACGAGGACTGGAAACTGGCATATTTAGAGGTGGACACAACTGTAATTGTGTCATTAATCGGACATGGGGAGTACATATGCATATTTAATCATGCACACATAACATATGATGGATGACACGTAGGGACACAGAACATGGCAAAATTTACTTTTCCACATTCCCTCCTTGTCACTACGTTTCCATCAGGAAACATCAATTTTCATGATACCGTCTATCATTTCATACAGTATCATTTGCTCGTCTCGAATTATCCTGGAACGGGATTTAGAACGGGGCTTGGGACTAGGAATACAAGAGGTAGCACAAATGCCGCAAATCGCAGGGCCACATTGTATACAGAGACAGCAGCTGAATATGATCGCTACTGCAATACCTAGAAAGGACAATATTTTCCATCCCCAGGCGGAAATTATATTCCAGAACCAACCGGACCATGTCCAGGTGCCTGGGTCTTGGTGTATCAGATGGGCAATTTTATGGAGTCTGGTTATAGCTGAATAGACAGACGGCGCGTTATTTGGAATGAAAATGCAGCAACTAGATCCGATGACTCTACAGGCCCCGCCCCTATCGGCCAATATGACGTCAAGGACGAGACGATTCTGTAAAACGACAAATCTCATAGCAGACTGCTCTTCGGTTAAGTTACCTAGAGCAGAGGCAGTCTCATTTACTACAGCTTCGAGGGTTCTGGTTAACCTACGGATTAGCTTACTATTCTGGATAGGTCCTATAAAGAAAAAGAAACCTCTGTTGAAATCTGTATACTGTTCTAGAGCAGTTTCAGTATAATCGACAATTGGGGACTCCCTTCTATGTCTAATGTGTACTAGATGTGTGTTTCTATGATAATCAGGTGGGGCTAGAAAAACTGGTGGCAGTAGGAAGGCAATGTAACAGGTTCCCTCCCAATCGAGGGGCAGACGAACATATGCAGTTTGACCACAAATAAAATAGGAATGACGTGAAGCTTTAAAGATAGATTTCCCACTGTCACTATACTTGACAATAGTAGTACAATCACTATGTCCTACATGTACAGAACCCTTATTTCGGACACATAATTCGCCTTTGACTGGTAGTACTGAAATAGCAGGTAAGTCTGGAGTAGTAACAGACTGAACATTCAGGACCATGAAATTCGACGAATAATTACCTAAATTATACACTTCATTTTCTAGATCTAACCCGGTTCTGTGGGGGAGACCTTGCTTGTCTGGGAAACATGTACTGTTAAGAAAAGACATATCTGTTGAGGATGACGTTAACGTGGACCATGCTCCACACGAACCATTATGTGAAAATGGATAAGGAAAAAGTGGCAGAACTCCCTTCGGTGTCTGGAAAGGGGGGAGTCGACCACACACCCAACAATTAGTGGCATTGCTGGTCTGGTGTGAGTAATGTAACATGCGGATAAAGGAGTTATTACGCATAGCGAGGCGGTAAGAGAGTTCATGAGGGGGCAGATCACTAAACGTGTGCTCTGCTGTAGCATTAGCAGACTTATTTACACGAAGAACTGGGAGATACAGGAAAAATGCATAACTGGTGCAGGAAATCATAATGCTGAGAAATAATATGAAACATAGAAAAACGATACATCGGATTGAGTTTTGACTGACTCTCTCACTATGGGGGTCTATTTTATACATGTCAGAAACAGTCTAACCGTTTCACCTAGGGGAGGACTTAGACAATCAAACTGACTGACTTAATTTACTAGACCGTAGTTTCTGTTTATACTCCTGCTGTGGAGTTTTCTCTAACAGGGGAGGGGTTGTAACAATGTCATTTGCGGGACAGTCCTTGAGAACAATATTCTGGCAATCCTTTGAATCCTGGGAAATGTTCTTTAAGGCGGGTTTCAGTCCATTAAAAAGTTTAACATGAGAAAGGTGCACCCAGCCCTTGCGTCCTTCCAACTTCACGGCTGTACGGGTGGTGAGAAGGACCTGTCGGGGCTCTTTCCAACGAGGCTCCAGCGGACTTGATCTGTCAAAGTTGCGGACCATCACCATGGATCCTGGGACGATTTCATGCGGTGCCACCTCGGTATTGTCTGGAAATGCGGCGGCAACCTGTGAACGACATGAGTTGAGGGCAGACATCAAGGAAGCTAGGTAATCTGTCAGCATATTACTTGAAACATCGGTAATACTTCGGGGTCTAGGAGTACCCCACATATTAGGGGGGCGGCCGAAAACGACCTCATACGGGGACAGACCTGATCTGGAATGTGCGACCATGCGCATATAAAATAAAGCGACTGGCAGAGCTACTAGCCAGTCCACACCTTTTTCTTTACACACTTTTGCAATACGGATTTTTAGAGTCTGATTATGTCTCTCTACGAGACCGGCTGCTTCAGGATGGCGTACACAATGAAACTTCCACTGGTACCCTAACAACAGGGAAACATGCTTCATGAGTTCAGATGAGAATGGCTGGCCGTTGTCTGAATATACGACTCTAGGGAGTCCATAACGGGGGAAGAACTCACGAACCAACTGCTTGGCAGTGGTCGTGGCTGTGTAATCTGGGACTGGATATGCTTCTGTCCACCTGGACAAAGCGCATACAACTACAAGGACATACTTGAAACCTCGACATCGCTCCATCTGAATATAATCCATCTGGAGGACTACAAAAGGGTGGTCAGGGGGCTGGAATCCACCTTGTTCCACCGGGACACTTTTACCTGGATTAAACTGACAACATATCATACAGGTACGGACTTTCTGCTTGGCTGCAGCTCGTAAATGCTTGTTAAACCAAATGTTCTGGATACTGTCTAACATAGCTTTTTCTCCTAAATGTGCTGGACTATGTGCGGTATTAATAATGACTTGAACCATAGAGTCGGGGAGAAACCATGTGGCTCTACCCTTTGTTAACCATCCTTGATCTGTCTGGACCCCTCCTTGTTCGGACCATTTCTTGATTTCTTCAGGAGTAGCATGTAACTGTATGTCTATGACATCTTGTGTAGGGTCCTTAACTGTCATACATGTGGTCGGATCTGGAATATGTGTCTGATTAACTGGAATGTCTAGAGTCTGTGCTGTAAGCTTGGCTGTGCGATCTGCTAGATCATTACCTTGGGAAATAGTGTCAGTAACTTTCGTATGTGCTTTGCACTTCATGATGGCAATAGATGTCGGTAAGTGTATGGCATCTAACAGAGCTTGAATAAGGAGACCATGCTGAATCTTGGTTCCATGAGAAGTCATGAAACCTCTCTCCTGCCAGAGCACTCCGAAGTCGTGTACAACTCCAAATGCGTAACGTGAATCTGTGTAAACATTAACTTTCAGGTTCTTGGCGTGTATGCAGGCTTGTGTCAGAGCAACTAGCTCTGCTGCTTGAGCGGACAGAGTGTCAATACGGTGTGTCTCAATAACTTCGGTGTCAGTAGTCACTGCATACGCGGCTACTAGTTCTCCTGTACTAGTTCTCATACATGAACCGTCCACATAAAGTGTCAGGTCGGGGTCTGGTAACGGAGTATCTGTCAGATCTTGTCTTGGCTTTGTCGTAATGTTAACTACTTCCACACAATCATGTGTGGCAGAATTTGAATTAACTGATGGTAACAATGTAGCAGGATTTAAAATGTTGCAGCGTCTGATTTCTATGTGTGGCTGGAACAGTGTCAATTCATAACCTGTTAAACGTGCAATTGTCAAGTGCTGAGTTTGTGTTCGGTTTAAAAGAACTTCCACGGAGTGTGGAACTTGTACTGTCAAGGTATGTCCTAAGACTATGGAATCACTTTGTCTGATAGCTAGTGCTGTGGCTGCAACTGACTTGAGGCACGCAGGCAGCGCCTGGGCTACAGGATCTAATGTGCTCGAAAAATAAGCACAGGGCTTGTATTGTCCTGCTTGATCTTGTGTGAGAACAGATAATGCTGTACCTTCACGTTCAGTAACGAAAAGTGTAAAAGGCTTACTGTAGTTCGGTGTTGCTAGAACTGGAGCTTGGCATAAAGCTTTCTTTAACTCATTGAAACTAAGTGTATGTTCAGATGTCCAAGGGAGGACAGTCGATACGGCTGCCTCCTGTGTCGTTAACTGTATCAGTGGTTTGGCTAGAAATGCATACTGGGGAATCCATTGTCTGCAGTAAGAAGTAAGGCCGATAAAAGCACGTACCTCCTTCTGGGTCTTGGGCTGAGGAAGACTCGCTATTAACTGGATACGGTCTGGTGTCAACTGCCTACCCCTCTTGGACAGCAAGTGTCCTAAGTATACCACTTGCTGGACACAGAATTGAAGCTTCGAAGGGGACACCTTGTGCCCCATCTCGGCCAGGAAATACAGAACCGTTAGTGACGCTCGCTCGCAATCACGTTCAGAACGGGCTGTGATCAGTAGGTCATCGACATACTGGAGCAGGGCAGTGTCAGTTGGCATGTGAATGTTGTCTAGTTGTCTCTTGAGTGCTTGACTGTAAATACTAGGACTTTCTGTGAAACCTTGAGGAGCTCGTGTAAACATATAGCTCCTTCCATTTAAACAAAATCCGAAAAGGAACTGGCTGTCTGGATGAATAGGAACACTGAAAAATGCGTTCTTGAGGTCTATGACAGTGAAGAACGTGGCTTCGGAATCAATGGCCGTCAATAGGGAAGAGATGTCTGGGACAACTGGGTACTGCGGAATAATACATTTATTAAGCTCTCGTAGGTCAATCACTAATCGATATACTGGGGGTGCATTTGGATCAGTACGTTTCATGACTGGAATGATCGGAGAATTACATACATTGGAGTCAGTTTCTACAACCACTCCTTGAGCCATGAGCTCGTCAATAATTTTGGATAAGGCTGCTACAGCCTCAGGTGGCAATCTGTACTGTCTGATTCGTGGTAACACTACATCTGGCTTGAGAGTCACACGATAGGGTGTGATTTGCATGTAACCTACTTCAGTTGGACCTTGCGCCCATAAATGCTGCGGAACATTAGACAGTCTTGAATCAAAATCTCGTAATACATAGTGACCCTTGAAGTCACGTAGGAACAATCGTATTCCCTCTGGGGAACAGCATATAACTGCACCTAACTCTTTCAGTGTTTTAATGCCTAATAGGTTTTCTGGACATGACTTAGTAAGTAACAGATCAGTAGTGCGGGACAATGGACCTACTTCTAGAGTAACTGGCTTTGAAATCTCATTTACGATAGGTTTTCCTGAAAATCCAAGGGAAACATTTCTTGAGCCTGAGAGCGGAGCCCCTGGAACTTCGGCGTGACTAATTGTGGTCCTACTTGCCCCTGTATCAATCAAAAACTTTCTGTCTTTCCCTAATACTTGACTGTGAACATAGGGACCTTCTTGATCTACAGGTATCTCGATGAGAGGCAAGCCTACCTCCCTCTCTAGGCTGTTTCATGAATACTGCTGGTACTCTGGATACTCAGACTGTGCATACTGGTACATCTGCGATGTAACGTGCTGTGTTGCAGCAATAGGCTGCGGTACTGTAACTGTCTGTTGTGCATTCTGTGGCTGAGGAATCTGTGAAACTTGTTCTTGTCTAGGCGGACGTGGTCTTTCTTTAGTTTTATCTTAAGAGTCTGAGACCCTTAACCTCAGCGCACTTTATCTGTGCGCGGTTGTCTCTGCGACACTCCGCTTGATTATTAACATATTCAAAACTAGACTTTAAATTCTCGAAATTCAAATTTTTATCATATTTTTAAACAAACAATGATTGCAAATATTGTACAAATTTACTCTGACAGGATATTATTCATTCAATACATGATTTTTCTCTCAATACATGATTTTTCTAACATTTACAAATTCAAAACAAACAAATTTCTTCACGTAGATGACTTTTCTTTTGCGCCCAATGCATTTCAAGCTCTTAGAGCTCTTCCTCAGGGGCCTGTAAACTTAATGGTAATTTAATGTTACTGCCTATGTTTTGTACATAACACAGAAAACCAAAACATCATTATGTACAAGGAAATGTTTCCAAAGATTCTCAAGAAGACATGCTAGTGTGTTTTAAAACCACAGATCACCCACACCACTGTGAAATGAAATTAACCAAAGTTTCTAGTAAAAACAACTCACTGTTGTCTCTGTCACCAATTAAATCAATCTAAACCGGAAGAAAACACAAAACATAGCGTTTGCACCTCGCAACTACTTTATACTCGTTCTCCCTGTATAGGGCTCAACTTCTACAGTGTTCACCCTTCGCTTACCGCAAAGTCTCTTAGAAGCTCAGTGCGGAATGTTCAACTCAGTAGGGGCTCTTCTGGGTTCTGAAAAATAACGGTAGACAAATCTCTCACTACCGGGTTCACAACCATTTCCTCACCAAGACTTTTTTCACGCGCACTCTATCTGTCAGCCTCTTACCTCAACTCGTTATGCTGAAGTTTCTAAGTACTGTTCTCTGTGCCGTCTCTGTGGACTGTCTGCCGCACGGCTCCTCCGACCAGCTACACTACACCACCATAATCACGCTACCTGTATAGCGTGGCAGCTATGCGTAAACACTGAAAACGGACTACAACTGAGTTCTATACTCACGAAGACTGCGGGCGCCATATTGGAGAAATGAAAAACGGCTTACTGAACAACACTGATCAACCTGAAGGTCCCCAAAGAAAATCTATAATAGAAATGATAAAAAGAAGCGTAGTGTGATAGAAAAAGGGACAGATAAGAGAGTGAATGGGAAAAAAATTGTGCCATACTTCATACTTTTGCCTACTTATGCATGTTTCTTATATTATCACTTTGGAAAGTGCTCGCAACTTACTGATGCAGGTTCAGCGGGCAAGAAGATTCAAATAAAACACGATAGATCTACTTTTTCATTTAACCCTTTAGGTTCTTGAGTTGACAAAAATCTGATCCAATGTATCTCTCTTTGGAGGAGGGACCTGGTGAGATCAACCCCCTCATATGTCTTAACAACTTCCAGTATGGAGTACCTGATTTGAGCAATGCTATGGTTATTGTCATTCCAATGTTTTGACAAATTACTTTTTACATTTTTGTTCCTTATTGTGCTCTTGTGTTCGGTTATTCTTGTTTTCAATTTTCTCTCAGTTTTCCCTACGTAAATTTTCCCGCAGGGACATTTAATGTAGTAGATTAGGTTATTGGAATTGCAGTCTCCATTATGATGAAGTGTAATTTCTTTTCCAGTTTGTGGATGATGCAACTTTTTGCCAACAATCACATTGGAACAATGTACACAATTCTGGCATTTTTTCATTCCTCTGTAAGTTACTTCAGTTTCTCTTGTCGGAGTCATCAATAGTTCTTTGAGGTTCTTTGACCTTATATATGCGAAAATTGGTTTCTTGTCAAAAATACCATTAAAGTCATCTTCGTTCTTTAAAAGATCCCAATGTTTGTTGATGATTGATTTAATTCTTTGGGAAGAGGTAGAAAATTTTGACACGAACACGTGCCTGTCCGTAGTTTTTTTAGGCTTCTGAATTAACAAGTTCTCTCGACTGTATGTGTCAATCCTGTTTTTAGCTGCGGATAAAATGTCGTCTGGGTAACCTCGTTCTTTGTATCGTAGGTGTTGTGCTGTGAGATTCTCCTTTAGATCTTCCTCATGGGAACAAATCCTTTTAATTCAATTGAATTAAAAGGATTTTGACACATACAGTCGAGAGAACTTGTTAATTCAGAAGCCTAAAAAAACTACGGACAGGCACGTGTTCGTGTCAAAATTTTCTACCTCTTCCCAAAGAATTAAATCAATCATCAACAAACATTGGGATCTTTTAAAGAACGAAGATGACTTTAATGGTATTTTTGACAAGAAACCAATTTTCGCATATATAAGGTCAAAGAACCTCAAAGAACTATTGATGACTCCGACAAGAGAAACTGAAGTAACTTACAGAGGAATGAAAAAATGCCAGAATTGTGTACATTGTTCCAATGTGATTGTTGGCAAAAAGTTGCATCATCCACAAACTGGAAAAGAAATTACACTTCATCATAATGGAGACTGCAATTCCAATAACCTAATCTACTACATTAAATGTCCCTGCGGGAAAATTTACGTAGGGAAAACTGAGAGAAAATTGAAAACAAGAATAACCGAACACAAGAGCACAATAAGGAACAAAAATGTAAAAAGTAATTTGTCAAAACATTGGAATGACAATAACCATAGCATTGCTCAAATCAGGTACTCCATACTGGAAGTTGTTAAGACATATGAGGGGGTTGATCTCACCAGGTCCCTCCTCCAAAGAGAGATACATTGGATCAGATTTTTGTCAACTCAAGAACCTAAAGGGTTAAATGAAAAAGTAGATCTATCGTGTTTTATTTGAATCTTCTTGCCCGCTGAACCTGCATCAGTAAGTTGCGAGCACTTTCCAAAGTGATAATATAAGAAACATGCATAAGTAGGCAAAAGTATGAAGTATGGCACAATTTTTTTCCCATTCACTCTCTTATCTGTCCCTTTTTCTATCACACTACGCTTCTTTTTATCATTTCTATTATAGATTTTCTTTGGGGACCTTCAGGTTGATCAGTGTTGTTCAGTAAGCCGTTTTTCATTTCTCCAATATGGCGCCCGCAGTCTTCGTGAGTATAGAACTCAGTTGTAGTCCGTTTTCAGTGTTTACGCATAGCTGCCACGCTATACAGGTAGCGTGATTATGGTGGTGTAGTGTAGCTGGTCGGAGGAGCCGTGCGGCAGACAGTCCACAGAGACGGCACAGAGAACAGTACTTAGAAACTTCAGCATAACGAGTTGAGGTAAGAGGCTGACAGATAGAGTGCGCGTGAAAAAAGTCTTGGTGAGGAAATGGTTGTGAACCCGGTAGTGAGAGATTTGTCTACCGTTATTTTTCAGAACCCAGAAGAGCCCCTACTGAGTTGAACATTCCGCACTGAGCTTCTAAGAGACTTTGCGGTAAGCGAAGGGTGAACACTGTAGAAGTTGAGCCCTATACAGGGAGAACGAGTATAAAGTAGTTGCGAGGTGCAAACGCTATGTTTTGTGTTTTCTTCCGGTTTAGATTGATTTAATTGGTGACAGAGACAACAGTGAGTTGTTTTTACTAGAAACTTTGGTTAATTTCATTTCACAGTGGTGTGGGTGATCTGTGGTTTTAAAACACACTAGCATGTCTTCTTGAGAATCTTTGGAAACATTTCCTTGTACATAATGATGTTTTGGTTTTCTGTGTTATGTACAAAACATAGGCAGTAACATTAAATTACCATTAAGTTTACAGGCCCCTGAGGAAGAGCTCTAAGAGCTTGAAATGCATTGGGCGCAGAAGAAAAGTCATCTACGTGAAGAAATTTGTTTGTTTTGAATTTGTAAATGTTAGAAAAATCATGTATTGAGAGAAAAATCATGTATTGAATGAATAATATCCTGTCAGAGTAAATTTGTACAATATTTGCAATCATTGTTTGTTTAAAAATATGATAAACATTTGAATTTCGAGAATTTAAAGTCTAGTTTTGAATATGTTAATAATCAAGCGGAGTGTCGCAGAGACAACCGCGCACAGATAAAGTGCGCTGAGGTTAAGGGTCTCAGACTCTTAAGATAGGTTCTTTAGTTCAGGCGCGTAACAGGACATACGTGCCACCACGGCAGCACGCTGGTAGCCAAAAATCTATAATCTAAAAAACAAGTCTACTTTTATAATTAATTTTGTGGAAAACTCTGAGTGCTCCTCCCATCTAGAATACACTTTCTTTAGTTTTACCAGTAGCTATGTTGTGTTTCAGAACTGCACACTCATTTATAAAATGACCTGGCTGTTTACAATAATTGCAATTCCCTTTAACGGGAGCTGCAGGATGACTGGCTTGATTCGGACCCCTCTTCTGACTGTCTTGAGGAACAGATTGTGCAACTAGTACTTTCATTTTCGTGTCTTTCATACGTTTTCTCTCGTGTTCTTGCTCTTCCCTGATTCTGTTCTGGTGGTATTGAAGCATCTGCAACATCTGGGACGGGGTATTAGCTTGCCAGGTACTCTCGACTTTCAGAACTCGATTTTTAACTTGTGGGCTTGAATTCTCGACTAATTTAGTAACAAAAAGGTGAGGGTATGACTCACTACTTGTCTTGAGGCCACTATTGATGCTAAAGCATTTTTCAAACCTAGAATAAAAATCACTAATATCTTCCTTGTGTTTCTGTTTACAGGCTGAGATTGCATCCCAGTCTTCTTTTCTAGTTGTCAATAATCTGGGTAAAACTTGAATCAATAATTCTGGTAATTCTTTACATTTATCTCCAAGACCAGTACCTGGTACTCGTGCCTTGTCTTCAGCTTCTAGAACTGCCCAATCGATCTTTTTCTCTCCCACCTCCCATTCTTTTTCCTTGAGCTTTTCATACACCCCTGCGGGCAGCAGGACCTTTAACATTTTAATGATATCTGGGTAAGTGTATTCTCCCATACGGAGCATGTCTTTTAATTCTCTATGGAACCCTGCTGGATCTTTGTCATGACAGGGAATTAATTTCTTCATCTCGAGGAGTTCCATCTTTGTTATTGGAGTGTATACAAACACTCGTTGCATTTCACCGTCCTCTGTCTTAACTGGATGCACTTCTCGTAACGGGTTCTGTCTTTCCATGTAAAATGGTTTACTTTCTGGGGGTGAGACTTGAACAAAATGCGGGTTCAGAAACGTTCTATATTTGTGACGCTGTTCTAGAATGACACTAATTAAATCGGTACCTAGACCTCTCCATCTATACTGGAGTAACTCGTTCAGGATATCGTGTAACGGACCTGAATCAGAGTGCTGACCCTCATACAGAGTAATGAGGTACTGGATCATATACATACCCACCAGTCGCTGCTCGGCTGGGGGCAATTTCAGAAACATTTGTGCCACTATTTCGTCTGGAAAAGTGGTAGAATCAGTAATCCATCGGACTGCTGATCGGGCTAGTTCCTGTTCATGCATGGTACTTAACTCACTGTAACCGATTCGTGATTTCAGAATGTGATCGGTAGCTTGGAATACTTGTTCTAGTGAACCTTGTTCTGGTGCTGGAGGATGAAAAATAGACTTGTGTTCTAGGCATAAATGGCGATCTGGAAATCTAGATTTTCCTACATACGCTATTCTGGCGGGATTCTCGTCCTCTACCTCTTCAGTATCAGAGTTACTTTCTTTCTCGCTTACTTGTGCTGCTTTACGTTGTTCGTGTATCTTTATTATTTCTCTACGGATTTTCTTGTACATACTCTCCATGGCACTAATGGTATTGTGCTTACCCTCGGCTATATTATCACTCCACTTTGTCAGGATTTTCATTTCGGCCTGATCTTTAGACGGGTAATCTTGTTCTCTTATTAGACAGTTAATTAAAAACTTTAATATCATACGCTGGATCTCAGCTTTCCTTTGAGACATGGCATCACTAATACTTTCTGGATCATCCCCTGTACGGATGAAACGATATATTCTGTCTAGATCTTCTTTCATATTGGGTAGGGTGACTAGATACTCGGTCACCCTCCTTACGCGTACTGAATATAAAACCATATTATTCTCGCCTGGGACTGGGTCATAGGCACATTCGCCAAGGGCTTGCCTGATTTCTGCAACAGACTTATTACTCTTGGGAGTACGCTGTGATGCTTGAGCATGTAATTCGAGTGCTGATAAACGCTTGCGTGGCGGCGGGGTTTGAGGAGGACCTCCTCCTGCGGCCCCTAGACTAGAATCGTCGACTGATATTCTTCGTGGCGGAGCGGGAAATTGAAATGCTGGCTGGACCGGGGGTACCGTAGCAGGTACTGCATGGGGTGCCCCGGTGTCTGGAGGAGCAGGATGTGCCTGATTTACAGGGACTGGCGGAGCGCGAACAGGATTTGCATATTCTGGGACTGTGTCGTCCAAATAGGACGAAATAAAAATATCAGCTGCGGTCTGTTTGTGACGTAGCTTGGTCGGAACTAATGGTGGCGGGAAATTACTGGATGCCTCCGGGGTCGCTTTTGGCAAGCCCTCGGCAAGAAGAGGATACATACCCTTAATAAGGGCATTCCTCTGTCTGTCTCTCTGTTCAGTTTTGACTTGTTCACCTATCTCGATTAAGTCTTTTTCTTGGGCTCGCTCTAAGGATTCTCTACTTAATTCTGACTTTCTGATTTCTTTTTCAGTTCTTTTATGAGCTTCTTTGCGCCATAACTCGATGGCATCTTTCTGTGACTGTCTGGCTTTCTTTTTCCATAATGCTTCTTCTACTCGCATGATGCACTCGGCATCCCATGTACCCGATACGGGCCATCTATACTTTTCTTCTAACTGTTTGGTATACTCTACCCATAAATCTAGATACAATATGGCGCTTATGCCATGCTTCTGATACATAAAGTGACCTGGACTGTCCCTCGGCGGGACAGGAACTGCTTCTTCTAACAAACCCTTTCTAGTTTTTAACTGACGTAACTTGGAAAATATGGGCATGACTGAACTGTAATCTAGACACAATACAATACACAATGAACACGATACTTATTCCCCATTCATACCACGACATTAAAATACATGAAAAACATTTAAAATAACAGTTCGAACAGAATACTACCTGGAAATATTGAGAACAGAACACATAAATTTTCTCGAGAACAGAAACTGACTAGAACAGAAACTAGATGCACTGCTGAAACAGTACGAAACTTACCGGTCTCGTAAAGAGACACGTCAGGACCCGCATCCACCGAAGTGGGCACTTCGTTTGTGGGACTGTGTACCACCAACCCACAGACCAGAGTCAATTTAAATTGACCCTGTCTAGATACCACCCCAGTAACGGTACTCACCGGGCAGCAAGAACGGAAGGCCTCAGACTGGACTGGACTGCTACGACGACGGACGACGAACTTCGGACTTCGGACTTCAGTTACGGGTGGACCTCCGGATACCTCGGACCTTGGACTCTTGGCTTGGGCTCTGGTCGGGACTCGCCGCGTTCCTCCACCGTCTCGTCTGGATGCTGGACCGCCTCCTCCGTCTCCTCCGTGGGCCTGAGGGATACTTGAGCAGAAATATCTGCCACTGCGCAGAAGAGTTCCGTCACGACTGCAGAGGGTCAGGGGGTCGGCGTGGCTTCACCGACGCGTGGGGAAAGGGCAAGTCCCTATTCGGGCACCATTATGTGGTAAATAAATAAATAATACCTCTCTTTTTGACTAGACATATATCATAACAGATAGCTCAATAAATAAGAGTCAAGATTCGAGGTAGTAGGAGTTTTGCAGGTTTAATATAGCATAAGGACAGGAACAGGACAACCTGCATAGGAATAGGATGGCAGGGCCCAGCAGCTGCTGGGGCTGGATCTGGGATGAGCGCGCTGGCTTTTAATAACAATACATGAGCATATATACATAACGTGAACACATAGCATTACATTGCAGTAGGCGTAGCAGTGGGTGGAGCAGAAGGTGTGACGCGTAGCAGTCGCGAAAGATAAGGGCGAAAGTAGGTGTAACTGGGCGTATACATAGACATGTGGTGCAGACGTAACAGGATATGTCATGAATGGGGCGGAAACCATGGAGGGGGCTACCTGAGGAGCCGGGACCTCTAACCTGGTGCGCGTAAACTGGCAATGACGTATCACTAGGAGAAGCTGGGGGCTATGAACTCTGTGCTAGGAGCAGAGACTGAAGTCTGGAGAGTCAGGGCGACATGTACCTAAACAGTATCTAGTATCTGATGTTTAGAGAACATGTTGATATAAACTAGAAGTTAGGAGGGGAAAGGCTAACTTGATTCTAAGACTGGACCATGCATTATTCTACATGTAGTGCGTGTTGAAGAATATTAAATGACCATTAAATGCAGTATTTCTCTAACATGGAGCCCTGAAGGCTAGACAATGACGGAAACTATTGATGCGATTCAGTAGCTTAGGAATGCAGAGAAGGAGGGCTGAACTGATAACTGGACTCATAACATACTCTTGGCAGACTCAGAGGCAGAGCCAGCTGAACCGGGCACTGCGAGGCAGGAAGTAAGTGAAGGGTCGAGGATACAGGTGGGGGCTGTATCGCTCCTCAGCGAGGTTTCTGGAGACAGGAGCTGAATCTGGTGTCCAGGCCCTTTTGAGGCCTAGAAACGGGGACTTTATAATAGAATAACGTGCACACTGAGAAACGTGGCAACGTAGCTTTACATAGGCCTGATATTCGTAGTATTCACGAGGACTGGAAACTGGCATATTTAGAGGTGGACACAACTGTAATTGTGTCATTAATCGGACATGGGGAGTACATATGCATATTTAATCATGCACACATAACATATGATGGATGACACGTAGGGACACAGAACATGGCAAAATTTACTTTTCCACAGCCCCCAGATAGAAGAGCCCAGCTCAGCCCCAGGGGCCCTGGATAGAAGAGCCAGCTCAGCCCCAGCGGCCCCCGGATAAAAGAGCCCAGCTCAGCCCCAGGGGCCCCCGGACAGAAGAGCCCAGCTCAGCACCAGGGCCCCCAGGTAGAAGCGCCCAGCTCAGCCCCAGGGGCCCCGGGATAGAAGAGCCCAGCTCAGCCACAGGGGCCCCCGGATAGAAGAGCCCATCTCAGCCCCAGGGGCCCCCGGATAGAAGAGCGCAGCTCAGCCCCAGAGGCCCCCAGATAGAAGAGCCCAGCTCAGCACCAGGGCCTCCAGATAGAAGAGCCCAGCTCATCCCCAGGGGCCTCCAGATAGAAGAGCCTAGCTCAGCCCCAAGGGCCCCCGGATAGAAGAGTATAGCTCAGCCCCAGGTGCCCCCGGATAGAAGAGCCCAGCTCAGCCCCAAGGGCACCCGGATAGAAGAGTATAGCTCAGCCCCAGGGGCCCCTGGATAGAAGAGCCCTGGGGTCCTGGATAGAAGAGCCCAGCTCAGCATCAGATAGCAGAGTCCAGCCCTCCCCAGGGGCCCCCGGATAGAATAGACCAGCTCAGCCCCAGGGGCCCTGGATAGAAGAGCCCAACTCAGCCCCTCAGGGGCCCCCAGATAGAAGAGCCCAGCTCAGCCCCCCCCCCTGGAGCCTGAGGATAGAAGAGTTCAGCTCAGCCCCAGCGCCCCCTGGATAGAAGAGACCAGCTCAGCCCAAGGTGCCCCGGATAGAAGAGCCCAACTCAGCCTGAGGATAGAAGAGCCCAGCTCAGCCCCCAAGGGGCCCCGGATAGAAGAGCCCAGCTCAGCCCCAGGGGCCCGGGATAGAAGAGCCCAGCTCAGCCCCAGGGGCCGCCGGATAGATGAGCCCAGCTCAGCCCAAGGGGCCCTGGATAGAAGCACCCAGCTCAGCCTCAGGGCCCCCGGATATGAGAGCCCAGCACAACCCCCAGGGCCCCCGGATAGAAGAGCCCAGCTCAGGCCCAGGGCCCCCGGATAGAAGCGCCCAGCTCAGCCCCAGGGGCCCTGGATAGAAGAGCCCTGCTCAGCCCCAGGACCCCCAGATAGAAGAGCCCAGCTCAGCCCCAGGGCCCCCGGATAGAAGAGCCCAGCTCAACCCCAGGGGCCCCAGGATAGAAGAACCCAGCTCAGCCTCGGGGCCCCCGGATAGAAGTGCCCAGCACAGCCCGAGGCCCCTGGATAGAAGAGCCCAGCTCAGCCCCAGGGCCCCCAGATAGAAGAGCCCAGCTCGGCCCCAGAGGACCCCGGATAGAGGAGCCCAGCTCAGCCCCAGGGGCCCCGGATAGAAGAGCCCAGCTCAGCCCCAGGACCATGGATGGAAGAGCCCAGCTCAATCCCAGGGGCCCTGGATAGAAGCGCCCAGCTCAGCCCCGGGGCCTCGGATAGAAGAGCCCAGCTCAGCCCCAGAGGCCCCCGGATAGAAGAGCCCAGCTCAGCCCCAGGGGCCCCGGATAGAAAAGCCCAGTTCAGCCCCTGGAGCCCTGGATAGAAGAGCCCATCTCAGCTCCAGGGGCCCCCAGACATAAGAGCCCAGCTCAGCCCCAGGGGCCCCCGGAGAGAAGAGCCATCTCAGCCCCAGGTCCCCGGATGGAAGAGCCCAGCTCAGCCCCAGGGGCCCTGGATAGAAGCACCCATCTCAGCCCCAGGGGCCCCGGATAGAAGAGCCCAGCTCAGCCCCAGGGGGCCCCAGATAGAAAATCCCAGCTCGGCCCCAGGGCCCCGGATAGAAGAGCCAAGCTCAGCCCCTGGGGCCCCCGGATTAGAAGAGCCCAGGTCAGCCCCAGGGGACCCCGGATAGAAGGCCCCAGCTCAGCCCAGGGGCCCCCGGATAGAAGAGCCCAGCTCAGCCCCCAGGGGCCCAAGATAGAAGAACACAGCTCAGCCCCAGGGGCCCCCGGATAGATGAGCCCAGCTCAGCCCCAGGGGGCCCTGATAGAAGAACCCAGCTCAGCCCCAGAGGCCCCCGGATAGAAGAACCCAGCTCAGCCCCAGCGGCCCCGGATAGAAGAGCAAAGCTCAGCCCCAGGGCCAAGGATGGAAGAGCCCAGCTCAGTCCCAGGGGCCCCAAATAGAAGCGCCCAGCTCAGCCCCAGGGCCACGGATGGAAGAGCCCAGCTCAGTCCCAGGGGCCCCAGATAGAAGCACCCAGCTCAGCCCCAG